>NC_061780.1:7888125-9088125 GCF_022458985.1 Mugil cephalus
AGTTACCGGAGGGAGGATGCTCAGCTACTCCATCACCTGGTTCTGCTCCTGGTCTCCGTGTGCCAACTGCTCTTTCAGACTGGCCCAGTTCCTAAGCCGGATGCCCAATCTTCGCCTCAGGATCTTTGTCTCTCGCCTTTACTTCTGCGACATGGAGGACAGCCGTGAAAGAGACGGTCTGCGGATGCTGAAAAAAGCTGGCGTGCACATCACGGTCATGAGTTACAAAGGTGGAGTCATAATTGTGTGCAGCAGATGTGTATTTGTGCATTACAGAGCCAGACGCGAGGTCACCCAAAAATCTACAGTTTTCCTTATCATGATTATTTTGTAAATTCTTTTCAGACTTCTTCTATTGTTGGCAGACGTTTGTGGCTCGTAATCAAAGCAAATTCAAGCCCTGGGATGAGCTGCACCAAAACTCTGTTCGCCTGGCTAGAAAACTCAACCGCATCCTCCAGGTATAGAGATCAGTACACAACACGTTCCTTCTACCAGGCAGGGTGAAGTCTGTCCAATGGTACCAGACGTCGAAAATGACCATAATGATCTTTTTTGTGTATCTCTCTTTCTTTTTAGCCCTGTGACACTGAAGACTTAAGAGACGCCTTCAAACTTCTTGGACTGTGAAACATCCCTGTGACCTCCCCTTGTGGACTTAGCATTATATCTAAGAATAGGTAAAAACTGAGAAACTGTTGGTGTCGGACCCTCACTACAACTGCCTAACTGAGAATGACTTGAGATACAATAGCTTTACAGCTGTGGCAAGGCTTGTAATGTTACATAGGTTGCTTGCTGTTTCTTTGGCAATGTGTGAATAAAAATATATATCCAATGAAATATTGTTGTGTGTCATTATGCTATACACTTATAGTGGTGTTGGTTTAAAAACAGCAATTTAGCGAATTCAATTTCAAAAAAGTCTAGACATAGGGATTACTTGTGGTAGCTTTGTTAAGTGCTTGCTGCGAATGAATGGGGTGTACCCATTGATAAAATGTTAAATGCTAATACAATGCTTCTTCCTACATTTCCTACAATGCAAACAAGAGCTGATAAACAGCCACTTCTTTCAACACACTCACTTGTCAGTACATTATGTTCACTCGTGAAAACTAATTAATTCTGATAAAGCATTCACGCCTTAAATCGTAGCTTCACGAGTATCACTATGTGCAGCATTAGTTTAAAAATAACACCGAGAGCTGTTGATTCAACTGTGTTTTCATTTTCAAGGCTGTGGTTTCTAGTACTATCTAACTGTATCGTGTTGTACTACTGACACGTGTCTGTTATTTTGGCGACCTCGTGTTGTCTGTGGCTTAAGATAAATACACCGAAAGCGTTTAATTCAACACAGTTAAACTGCACCAGCATCAACTACACCATTCAAAGCAGTGAAAATTCCCGCATGTGTACGGTAGCAGCGGCGCGCAGACGCCCGGTGGTGCGCACATACACTGTCTATTACGGTCACGCAGCCGTTAACGCCGAACCGACTCACCGTCACCACCACCGGCGACGCGCTCCGACCTAGTAAAAGTCAAGATGGCGACCGAGGGTCAGTTAGAGTACGAGTCGGTCCTCTGTGTCAAACCCGAAGTCAACGTTTACCGAATCCCTCCGAGGGCATCAAACCGGGCGATCAGGTGAGAGGGGGGAGGCGGCCAGTGTCCTGGCCCAGCATCCGGCAGCAGCGTCAGCGACCTACTCAACCGAACCTAACCGAACCACCCACCTACCCACCTCCCTACCGAGCTCATCCTCTAGTCACGCAGTAGCGGTGTGCTGGTTGATTTTATTGTGTATTTACAAGGTCAGGAAAGGATTAAAAAAAACAACAACAACGTGTTAGCGGTTGTATGTGGTAGTTAGCCCATTGAACAGGGACAACAAATCCGCAATGGCTACATCCCTGTCAGGGTCCGTGTATCCTCCAACACCGTCAGAGGATTTTTAACGTTATATATGTATACGCAGCTACAGTGAGGACGCTTGCTCAAGGACACTTCAGCAGGACATGGTGGTGATGCTCCTAGTGCAGGACACTGGTCTATTATTATGGCCATAAGTTACAGCGTTTACCCCGTTTTTCATTGGCTGGTCCTTCAGCCTGACCTGCTGCAGCTGCTCCTGACTGGACATTATAGCAGCCAAACAGTAGCATACATACAGTCCCATGAGACGCGGGATTGGTTAACCAGTGACCAGATGTATAGTGAGTAAGGATGGTGATGTAACATTTCAGCCTAAATGTCTGCGTGATGTCTTAGTCACGTTTTGCTCACATAGAAAATGAATGTGTTTGAGTGGGGGCGGATCACTACAGTAACTTTCCTCTGTCTGCGTCCGTCTCAGTAAAATGCTGCCAGCAGCTAATTCACCTGCTTCACTTCCTGTGCTCGTGTGTGTCCCAGGGCCGCTGATTGGAAGCTGGACGCCCCTGATTGGAGCGGACGCATGCGCGTGACAGCCCGGGGCAAAGTGGCCTACGTGAAATTGGAAGACAAAATCTCTGGTGAGGGAGAAGCAGACAGAGCAGGACAGCGGTATTGTTTTGTTTATTGCCGCTGCTGTAAATCATTTGACTGTGTAGTCTCCTGCTCGCCTCCTCGCTCTCTGTTACTCATCTATTCCAAGGTGACCCAGCTGGCACCGGAGTGAATATGTCTATGTATCAGTGCTTTTCAGGAAATCGGAGTGCGTGTTTTTCTTCAAAACACACACTTTAGTGGCCCTTGTAATGGGATATGTGTACTTTAAAACAATCTGCCCTCTTGTTTACTTTAGAAAAGCATCAGTGTGAATGTTTGTTGGCTGACTTTTGGCTGTTTGTTGAACACATCTCTTTTGCTCTAACCTTCAGGGGAGCTGTTTGCCCAAGCACCAGTGGAAGAATACCCCGGCATCACAGTGGAAACAGTCAGTGACTCAAGCCGTTACTTTGTCCTCCGCATTCAGGATGACAACGGTGTGTAAACTGTTAATAGCTGAGCCATAAATTTATTGTAAATGCTGCGCAAGAATTACAGGATAGGATGTTTCTGCAGGATACATCTAAATGATGATCTTCTATGTAGCACGAGAAACAAATTATTCATAGATTTTGTGTTTCTGCGTGCGTGCTGCTCTAACCACTATTTGTTGTGTTTATCCCTCTCAAAGGCCGCAGTGCGTTCATAGGCATTGGGTTTGGAGACAGAGGCGATGCCTTTGACTTCAATGTTGCTCTCCAGGACCACTTCAAGTATGCAGCTGCTCTATAGTTTGTTTAGAAACTAAACCAAAGTCAGAGGTGAATGAGTCATTTTTAGCATTTCTTGTCCCCTGTCGTCTTCCTCAGGTGGGTCAAACAAGAAAAGGAGTTCACCCAACAGGCTCAGGCTCCAGACTCCACTCCCAAACTCGACCTGGGCTTCAAAGAAGGACAGACTATTACTCTTAATATTGGGGTAACCTTATTTTTGTCGTATTTTTTTGTGTGATCAAGCATCATCTCACTCACACTAAACAGTTTGTCTTTCTTCCCTTCATTGTCTGTCTAGCAATCAAAGAAGAAGGACAGGTCTCGTCCGCAGAGCTCAGGCGGCTTCGGGCTCCTTCCACCTCCCCCTGGTGGCAAGCTAGCCCCACCCCCTTCATCCAGATCTGCCAATCATAACACACAACCGTCGGCAGGAGGAAGTGACACCGGTAGGTAACCGTAATCCTACAGTGTGGAATGTATGAGGTGCTGCCCGACAAAATACAGTTAGTCATATGTTTTCCCAAAATGACATTTTCATGAGCAAAAAGTTGTTGTCGCTGTTGTTGTTTTGGCCAACATACACAGATCAGCCGCAACATTAAAAACATCTCCTGCGTAATGACATCGATTATGATGTAATGTCCTTCTGGGAATCCTGGGTCCTGGCATCTATGTGGGTGTTTCTTTGATACGTGCCATTACACGACAGGCCAAGCACACCCCCATGGCAATGGCAAGGGATTGTTTTTTTCCATCCTGTTGCCGTATGTTTTCCAGATAAGCAACACATTGGCACCCGACCGTCCATATGATGCAAAAGGAACCGTGATTCATCAGACCGGGCCACATTCTTCCATTGCTCTGTGTTTTAGTTTGAATCCTCACGAGCCCATTGTTTTCAGCTTTCAGCAGTGGACAGGAGTCAGCATGGGCTCATGACCATGACTGGTTTGCGGCTACGCAACCCCATACAAAACAAATTGTGATGCATTGCACATTCTAGCTCCTTGCTATCAGAACTGACGCAAGCTTTTCCAGCACTTTGAGCTACTGTAGCTCATCTGTTCGATCCAACCAAACTGGGCATCTTTCACTCCCCTGTGAGTCTTGGCCGCCCGTGACCCCGAAGCCGGTTCACTGTTTTTCCTTTCTTAAAACCATTTTTGATACTGACCACTGCAGACCAGGAACACCCCACAAGAGCTGTAGTTTCAATGATCCTCTGACCCAGTTCTCCTGACATCATAATGTGCCCCCACAAAATCACTTCATCCTTTCACTTGCCCATTTTCCTGCTTCCAACACATTAATCTGAGGACGGAATATTCACTTGCTGCCTGTATCTGATCCGCTGGAAACGGTTCAGTGTGGTCTTAGGAGTGTAAATCCCTTTTTTGGGAATACAGAATAAATGAAACGCGCCAATGACAACACCAAAAACATTATCTTCTAAATACTGCTCTGCAGGCAGCTGTCCTTCTACGTCATTCTAGACGTTCTGCATGGAGCAACTGTTTAATTTACAGAGGGACATTAAATGCAACATGGGTATGGCTTCCTAGAAGTCATACACAATGGAGGTTCATAGAAAGGGTTTGTATGAATCAGAGAAAAGCTGTTTCATTATTCGAAGCTCGTATTTTATTGTCCCTGTTGGTGTGTGTTTCCAGGGCAACACTTGTATCCACTGTCGTTACAAGGGAGGTGCTGAGTGCAGTGTTAGGCTGACCTTCAGGAAAATGCACCAAACTGTGGCAAATAAAATACTGAATGGAGTAAAGCACTGGAATTTTCCCTTGAAAATATTTTACTTTAAAAATATTGTTGCTCCATGCCTGTAGAAGAGACAGTCCAGCTATGAAAACCACATTTCTTAAAAGTCACTGTTGTCTAAGTACTTAGTGGAATCTCAGCCATTTCAGAGATTTCTTTCACCATCGGATACAGTGGAGCAGGATGGAAATTCAGTTGTGGTCGTCAGTGTGTTGAAAGACATTTGAAGTATTCAGCAACAACTGTTAACAACTGTTAATAATACACTTTGTGGTTTATCCAGGAGAAACGTGATGCAAAGACTCACTGCTGTGGAACTCCGAGCTGTCGTATTTCTATACTTTATTACATAATTGCATGTTCCATTTCTCTCCGTTGTGTTTGGGTGGTGACAAAAGTTTCAGATGTGGCATCTCAAAAGTTCAGCACATAAGTCTGAAATGTTTCAGCAAAAAATGCAGTTCTCAAGCAACAGTGTCCGTGACAATGTGAAAGATGTTTTTTATTGGCTGATTAGAAACAAATATTCTACTCAAAATATTTTTTCTGGTCGTGTTCTCAGAGGTCCAGTTCTCATTTGTTTTATTTCTAACCTCCAGGTTGTTTACTAGACCTGGACTCCAGTAACTCCAACTCAGTGGCTCCATCCAACCCCACGACCACAACCAGCTCTGACCTGTGGGGAGACTTTGACTCTGTGTCCCCGAAGTGAAGAGAGCTTCATCTCGTCTCTTCTCCTCTGTCCTCTCTGTAAATCTTTTGCAGCACTTTTTGCGAGTTTGCTTTCCCCGTTACGGGGTCCTGTTTCTCTCCCTGCCAAGCAGGGTATCCCCCTGTGCACGTTAGTTTCATTTTAGCTGAATTCCTCATGGGTTTCGTTTTCTGACCTTACAGCACAGTCTTAAAGTCATTTCAGAAGCACCGACCATCCCCTCCACCTCTTTCCAGACTCCACTACCCTCCACTCCCCCGGTACAAAGTTTTATTTGCTCATTTTTATTGTAGATTATACTTAAGGATAATATCAAGGGAGGTGTAACCATCTTTTCAACATCTAGAGTTGAAATCTAATCAAATATATTAATGAATGAATTTTATGTACAGAGAATATTTATTTTAAATGTGTATATATATATATTGTCAGTGGTTTGTAATTATTGTCATTGGTGTCGTCACCTTAATGTGTTGTAGCTTATTTTCCTCCAAGTCTCCAGCGGTGGGACTGACTATATGCACTGACTGACAGTCGAGTCTGTCTCTGTAGTTAGTAGTTCATGAGGTCTCTCCATTTAACGCAGGGACTGTCAAATATTAAACTTAGATTATTGCAAAGTTTACCACAAAATGGTTTTACTTGAAAGAGTCCTGTCAGTCCGTAGCTGATTTACAGAGTAGTGACGCTCTAGCACTCTCTAGTCGGCTGATGTGGCTCTGCAGCTGTTGAAAATATTCCACCGGGGACGGCCCACAAGAGTTGTGTACATTGTTTTAACTGTAAATCAAGATACATGGAAGGAGGAATGTTGGATGAAAGTGTGCTGGTAAAAGAAAGAGAGGCAGCGAGCGCTTTTATCTTCGCCTCAAGGGGAAACGGAGATGATTTAGTCCATGTTATGTCATCTGCACTCAACACAGCTGTTAAAGCCGACTGGTGAGTCATGGAGGTCACAACCTCCCTCCTCCTCGGTGAATAGGCCTGTGTTTCTGCGCTGCTCCGTCAGTCTGGGGAAAGCTTCGTTCTCTTAACTCGGTGTGATAAAGGCGACCGGCCACAGCATGTTGTACTGTACAAATGAAATTAACTGTGAACCTCTAGTCCACATCGGGACGCGTCGTCGCCACTGGTATTCCGATGCAGACCAGTGCGATGTGGGACCAAGCCTGTTTGTGTTTGATGCGGTGTTTGATCCGTTGTGATGTCGTGTTATGTAGCAGGAGACGGATTGTGTTACATTGATATCACATGCACATGTGTCACGGCGGATGTGCAGTGGCGAGTGGTGTGGTGATGGATGTCGACTGGAACCCGCTGAGTTTGTGTGAAGCCCTGAAAATGTCCGTCTGTGTTTGTTTATTGTTCAGATTATATGCATACCTCCCAAATGTTACTTGTCATTCAAACTGTAAGCGTGTATGGAAATGAATATGCAAAGAAAAATATAAAGAAATCACCTAATGACCGCTGGCATTTGTTTTCCTTTTGAAATGGGTGAAAAAGAAATCGATTAATGAACAAATTCAGTTATGTTTTATTGCATAGAATAGTGCACGTTACACCGGATTGTCAATGAGTACCTTACAATCCAAAACTGAGTGTGTGTCTTTTCTGTTTTTTTTTCTTTTACAATGAAAGGACTCAGTGCTGCTATAGGCCCATTACTACAGTACCTAAAATGCGTCGTAAACCATGGAAAACATGATCTGTGTCCGGCGATACACAGATGAAATGAGCGCACCTTCAATATTCACGCACAATTTCAAGACTAATACATGTGACTCATGTGCGTGTGTGAAAGAGAGAGAAAGACAGAGCCTCCCAGGTGTTGAGCAGTGGATTTACGGTGTTATTCCTCTGTTTATGACAACACCCCGGGGGGTTGTGTTTCTAAGGGGGGCACCATCCTCTCGGTGGTCACCGCTTTAGACAACATCAGGCCTTGTTTGCCCAGGTTTTGGGGTTGCTACGGCGACTGCGGCAGGGCTTCTTATTAGATGACCTCTGAACGCGGCGGGGCCACCCGGACAACTCTCGGCACAGTTCGGCTGTAAAAGTGCAAAAGACAGGTTTCTTCAAACGTGCGATCAGGACACCGTGAAGCGTCCGAGTGCCGGTTTTACATGTGGTTATGGTTCACCTTTCAGGTACTCGTCCTGCTGGCACACGGTCCTCACGCAGATCTCGTTGTTGATCACATAGACGCGAGGGAGGCTGCGTCAGCGGTGGGACAAAACATGAACGTTATGAGTCATCTCGGTTATCAAAACCTTACGAGATCAAGATCTGCAATCTGAGGTTCATTTACACAAGGACAACACACGACTACGAGCTGGAGTACGTGCAGTTACTGCATTTTAAGCATTTTAAGTGTTCTGCTCTTCACTACATTTAATGTCAAGGTTGTTGTTTACAAATTCATATGGTGCATAGGGTGTTATAATCTAAAATATGAAGCTTTTGATGATCAAACTGACCAGAAATACATAAACTAACTTCAACATGCTGCAACAGTGGCACAGTATAAAACAGTAAAACACAGACATCAGTTTGTGAACACGAATATTCCTAGACTTGCAACTTTGCTTTTGCATGTAATGGGATAATTTTTAAACTATGTGGTACTTTATTTCTTTCATCCTGTCACAATCGATCTCTGGAAACAGCCATGGGTTACGTGAGTGTGTGACCTTTACAGCTCACTTATGAAAGTAAGTCATTCTGCTGGCAGAAATGAAAAAAAAAAAAAAAACTGTTGCTGAACATTTGCAGATCACCTGTAGAAACAAAGACCGCCGACGCATGTCTTGATGGGCCGGTGGACCGAGTACATCCTGGTGCACGGATACATCTCCTCCCTGCAGTCTGAGGAGACAGGGGACACTTAGTGAAATGGTAGCGATCGAAATGCTGAGAGGATCGTCTCCAGTTGGCCACCACCCACCTGCTGGTAGGTTGCTTCCATTTTCCTCTAAAAAGGAAGAGAAAACACAGTCAGAGCGGGAACGCGTGTCACTCATGCGCCTTGTCAGTGACTCACAGGCTGACAGATAGGTGTCATGTGGAACTGATCAATAGTGGGGACTCATGAGGAGAAGAGCATTACCGGTCTGCTGGGTTTGGGCTACAGCTGTGAGCGCTGTGGAACAGAAACCACATGAGGGGAGTGTTTTGCAGCATAAAAACAAACACACAGCGACTCAACCATAATTAAACGCGACGATTTGTGTGTTCTGTTTGGCAGCGTTACCGTGGAAACTGCAGAGGAGCAGGACCACTGGGAGGCTGCCCATTCCTTCAACTTGTAAGAGGTAAGGTTTACGAGCTGCAGGAAACCGAAGAGGAAAAGAGTCAGGATGATTTCACACTGCTCAGTTTCCTCACTATGATTTTTCTTACCGTTTATGTTTCCTTTAATGCCCTTCCATATAAATGCTCCCAACATTCCCTGTCGCCGTAATGTTTTCCTAAAAGCTTTGCCCCGGCCGAAAAACACACATGCGCAGCGTCGTATGCTGCGTTTTGTGCAGCTGTCGTCGTTGTGAAAGAGAGCTGATGTCATTTTCCTACATTTATTTGTTCAAGTATTTATTGGGCTGCTTGTAAACAGCTAGATAAAGTAGCAGTAGAGCAGCTAAAGAAAAACACATCACCTCTGAAAATATGTTTTTCTTCTTCCTCTTCTCCCCTTCCCTCTTTCCTCTCCTCTCCCGCCCCGCATCATTCCTCTTGTGATGTGTCAGTGTAACTTTGGAGTCCAAGATGTGAGTTCTCTCAAAAGAATGCGTTTTTTTGTGCCCTATTTGAGCAGCCCTCCACCCCTCCTGTGTTACAGTCACACATTCTTTCCCAGATTTCTTTTCACAGAACATATCCCTGCTGCACAATCATCACTGGCCAATGACAGTTTTTGCCCCAAGTTCATTTTTTTTTTTTCTTTTTTCCTGCTGGGGTGATGAACCCGGAGTCGTGCATTTGCAATCACTAAAACTGAAATCTCGCTCGCATTGTTTGCGTTTAGCTGGGTGCATGTCCCCGCTGATGTTTGTTTTTTCCCTCCTTCCTCAGCTCTACGCGAAAGTAACTACGCATCATAACTGTATAATATCAGTTCAGAAGTGAATCAGTTAACCAGCCAAGCATTCTCTCACACATCGTGTTTTTACGTCTAATCAGAAGGACGCATGTTTTGATCAATTATTCTGCCTGGGCAGATGTCCCTGTGTGCGCTTCCTACCAAATGTGTAAAAATCAGGTGAAAGAGAAACATAATTAACTTGTACTCACAATATTTGCTGTCGTCCACAACTGCTCTAGTTTTATGAATCTTTTGTCTTCTCTTCTTTCCCCTCCTTCCTCCTCCTGCACTCTCCTCCTCCTCCTCTTCTTCTTCTTCCTCCTCCTCCTCCTGGCCCTGTCCTGCTTCCCATGATATTTTTTGTGCGTTCCACATTTTTTTTTTTTTTCATGCCCCAGGCTGGCAAAAGTGTAACAATGACCTGCGGTCTAATGTCTTGGCATTCCTTGTTTTTAAATCAACACCCCTTTTTTGGACACTTTCTGGAAGTGGCAGTGGTTTCAGAAATGTCTGAGCAGCTGAATAGGTAAGTTATCTGCAAAGAAACTGGATCATGTCATATTTGGCTCGAATGCCACGTAAATTCCATCTTGCTCTGAGGGGACCTCATCGTGTGTTGCAGGACTCTGGCTGAATATTTACAATTCCTCACTGCTGAATCAGAATGAATTTCAGATGATTGGACGCCTCTCCAGTGGTCTGGTGTGATTTTATTGATCCTACTGCGTCTTATTAAATAAGTGAGACAGGCACACAAGTAGCAGCAGACTAAGTGAATATCACTCTGTGTAAATAAATATGGGAGACACATGTGACGGCTATGAATAGACTCAAACAGCTAAGGGCGAAGGTAAAAGAGACAGTTAAGCTCTTGTTTAATCTTTCTGCTTGTTTCATACGTGTGTACAAAGACATAACTGTTACCATTGGCTGATTTTCCTGCTTTGCGTTTGCATTTGTTTCACATTAATTTGGAAGACCGTACAACCAAGTGGCATAACACACAAGGGCAGGCCTCAAATTTGCCCTAGGCACTACACTGTACGGCCAGCAGATGGAGCAATGTGCACAGAAACCCATCCTGCATCTAAGAAACTGTGTCAGTTAAGACTGAAGTGGGTAACAAAATGCCACTTTGGGCTGGGCTTACTGTGCAATAACAAGAAATTAATACACACACACACACACATACACACAAAACACCTGATTACACTCTCCTCGACAATTTAGTGCGCTGGTTCGTAGAGAATAAAAAAGGCAGGCAGTTATTTAAAAATATTAAAAGTTTTTTTTGGAACAAAAACAGTTCCAACATGTGTTTGGCTTATTTAAAAATGATTTCTTAAGCTTTATGACATTGGGATTGGTATGTTTTAGTACTTTTGTGACAATTTATTGAGTAAATTATTAGATTAGCAAAAGTTGTGGGTGCTTCTGGCATTTAACAGATGGAACTATTATGTGTTATATTTGCATGTAAACATTTTCCATCTATGCATCTTCAACACGGGTGTCAAATAAGATGTCCTTCTAATATAGTCTGGGTAAACATGAAAGTGAGCACAAAAGCCGTAGCTTTGCCTCAGTGGCCCTTTGTGTTGAAAACATGCCTTTGATCGGCTCTGTTATAGCTGCTTTGGGAGAGAAACTTGACTCTACATTGGCTTCCATGGACATGGGTTATATAAATATTTCTACACAATCCCACTGGAATCACCGGCGAGACTCTGGCTGGCTCTCACACTATGGTAGTCCAGGTCTGTTCGAGAGGGAGACACTCATCATCCCCTTGACATAACGGGGCTACGCGGACTCTGGGGCGAGTGCCTGCGGGGTGGCCCTAACAAGGTCGACTGGGTGAGGCCGATGACAGCTTGACGGATGGAGACAGTGTAAGCAACAGGGAGAATGAGACGAGCCAAGAGAGATGATCAGTCCTGCGAGCACATCAACCTGCCACTCTGCTCACGTTTTGTCCCGCATGAGAGGAAAGCAGAGCTGAGAGGGACGCACATGAAGCAAGAGAAGGCCGAAGAGAGAGGAGTAAAGGAGCACAGGTGGCGAGGGAACCAGGAAGCAACACAGAATAGTTAAGGCGTACATGCCAGATAGTAAACACATGATAATCTCATCACTTGTTTATTAGGTGGACGGGAGGCACGCCAGCTCTGCAATACATACTTTCTCGCCGACCTCCTTTTCACCTCACCACACTCCTCCCTCGCTCCACTCCTCTTTTACTGTCCCTGCATTTCAAAAAGCTGAGAAATATTTCATGTACTGCTGTGTTTCCTACGCACAAAAACCACCAAAACATCAAATTAGCTTTCCCATTAGCGCGCGCCCCGTGAGGTGGCTAAATCCAGACTCACTCATCGGTTCTTCTCGCTGTGCAAAAGTGATAATTCGGGGTTCTCCCAGCTGATCGGCATCAGCATTCACAGACCTGCTTTAGTAATTAACATAGCTGAATCTTAACAAGCTGCCAGGTGACGGAGCGAGCTGGACGTGCGGACGAAATATCAGGTCATGATGGCTCAAGCCTTTAGCTTCTTTGTGCGGATACATTTCATACATTTGGTAATATCAACTCTTTATTTGGTGCAGTGCAGTCACCCATCTGGGTTTTATATCAGTGCGTCTATTTGCAGCTACCACACTCACAGCACGCTCACATATTTTTTATCTAAAAAGAACATTTTCCTGTGTTAAAAAGGATTGTTTAAATATTAAAACAATTTCCTTTAATACTAGAAACAAATGAAACGGACAGTGAACGTGACGGCCTGCAGACTCTTACAAAGTGTGAATTTTTGTGCTAAAGTGTGCTTCATTCAATACCTGCAGCATGAAACAAGAGTCTTGCTGGTGTTACACAAATACAGTAATCCCCAGCTTCTTGAGTTTCTATATTGGGAAGCCTCACAAATGTTTAAAGGTCTGCCATGACTTGGAAGCGCATACGTGAATTAAAGTAAACCGAGCTCGCAAACATAGGAGTTCAGCGAGTGCCAGCCGTCCCCGTGTCAACCCGTTCTCATTTCTCCCGTTTTCATCATCCCTGCTATCTGCCCAGATTTGCACCTCGAGCGACATCTTTGTGTTGGCACTCTATTGTCTCTGTGGTCTTTACCATGTGTTTCCATTCGTCAGGCACTGGTCCTCCTTTAATTCCCCACCTGAGTGTCATGTGAGCAGCCGCTCCTCTGCTTCCCAGAAAACACTGCTTCCCAAACGGCCGTCACTAAAGCAGCCGCTGGATGTTTTCATGCATTGTGAAACACAGTTAAACAAGTCATTCTCACTTGTGTTAGCGGCGACTTCAGAACAAAGGGGTCCGTAGCAGAAAGTGTCATCTCTGCACCCAAGCAAAGATAAAAGAGAAAGCTAACGTTCGAGAGGCGTGGTGGAAAAAAATGGAAAAGGTCCAGGGATAACAGAGATGAGGACAGAGAACAGAGATGAGGGCGCTAATGGTCAAGATGGGTCACGATGTTCCACCAGATTATGCTGTTACAGGCCTGCAGGCGCCAAGGCAGCCTGACTTTTGCCTTTGGAGGCCTGCGGAGTGCAGCTAGTCAGAGGGAGGTGATGATGTGCGTGGTGTGTAAATAGATGGGCCTGGCGGCTATTTTTAAATCCATCAGGAGCGGTCCTTAGCAGGGGGTTAGCACAGGCCCAACTGACATACACACACACACTGCACATTAGCAGCTTGCTACCAACAGGGACCCGTTCCAGATTGAAAGTGTGATAGTGTCTCACTTGCGATGTGCTACAACAGAATTTTCTGAGGTGTGTTAGTGCCTTCACTGAGTAAAAGCAAAGCGACATCTAGCTTGCAGCAAAGTTGGGATTTCATTGTGCAGAGTCCTTAAAATTAACATCAAAGCGTGACTCAGCCATGATAAACGTGTTACAGAGCAGTTGTTAGTGGTGGCACAGCTTTTATTTGGAGGCTACAGGAATGAGGGGGATTTTTTTCAGACAGTAATTTTCCTCTTTGACAGATGTAGGACAACTCCACCACCAACAAACAGAATGCAGGTCAGCCTGCAACATGTGTTGATTTCAAGTGTGATTTGTTTTACTGTCAACAGGTCAATCATTCATGTACAGTGGACGCCAACCAAGGACAGCGCAACAAGGTCATTTTAGCTCTAAATTAATTCTCTCTGCTTGTCCAGGTAGTATGCCTGGGGTTTGTATCACACAAACTTGGAATAAGATCAGGCCAGTATCACTATCCCCTTATATTGTTAAGTCCAATTTTAGATGTGTTTTTGCAACACCTGTTGCTTCAGTACGTCAGAGATCTCATTTGCATACTTTTGTACTCCTTGTGAACAGCTCTTGTGTCTGCAAATATTGATGAACGTTTCATCATACAAATAATATGGGTTTTTTTGTAAAGAAAGAATAAATAAGACCTATGGAACGGTGCGACTTCACATTTAATGTACATGTTTATTAAATCATTACAATATGAGACATCTGGACATCTATGAATCGTACACTTCACAAGTATGCAAATCTGTATACAGCAACGTGACAACATGTATTAGAACTCTTTACTCCTCCTATAACTAACACACTCTACATCATAATATATTAAACTAACTATACGTCTTTATTTTAAATACAGATTGTATAGGCATTATAATACAGCTTGTTGTTCGGATATTAAACTTTATTATATACACACAAATATAGGCTACATAGAACAACAGAAGTCTTAACTTTTTTATTCTATTTATAAAAATATCAAAAATGCAGCACCTTGAAGTGTATACATTTGGACTGGAGTAATATCTACAAACATACACAGAAATATTCACAATATTACAATTAATTCAAATCCTGCCTTATAAAACTGTTTCACAAATACAAATCTTATCTCTCCCCTCTTCCTTCCCTGAGCAGCTCTTTTTCCACAGCTCCTCTCTCTCTTATTTGTTTGGCTTCCTTCTCTGCGGCCTCGGCTTTCCTCTTCTCCTCTCGCTCTGTCTCCATCAGCCACGGCCCTCCCAGGTAGCTCAGGATCTCCTCCGGGCTTCCCCTGTGCTTGGGCTGAGGGTGGAGCAGCTCCTTGAGAAGAGCCATCACCAGTGGGCTGAGGCCCTCGAACTGAGAAGGGGGAGGGTTGTCTCTGTGGTTCTCCTTCATGATTGTGTAACTGTCTTGGTTCTCATTACAACTCCAATCAAGGTGTCTCGTCTTCTCCTCCTTTTCAGCCTCACGGTCAAACCACTCCTTGTACCTGCGGTAGAGGCGGTCATCGTGCGTGCTCTCCTCCCAGGGGAAGCAGCCGGTGAGCAGGCAGTAGACGAGCATGCCGAGGGCCCAGCTGTCAATGCTGGGCTCCACCGTTATCCAGATGTCTTCCACCTCCTCTTCGTTCCCCTCACTCTGCCTCCTTTCCATCTCCTTCTCAGCCTCCTTGGCACATTCCACCTCAGGCGTGCAGAAGGGCGACTCGTACCACACAGCTCTGACGGTGGAGCCGATGGCCCGGGCGAGGCCGAAGTCGCCCAGCTTGACCCAGCGGCAGGAGCTGTCACACAGGAAGATGTTCTCAGGTTTGATGTCACGGTGGACGAAGCCCAGCGAGTGGAGGTGTGTGACAGCACCGCTCAGTTGAGACATCACCCTCTGGACGCAGTCCTCATCCACCCCGACCTGAAAGACGGGTCAGGATCAGCACAAAAAGTTTTATGTTTTACAACATTTTAGAGAGGACAAAGCATAAAGAGGGCAACAGCAAAGACCTGCGTCACCAAAATGATAAGTGACGCTCTTGGAAATCCCTGCTTTGCTCCAAGTGCTCGCTCTTCATTCAATGAACGCAGAGTGTGAGTAATCTTATCAGTGCTCTATTGTGTTACTGGCAATGACATAAACACAGACGTAGGTGAGCTAGTAGCTCTTATCAAGCACGTCTCATGTTTTTGCTGACAGAGTTCAAAATGACTGGATCAGCAGTAAAACGTCCTGTGGAAAAGCTGAATTGTCATCTTAGCACAGTATCCTGGACTTTTGCAGCATTAAATGTGCATCAGATTTGTTTTATCATGCAGATGTCCGTCTAAGATCGGACTACTTCAAACTGCATGAATCAGTTTTACTTCCAGGATTAGTTTTCACAGACGTGTTGATTGTGATTTTGACTATAAGTTCATAAAGCAAACCATCTCCTGCTTCATGTTTTCTTCAGTGCGACAGAAATCTTTCCGCTGACATATTTGGTCTGGGTCAGCAGTTTGACACATGCCTTGATCAAAGCTTCTTCATGCTTATAAAACATTTTAACCGGCCATATACATGCGGGCCCGACAGTAAGATCGCGTTTCACGCCACACATCAGCCAAACTGACCTCAGACACTATAACACTGTAGAGGTCGCCATATAGGCCAGCCTGCTGGGCAAAGACATAGTAGGAGGGTGTGGAGAAGAAGATGCCAAGAGCCCGTGTCAGAGACGGATGGGTGCAGTAAGAAAGGGAGAGATTGTATTCACGCAGGAAAGATGCAAGGGATGTAGACTGACGAGGGAAGAACTTCAGGGCCATTGGAGTTCCTGATAGGAGTGAAGATGAAAAGGTGATGTTGAATACGGCCGATCAGCTTGAGTAAAACAAACACAAGTCTTTCACCATTAACGGAATGTGAGGAGTGTCTATCACTGACACTGTGAACAAATATAACTTCTCCTTTGGGGCGACTTTGTTTCACTGCCTCACTCCAACTGGAGAAACTCTACCCCAGAGAATGTAGCGAAGCAGTTCATTACAGCACCAGACGTGCAAAAGGTTAAGTGAACACTATCAAAAGGCCGATCCGTCCTCACATTACTGCCGTGCTGACCCTACACAACATGTGTAGTTTCTTCGTTAGAAAGAAACACAAGCTTGGGCTGAATGTGCCACTGAGGAACCCTTTAAAATATTTCAGACTGGGCAGTGGGACTTTAAACGTCTTTATTAAAAAGACTAAGTTTGATTGGAAAATTTATGCTATGACAGACAGACTGAAATTGAGATGTACATGCTCTGACAATTCTGACCTTTAATTTCTTGTACTAACCTCTCTTCCTGTGCACTGCCAGCATGACCTTTCCATAAGATCCCTCTCCCAGGAGCTTTACCACCTGGAAGTGTTCGGATACCTTCAGACTGGACATGGACTGTGCCGACAGGAAACATAGCTCGTCGAGTTCCAGAGCTGCTGCAGCCTGGACACACATATATAGAAATCCATGTTCTGTCATTACATGATACTTACAAGCTGCATCGGTGTCACGAGGAATAAGAACAACATCGTAGCCAACACCTGTCGATGTTAATGACAGATAACTTCACAGAATGAAGTCAGAATCTCTGGCTGCACATTCTGATGTGTTACCTGAACCAGCAAAATGACAACACCTCTCAACTTCAGGTCGCGCAACAGTGCTGCGTCATACGTCTTTTCTGAAAGTTAACTGATTTCCCTTCTTGCATACACCTATTAACATGTCACGAAACTTGTGAGATAGCAGAAATCATTTGGCAGAACTTAGTGGAACATGTTGCGTCATGTCATTTTTTCCTGCTGATCTGGTTTGATCTCCCTGGACTTATAGATGGGATGAAGTCCAGTCTTCTGCATGAGGTTTCATGGGGGCGTTGGGAACATTTGCCATTTACTGTCTGTCCCCATCATTGACCTCTGTTTACTGAAGTCGCACCCATGATGGCTTCTTTTGAAGTAAACCTTCCCTCCACATACTACTGTAAACTACGAAGAATGTGAACAGCTAAGGCGCACGGCTTAACACGCAACGTAAAGAGATCACGGGGGGTTAACATGTGTTTTGACCTTCCGCAAGTTGTGTAATGGAGCTGAGTGGGCATTTTAAATTACTCCTCGTTTTTCCCTTGTTTGTTTAGGTTATTATTGTATTATCATTATTTTGACAGTTCTAGTTTTAGGTCGGTATGATTAATCATGATCACTGAACTCTTCCAATCATTTACAAGTCCTTGATGTGATGAGATCAAATGGTTTAAGACGTCTCAAGTTTAGAAATCAGATCGATCTTGGTTATACGCTGCAGCTCTGACGTGCAGCCACATTTCAGACTAAAGGTTTCCATCTGTCTCAGAGACCTGCCTGGCACAGATATTACAAGGACAGCTGTATTTTAAAGAGAGCCGATGATGGACTGTCAATGCCGCAATGATGAACGATGTTCTATTGGTACACCAGTGGGCTTCATTTTACGTCCCCCAACAACATTTTAGACCTTGAAAAAGTCCTCAGCACTCTGAGAAAACATTTGTGTTTGTCTGTGAGTTCAATGTGCCGCATAGAACCGCTAACAAGGCGAAAGAATGTCCGAGTCTTAAATACTTGTTTTTAAATCTCAGCTGGGCATCGTACACATAGTTGTTAACACACGTTATCACATTATAACATTCCTCAGCTCCTTTTCATTCCATGCCTGCAGGAGTGAAATTAATATGATTTATTACATCTGAAGAATTGTTTATTTTACCCACAAGTCACCGTGAGCAAAGTTATTTAGTGCATTTGCTGAATCAGGAACATTCATGTCCTTGTAAGATAAGGTGATTATTATTTAAGCCCTTACTTGTTTATGGCTTTTGGCATAAAGCTATTAGTGATATAATATTTTAATGCACCTCACACATTGCTAGCATCATTTGTAAACTTCGAAGTCCAGCAGATAAACATCTCAAGCTGAAAATCCCTTTAACGACCTGGTCTATTATGTCTCTGCAGCCTCAAGCGATTTTTGCAATAAAAAGTCACCGTTGCGTTCATGCAAATCCTGCATGTCATCTAATCGTATACTTGCAAAGACACACGTATACAATAAGATATGGAATCTTGACCTGTCAGCACATACACATGACTGCATTACAGAGTGTTTTTGGACAAGTTCGAATTAACTCTGTAGTTTAACATTGCATCTAAAGATTTTTTTTTGAGTGTGTGTGTGTGTGTGTGAATTAATACTGTCAGGAATTATGTGCAATACTCACTGTCATTTTCTGTTCAGTTCGATGATCCCTGCTCAGTTTGTCTCGGCTCTTTTCAGTGCAAAGTCTCTTTAAACTCCTCCCAGGTATTAGCTAGTGTAGCTGCCCTTCAGTGCTGGAGATCTACTGTATGTCTGCTGCTGGAGTGATGATTAAATTGTAAATGAAAGTGATATTTCTTTTTTGCCTTTGCTCCGTGGTTCCATGCAGTCACACAGCAGCTTTATAGAGGCTCACAGATGTTTACTGGAGACCTAGATATTGACTGTGTGCTTCTTCCCAGGAGGCACACACAAACCTCCCTGCCTCTGTTTTCCTGCTGTTGTGCCAACTCTCTCTCTCTCTCTCTCCCTCTCTCTCCGCCTCTTGCCTGCTATGGTGGCAAATACGTGCAAACCAGCTACGAGGCATTTCAAACTTCTCCCTCCCGCTCCCTGTGTGCCTCGTTCCTCCTTCACTGGGCAGCCCCCGTTAATCCACCGTTTCCAATCTGTCAGTCAGCCTGAGCACATTAACCCATCGCGCTCCCGTCTCCACTCTCCTCAGCTGTCACTCACTCTGTACCCACATGCGTCCCCCTCCCTTTCTTTCCATGTCTCCTTCTCACCTTCTCAGTCAGACCCCGTCAGTGAATTCCCCCCACAGTGTAGCATTCCTTTTTTAATCAACGGGTATGCGGGAATGATTGGAATAGGCCATCAAGCTGTATTTATAATCCTTGAATCTTACTGGATTACAGGGTACAGTTGTGAACTTAAATTACCCACATCACTGCCACTTCTTCCTTTTTTGTCCTTCAGTCTTGTCGATCTCTGCAGGAAGCACAGTTATACAGTTTGATATGGATCAAATCAGTTTAATTCACACATTGTATCCTCTAAGGCCGGGAGAAAATTCCCTGTCTTCTTGCTGTTCCACCTTCTTGTCATAAACTATGTCGGCTTTTATCTCCTTCCATGTGCATTTTATTGCCTATCATCACAGACTGACACAGCCAACAGCTGAAAGCTTGCCTAAAAGGACATAACTTCATTCTGTACTTTGTCTGTGCCAGATCTGATTCCGACATAGTGCCAGCTGCTGATCAGACCTCTCCTCGAGCTCCCATGGCTTCGACACCCTCCTTATCTTTCTGTCCACTCAGATAGTTTTCCCTCAGGACTGCATACTATAGAACTATTATTGCCACTGGCCCGATGGCTGTGCATTATGTAACATAAACACTGGCTGCTATCACAACGGCCGGTCTCTGCTTGGGTTACTAACACCACCGCTGTGTCGCAGCCGGTCATCACCAACATGCGCTTCCATGTTTGTGCTTGCGCAGTGGGGTTCTTTGGTGCCTGCTGTTACAACAAGATTTCTCACTCCCCCACCAAAACACAACTCTCAGCACTTTCACCAAGTTGATGCTGAAGAGACGCTTTCATTCACAAATACTGTGTGTCATACGCGGGTGATGATGCAGAGAAGTGCTTCCTCGTACTAATTGAGGACAGCTTTGCTAACGAGTTACATAATGTATAGCTTTGGTTACACTTCTATATGTTAAACTGCTTTGGACAGCTTAAAAAGGAAAGCATTTTCTGCTTACACCAGAGATGGTATCGTCTCCCAGCTCTTGAACTGGATTTACTATATTAGACTCCAACGTGATGCATGAACTGTGAAAACAAGTGATGACGGCAAGAACTTTTCTTTATCATTAATTACTGTAGCTATATTAGTAACAAAGGTGTGCGGGTGGAATCATGTCTCTCTGTATGTGTTGAGAGAATACTACAAAAAAAAAAAGATAAACACAAATTAAAAAGAAAAGCGGTTAGGGAACCGTGGGAACCTTGTAATGCACTTGTGTCACACTTGTGATATTTATAACAGACCTAAAGCCCACTCACAGTTATTGGGTACTTTTGTTAATGTAATAACAATTACAACAAAACACACTTCTGAATAAAATATAACAGAGGGGTAACTATGTTGGGAGGTTTCAAATACCTTGAGATGTGTAGTCATCATTGGTCAAAAGTCATTTATGTTTTATGTAGATTTCATTCTCATCTCGAGCAAAACTTAGGGGAAAAGGGAAAATAGAGCTCGGATTCAGTCTTGAAGAAATGTTACCTGGTGGATGAGGAGAAATTATGAATACAGTCGCTTTATTAAGACACAAATGCAGTGTAAAAGAAAATGTGCTAAAACACAACATTAAACTAAGTGTGCTTATGTTTTCTGCACTTTTCTGTACTTGCTCAAAATGACAACAGCTGAACATGTGGTGACGCGGGTGAGTGTGTGAAACAACTCAGTTGAGTGGCTGTAGAAACAGAAGCTAATGTAATGAATGTAATTTACTTCCACAAACCGATGACATAGACTATCATAGACCAGTAAAAGGAAACACATTCATTTATTCACTCACATTTAGATGTGATTTTGTGATTTGTTTGATATCTCCACTTTGTGAAAAGACTCTCTTCTGACAGACTTGGGGCGTCCATGGACGGAAAGGAACTACTGTATAAAGTTTCTCCATGACATAACAGTGGAGCAACACCTGTCCAAACAAAATTCTGTGCTTGTTATTCTTGTCAGCATTTCTTTTTAATCTTCCTAAGATTAGTATTTCTAAAGCAGAGCATTTACAATTATACGGCTTGCTTGAGTCACGCTGAAATGTTTCCTTCAGTTCCCTGCTCCCTGGAGAGAAGGCAGAGATAAAAGGATATAGAGATGTAGGATAAAAGGGGAACTTGTAACACACATGCATGCCATCTGTTCCTGTGTTGTTCTGATCTACGAGGCTTACCGTGTTTTATTTATGTTTCCACTGAGGGGCGAATCTCAATCATGCTGTTCTGGTTTTACTTGGTGCTAGAATTAGTTCAACGATGCCACTTTGTGGACATTGCGGGATATTGCATTACGGAGGAGAAACCACAGGCAGTGTTGGGGATTACATTACATGATTTATCAATGAAACGGAGGGTGTGACTTCTCTTGCTCACTTCCAGATGTCTCATTATGGCTTAAACTGCTGCAAATTATAGTTTAAAACCACTGAGGGAAGTCGTCATCATCTTTTGAACATCTGACAAGAGGGCTGTTTGATACAAGTGTCTGCATTAAGAAAAGAAAAACAAATAGTGTATATTTTTACTTTTCATGCAAAAAGTAAAACGAAGTTGTGTACAAGCTTGCCGATAAATGTTTTTTTTTTTTTATCACTGTTAGGTGGAACTGAAGCACCAACACATTATATTTATCTATGATAATTATGGTGACAGGGGTAGTGTTTGTTTTTGATTTGGGGGCATCATTCAAACAATGGATGTTTAGATTTAAAATGTGTCAGACAGACAGACAGCCATCTAGATAGATAGATAGATAGATAGATAGATAGATAGATAGATAGATAGATAGATAGATAGATAGATGCGACAGCATGAGGCAAGATCCACCTTGGATGACGTTTTGCTCACTATTGTACAGAATTATCTATGAACATATTTACAAAAATGGGTTCATAGATAATTCTGTACATTTGCTTACACTATTTTGTATTTTATATTACTAAATAATACTTATTATTTTAATCTTATTTTATTTAATCTTTCCTTTTTCTTTCCTGTTTCTTACATGTGCAACTAATGACCTAGTAATTTCCCTTGTTAATCATTAAAACCTAAGTCTAAGTCATGTGTTTCTCGAACAGAGGTAGTGTTTATGTTTACCTCTCATAGATGTGCAGAACAAATGTAGAACTGAAAGAAGAAAAAAAAAAACGTTTCAAAAATCACAAGAGCGCACAAAAGAGGATGTGAGTTCTTCACGAGTTCTTCCTTCATGAAACAAATATCACCCGTAGTTAGAGAATAGGGCCGAGCCACCGTCTGCAAATACGCGGCCTTTTCTATTTTACGGGACACTTTTGTAAAGAACAATAACGATATGTGCATCTTTTTTATTGTTAATTTCGTCTAAAAACAACGTTAATTAATTATTCATGAGTCTTCTCCTACCATGACAGGAAAACAAAGCTACAGGGGGTGCGGTCTTTCCTGTAGGCGAGCAGCGGCGGAAGCGGAAATTCGGCCATCTCCTCGTACATTCAAGCTACAGCAGGGTCGGTACACACTTAATTTGGATATTTACGTTGGCGTGTGGGCAGCATTTTTTCTGACATTTTGACTTTTGAATGTGTATATTCAACATTGTCCTGAAGCGGGACGGGTCCTTGGTGAAGAGTGTACAGACGAGCGGTCATGTTGTCTCCTGCGAACTAGCAGCTAGCTCGTTAGCCACCATTGCTGGCTGGCTGGCTAACCAGCCCTAGAAGAGGCAGAAGAAGAAGAAGCAGCAAGTGATTAGTTTTATCAGTCAAACTGGCAGGAAACCTTTACCTTTACATTAGGTCTGGGATTGTTCCGTGTTGTGACGGTGTTAACTCGTTGTATTTGTCGTTGGTTTGCTTACTAATTCATGTCTGGCTACAAGCTTCTCTTCCCCCCTGTGTATACTTTGCCCAGACTTAGGTGGGAATGCTAGAGTTGCTTTCTAAGTGGCTAATGTAAGCTAACGCTGCCAGGTGACAGCTACCATTAGTTTGCTCATTAGCCATTGGTCGCTTGCCTTTCTCGGACAGACGCTGTTACACACAAATGTTATTTTTTTCACTGCTGACTTCACACCTTAACTCCGCGCTGTGTGTAGCCGTCGCTGGTTGGGAGACTGGTACGTGAAGTGGCTGCTGGTTTCTGACATGTCTGTGTGACGGGGGGAGCTGCATTTGTCAGGCTGGCTTACGATTGTTAGCGTTATCTGTGTCTAACTGGGTGGGGGAAACTTCAACTGCATGCGAGTGATAGGAGACACAAGTTGTTTCAGGTTAACGTCAGCTCTTTGAATTGTTTGTAGACCTCATGGCTAGCTAAGTGTCTCTAAACTAAACTAGAATAGCTAGGTGTGTGTTGACTGATTTGGCAAGTGGACTTGTTGAGTTTAGACAAATTCAACAAGTCAGGTTGCTTTTTTGGATATATCACGACCTGTATGACTGTGAACTTTCACAGACATGTTGACTGATTTACCAACTTCAACAGGTCATCTAGTTAGTAGCGTGATCCCAGCTAGCCCTGTGTAATCTAAGTCTGATCTTTACGTGTCGTAAACCCTTGTAGAAAGTCAAAGTACGTGTCCTCCTCTCAGGTGTTTCATAGGTGCTCAATTTAAAGTAGTTAATGAAGCCTGCTGATTTCCTCAAGGTGCCCGAGACTGTGGCGATATCTGAGACCAGGAAAAGCGTGAGGTACAAAAGCCATGTCATGTCCCCGTTCATAGATTAGTTGGCGTGTCTGAACTTTGGTACTTCAGGAGTCTCTGAACTGACTTTTGCAATAGTTTCCTTATGTTTAGTTGCGCAACGTGCTCCCATTTATTGACTAGCCTGCGAATATATACACCCAGTATGTGTCAAGCTAATTTAAAACATTAAGAGTGTTCACAATCGGTGTGTCTTTTGTGTGGCGTGTTTGTCGCATTGTTGGTTATATAAAAGTCGACTCAGAAATCAAATAAGTGAATGTATCTAAATCTAGTTGTATAACAGTCATAGAACAGTCTATGTATGTTTTATCTTTTAGTTGTAACTTTCTTTTTACTGTCCTAACTTCTTTTAAATGATGGTAATTTTTTTTATTTCCTGTAACATGCTTATTGTAAAGGCCAGTACTATAGGTACTATGTTGTCGCCTCTGTCTGAGTACTGTGTACAGGAAGGAATAGAAAGAGCAGCTCTCTTTCCATTTGGAGGAAGATAATCATAGAGTGGGTGGATGGATTCATCACATTACATTATAAAGAAAGTAAGAAGCGGTGGCTGACCAGTGTGCTTTGAGATCATATTCGTTTGTTGAACATGCTCCAATAACATCTTATTGATGTGATGCATCTCCATTTCTATCTTCATTCAAAGGCAGAATAATGACAGGAAACAAGACACTTTAACTACTGAAGTTTTACAGACAGCAACATTAAGTCTGTACACGACTTTAAAGGAAAGTTTATTGCTCTCCTTTGTTGTTATGTGGCATGGGTTGATGTAGCATGAAGTTGTGTCTGGTGAGAAGACACAGTTTGTGACAGTGAAAGGATGCATCTGGTCAACAACAATAGGTTCATGCTGCCGTGTAAGTGATTAAAATGCAAACAATACTCTGTAAGTATTGAGGGAGCTAGTGTTGTGCCGTGGAATCATCCTCCGTATGTCATTAAACCCCCGGCAGGCAGGATGAGTCTGTGATGTGTATGTCTTAACCTGTCACTGGTGTCATCTAACAAAAATTATACTTTGAGCCAGAAAATGTTTTCACACAGTGTCATTTTACACTAAACCTGCTGTTGGCAAGTTATTGGGGCTTGATGTGTGTTCGTTCTCACGTTCTCTCTCCCGTTCGATTTTTTTTTTAACTTTAGAATTTCTTACTTTATGCTTATTTAAAATTTGAACTCCTTGTCTCATGACTCATTCCCTCTAAGGCCTCCTGATAGACATCCATGTTACATGAGTCCCAGATGATTGTTCGGACTGTTGGCGATGTAATGATAAGGGATATTATTACTTGGAGTATTATTGCCAGTACCTGGAAGTTAAAAAGATAAATGATATTAATAATTGGTAGCAGGGAACAAAAACTTAATTCCGGTTCAGAAATTCAATATTTACAGAACTTGTTCTGTTTTTTTTCATACAAAGGCCATTGTTGAGTTGATTCAGGAATCGGTCACATCAAATGTGTGAACCACAAGTCTCCTTCTAAAACAACCTATCTCATCTATACCTTCCTTTTTGCTCTATTTTTATACTGATAAAAATACTAATACTATTTTTATAGAAACAGTCTGGTTACGATCTACTGATCACGATTACTTTGATAAGTAGGATAAAGCTCATAATTAATATGTTGTATCGTTATCAGCCTTGTGTGGATCACAAACAGATCATATGATTGTTGTTGCTGAATATCTGCTTTGTCTTTATTTGTTCCAAATAGTTTCTTTGGAATCTGTCCCAGCATGAGTTTTAGCCTGTTTGTTGTTCTGTATCAGTAATCTCCAAGTTACAAAGCATTCATTTTTAACATTGCTCTCTACCTTGTCCCATAGTTTTCATCTCCCCACGCCTGTGCTTTTGGGACCCAATGTTGCCACGGGAAGAAACGGACAAACCGAGACACAGCACTCCATGAATGAGTGGCAGGCAAGATAGAGAAACGGGAAGATACAGAGAGGAGAGACCACTATTCTGCATCGTTTTTGTGTAACAGGTGTGCGCAAAGTTGTATTTCCTTTGTTCCCACTGAAGACAGATATGCAGTATGGATGCCACATTGTCACTGATTGTTCACCTCAAGGTCTTCCGTGCTTTCACTGAACCTCTTCAACCTGCACACCTCACCTCCAGTCACCCACTCTAAATCTTGCTTATTTCATATATTTGCACAAGGTGATTGGTAATGTATTAACAACACTTTACTCTCTTCCTCTCTGTCTTCTTTTCAGATTGCAACAGAACTTGACGGCCAGACCGTTGCCATGTCGACCTCATCGCTACGGCGACAAGTAAAGAACATCGTCCACAACTATTCAGAAGCTGAAATCAAGGTTGTGTTTCTTATACGGCTTTTCTTCTAGTCCTCTCTTTTTTTTCCACCCTCATTGTCTGTGTGTCCATGACTTATGTGCAACACGTGTATCTCTGCAGCACATGTGACATTAGTTTCTGATACTGTAAAACTTCTTTAAAGAACCTCCTGACTCTTTCCTCTTATAATATTGTGTATGAGGTAATCTAGTTATATCATGCATTCATTAGTTTGCCTCTCTGCAGCTTGTGTCCTGATTACGTTTGAACATTGTGAACCAAACTGTCATAAAGGGTTAACAATCCCCAATTATTCCTGCATCAGATCGTTGGAGTTGAGGTTAATCAAAGTGCATCCCTTGCTGTGTTGTTGTTGTTGTTGTTCAGGTTAGAGAGGCGACATCCAATGACCCATGGGGCCCCAGCAGCTCTCTCATGTCAGAGATTGCGGACCTGACCTACAATGTTGTGGCCTTCTCGGAAATCATGAGCATGGTGTGGAAGCGCCTCAATGATCACGGCAAGAACTGGAGACATGTCTACAAGGTTTGTGGGCATGTTGACACTGGGAATAACTGATTTGACAATGTATCCCTTCACTTAATATTTTGATACCTAATATACCGCACAAGTCAATACAGTACGTTATGTTCTCTTACTGGACTGTGGTCTGTTTTTTATTTAAATTTCACGACTTTGGACTGGAGTTTTTAGTTATCCTTTGACTTTTCACATTGTGATTTACACAACCGTCCTGCACTAAATCCCTCCTCACGCCTGTTATAATGTTTGGTTTATACTGAAACAGTGTATTTCAGTTGTACGTTCATTTTGGAGGATGTCGGACAGTTTATATTAAGTCACTCGTTTTCACTAGTGTACCTAATTAACGCACAAGTAAGGCTGTTTTGTAATTCCTCTCTTGCATAACTATTAGTGATGAATGTTGTGTATGGATGTCTTATTTTAAAGTGTCATATATTGACCCTGATATTTGAACCTCAGTGTTCAGAACTTGTTTACAGTGTGTAACTGGTTGTGTTTTTAACCTCCCCTAGGCTATGACTCTTATGGAGTACCTGATTAAGACGGGTTCAGAACGTGTTGCCCAACAGTGCCGAGAGAACATATACGCAGTCCAGACCCTCAAGGATTTCCAGTACATAGACAGGGACGGCAAAGACCAGGTACACAGACACTCCCACTGAGTAACCTAGAAACTTGAAGTGTTTAGATATTAAGGCTCACGTTTGTGGAATGTAGGCAATCTTTGTCAGTGTTGCTGACCTCCTTTGGAAGCTGTAAAAGTTAGTGATTGTCAATAACTAAACTGCGCTACGTCAATAACTGCATTCATCGGTGATAAATTACGTAATTATGCAATAGACACGTGTTTATGTAATACGCAACATTTGAAGCCTTTGAAGCACGGGTTTGCATCTTGAACTTTTATTTTTCCAGGGTGTAAATGTGCGAGAGAAAGCCAAGCAGCTGGTGACGCTGTTGAAAGATGAAGAGAGACTAAGAGAGGAGAGGATCCATGCCCTTAAAACCAAAGAGAAGATGGCACAGACCTCTAGTGGTGAGAGGGCTTTTTTTAAAAAAAAAAAAACAAAAAAACATTAGAGTCTAAGAAAGTGGAATTACAGTTTGAAAGCAGGCTACATGTCATCCATGCACATTTGTCTCCTCTGCAGCCTCCTCAGCCCCCTCAGCGCCCAGCCTTGGGGGCAGCCTATCACTGGGCTCACATTCTGGGGGGGCAGACCCTGAGCAGGCTTGGCCACAGAGCACTGGAGAAGAGGACCTGCAGCTCCAGCTGGCTTTGGCCATGAGTAAAGAGGAGGCAGAGCAGGTAATACAAGACAGCCCCCTGAGGCCAGCGTAGGCAAGAAACTGGGCTCATTACATCGGCGACATGTGCAGTTTAAATCTAATGCAGCACGCGCAGGAATATCGGACATTATTTACTACATACACCTAGCTTTGCTCTTACCATTTAACCCCTGGCCTCCCCCAGACTAACGAGGACCCTCTGGAGGATGCAGAGCTGCGCTATGCGCTCACACTCAGCAAAGAGATCCACCAAAAGGTCAGGGGCAGAGAGTGTGTCCAGATGACTGTAAAGCCAGTCATCAACAATCTGTCTTTCTGTCAATTGGAATTTCTCAAACATATATTAAGTATTTATCAATCAAGAAAATTAATTGATGCTCTTATTTGTTGTGTGGCATTTCCCTCAAGATTCAAATTTGCATCACACTTCATTAATTCTGCTGAGATAATTCAGTTTTTTTGTGCGCTCATAAAAAGTGTGAGAGGTGTTTTTCAAATCCTCTAAAAAACAATGTGTAAAAACAATAGTGAGCACCCAAAGAATTGATCAGCGGTAATTCAATTTTAGAATTTGCATGACATTAATAAATTCATACCATAATTGACTTAATCTAAGACTGAGTGGATTGTAAGTATTGATTCTTCCTTCCTCCCTGTTGTCCCGATAGCATGCGTTCTTTTAATAGTCTCTTCTCCTTACGTGTGGAACCTTTCTCCTGTTGTTGTAACTTCCTTGTACCATGTTGACTGAGTGCAAATCTTATTTGCCTGCTGCATTCAGGTGGTTACAATCCTGCACTTAATGTACTACTTGTATGCTTTAGTCTTGTGCAGGCTCTTTATTGTTGCCAGGTGACACCGGAGACGGCCTGTTTCCTTGTGGATTAGTTAGTGTTCTGCTATTGATAGTAGTTCTTCTAATGCCGTGGTTTTAAAGGTGACTTTATACCAGGTTGCCTTGAATCGGTGTCCAAAATTCATGCTAATGTGTTGTGCTCCAGGTAGGCTAAACGCTAAACCTGTTGAAAGCAGCCAGCAGTTGTGGCAGCGCAGCAGCAGCATGTGTTAGTAATCACACCAACCACCCCTTCTTTCCTAGACTGCTGCGTCCGCTGCAACAATCTACAGTTTTCAAGTTCAGTTCAGGTCACCACGTGACCGCTTACAAGCTTGTTGACAACACTTCTCCTGATTTACACAGGTGCCGTGTGATTTTTGGGACTGTCGGTTGGTGTTGACTAAATCCTGAATAAAGTTTGGGTTTGCAGTGTTCGCAACCAAACAATTCAGACTTCTTTTAAAATCGTGAACCGAACCAAAAGCTGTTTACAACCTGATTGCTGACATCTGTGTGTGCGTGTGTGTGCGTTTGTGATTGGCAGGAGGAGCGGCTGCGCAGAGGGGATGACCTAAGACTTCAGATGGCCATTGAGGAGAGCAAGAGGGAGAAAGCTAAACCAGAAGAGGTGTGTTATTCAACGTGTAGACGTGTATCTCTCATGTTTATGGCACTTTGTCCTTACGTATGCGTTTCGTAATGGTATGTGTGTTCTCTCAGAGCAAAACCAGTTCTGTATTTGAGCTTTGTCCCAGCTGTTTGTTTGTTAGGCCCAAATTAAAAATATAGTCATTAAAACGTTTCAAATATTAGTCATAGTAGTGATATTATCATGGACAACCTGATCAACACAATAGTGACACAACGTTGGTAGGGTAAATATTACCTTAGCTACATCTATTCCTTTGTATAGCCCGTTTGTTTTGCAGGTCCATCCATCTAAATATAAATCGTCCGTAGCTCATTAGATGTGTCAGAATTCCAGCTCTGTGCTTGTATTGCAAAGTGTTGTTGGTGTGAAGTTTCATGAATTCCCCTGTACCGCATCACATGTACCCAAAGCGTGCTACAACTGTAGGAACGTTGATCCACAATGTTCTCTGGTGCAGAGCGCTCTGATGGAGCTCAGCGCTGTGGACCCCTGGGGGGCCCCTGCTGCTGCCGCCGCCGCCCCTGTGGGCTCCGCTGGTCCCTCACCTCCGCCCACAGTCGCTGCCCCTGCTGCTGCTGCTGCTGCCGCCGCCGCCGCCTCAGGCCCATGGGGCACAGCCCCGACAGATCCATGGGGGGTGGCGTCACCCACATCACCCACAAGCTCTGACCCCTGGGGCGGGGGAGCCCCCACCACTATAGCCGCTCCTCCGGACCCCTGGGGAGAGACGTCCAACAAAGTGAACAATGTTGATCCTTGGGGAAGTTCAGGTGAGCGGCCACAGTGCGTGATCACGTATCATCTCTGTAGACAATAAGGTGGGTGGGACTGTCCTCACAGCTGAGTGTTTAAAGAAGAACTGTGTCTCCGTCTGCGGATGAAAGGGGATGTGAACACCTCAACCTTTACTCCTCTTCGCTCCGCGGTTCCATTTCCTGTCTTCATTACGGTCCTGTTACAGTTTGTGTCATGTCTCCATGCCGCCTTTCTTCTCCTCCACTTACATGCTTTCGGTTTGTAATGTGGAAAGCAAGCATGCTAAATTCATTCTCCATTTCTGTCTAAATCAGGCATTTTATCCTCTTGTTTCTACTCAGGACTGACTGTGGCTGAGTCTCAACCAGAGCTCTCTCTTCTCTTGCCCTTACTTGCCGTTACTACATATTATCTCTCCTTTACCTCTACTGAACTCCAGATGCTGAATAGGTTAAAGTAATGTGGCAGACGGCTACAGGTATCTGTTCTCACCTGTCCACACTTGTACAGTTACTAACAGTGGAGAGGTTAAGGAGAGAAATGCCACCGTTGGAACCCAGCCCAGCTTCCTGCTCCCTCCTATTTGTGTACCTGTAAGGTGTTGTGTTAACCCTCCCCTTCCCCTGCGTCTCCTCCCCTCCCCTATAGCTGTGACCCCCCCCAGTGCTGACCCCTGGGGCCCCTCAGTTCCACCCAGCACTTCCTCTTCAGGGGGCCCAGTTGACCCCTGGGCAAGTGACGGGCCTGTCCCTGCCTCTGACCCTATCAGCTCCGACATCTGGAGTGGCACCGCCACACACACTAACGGCACAGGTACATTCACACTGTGAGCTACATGAACTCTCAAACACTGAGGTACCGGTACACACCTTTAAAGGGCTGTTCATATGTTACATTAGTAATTTTCAATTGCATGCACGCAACAGTCGTCTCGTCTTACATTTCATTGTCTTCTAATATGTGTTGGTATCCGGTTCCAAATAGTTTTACATTATTATGAAAGGGCCTCGCTGTGTCCTGTGTCTGACTTTCCGCGTTTCATTCTCACAGGAGATCCAGAGCGGCGAGGGTCTTCAGCAACAGGCTGCGACAGCGCAGGCTCACCGGTGCCCTTCGACCTGTCCTCTCTCGGTTCTTCACTTCCTGTTCGTAAGACTCCGGAGTCATTCCTCGGCCCCAACGCAGCCCTGGTGGATCTCGATTCCCTGGTGTCATCCAAACCCAAACCCAAACAGCCGCCACCTCCTTCCATCTCTTCCTCTTCAGCACACAACCCCTTCCTTCAGAACACAGGTCAGAAGTTTAGAAGTTCAGATTTATTTCTCCGGTTTCCTGTTTATTCGATATTACGACACAGCGCTCTTGAACACTCGATTCTGATTGGTCAGTCGCCAATGTTCAGTGGTGATTATTTCTCGAAAGACACGGCTGCCCCTGGCAACCAACAGCAGCCAACGTATATATACGTCATATATTTGGAGAGGACAAAACACTGGATGGAGGACATGTTATTCTTAATGACTGAAGAATGACATGTCCCCAGCAATGAATAAGAAAACAAAACAGAACGGGTAAGAGAGGTGAAAAAGCACAAGCAACTGGACGAAGGGGACAGGCACGGAGAAAACACTAAGAAGAACACAACATGGGCCATGATGAATGTGTTGAGATACTGGTTAGAGAGAAGAAAATGGCAACAGATTCTGAACAGAAACAAATAATAAATTGATTATCAACACAGCTGCTGGTTAATTATTTTGGTTAACAAATTGGTAAATTGTTTCACGTCCAATTTGTTAAATTATTTGTATTTTAGCTTCACTGTTGACATAATTTACAGATAAAAAAATGTAATGTAAAAAGTAAATCAGTTCAATCTTCAAGCAAATGTGCTGAAGATGTGACGTTTGTGCGTTTTGTGTGTTTCGTGTCCCAGGTTCATCTCCTGCTCCTGGCATGGCAGTCACTCCAGGCAGTACCATTTCCAGTAGGGGGGTTTCTCCAACGCCTGCGTCCTCCAACCCTTTCGGCGTGGCCCCTCCTATGACCTCCATCTCACCTCAGCCCTCATCGCTCGGCCTGAGCGGCCTTCGCACCAGTCCTGTGCCTCCCAACCCCATGCTGGGCATGATGCAGCCAGGAATGGGAATGGGGCCAATGAGTGTGGGTATGGGGGCTCCGGGGATGGGCATGGGCATGATGCAGGCGAGTCCCATGGGCATGCCCTACGGCGGCCTCTCGCCCATGGCGCCTCCGGGGTCGGCTCTGCTGGGGCCCGGAGTTGCGCCACCTCCTCAGCTGATTTTGGGTGGGCCCACTGGAACGGGAGGAGTGATGGGGGCGGGGGGATCCGTGGGAGGCGGAGGAACGACGGGAGCAAGCACCAATCCATTTCTTCTTTGAGGAAGTGTCACCACTACTTTGCTCACCTTTCAGCCTCCTCTGTCGTACCTGCTGCCCCCTTCATTCATCCTCCCTCGATACGATTTGTGTCCAAAAAGAAAAAATGTCTACATCTCTATATTTAAAGAAAAAAACAAAGTTTTGTTTATCTCTTCCTTTGAAAGCATTATTTCATTTCAGAATCACTTTCCACATTTAGTTGCTTTCATTTCAGTAGGGGTTATTTTTGGGATGGGAAATAGAGATCTATTTATTTTGTTTTAATCCAGTTCTGTTCTGTATCGTACTTCATATGTGTTTTTTTTTTTTTTTTTGTTTTTTTTTCAGTCCTGTCTTGAAATGAAGGTAAGTCTGTGAGAGCAGGATATTTCAGTAGTGTCCCTCTGTTCTAATATTACTGCACTGAGAGAGATGGAGGGAGGGGTGACATAGCCACTAACAAACTGAGCAGATCAAACTGTCGTCCCGGCCTCTTCCTCGATCACCCTCCAGGACGAAGACAAACGCTGAATCACTGAAATGAAACGAGTGCATGAAGGATCATTTTTAATGGACTCCAGACAGAGATACGGACTGAAAAACCTGCATTAACATTTCAGGCACAATGTGGTCAAATTGTCTCAATAATTTCACTTTTAATTTAATTTAATGTTAAATGTAATTTATTTTTTCCCAGTTTCCGGGGACGAATAAACAAGGAAAACCACGTGATGATGCCATTTCAAATCAAATGCTTATTTTTCTTTTTTTTTTTCCTTTCTTTCTGATTATTGTAGAAAACTAAAGAGCTCTGACACCTGTGGTCTGATGACGGAAAAATGTCTGTTGAATCTGTGTGTTTGCAGCAGTGTGTGAATGAGAACACAAATGCTCATTTGTGAGTATGCAAGTATGCAATAGTGCAAATGCCTGTTTCTGTGTATATGTTGTAGTATCTGTCTCCATTTTTCCCTATGTCCGATCTCATTTCAGTGGCTCAGAAAGGAAGACGCGACATCCATTATTTTTGGTTTTGCAAATCAGTCTCTTGTATCAATAATATGTAATGTTGGGATCTCAGTTGAGGTATTATAAGGGTCACATTTCATTTCTGCCGATCTTATTTCACAACCGTCTTTTTAATCAGAAGCCGTTTTTCTTCCTGATCACACATTTCATACGGGATTCCTGGCTTGCAGGTGTCCCACAGCAACACTGTCCTTGTGTTTCATCCCTCTTTCCTACGGAGAGGGAGAGCTACTGATGCTTCTTAAACAAACAAAAAAAAAGACAATTATTTCAGTGAATGAAAGGAGAAAAAACAGGGACTTGACAACATGCTCCATGCTGTTCTTTTTAATTAAGTTTGATGAATTTATTGTTATTTTATATCAACAAGAAAAAAATATCTTTTATCGGGTAAGGTTGAATTTTGTGTGGTGTTGACTGTGAACATTCACATTTGAAAAGTAAAATGGAAAAAAAATCAAAAGAAATTTATGAAATAAAACAAAAACACAGGATTTGTGTTTGAGGTTTTTTTCATGCTTCCTCTGAAGTAAATGCTCTCATACTGTATATGCATTTTTATTTTCTAACGTGCAATAATGTGACAATAATAAACAGACACTTTATTTTCTTTGGTGAACATGTTTATAAAGTTTACAATCCGACAGCCTGCCATTTACCTACATAAGACAAGCTGAACAAACGACTACAGCATACGAATTTGAGCAACAGTGGAGAAAGTCATTTTAAGTTTGAAATATATTGTATATAATTCAGTCACGTCTGACGAACTTGTTCCCAGAATTAACATTTGCAACCGTGAGGCAGCCTCCGCAAAGACTTAGCAAACAGCCACGCACATGTCTCGTTTTTGTAATTGTTGCTCCGTGCAAATGGCGAGGGTCAAACGAGCAGAGAGTCCCAGTCAAAGTCGTCCTGGATCTCCTCGCTGTTGCTGTGTAGACTCTTCAGTGGGGGACGCTGTGGGGGTGTCATTGAATGAGGCTGAATCCCAGCTGAGACAGAAAAGAGAAGCAGGCACTTAGTAGAAGGAAGTGAAAGAATAGTAAAAAGTTATTTTTTTTTGCTCGAACTTCCTTGCAACACTAGACTGCTGCTGCCGTTGTGGAAACACTGAATCCTCATCGAATGAGTTTCCGATCAGTGTAATAACTCCTTTTATTTATCATAGCTTGCAGATTTTTAAGATTTTGTGTGTAATGGACATAATCCATTGATTGTATTCTGCATTTTTATACAGAGCAAACTTTGACAGATAACCGCTGGAGTGGTATGGTTCAGACCGCTGAGACCTGATGCTGCCTCGAGTATCTTTTACATATTTCATCCCAAACAAATCTGGAAGGCTCTGTTCATTTATCTCTAATGACTGTGAAAATAAAAGATTAGGTTTCACATCAGAAACATGCGAACATATTCTTTACTGGTGAAATAAGTTGTAAATGTAAATGAGGAAACAACTTTTGAACGTGACGTCCCGCTCTCACCAGCTGTGTTGGCGGGCTGCGGTAGCTGTGGCCTGTGGAGACCCGGTCCCTGCATGTGCAGAGCCCTCCGAGGCGGCTGCGCTCCGTTGGTGGGGGGAGCTATGGGAGAGTAGGGAAGGGGCGAGGGGTGAGTGAGGCTGGAGAGGGTAGGGGGTGGGTTGGAGGCGAATGTTGATACTTGTAGGTGGTGAGGTGCGCCGAGGGCTAGCGGGGAGTTATTCCCAGAGGTGATCATGCCTTTCTGAGTGAAGAAGCGGTTCAGAGAGTCACAGAGGGAGGTGAAGAGCGTCGGGTCCAGGGCCCAGTCGCAGAGCTCCGCCTGGCGCATGCTCTCCAGCAGGTCTGCAAACAGAAGACGACCGTTCAAAGGTGGGCACCTCCGGGCATGAGTGTGAACAGTCTGTCTTAAACATTTAAATATTTAAAAAATACAACAAAACTTTTCCTGAAAAAAATGTACTATCTCATCAAACAAAATCAATGGCTATCTATTTTATTATCTACTTATTAATTAATAATAAATGTTTCAGTGGTGAACAAAAGACAATCATTGTAAAGTGTCACTTCATCCAAACAACATTTTTTTTTTCTAATTTCTTGTTTATTAAGTTCATTTCAGGCAGCGATTTTATTTTTCATTACCATACTAGCCGACTAAATAAACACCTTTTACCTCATGTTCATTAGTCAAGTACTATGAGCACACTGTTGACTGAACCTCCGCGGGTAAAACCCAGAGTACTCCCACAATACACAATTCACATTTTCATGTGTGATTTGGGTGAAGTGAGCCTTTAAACAAGACTGTGGTGAAGAGCACAGACCTGGGTGACCAGAGAGGTCTATGTTTGCCCAGTCTAGATTGCTGGCAATGCGGAAACTCTCCTTCAGAGAATCTGGATTACTGAGCCAGTCAGGTGGCACCGCTACAGTGGAAGGGAGGAAGGCAGCTTTAGATGGCAGTGAACTTTTTAAAAAATGTTTTACAATCCTGGTATTGAATTCAAGCATCTCTGAGTTGACAAGGTGACGCTAGACTCACTGTACTGTGAAATCCGCTCCGTGTCGGGAGGATGTGCAGCTGGTACGGATGGCGCAGCTGTTGCAGGTGGCGCAGACAGTGCAGATGGTGCACGCGGCGCGTGTGGGACAGACAGCGCGGGAGAAGGATGAGGAGACATTGGTAGCAGAGTTGGAGTGTGGAGAGGGGTAGTGTCATTACTCGGGACAAAAAGGGGAGCAACATCCGCTGGAAAGGGGGGAAAAAAACATTTACAGTTTAACATAACAGTACACATTTATATGTGAACTGTTACTGCAGTAACACGCATATACACCTCATACTTACACTGTGAGCCTCCCCGCTCTCGCATTGTCTTGAAGAGGGACTTGAAAGAGGCGTACAAGTCTGGCAAGTTGAGCTCGTCGAAGGTGAAACGCATTGGAAGATCGGCCGAGGTGTTGAGTGAAACGGCAGGAGGGGCGGCAACGGATGAAGGGGCAGCTGACACGGAAGAGTGATGTGGCCCTGACACGGTGCAGACGGGCGCCGGCGTCGAGTTGGGAGGGCAGGAGAAGGCAGGGACAGACATAGGGCCTGGACCGGCCGGAAAGGTCAATGCAGCACCGGAGTAAGGTGGGGCAGCCGGGGAAGAGGTGGACATGCTGGCAGCGGACAGAGGGGGCACAGAAGCAGCGGGGATGGAGAAGGTGGAGCCGCTCGGGTGGGGAGGAGGGAAAGAGTTGATGGATGACATGGGCGGAGCGACAGACGGGAGCCCGGCGGACAGAGGGACGGATGGGTGAGAGACCGGGAGGCTGGACAAGGAGTGTGGCATGTAGGGTGACGGTTGCTGTGGAGGAAAAACATAACATATTACACGAGGCTCTGTTTGTTTGAGGCATGGGGAGGAAGGGGGGAAGGCGACTCTACCTTGCATGGGGGAGGGGACAGGGACACAGACTGGGGGGACTGCTGCTGGATGGCTCCAAGTGGTTCTGGGTTCAGAAGCGTGAGGTCTGTATGAGCTGCTGGTTGAGGTTGATGTGGGGAGGGCCTTCTCTCAACTTGTGTCTCCGGTATATGAGGGACCTGTAGCAACACGGAGGAAGACGGTTTAAATTCTCGTAGGACAGAATTTAACATACTCGGGTTTGGTTCACGCAAATTACAAAATGAGCCAATTGTGCAGGTCTCCCTTATGTCAAAACAGATGCATCATAGAATAGACATGGGTCTTCTGAGGGTGTTGTTAGTGGGGGTCTAATGGGTTGACAGGAGGAATCTATGTGGATCATTCCACGGACACTTGATCAGTTTGGGATCTAGTGGATTTGGAGGCCAGGTCAACACCTTGTGCTGTTTTTCATGTTTTTTTTAGTTGTTCCTAGGTCGTTATTGTGTGTGTGTGCCTGTGTCAGGCTGCATCCCGCTGGGGATCATTGCATGCCATTGCTGTGGGTTTGGGTGCTACGTGTCTAAGTAACATCCACATGAATACCAGGTCCAAACGTTTTCCAGCAGACCATCAAATTGTCTCAAGGTGGTCGATGTTATTCACTTACTCTGTCAGTGGTTTTAATGTTGTGGCTGATCGGTGTGCGCATTTGACAGTTTGACAGTCAAGGGCTGTTGAATGATGAATGAGTGATAAAACAACGTACTTCCTCCCGCTCCTCTTCCTCTTCCTCCTCAGGATAGGGACGTTTAGGTGCTCTCATTTGATTCCCCTCTGAAGGTCCATCCATCGTCCAATACGAGCCCTGAAAATGTAGCAAGCTCCTAGTTTGTTACTCCTTAAAACACGTATTTGTCCATCTCAGAACATAAGAACGTTGTTATATAAAAAGTAGCTCACCTTGCCAGGGTCGTTCTGTGGTCGAGGAACTTTCCTGAAGCATTTGTTGAGTGACAGATTGTGCCGAATGGAGTTCTGGGGAGAATGAAATGAGTCAGTCCTGCAGCAGCCACTGGTGATAATCATGCTAACACATGCTAACTACTGTAGTAACGTGTACACTGATGGTGTGTTGTGTTAGGAGAGTAGGGCTTGCCTTCCATCCGCGGCCTGCTCGGCTGTAGTAGGGGAAAGTGTCACTGATCCAGGTGTAGATGTCATTTAAACTCAACTTCCTCTCAGGTGCAGCCGCTATCGCCATGGCAATGAGAGTGGCGTAGCTGTGGGGGGGTTTCCCTTTACAGTTAGAAGGGGATGGGTCCGGCACTGAGGGTAGGAAGTCTCCTCTCTCCCTCCCCCTGTCTTTCTTCTTGTCCCTCTCCACTCCTCCTCCTCTCTCCCTCCCAGAGCGGAGGCTGCTGATTCCCAGCTGAGGCAGCCAGTCAATACTAGTGAGACTAGAGTCCAAGTCGGAGGACATTGTGTCTCTTCTTCTCTGTCCACGGGCTGTAGTATCAGAAGAGTAAGCACTGGGTCAACACGTCCTTTCACTTTACGTTTACTCGGCACATTGTGCAGACACACGAACGGCGAGCGGTCTCACAGCAGACTCCCTGTGCCTGTCATGTAACAGAGCCAGACGCTCTGTGCTCGTACTTCCAGCCAGCGTCAAACACAAACCAGTAAGTTTAGACACAAGACAAGTTGTGCTGCTCTGGAAACTTTCCACTCACGAACACATGACATGAATGTGCCTACATACACAATTTAGGCAATTTCCCGCTCCAGTTAATGTTTTCTTAGGAAGAAGAGTGACTTGCTTACCTCTCTGTGGTTACTCGAGGCCCAAGGCCTTAAAAGTGTTAATATTTTATGTTGTCATGAGTTGTGTACAACTGCTGACAAACCGCGGTCCGTCCTGCCCTTCAGACGTCTCTCTTCAGCACGTTGATCCCCACAAAGCGTCCAATCATACCTCGGTTTGTCAAAGTTTGTCTAACTTTGGAGAAATATACACAGAAACTTATCGGAGAGCTTCCTTTTTCTCTCCTCCCTCTCCCTCTCTCCTTCCCCTCCCTTTCTGACTTTACCAGAATGACATCACTCACTCCACCCCCTCTGTGACAACACTCTTTGCACCCGCCTCTATGTCTTGGACCCACCTCTTCAGTCTTCCACCAGCCTTTTCACGGCCGGCCGGGCTCCTCTCACAGAGGAACACACCTGAAACCTCACGCTGTCAAGCAAGGCACGAGGCTCTGATTCATGAACATGAACACAAAATGCAAATTTGAAGTGATATTATTGCTTTATTATTTTATAGACTTTAACAGCAGGTTGGTAGCTTTGGATTTCTGTACAGTTGGACGCAATGACAGACGATCTCTCTACAGAGCGCTGAAGAAGGCCAGGAGGCCTGTGTCAGGGGACGGGTGGGTCAGAAGCTTCTGGATCTGAAAGCACAGTGTACAACATGTATTAGCCACTAGTACTCATGAAATGATTGTTCACACAGGCAAATGGGACGACGTGTCGCAAAAGTTCATCACTGAACTCTTTAAAATGGTGTATTTTTTGGTTCTTTTATTGAAATAGAGTTCATATACTCATTTAAAGTACTGTATCTGACAACATGTCATTCTTAAGGCGTATGCACATGTAAACAGACAAAAGTCTCAGCAAGCAGCTGTAGAGAGCACCTCCTTGAAGTTGGGGTGTTTGGCATCTTGAACCAGCTGCAGCAGAACGCCCTCCGTGGTGGTGAGGAAAGCTCCGCTCTGCTTCAGCCGAGACAGAGCAAACAAACGGTCCGTCTGGCTGTGGAGGGAAACACAAATATTCACAGCAACACATAATTAGCACATAGTGAATAACTAGGATCATCCAAAAAAAAAAAAAAACTCAATAGAATACACAGATACCTTCTGGATGAGACGGCATCAGCGACAATATGGACCTCCATCCCCTTCTCCAGCAGATCGAAAGTTGTACACTGAACGAAAAAAGCAAGGAGGAGACCTTTTTCATACATTCATTAACGAGAAGAAAATCGTTTGTAACACTTAATAATGTCCACCGCCCTCTACACGACAGCTTAGTCAGGCAGAGAAGCTCGTTCCTGCTCTGTTCTGTCCTTTTACACAGTATGACATGTGTGTCCATATCGCTGGCTCTGTGAAACAAATGCTTCCCACCTGTTGCGTTCAGCACGTTTAGTATGTGTCAGATTGACTGTTCTACCTGTTCACTGTCCTGTGCATGAAAACAAACGCCCACTTTTGCTGTCTGGTTGGAATACTGCTATGTGCTATCGATTGGAGCCATTTTGCTTGTTTCCCTTTTACACAGCTACAGCTGTGTGTAAACACCAGATAACTTTCAGCGTATACACAGAAAGGAGAGTTGGCAGACAGTGAGGGAATATTCACAGAATTTGCCCAAAAAGTCTTCTGGGTTAGCATTGCTTACTCCACCTTTAATTTTTTATTTGCATATTTTTAATGCATTTGTTTACATGCAGGAAACAAATTAAAGTCCCTCCACAACCCACCCACACTTATAAAAGTATGATGCCTGTAACATTATGACTTCCTTCACGCTGATATTTTTCTAAATTTCTGCAGCAATAGCTAGAAAACAGTGTGTAGATTCGGTACAGTGTGAACACATGTATCCAGGTGTACTAAAATCGTATTAATAGTGGTCTTTAATATCTAATAAAATAGCTCCACTGATTATTTTTCAATGCAAGAATAAATAAGACATTGCTGTGTATCTTTTAGTCCTGCAGGAAAGCAGGAGATCGAAGCATGATGCTGGACATGTAACATAGTGAATGAATCTGTATTATATGCAGGCAAAGACACCCCAGTTATTCTCAATGTCGTCTTACTGCAATACAGGCGTGTGCTTCAATTCCACACAGTATGGCTTGCTTTGGGTTCCCCAGGGCCTCCAGCTGCTTCTCCACCTCCTCTATCATCATGGTAAATGAAGTTTTAGCGTGAGCTGTCAGGTCCCCTGCTCCCAGCTCTGGCACAGTGGGTCCCAGGCCTTTAGGATACTGCTCCGTCAAAATAGAGGGGATGCCCAGAACGCGACTGGCCTACAAGAAGGAGGAGACTCGTTTAATTTACACCGTTCATTACATTCATTGCTTAACTCACTGAGATGGCGACTAAAACCAACCTGAAGCAATCTGGACGCATTGCTGACAATGTTGGTGAACTGGAAGATGTTGGGTCTGAACTTCTCCTGCATGTCACACAGGAAGAGGACTGCATCCTTGGTTGAGAGTCGGCCAATTTTCGCCACTGCACAATGGAGGAACACAAAAAATTACTTTTCAAGTTTAGATAGATCACTCAGTGTTTCCTGGCACCGGTATTGGAGTTATATATGGTAATATAATGTGTATTACTGACTATATTTATAATATAGCCACTTGCTATTATTTTTAATCATCAATTGGAAAAATAACTACAGCTCTGAGAACAAAAATAAACGTCCAGGTATTTTTAAACAATGGTGCATTTGTGGATACTGAAATAAGGAAGAGAATGTCTTTCTTGTACGAAATATTTCTCCTTGGTGTAACAATGAGACCAAACTAGTGCAGCTAATACAAATGAACTGCACCGACAGAACAGAAAGATCACTTCAGCGAACTAGATCATAAGAAATGCGACTTACTGTTGTTTCTTTTATAGTCCAAATGTGGTCGGGAGCAAAGGGCGACAGGCTCAAGATCTTGGAGAGTTAACTGTCAGGTTAAAGTGTAATTTCACGTGTAACAACTCCTGCGTAATTGGAAACCAACAGAACATTTACCTGTTTTACTTGCAAGTGAACAAGGAAGAATGCATTCAATATAGAACAACGACTATATAATGAGTGGATATTAAATAAATTTGCGAATTCGTTTGGAAGAAATTAATTTGTTAACAAATATGTTACAATGTCAAAACATAAACTAACCTAGCATGGAGCTGATAAGGCACACAAGTTCAACAGCGAGTCCTTCTCTGATAAACTCCGCCCTCATTGAATCACACCGTCCAATAGAATTACACGTCGTGAAAATTGACGTGTCTTTAAACCAATCACAGCCACTGTTTGTCACGGATCGTCTCACCAACCAAGGTGGGCGGGGCACCGTAGTCTAACCAACCCAGAGTGGTCTGGTCATCTGAAGATGTCTGACAATGCAGAGTCTCCAACAGAAACGCAAAAAGAGGAGCCCCAACCACCGTCAGACGACTCGGCGATAAGTGAAGAAAAGAAAAAAAGTAAGAAAGCGTAAAATGTCGGAGTGACTACGACACTGGCGAGTTACAGTTACTCGTTTAGGAGCACTCATGCTAATGCTAAAGCAAGCACTTCCGGGTTGGTTACGTGAACATCAAGTGACAGTAGATTTGACCAATAGGGTGGATGGATTTTGTCCCTGTAGCCAATGAACATGGAGCTTTTTAACAAGTGGTACTACCGGTTAGGGGCAATACAGAAGCTAATGGTAGTAAATATTAAGGCAATATGTTATCTGTTTGCTTTTAGGGGTCGCATGTTTTACCAATAGCCTGTTTGTTGCTATAATTTATCAAATATATATTTACAGACATGCTAATAGCAGCGACATATCTTGCATACGGATAATATTTTAAAGCTAAGCTAACAAGCTACAGTTAGCTTACAGGTTTGCAAAATTTAACTTTAAAAGTACCGTTCAGTTTCACAATTATTAAAAAAAAACATATGGGTAGTTTTGCCAAATAAAGTTATTATAGGTATGTTAAAATGTTTGAAACTAATATTAAAATTAGATGATGTAGCATAATACTTCAGGTTGTCTGAACACAGTTAAACAAAAATGTTATATAGTAAATACACTACCAGTCAAAACTTTGGACGCATCTTGTCATTTGATGCTTTTTCTTTATTTTCATGACTATTTATATTGTAGATTCACGCCGAAAGCATGAAAACTATCTCAAATTTGGACTCCTAAGTCCAAAGCCCAGATTTCCACTGGTCTAATAGCCGTTTCTTGGCCCAAACAAATCTCTTCTGCTTGTTGTTTTTCTTCATAGTGGCTTCTTAGCAGCTGTTCAGTCACACAGACCTGATTCCTCTGAACAGCTAATGTAGATATGTGTCTGCTACTACAACTCTGTGTGGCATTTATCTTGGCTCTAATCTGAGGTGCTGCGATTTCTGAGGCTGGTGACTCAGATGAACTTATCCTCAGCAGAGGTGGCTCTTGGTCTTTCCGTGGGCGGTCCTCGTGTGAGCCAGTTTTGCATTTCATGGTTTTTACAATTGCATTTAGCGACACATTCATAGTTGTCAAAACAGTTGTGAAATAGGGCCGTCAGCTGTGTACCAACCTGACTTCTGCTGAACGCAACCGATGGTCCCATTCCACAAATAAAAAGGCACACCTGAAATCCATTTAAGGTGACATCATCATGAAGCTCACTGAGAGAAGGCCAAGTGTTTGCCGTGCTGTCAACAAAGCAAAGGGTGGCTACTTCTAAATCTAAAATATAAAACATATGTAGAGTTATTTAACAGTTTTTCTTTGAGTATGTATTTACCTTGTAGAAAAGTAGCAATGACTCTACATAATGGCAGAGACAGACACACACAAACACTTTAGGAACAGCTAAAAAAAAAACATGAAAAACAGCACAAGGAGCTGATGTAGCTTCCTAATTCCCTAGATCCCAGACTGATCCAGTATTTGTGGGATGATCAACCCAAAGGCCCCCGCTAACAACACTGTATTGCCAGACACCACAGGAAACTCTCAGAAGGCCCATGTCCATTTTCTGATGAGTCACAACTGTTTTGGAGGCAGAAGGGAGACCTACACAGTATTAGAAAGGTGGCCATAATGTTATGCCCCGTCACTGTAATTCACCTTGACTGGTCCATGGGAAGAAATTAGTCATTCTGTGGGCGGCCACAAGAATATTGTTGACACACAATATTCAAGAACTTGCTATAAATCCACAAACTCCATAATGCGTAAACTTAAATCCACCTTTCTAGTTCTATGTTGGACTTGCTTTTGTCTTCAGATTTGTGCATCCAACAAAGTGCTGGAAACATGAAAGTATTGAGTTTCTAGACTTGTGTTGAGTTTGGTCCAAATACTCAGTACTCAAAACCCCAAGGAATGCATAACATTCCTGTACTCATGTAGCCCATAGAACATTTGTTATAAAATATTCCCTCTAAAGCTTTAGAGGAAGCAAAGCATTTTGTTTTTCCACTGCAGTTGTGTGTGAGTGGGTTTCACAGGCACAAGCGCACAGAATTTCCACTAAACAGATCAAGTATAGATTTTTCACGGACCAGTCTGTGCAGGGTCCACTTTCACTTTTATTTTCTCCACTTTTTTTAATTTACAGTTGACGTGCTGTTGAAGGCAGTGGGAGACACTCCAATAATGAAAACAAGGAAGTGGGCAATGGAAAGGGGGAGAACAGTGCACTCTCTTGCTCAGTTCATTTCTCGCTTCCTCAAATTTGATGCCAATGAACAACTGGTAAGAAGGGACTTTTTCTACTGGCTTATTAATCTAAATAATGTTTTGGAGATAATTAGAAAAAAATTTAAAATATATCTACATCTGTTTTTTTCCTCAGTTCATCTATGTTAACCAGTCTTTTGCCCCCTCACCGGATCAAGAAGTAGGGATCCTTTTTGATGTGAGTATACGCACAGATTTAATGCTTAGTTCTTGCACTTAGTGTAACATACGTACAGCCATACATACACCAATAATTAAACACTTTATCAGTAAAAGTCACTTTCCCTTTGCTTTTTTAATTATTGGCAGCAGTCTGTGAGAGCACCAGATGTGATTTACAGCAGAACTACTGTATATGTAGAGACAGAAAAAGAAAACCTGTATTTTAAAGGTATAATATGCAATATTTCTAATAAAAATATCTATACAGCACTGCACTAAAGAAACTTACACTATACCAGATTTTTCCAACAATGTTCAATCCCAGACAAATCTATAATTTTATGGTGCATTTCATTCCCTCTAAGTGGTGTCTTTGGCCCATCAGGTGCTCTAGTTGCTATAACTTACAGAAAAAAATTCAGATCTATGGAAATGTTGTAATATAACATTAATGTTTTTATCATGAATGACCACACTGCATTTTTGAATTAGCTTCATTACGTTAACTGAAGTACCCACAAGTTGCAGGATTTATTATTATTAGTTAGCCATTACCATGACGTTAGCTAACGTTGCTGGCAGCTATTTCATTAGAAGGAAGTGACATATCTTTGACAGTAACTGTGATACATCATCTCTTACATCACATCAGATAAATTTTATCTGCAATGCCGCTCAAGACTCGCACGATCCCCACTTCACACTCAGTGTGTTTTTGTTGTTTTGAAACTCCCAATAAAGGAATTTACATTTTAACTGAAGTTTATCTTGTGTAAGACAAACAGTAATTTATATACATTTCTCCATGCTATAACTGTAAGAAACACAACCAAGTAGTTTTTAAATCCATATAATGTCCATACGAATCCTATCAATATTCACAGTTCAAAACAGTTATTTTGAATTTATTCAAAATTTTGCCTCAAAAGAATAAATATATGAGGTATTTGGAACACTCTAAAAAACAGAGGATATCTGTATATACCTTATTGACCTTATTGAAATAATATCTTTACCGTTCATGAAATATTGAGTTACAAGTGTGAGTCACAGGCAGGTTTGTACCTGTAGGTTGAGGCTACATGGGTGGACAGGTCATGTGGGGCTTTGACCAGCAGGGGGGGCTCACATCTTCATGAGACGTGAGCCAAAATCCTTGTTGTTAATACCTTGATAAGTGATAGTGAAGACCTCAAAGTCTAGAATTCACGCTGGTCAATGCACTGGAACACGTGACAGATCAATGTCCAATTCAAACCGTCTCATTTAGGCTCTGATAATGTGATAGTTGTGTGAAGTTGTGTGTAGCTTTGGACTACACTGATAGATCTCTGTGTAAACATTTAATGAACAGTCTTTTCTTTTCTTGTCTTTTCTTCTGTCTTTGTCTCTCGTTCAGTGTTTCGGCAGCGATGGCAAACTGGTTCTGCATTATTGTAAATCTCAAGCCTGGGGTTAACTGCTGCCTGCATCTCAAGTTTCCATCCGCTCCTCCTTAAATTCGTCCTCACAAACATGGACACGATGTTGTTTTCCACAATTTATTGTCTTTCAGTTTTTCTGTACATACACTGTAAATAAATTATTATGATGATGTAAAGTTCTGTGTGCTGTTTTTCTAGGCATCACATTTTACACCCAAAAATAAACACTTGCAGTGGCTCAGGGTTTGGCCTTGCACAGAGTCAATTCATACAAATTAGTAGGTCAGTATTATTTTTTTATTTCTGTCCTCCTAATGTGGTAATGAACTGTCAATTAAAACCTGTCATGCGTTGGTACTTAAACCAACGAGGAAGGTTCTGTCAGGTTAAGAAGATGCCCCCTCTGAAAAAGACCAAGATATGAAGATAGGGGGCACTACATGAGCAGATGGACTGAGAGGGGATTACATGATTCAGGGTGGGTTTGTGACAAATTCCCAAGAAAGACAGAAAAGAGGGTGGAGTAGCGTGGAGACAGACGCTCACTCGCTCCATCAGTTTGCATCCATCTGTCTATTGGCCAGGAGGATTACAGGGAGCGATGCAGCTGGAGAGGTAAGGCCCACTGATGCTCATCCTGGAGGGTGAACGCCGGTGGCGTACAGAGGGAAAAAGATGAAGAGGGTAGTGACAGACAGTCTGTTCAAGATGGAGTTACTAAGTTCTTAAGGAGCTTTTTGATTAAAGGACGCTTCAACAAGGCTAAGATAAGTGAGGATTGTAGGTTCAGAGTGCGGCAAGACGTGACAGCTGAAGACAGGGCTTTACCATGGTTCTCCTCTCAGAGGAGAAGAGAAAGGTCTTGGGTAGGTACTTACCACATGTTCATTTAAAACGAGTGAAGCTGGATGATTAATTGATTTAATTGATAAACGGAACAGGAATCAGCGGCTACTGTAATAACCATTAAAATGTTAATGATAACAAGCTACTTTTACAAGAACAAATACACAACAGTTGCAGCCACTTGAACGTGAGGATTCATTTCCTTTTATTGTGACTGACGATCATAAGATAGAAAGCACTGGTTTTGGATTAATGTTAATGGAATTTTTTCACAAATTTCTGACTTACAGACTAAATGACTTTATTTATGCAACCGACTCTTATTCTATATTCAGCAAATACGCGCTGCTGCCCTCTGAAACATCTATAGGATTAATCATACATTTAGTCACGTGACACAGGCTGTTTAGACACTTAAATTTGTTAATTTGGTAATTGTTCTGGGTCAAAACTGACCCGGGTCAAACTGTGAAGACATTAAGTATGAACAGCATGTGAAGGTTAAATAAGGAAATGTAAAAAGTTTTTATTGATGTCAATGCTGGTAACTTTATCAAAGCGTTGAGTAGATTAGCCTGAACCCAACTTATTCATGTGCACTCAAAGCATATTCTTTGTCCTGAAGTGTTGTCTGTTTAGAGGAATGTGGTGGTGAAATGGGAAATATGTCTGGATTTCTACTTTACCCACTTTTTACCACTTTACTACTTAACTTTATTAAGTCATTACTGAAGAAATTTGTGACAAGTCAGACGCCTCCATGATGGTGTTTAGAATCTAAACATCTTTAACATTTTCAGACAACTACATATTGGCTGATAACTAACTATTTTAACCTATAAAGTAATAGTTCATGGTCTTCAACCAAATGATTTCTTTCATTATCAGCAGTATTCCCGGGGTCAGGGTTGAGTGAATGTGCCAAGTTCGCCAGGTTTACCTTGTGTGTTGTGTTATTTTTCAGGGGCTGTGCGGTGACACGGGGGCATTGCATGAGAGCGAGCCAGACCAGCATGGTCGGAGCGCACTTCACACTAAAATTCACCTAACACAAACAGATTAAAGCAGATTTCCTGGGATTACTAGTGAAAATTTCATTTAGATCTGTGGCTTATCTATAATTTCATCAAGAAAAGAAAAAAAAAGTAATCTATTGTTTTTGCTCCATTCAAAGTCCAGCTGAGAGGTTCGTAACATTATTTCCGGCTGAGTGTGTTAATTAATCTATGGGCACACAAATAGGACTGAGTCGCAGGAAAAGACACACGACCATTATAAAAGATGGAGCAAGTTAGATTTTAGGTTTTTTCGTATGGACACCTTAGTTTTAGCCTTTGTGTTCCACATTCAAGAACTCATCAGTTTAAGGATGTTACTTTACCTCCTCTGTAGAGTTACACCTTTTAATAGTAGGTTGTAGTATTTTTAATTGGTCTAATACTGTAGAAGGGTCAGAAGTGCTGCATTCAGGGGATGCATGATCATTTCAGCTCCCACAGGAATCAATAGCAGGATGTCACATTGAATCTGTCCTTCAGTACCCTGTCCTTACGCACCGACTCTCCTCATCCGCCGTGCCCACGTTGCCCACCTAAATCCCCCGTCGTTCATTTGTTTGGTTCCATCCATCCTTTCCCACGTGCATCAACTCCAGAGCATCTCATCCTCCCTCCCTCCCCCCCACCTCGCCCCCTTTTCAATCACGCTGACTTTGAAGTATCGCTTCGTCAGCTGCGTCGTGCCTTCTGTACCCATTGTTACATCACATATATCTTTGCTCTCTATTAAAACCTGGCACCTCCTCACCTCTTAAAGCCGTCCCCAAGCATCTGCCCCAGACGCTCGGCCCCATCTGTGACTCTGCCCGTTCCCCCTGCCCCTCTGTGTTCTCCCTCTTCCTTGTCCTCCCTGCCTCACCTGCCCTCTCCTCTCCTCTCTCTCTCTCTCCCTCGTGCCTCCCTCCTGTCCCGTGTGGCCATGCTGGAGAGCTTGTCCCGTCGCTCTCGCTCCCTGCTCTCCCTGACCTTGACCAGTCTGGCTCTGGCCCTCTCCATCCTGGCTCTCTGCACCTCCTACTGGTGTGAGGGCACCCACAAGGTGGTCAAGCCCCTGTGCCTGTCGCCTGTCAAAATGAAGAACTGTGGCCAGAACAACAGCGAGCCCTACACCACAGGTAAGGAAATGCCCCCGATGTCTTACAGGTGCTTTGCGCAACCTTTTAATGCTTAGTGCAAGCAGCTTCCTTAATGTCTTGTGTGTTAACAGATCATTTGTGCACTTTCCTCACAAATAAAGAGACATCTAACAACCACCAGCTTTAGGTGTGATCCTAAAAGTGACCCAAGACGTGTCTGTAAATCTTTGCAAAAAAGTTAAAGTTCAATATTTTATGACAACATGTTATAAAGCACATGAAGCTGGTGCATTATGCAGCATTCAATGTCACGGTGAGAAGAAGCACAGCGTTGCTTCAACCCCACGTATCTCAAAAGTTGGTGCAGCGTTTAACTTGCTGGTGGGACGTGAAGCTCCTTGACACCTCCACGGCCCCTCGCTGTTTGCTAAAATGTAAAGCCTCTCAAAGGAAAATAACCAGTTCTCTTGTGACTAATCCCAACGTCTGTCGCAGCACGTTTGCGGGCATGTCACAGTTTGTTTTTTAACAGCAGCGGCAACAGCTCCTCAAATCGTTCTGTCTTTGATCAACAGTCGTGATGAATCCTTGGCAGGAGAATAGCCGGTGGTAATTTGAACGTTGAAACATTTTAACGGACAAGATGCCTCCCAGCTCTCCTGTAAAAAATAACGAACAAAACAACACCTGGATTTTATTTCATTGCAGTGTCCTACCTGCTAATTCTCAAAGCCAGTGACGGGAAAAGTGAAATCATATATTTGCAGAATTTACGCATGCCTGAAAAATCTGCAGAGATCTGGCAAACTTCCACCTTTTTCTCAGGGTTTTCTTTGACTTTTTCCATTTGACACCTTTAAAAAAAAACATAAAAGAGTACGTTTCCAGTACTGGATACGTGTGTAACACACGTGTACAGTTGTAATCCGACTGCCAACAAGCTTCTCCCCCTGCTTGGAAGTGATTGTCCTCGGTTTTGGTATTTTATTTTTTTTAATCTTTTTTTTGTTCTGCAGGGAACAAAATTATAGCTTAGTATTCATCTGTGGGGTGTGAGGCGTCGCTCCCAAAGATTCATTCACACGTACAGGGGAGGCGAAATTACTTTCTCAGTAGATATGTTTAATCCACGCTGAGATTAACCGCTTCATAAAGAAATCAACTTTTATCGCTACATGCACAACCTTGTACAGAAAGATCCACTTTTCATAATTCACCCTGATGCACAAACACACATGGCATGACAAGGTGCACACCGACGAGGCCGCGAGTGACTGCAAAACACGGAGGCTGCATGTTACTTTTGAACAGACTTGCAGATGTTTTCACCTATTTCCTTTGTGTTTCTGACACTCAACTTTTACCTCTTAATTAAACCCCTATTACATCTCTGTTAATACACTTTATTGTCTTTAAATCCAAACTGGCCTCTTGGAGAATCACGTTGTTGGCGAGCCTTCGTGCATCTGCTTGTTGATACTTGCCTCTACTGTATTTTTGATTGGTCCTCAGTGAATCGGTCATCAGTGCTGGTGCCTCAGTGGAAGATTTGTTTGTTTAGCGTTTGCATGATATGGATCCTTTGAATGCAGGTTTCCTCCCACGCTCTGTGACTATGCATGTCTGTCTGCAAAAGTTAGATTTCCCGTGAATGTCAGTGTGATTATGCAGGGGTTTGTTTATCGAATGTATGAGTGCCTGCTTATGTTCACTAGCTCCATGAATCAAAGTAGGAATAAACAGGTGCCAAAATAAGACCCAAGGATGCTTTGCTCATTGTCATCTTCTCCTCTCACGCAGAGAGTCCCACTCAGAACCCCTACAACCGCACACTGTCTCCAGCCAGGAGAGACGAGCTGGCCAAGATCAGGCAAAGGCAGCTGGCCAATGCCGTTCACTACATCTGGGAGACGGGGGAAGACAAGTTTGCTTTTAGATACTTTCACACGGGCTTCTGGGAAAGCTGTGAGAAACACAATGATGGTGAGGCCGTGCGAAAGTCACACTTGCGCCTGGTCACGATATTAGCCGGCGTCTGGATACTCATATAAACTGTTGTTTAAGCTTTCCGTGTTCGTCTGTGTTGTTCCACAGGGGAGAAATGTCGCAGCTTTATAGATCTAACTCCAGGGGAAACCCAAGGTATGCCGCTCCTGATGTAATGTGTACATTTTATCATTAAGTGAATGGTCCTTTCAGGAAAGCGTAAAAATTTTTTATTGTGTTTGCACATGTTGCAGGTGTACTCTGGCTGTCAGTTATTTCTGAGTTTACATACATCGGCCTGCTGGGCATGGGCTTCTTACTGATGTGGCTCGAAGTCTTGTGCTCTCATAAAGAGATGCACTCACTAAAAATCAATGCCTATGCAGCTATCTGTACCGTCCTGTCAGGTGAGACCCAATGTCATTTACATTTTATTATTATTTCTTTTGCAAACTTTATAACCATCTCCTTCTCCAAAAGCTCATTCTTGCCCACCTGAGTTTCATGGTTTGGACTGTTTCGTCTGTTACAGGTCTTCTTGGGATGGTGGCGCATATGATGTACACCACAGTATTTCAGATGACAGTCATTGTGGGGCCCAAAGACTGGAGGCCTCAGTCCTGGGACTACGGGTGGTCATTTGCGTAAGTGTCGGTTGAGTGCGTAAGTGCTCTTTTCAGATTTAAGTACAAACACTACTCTAGACGTGTGTTTATCTTATCTCATAGCTGATCTGAACTGTCTGTTCCCAGCCTTGCCTGGGTGTCCTTCAGTTGCTGCATGGGGGCGGCTGTGGTCACCCTCAACTCCTACACGAAGACTATCATCGAGCTTCGCCGCAAACAGAGACTGCGCCTGGAGGAAGCGAGAGCCGCCACCCACGCCCCGTCCTACGATGAGGTCGTCCCAGGGGGCGGGCTTTACTCCGTCAGTGGCCTGTTGCAGTGCCCGGACGGCATGATTGACGTGGCGTGGGCCCCGAATGGAAGCGTGGTTGGAGTGGGAAATGGGGATGTGCCGACGCTGGTTTTAGTGGGAGGCTGCGGGCCGGAGGGCTGTGAGGACTGTGAGAGAGAGATGGATGAGATGGACGAGGCCATGGACCGAGTGGATTCCCCTTGTTAGTGGATCCGCAGCACTCACTGACTAAAAGCTCTGAGAAACTGAACAGGAGAGACACTGTTACGCATCTGGAGAAGGTCAATGTGAGCGAACAGATCCTGTTTCTTCTTGTCCTACACCTTGATGTCCAGCGGTGTAGGAATGAAGAGGGTTGAAGGCTCAGCACTTATCATTGTGTCAGGACTATGACATATGTACACTCACATGCAAGCTGGCATGTTTTCTGGGTATTTCTCAGTGCCTCATGGTGAGAAAGTAAACACACATATCTGTATGTAAAAGGATACAAATGTTTCTACTATATATTATGTGAAGTTGCAATTTATCAGGAAACCCATCTTCTCAGCGATCAGTTTGTTGAGATGGCTATTTCTTTCCCTGAGAAACCACCCAGCTTGTTATATAACCTCATCTTCCTGAGTGGGATTCATTCAACATGTTTCGCTTTTCAAGGTCTTTCCTCACTGGTGGCAAAGGTTTAGCGGCCACAGAATTTAGATGCACTGCACGTACTGTACACCAACGGCTCCAGCGAGCGGGTTTGTCCATGGAGATGCGCAGACAGACCCATAGAGATAGAGAGATTACAGAGATTTTGAAAAGTCTGCTCTCTGATGTTGAACAGAAGATTATGTGTAAACCAGTAATCCCGAGTTGGACGGAAAGAAGGAGGAATGAAGTGAGAATGGAGTGGAAGGAGAGCAGCAGGTTGTGGGGGGTCAGGATGGCAGTCAGAAGGAAGCGCCGACGCGCAAAAAAACTGTAGAGCGCGTGCACACGCTGCAACACCTGCGTCAAGGAGACAACACACTTTCAGGGAAACAAACGACTTACGAATTTGTGTAAAGCTTTTTTTTTATTATTTAGTGTGTTTCACGTTCATTTGCAGAGACAGTCATTTGGAAAGCAAAATAAATGTAACTACGTTTACTTCAAATATCTGTACTTTTCAAATAATCCTGGATTTGCTGTCTGGGATTAAAACAGCTGAAAACCTATAACCTGGAGCTCCATTTTTGTCAGCATCTTTCATTATGATGTGCAGTTTGTTTCTAGGTCAATGAAGTATTTATTGTACTCTGGGGAAAGGCAAATAAATTGATTTCCAAACCACAGATGTATGAGAAAACTTATACTTTATTGTACATTGAACGAAGTACAACACTCGAGAGCTACAACCCTAATTAAGACATTTCGAATTATGTAAAAAAAAACATAACAAGCTAGCATGTTTCATACTTTTAAAACGATCATTACGTTTCTCTGTAGATGAATTTTTATTTGAGCCATGTAAAGGTTAACAGTGGAACAATATACATATATTTATACAGTCACTATAAATAGTTTTGGCTGTGTATGTATTGCTACTTTGCTATGTTTGCCTCTAACGGCCTGTATTTGATAAAAATTAATGAACAAACGGAAAAACAAAGAAAGCGAAAAACTTAACCGAGAACTTGATTACAATAAAGACACTGCATGAATGAATATATACACCGAGAGGGAAGAGGGCAAAATAGAAGTTTAAAGGAAAGGACAGAGGTAAGACGCGTATAAACAGGAGTTACTTTATTGTGACATTGGTTGATAGTGGATAAGACGCATCGCATTCTCATTTTCAATCACTCCTTTGATGAACTCTCCTTCAGCCAGTCGCTCTGTGAGGGAAAAAGAAAGATGAAGAAATGTCCAAGTGAGGAGAAAAAAAAAATCATAGAAGAGATCTAAGTGGTAAACACGAGCCTGAGTATGAACTTTGTATCTCATCTAAGAAATCCGATCTTATCGTCTGTGTGGGTGGGTGACGGTCGCATGCAACGGCAGTGTCACTTAAGGTTTCACGGCCAGCAGTTGGCAGTAACATAATAAAGCTTGCATGACTCAAGTGATGCCCTAAGTGTGCATGTTCCCTTCAGGTGGATTTATTGTTTGTATTATTGTTAATCCAAACAGCTTATTGTAAAATGTAATCTTCCCTACAGGATATCCGAGCATCTGCTGAAGAAAGTTAGAAAGAGCTTAAACTGATTTAATCTCCCTCCAACATCGTACACGATACACAGCACGGGGACAATGTATGTGCTCATGTGAGGACGCTTACCATTGTCTTTCTTTTCAAAGTAAGCCCACAGCTTGTTGGCTCTCTTCTCGGGTGTGTTCTCATCCTCTGGTAGCTTGCGCTGCTCCTCCTTGGGGATCAGCTTAAATATGGCCTGAGAGGGGGTTGGGTATGAGATAATACTGCATCATTTCTCTGAACATCCTCACAGCACATAAAACAAATGTGCACAAGCCAATAAGTAAGGAAGTAACCTGTATGACGGATGAGTAAGCTCATTGCCTTCTTAAGTTAATTAGATCCTTGAGCATCCACGTGGTTGACAAGCTACTGAACCAAAACAACCTGACACTGACAGTCAAGAAACTAAAGCGGTCTTCTATCGTTTGTCCCAATTACTGTCATTAGTCACTGAGCACTGTGGGTGGATATAACCAAACCAAGTGGCCTGCACTTAAATCAAGAATTCTCACATGCAAAGTGAAGTGAGTGCAGCTATGAGAGCAGTCCTAGAAAGACTGACCATTAAACGCAGACTATTGAAATCCAGCGGATTGTAAATGGCTAAGTGACTGTGCACTTTAGGTTCAGGTCTTTAAGTGTGTGTCCCAGTTAGAGTGGAAGCACTCATCTCCAACATTTAAGACACCTAGATTAACATGGATTAGTGCCAAGACTCAGGCCACAGGCCAAACACCAAGATGTCATCTCTTTTCTCCCTGGATTCTCCCTCCATCTTGCCCCTCTGGTCTTGTGGTCTGCATAGTTCAGACTGTGAGCATGTAGATGGATAACGAGGTAGTGAGGAGGTAGCCACTTATAAGTAATTATACCATACACAGTCAAGTGTCTGCTGTATACCTGACCCTGTTTAAACCCTTTATTTAACAGTCTACACCATTGCTCTAGTGTACTTGTCTATTTGTGCATTAAATTTCCTCATGATTCCTCATGATTTCTCATGAATGGCCTCAAATCCATATACAGCACATCCATTCTTTAGATTAAGTCAAAAAAAAATATATAAAAAAGGTTGTAAGGAAGGTTGTTTTATGTCTGCCTCCTGCCTGCTATTTTGCAGACTTTTGTGTTGTTGTATGCCTCTGCATTGCCATTATGGCTTTAAAATTCAACTGTTATGCAGTGATTGTAAACATGATGCTTATGGACTCAGGCCAGTTGGCCAGAAATTAAATCCCATTACTATGCCAGCTGGATTCTCAGCTGATCTGTCTAAACCTCTTACAATGCTGTATCATTTGTCTTAAAACAAAAAACAGGAAACTTTACAACAATAATCATATTTCGTTTTTTAGTGTACGAAAACAATGTCTGAAATGTATTATTATTATAGTATATGGTCTAAATGTCAGTGTCGGGGGTAAAAGAAACATGGATTAAACTCAGGATGACCAGTGGACCCTCTGCTAGCCTTGACATACCCGAGTAGGACTAGTTATATTGTCTGAGAGCTAAACCTATAATCACAGATTATCAGGAGTTTCAGGCTCAAATAGAAGGGCTAATAGGGCTGTTAATTAGGACGTGCATACCCTGACGGTGATGGTTAGACTTTACAGACAGGAGGCAGTCAAAGCAATAATGTTATTCAGTAACTCCACAAGCTGTGGCCTCAAACATGCCGTTCCACTGAGTTAAACCAACACCTGCCATCAAAACCTCAAAGATTTAAAGCTGGTGTGTTGGATTGCTTTATGTCAGTTAATCCTTTTGATATTTTCCTTCCGTTGCAGATGAAAAGCTTTCCCTTAGGACCACGAGCAACGTTAGTCCTCAGTATTCATTTACATCACTAATAATTATGGTCAAAGAACAGATTTTCTGTCTCTCTCGAGTGAAAACTGTCACAGGCGGCGCTTCAGACGTGAATAAAACGTTGGGATGAGATTAATCTGTTTCTGAAAAGACCACGGTTCAAATAGCAGTTCAAAAGCTTGAACAGTTAACTTCTTCTTTGTCATCATTTCATTAGTAGCACATGATTCAGCCTTTACCTGGCAGATCTCCGTCACTTCTGTCTTGTTGATGTATCCGTTCTTGTCCACATCAAACAGAGAGAAAGCCCACTCCAGCTTTCTGGTTGTCTTCCCAGTGGAGGTCATGTGCAGAGCAATGATGTACTCCTTGAAGTCCAAAGTGCCGTCGTCGTTGGTGTCAAAGGAGCGGAACACATGCCGTGCGTAGCTCTTGGCATCGCTGTCAGGGAAGAAGCGGGTGTAGATCTCCTCAAACTCCTCTGGTGTAATACGTCCCGTTGGACACTGCTTCTGAAAGTTCTCGTACCACTGACTGATTTCATTCTCGGTGAACTTGGTGGTGAGCTTCAGGTCCTCCAGGATCTCCTTGGATAGTGCGCTACTGGTGCTATTTCCCATGGTAGTTGCTCTTCAGTGTCTTAATTCTGTCAAACTCCCTGGCAAGTATTTGCCACCTGAGCCCTTCGGAGGTTTTCTTCTCCTCTGCCAAAGACTCTCTTCTTTTTCCCAAAATGTAATTGTGCTCCCTGGCTTGATGTCTTCTTCTTTTGATGTTAAAGGCAAATGAGAAGCCTAAAAGAAATGTGATTTAGAAATGTGACATAATCCACTCGTGAAATTTGAAATTCTAAACAACAGCTCAGCAAAGCTCTCGACGGTCAAACCCTTACCTATGTTGGCAGACGATGCCGGAGTGTCTGTCTCGACGGTAAGACAGGAAGAGATAAGGAGGGTCGGGGGAAACACACTCCTCAAGTAGATGACTGCGTTAATTCTGTTAATGCGGGATTTAAGGTGGATGAGCGTTTGACTAAACTGACCCCCCAGATCCCAGTTTCCTGTATCTGTGAGTCTATAGTGTATGACAGTGTTCAGTTGTTCCTTCTATTAAATGATTTATAAACCACAGGAAGTCACATGTGATGTTGTAGCCCAGAGGTTCACAGTGTGACCCATTAGCTCAATATCAGTCCATCTAAAAGACCAACACGTCTTGCTAATCTAATAAAGATTAACCGCTATGACACTGAAAGTTGAAAGTGTCACAAAATCATAAAAACTTGAGTCTATTAAACAGTAGCTTCATGTTCTTCTGCAACTTGTTTGTTATTTCAGTAGTGGATTGCAGTGGGTTTAGTGGACCACTGACATCTATTTCCAGACAACCATCTGTCCGGGTCAGTTTATCTCCTTCTTTCTTGGTCACCCCTACCTCCAATCCCACCTACACATACCTAAACATGACAACCTGTCCTTCAACATTGGGCCCCAGGTGTCATACTTTGAAAGTTTTCTGATTTACACACTGAATATCCTGCGTGGGCTCAGTTCCAGTTCATCTTTCGATATTTCTTCCTGTTGACACTCATCACTGTACAGGAAGCGACGCGGCAATTATCAGCTCATCAAACTCACCTCGTGACTCTTGGTTGATACATTCGCATCATTAGTCTGATTTATTTGTATCTGTGTTGGTTAGACTCAAAGTGTTACCTTGATTGTCTTAAGTGACGTCTCAGACTGGAGATGGGGTACATCAGCTGATTATGTTAATTAGGCAAAACACAAGTAAACGTCAAAAATGAAAGCATTTCTTCCATGCACACTGACAGTTGCATCTAATGACAATCAGTCATTATTTATTTTACAGAGGGATGGTTTTTGCTCTATAAATATGCTCTTTGAGTCTATTGGATTACTCATGCTCCGCCCCGTCCCACCCAATCCAGCACTTAGCCAATTACCATCATCTTCATCCTGTGAGCGCGATGGCCCAAAGAATTACCCCCGTTTCTCCGCAGAACAATCCCCGACATCTGACCTCTACCCTAGGCTGGGCTAATTGCGAGAGCTAGAACAAGCAAGGATTTGCAGTTACTATTGAAGGTTTTTCCACCTGTTTAGAGGGTGAAGACACATATGAACATCTTGGCACAATTACTCTGAGATTGCAAGAGATCTCATTAAAAAAATGAAAAGGAAAAAAAATGAAGAAATTCTTTGAAACAGTAAGATGTGTAAGATCTATCTTTCTTTTTTCAGACTTACATTTGATACACATAAAACCGATCTTCAACAGAAGTAGAAGTCAGCATATCTAAAAATATCGGAAATCAGGCCGATGCCAAGTTCCAAGTGGGCAGGGCAGCATTACACCGCATTAATGGGCTGCACTGAGCTTCACCTGTGTCACTGTGTCAAATGTTACCTCTGACGTTTAGGCCCATTTATTTCTAAGTCCTTCCCCGGGATGGCAGTTTCTGAAACAAAGAGTTTACGTGCAATTAAAGTTTATTCACTTTTGATTCTTGTGTATTTGTTAATGATTAATCCGGGAGGTTGATTTCAGGTCTGGGAGGGTGTTTTACATTTTAAGAACCGCAAAGTTGATCGGTGCACCTTTATACAAAAGAGCAGCGAGGAAATAATAAGAACCTAACAAGAAATGGAATGCTGAGCGGGACAATGCTTTAAAAGAAGTCCATTCTTGGCCCAAACAATGCCTTGGTCGGACACAATCTCAGGTCTTAAGGCTGAAAGCAAGAGGGAAAGAGGAAGGGAGTTGTTTCTAGATAAATCTCTGTTAATGGGTCATAATTACATTTAATGACAGACGAGAGCTTCCTACTGAACACAAGGAAGGAGAGGAACAAACAAACTACTTCCACAATCTTGAAGATTGCGTACGCCATTTTGTGAGGCCTTAAGTAGGTGGCATATTTGAGAAAGGCACTTGGGCGCCTGCTCGCATTTCTACACACACTGTGCTGAGAGAGTCGCTGAAACCATAGAGAGTTTCACATTTAAGAGAGTCACACTGATTAATTTATAGAACCTTCAAACCCATTTTTCACCAAGATCTAAGCGGAGCATGGAGGTGAGTAATACTACACTTTTTACACCCAGCGGAACGTTTATTTGTGTCCTTACCAATTCATTTTACGTACATGTATTTCAAAATGGTTAAATAACAGATACTGGTAAAAATAACTGGGTGTAGAGTGTTACGGACTCATGAGGTTGCGCAGTCAATTAGTGCAGTTAACGGGATAAAGCAGTCCCTCAGGATTTGTTGGCTTCTGTAGCTACAGCCGTATCCAAAATTTAATGCCACAGTTTGTGGTTTGTGCTATTTCCCATTTAATGTACCATATTTAATCTATCCCAATCCACTACTGGGTCAGTCATTACAGACTTCTATTATAAAGTGTCAAGGATTTGAAGAATATTGAATAATTTAAAATAATCGTTTCTGGAAATATGATTGAAATGCTGCAGAAGACAGACCAGAAAATATATGTGCTGGAAATATGATGCCATGAAATAATATGAAGCTGGTGAGCTTTTCGTATAAACTGTGAAGGGCAGGCATCTGCTCAGCTTCCTATTGTCCTCCAGCTCAACTTTGACCCATCTCGATTGTTTCCAGATCATATTATTTGCCTAAAGATGTGTCTACTGCCTAAAGATGTGTTTTCATTATATTGTATATTGTGTAAGACAGAATTGGGTGATACATTTTATTATAGGCTTCATAAATAGTCAAAGAGGCCTGGACATTTTTGACCCAGGAGGACAAATGTTGCATGGTTGATGGGAAGACAATATGAGAGTTAAACAGGTACAGTAGCTTGAAAGAAGAGTTGGATGAAGTGATAAATATTAACACATCATCATATGTAATTATGTATGCATACCATCAGAGACTATTGGACAATGTTAATTTACCAACCTTGAAGTGATATAAGTGGAAGTAAAAACTGAAAAGTGGATGTAAATGGATTTTTAATCAGGACTGTGTCCCATGCTGTAGGATCAAGAAAGAGGAAGCTGTAGTGATCCCTCTCCGTCAAAACCAGCCATGACAGACAAGATGGAAACCCTCGATCCTTCAGCTTTAACGGATGCCGCCTCTACTGTCACTTACAACCCTCAGTCTGAGACAGTGACCTTACCAAAAGGAGTTGTCTCAGTGGCCGGCCTCACCGTGGTGACTGGGGGCGTTGAGCTGTCCTGTGGATCCTGCATGCTGGCCTTTGGTTTCTGGGGAACCCTCATCAGCTTCAGTTGCATAGGAGTGGGTCTGTGGGACCAAAAGTACCAGACAAAAGAGGGAACCTCTCTCTTGCTGGGGCTGGGATTAGTGATTCTGGCCTTGTGCTCTGTGATGGTGACTGGTGTGGTGGTGTTTCACCTCCTGACCAAGAAAAAGAAAGATATGACACGAGATGAGAGAGAAGACGGGAAAGAAGTTCTTGTAGAGAGTGGGAGGGTAATTAAAAAAGTCACAGTATAAGAAAAAATGAAGATTTTATTTGCAAAATGTTAGTTAAATTTATTAACTAGTGGTATATATAGAGTTAGGTCTGTCCAAAGTCTGCTGGATTTACAGTTTGACAGTTTCACAAAAATAAAACCAACCAAACCCTGGGCTAATCGAGACTTACAATCGAGACAGACTTGTCAAACTGACAAAGAAAGGGGAACAGGTTTCTTTGGAGACCACAGTAGTGGAAACTTGGAAAATAACTGTAGTTATTTTTGTAACATTATTAATCAAATGTGCCCCTCCCCCCAAATCAAACAAAAATACTGTGAATGTTAAAAATTTAAAGGAGGATTGAGTGAAGAAAGCTAAAAGAACAGGGTGATGTCAATGTTTGGTCAGACATGTTTTTTTTCCCTGAAAATACTAAATAGATGTAAAACTGAAACCACATGCATGACTCCACCAGGATTAGGAACAAAAGCCTTAAAAACTGAGCGTGTTAAAAAGGGTGGACGAAGTAAAACTTGCTCCTATGCTTATAATAATGTAGAATAGAAAATATGAAGGCAGGCCGGTAAAGCAGGACAGGCTTGAGCATGAGTGCAACGTGAAGTCAAACTGGAGAGGACAGAGATGTGTCTCCATCTGCTGGAAGAAAAACAAACTGCACTTCAGCCCGTGTCTAGCCTTGATTAACAGTTATGTTCCCATCATCTTCCATATGTAGAATTGGATCTGTAAAAGTTTTTTGTTTGTTTTGTTTTGTTTTATAAGCACTCTTTATATAATAAAAAGTCTCTAAAAGTCGCCTCTTTTTGGGTTTTCTTTAAACTCCACTTGAACGCGATCACAACAGACTGTCCAGCTCTCAGGTATGTGCGGTATTTCTGCAGGTACCAGAGTTCGCTTTTATTCAGATCACCTGACAGACGGCTGCAACTTCTGTGATCACGTGTCAACGTTCAAGTTTCAGGAAACCTTTTTTTCTCCTTCCGAAAACAAAACTACGCAAGTCCCGCCCCTTCTCTCTTCTCATTGGCTACAGCCAGGAGCCGCCGCGCTCTGATTGGCCAGAGCGAGTACTTGTCTGCGTACGTCAAAAATCAAACAACGCCTCTTTTTAACTGTGTGTAATTGATACCGTCCCCGACGAAAAGACGCTTGGACTGTGAGTATTTTGGGGGGCATGAAAATGAAAGTTACCCAAGGAGCCAGCCTTTGAGGTGAGTTTGTTGAAGGGCAGTCTAAGAGACGACACGGCTTGTCTTCTGGCCAAGTCACAACTTCGTAGACCTTTGGCCAACGATCTCTCAAGGTGTCCACTGTCAGTCATGTTACTTATTTATACGGTTTATGCCAATTCAAGTCTGCAGCGTCGTCTTCTCGGCTATCAAATAAATACCAGTAATACCATTTATTGACGTATTTACCTTTCTGTACATGTTTATCTGCTAAATGAATCGTTTATATTTCGGTGTCGTGTCTGGTTGTGGCGTTTAACACATTGCATAATCTTCATCAGACGTAAACATTAAACACAAAGAACCACTGTCTCATTCAAATGTAAGTTAAATAGTTCTTTAAGCACATTAGCATGACCAAAACCCAAAAGGTAAATATTTTTTGTTTCACAAGACGCCTCGTCAAACATATAGCTACCGGTACTCAGGGCTCATTGGTGGGAATGTTTTTATTTCAACAGTAAATGATCAATTGACAAAATAATTGACAGATGACTTAGTCCGAACATTTCCATTGGTAATTACCCATCTGGATGAACCCAGATATAATGAAACTGTCTTATCTCACTGTGAGGAAACAGCTACTGACACTACTATAAATATGTTTCTGTTTCTAAGTGATGAACCTACTGGACACTGAGGAACATCATTTTCCCTCGGGATAATTAAAGTATCTATCTGTCTATTAGATTAGGTACGCTAGTGAAATGAAAGGTATTCTAATATGGCCAGCCCCCGCAGATCACAGCTCCATGAAGTTTATGGTGTTCATGTTCATTAATATAAGTTGAGAGAGCTGTTGATTCAGCTTTCATTTTGGAGGCTGTGGTTGTGGCATCCCCATTTTAGTCAATGGGCACGGCTAAATAACGGAAACACCTTTTTTTTATTTGTGTAATTCAGTCCAGTTTAACAGCACCACAAAAACATCCTCCAGCTGATCATAGGGCTGAATTACCACCTTTCTTACACAATTTCAAATTAAATTGGACATTGTCACAGTCACAAAGGACAATTTAGTGTAGGACTGCTGCATTAGATGCATTAGTTCACACTAGTGTAGTTAATGTTTATGCGAGTTAGTGTAAGTGAGTCCTAGTAAACCCAAACTATGGACTGATATATTGTCTTGACGCATGATTTAACTGTTTATCTAAATGGTAGCAGATTCATTTTATAGCCAATATAAGAACAATCTTCTTTTTGACTTGAAATGAAAATCCATGCAGGCCTGAGTGGGTGGCTGTAAAGTATAGACTCATCTGTTTTTTCTCTGTAAGTTTGAACAAAAACAACAATATTTAAAACAAATTTAAATAGTTCTCGGTGTATAACCAACCACTGGAATTTACAAGATGGAAACCATCATATCATATATGAGCAGATGCTTTTATTGCAGCTAAACAGGCCATTTTGGTCACAGACTAAAACAGTGAAAAACCACAGGACCATGTCCAACTAATTACAAGGGTGTGAATGAAATAGTTCAGTATTGCAGTGTCGTCTTTCAGTTAAAACTTCTTAAAAGATCCCGTGTATTTGTCTTTCAGGATGGACTCTAAAACACCTCCGGATAAACAGCGCGGACACTGCTAGCTGACTGCAGCCTAAGAGGATGCTACACTATTGAAGTGCAGCTTAAAGCTGCAGAGGATGGGTGGTGCTGGTGTTGGCAGTAAAGTTAGAGAGGTTGCAGAACTAGTTGTATTAGTTGGTGAAGGCGTGCAGTGACACACATTTGGCTAACAGAAGTGTAAAGCAGTTTACTTGGTGTTGAGTTGAGGCAGGATCTGTTAAAGTAGCTGATCAAATATAATTGACTGATGGAGTACAGTGAGAGAGTGCTGTGTGGGACAGGGGAGGCGGAGCTGGACCCCGATATTGTGAGTGAAGAGGCGGGAAAACTGTATTCAGAACTTCAGGTGAGGCCTTTCCACTTTTCATTCTATAAATATTAACCCAGGATGAAAATATCAGTCACATGTTCACTTTAACAAGATGTTACCTCGCCACAGACCGTTATTGAGACCCATGGAGAAAGCGTGGTGGAGTCATTGGTACCCATATTCGTGTGGGTCCTGGAGGGGCTGGCCAGCTGCAAAGCTCAGCTGAGAAACAGGGAAGAGGAGGCGGAGAGGGAGAAAGCTGAACGAGAGGAGCTTCTGGAGAGGTACCAAGCGGAGAGAGCGCAGAGGAAAGAAAGCCAAGAGGTGAGAAGTGACGCTCGGGCGTGCCATGGTTTGTGCTACATGTTTGGGTGTGCTCGGTGTGAATCATTTTGTTTTCTGTAGAGGTACCTGGAGCTGGATGACCAAATTGAACAGGAGAGGAGAGCCATGAGGGTGAGGGACAAGGAGCGAGAACGACGAGAGAGAGATCTAGAGAAGAAAGCAAGAGAACAAGCTGACCAGCGTTAGTATCTTAATACGACTGCCAGTATCTCTGGAAAATGCTGTCGTGAATTGTTTTCTCATTTGAATCCTCTTTTGTGTCCAGGCCGACCAATGACACTCAACCACGTGTCTCTTTTTTATCTAGAGAGTGATTCTAACAACTAATGCTTCATGTGTTTTGCTTTATTTCAGTGGTGGCCTTGGATGAGCAGAAAGCAAACCTTAGCAGAGAACTAAGCACACTGAGACATACTCACAGCAAGGTCTGTCGAGCCTGAACATTTCTGTGGTGCTACAGTATTTACTTCATCAGGGCATTTGCCTGGTTTCTGACACGTCACTGATTTCCCTCCTTTAGTTGGCTCACACATATCAGGACCTTTTGGAACGGAGGAAGGATGCTGAAAGAGATTCTCCTTTAAGGTTGACCTCAACTCTCTTCTATCTAAAACCTGATTATTATTCTGCGTACAGTGCCACGTCTCTCACGGGAAGATAGTCAGCCCTCAGCTGACTTCAGTATTAAACCCAGCACTTCTGACAGATGTGTCGCAGCTTTACCTTTGTAAAGATAAGATAATCTTTTAATTGCATTCCTCACTGTGGGATAAATTAAAGGATAAATTATTGCTTCAAATTTAGTTTATACCATAAGTAAGTGAAATTACAGTTTCAGAATAATTCATAAGTAATTTACATTTTCAGTCACACTTGTAAACACATAAGCAACATTTTCATTGTCATTTATTCAAACTTTTAGCAAGCTATTTGAGATTTTTGTTGGCATTTTCAAAGTAAGTAAGCATCATGGGTTGGCACTGGTAACAAGTCTGTGGCAGTGTTGCGTTAACTTGCAAAATGTGAGAAACAGCAAACAGCAAATGATATACTTTACTGACCTTTCACAAACTGTTGCACTGCGTGTTGCCTCCAGGAATAACGTGCACACTAGGAATGCTAACTTTCCATCCCACCAAGCCTTGTCAGAATCCACTGTTACTGAAAAGGTAAACAGGCTCAGCCACATTTCTCAACATTACAACACAAGATGTTGTGCACAAAGAATGATCTGTTCTTCATTCCTCCAGCTGGTTCAGAGGCCACATTCAAACTCTGGCCCCCCCTGTTTGGATGATGTTGCATCAAGAGAAGAAAAAGTGACTGACATCGCTGCAAAGCCCATTGTGGATCAGTTTGTCAATGACATTATAAGCTCCACTCCAGAGCTGGCTCAGTTTCACGGCTCTGCAAATACAAGGTAATAATCTGAAACCATAAATTCATTCAGATTTTTAGAGCTTCCAAAGTTCACTGTAACTTGTAAATATAGTCGTTAAACTCTTCCTTATTTCCTCTTACTATTTACTACCAGCACACCAGTCCGATCTGTTGAAGAGGATCTACTGAAAGATGAATCGGAAACCAGCTTGGAGGATGAGATGAGGGAGGTGGGGGGGCTCAACGTAGAAGAAAGAAAGGAAGGAGAGATAAAGGACAAGGACGAGGAAGAAGATGTGGAGGAAGATGATAGCATGGAGCTGGAACTCCGCAATACTGACTCTGTATTTTCTGAACTGTCAGAGCTAAGTCGGGATTACTTGGAGAGTGTAGACCGAGGGGCCAGTGTCAGAGGTAAACACATATTTATTGGCAATCACCCAGGAGTTAGTTATTGGTTTACGACTGTTGATATGTGGCGGTATATCTGCTTTAACTTTAACAGAAAGTAGGGCTTTAGAGGTGGCAGAAGGCTGGCTTCTAAATATACTCTGGCAGTGGTGGCAAACTATTTATACCCTTCCGACATGATGTACAAGTACAGTTCATTTATGAAAAAACTGTCTTACTGTCGGTTTCATAAAGCTTTACTTCCCTTTTTTTTTAACGCTTTCACTATATTTTACGTTCCTTCTTTTGGTTGTGAATGCACAAAGTTTGAAATGTATTAATTGTGGTGCTGTGTGGATTTTTAAGCCTTTTTTGTGTTTAGGCAGTGTCGACCAGTTTGAGGAGATGCATTCTCATTATGAGGAACTGAAAGTCACTCAGTGAGTCCTGTGTTTAATTCTGTGAGCCTGTTATGAGAAGTTCACTTGTAGAGTTATAGGGAATTTCCAAACTCTTAACTGTCCTGCTTCACTAGAAACACAATAATAGTTAGATTTATTCATCTTAAGTTCCTTAAGTTTGTCTTATTTGCTGTGTTTTGTCTTCTTCTCAGTGAATTAGTTGAAGCTGCACGTAAAGCTCTGATATCTCGGGTAGGAGAGCTGACTGATGATCGCTCAGCTCTTCAGATGGAAGTGGCCGCGCTTCAGGAAACAGTGTCACGATTAGAGGGGCGGGTGAAAGAGAAGGAAGAGGAGACTAAAAGGTGCAGATGGTTTAAGGATTAGAAAAAGTATTTTGTAGTCTATATATTGTGTTAATGTTTGTTATTATAACATATAATGTCCTCTGTATCCACTGTTTTCTATAGACTCCGGAAAGAACTGGATGAATGCCAATCTGAGTATCCTGATGTAAGCTACGATCGACTATATTCCAAACAGTGTTACTGCAGTGATCAATGCTCCGTGTAAATTATGATGAACTTATGCAGTTAAACAAAATCATTCTACCCATCCAGGCCTCCCTGTCCACGGCCAATCGTCCCTTCTCTCGTTCTGAAATGGCTCGTGTGGTCATGGAGAAGAACCAGTATAAGCAGCGTCTGATTGAGCTGCAGGAGGCAGTGAGACATAGTCAGACACTCAGGTAACATAACATTATGCCAACATAACTGTAGCTGTGTGAGTGTTTAAATCCTTAAAGTGCGATTTGATGTGTTTTGCAAGAGAGGTTCAAAATAACAGTGTCTGCCACCTAACTCATCGCCTCTATTTTTTTTTATAGAGCATCAAAGGAAGAGAGGTTTACAGAGGAGAAAAGGTCAAGTGTTTGGAGAAAGTAAGTAACATCAATATTTAATAAAAAAAAATCAATTTACTGAGCAGTTGTAATGGCAATGAAGTTTATGCTCTCATAACACTGAAAGTGCTGGGGGGGGGGGGGGGGGGGGGGGGACGCTTCATTCCCGGAAGCAGAGAAGATCGGTCTTAATGCGTTTGCTGCTTTGTGCCAGTGGATGAAGCCGACAGGAAAGCTTCCTTGCAAATATGATCTAGATACTCTTAAAAAGAAATCAAACATATAATGTGACCGTGTAATATTGAAACAATATTGCTGTGTAAAGAAAACAGAAAACCAACAAATGTGTCCAAGATTTGATTTCACTGTTTTGTCTCTTTTTTGAAGCCACATCGAACAGATGCCAAGAGACACATTAAAATATCAGTAACAAAACCAGTGGCTTCCAGCCCGCACTATACATAGCCAAAACAATCATTTCTACTTCAGGGTCTGTTTGTGTGAAGTGCTATCAGGAGCTTAGGAGAGTCACATGGACGTATAAAAACTGTTCTTAAGGTCGCTGAGCATTGTGAGCGTGTTAACAGAGAATTTGTGAAGGGGAAATAATCTTTTGGAGTCATACTCTGTTAAAGCCACTCAGTAGATTAAAAGAATGAAACGATTGAAGTAACTGCATGTTTGGAAATGTGATGTACTTAGATGATATGGAGTACTGTATAAAATGTTGATATTTATATATATGTTTTTTTAAGATTCAACCGCTTATTCGGCCTGACCAAGGAACCCTTAGTCCCACCTCCTACTTCTACATTACCTGTAAGAACTTCCCCATCTCTCACTCGTCCTCCTCTGGCGTCTCCACAACTACCAGCTACCAGTCGAACTCAGGCTGAGTAAGAAACAGTTTCTTACCATTTTACTCCTGCCTAATGCTTTTCTGCAGTTGCGTGCAAATGGTTTGGATGAATCACATATTTTCTTTATTGTGTCGGTGAAAGGAAGTAAATATAACCCCTGCAGTACCTTTCCCTTCAAACCTGTGTAAAAAAAAAAAAAAAACCTACAACTGTAAGAAAGACTGGGTGAAGGTCAAGAATAGATGGACACTCAGGAATGCTGTTTACATAAAGCATTTGCAGACTGTGATATCCGCTGATGGCTGCTAAACACTGATACACATGTTCAGAGTTACAGAGTTTTTGAAGTTCGTGAAATAGAAAGCACCACTGTGTACATGAGGGCAATGTTGCTTTGCTGCAGTGGCTGTATTTACTTCCATATATAACGACATGCTGCAATCATTTCACTTTAAAAATCAAGAAAATTCAAAATTTCAAAAATCAAGACTCATTTAATTTCAAATTGATGAACATCAGAAGCATTTTCTGTAGATCTGCTTCTCCTGCTGCTCTTTCACCACGTGTCAGGAGGAGGGAAATCTACAGAGAGATTCGCTCCCAAATTTGGGGAACTATGGGAAAGCGGCAGATACATGGCTGGAGTGTGCCACTGGCAAACACACAGGTAGTAGAGCTGCATATATACTAATATTGCACAATATGTATTTTCACAACGCGGGGCAATATGCAGACAATGACCCGATGGTTAAATGTAATTATTGTAGGACACCCAAGAACCTGTACCAGAGCCTAAAGATGTGCCTGTTCTAGTGCAGCTCAGACTGTTGGATCAAAGAGACTCCACTGCTAAGGTGCATCTTCATACTGATACATTACAGCCTGTTGTCCAGTTAAAAGTGTCTCCTCGCTTATTCATTTTTTCCTGTACTCAGCTGAACTGTGCAGTTGCGGTATCGCCTGAGATCTCAGGAGAAGCCACAGTAAGTCTGTCATTATCCTGGTTACATACTCTAATTATGACCACCCAGTCATGACTAACACTGCCCAGGTACATGTTGTTTCATGTCACTCATCTGTCCAAACTCCATATCCTTCCCTGCCAGTGTTCTGTGTGGGTAGTTTCTGGCCCTGCCTCCTGCAGTGATATTACAGTGATTGATCCGGCACGGTCCAACACAGTACTGGATCAGTTCAGCCTCCCTCCCACAGCCCCTGCCCTCTGCATCTGTGCTGTGCCTCCCATAGGTCAGTGCTGGTACAATGGGCTGTAGCAGCTACTGCGGACAAATTGTCTAATGTATTTTTGTATTTGTATTATCCTCTAATGCCATGCTGGTTTACTGAAAAAAAACTTGGAAATCTTGGAACTCAGCACTGCGCACTCAGCTTTTCCTCTGACATTGTCTTTGTGGTCTTGTTTTGTCAGGTAACACTGCAGGAACTGTGTGGATTGGAACTCAGGAAGGAAGGTAGTTCCAGCTGAATAAGCAGTTCTCTTCAACAAACAGCATATAAGGAATTTAGCAACTTGACAAACAGAACTCTTTTCTTATCTCCCATTCACTCTCTCTCACAGTATACTAGTGCACTCTGCCTCTGCTGGCAGGAGGCTCTGTCTGCAGTCTGTATCTCTCTCTGAGGGTGTCCATTCACTCATGTGAGTTCTGTCTGCACCGTGTGTGTATTTGCATATAATATCCTCTGTGGCGTATTATCTTCATGGAATATATCTTCTTTGTGCTGACCAATTTCACAGGTATTCCCAGAGTCAGGTCATAGCTGGTTTAGCCGATGGCACATTAGCATTTTTCTCACACAGTTCAGGTAATGACTTTCCGGTAATGACTGTTTTTTTTTCACAAGTCTCATTACTGAGGTTGAGTGACAGAAATCATGAAGATTGATTGATTGGTGAAATTGCAGGTGGCTGGAATCTGCAGTCACACTCTGTGATGCCTCTTGGATCAACCCCTCTGCAGCCCATTCGCTGCTGCCTTCCAAAAGGTGGCCGCTTGTGGGTGGGATACTGGAACAAAATCCATGTGGTCGACACGGACAGCAAGAAGGTGGAGGTAAGAGGCTAAGCAGATACCTTCAGTTCGTTATTTTGTCTGATTACTCCAGTCTTTTGAGCTCACTATTATTACTCCTCGTGTTACTTTACAGCAAGTATTCTCAGTGTCTGAGCGCAGTGAACAGCAGGTTCGTTTCCTGTGTGCTGGTGGAAGTGGTGTCTGGACGTCCTGCCGACTTGATCCAATCCTCAGGCTGTTTGATTGGTCCACAGGACGACCACTACAGGAAGTGGACTTTAGTGCTTTGATCACTAAAACTTTAGGTGCTCAAACTTTTCTCGTCTTTTATAATACATTTACCCGTATAGTATTTGTGTCGGATCAATCAAAATTGCTCAGTACACCACAACCAACGGGAACTTAATGCCGTGCATGATTAAAACACTTATTCATTAGTGACCGCTTATGAGTTTAGGCTTACCGTTAAGCTGACATGTTGTTTCTCTGTCTATAGGCCAACCCTTCCTGACACTCTCACCTCTCCAAATCTCCTCTCTCACCATCATCTCTGGTCGTCTCTGGGTGGGCACGGGAGGTGGTGCCATTTTCTCCATTCCCTTGTCAATAAGTATGTTTTATTTACATGAGAATGTCTGTAACTGACTTTTACGTTATCGAGAATGATATTAAGCATATAAATGATTGTTTCCAGCTTCAGAGGATATTTCAATCCCATATTGCTCCACTGCTTCAGCCCAGCTGTGCTACCATGGTCACAAACAAGCTGTGAGATTCATTATTGCTGCTCATGGTAAGAAGTTGATAGCCATTACTCTTAACATCCTAAGCATTTTTGATAACTCTTTATCAATTTAACCAGATATTTCAGGATGCATTTGCATTCTGTATTTGTTTAAAGTGACCGTAAAATTGTCTTTATCTTGCAGGTTGTTTGATCACCTCTCCTGGCAGCAGTCATGTCACTACCACTCAGCTCATCCTCAGCGGTGGAGAGGGTTACATCAATTTCCGAATCGGTGAGCTGCAGAAAAGTACCACTGTATTGTCAAATATGTGTAGTTGTTTATTGCATGCCCCGGGGTAGTCAGGGTTTAGTTTATGTAATGCCTAACTCCTTTGCCTCCTTTGCTAGGCGATGATGCAAGCGACGACTCGAACGAGGTGTCCCAAGCCACACCACAACGATCCGAACGCAGTCATATGATCATCTGGCAGAATCCGGCGCCCTCGGTGCCCAGCCCTTCACTCTGACGTTGCTGAACATATACTGTACAGGAGCGAAGAACAAGGCAGCACTGCCAATTGTGCTTTCCATCCAACTGAATGAACTGGCACCTCAATGTGGCAGGAATAAACATATCCTCCAAAACTCTATGATTTATACTATTTCACAATGTTTACCTCAACGGTTTTGTACATGTCGATTTTGAGATCCTAATGGATTATGATACCTTCCGTGTGCCTTCATCTGATTTTAGTGCTGCATAATTGGTCAGTAATTCAGTTCCCTGAATTGTTTTGCCTTTGCAGTGCAGCACAATGACTTTCACTGACATACAGCTGTTTAATACATCTAATACAACAATTGTTTGTTGAAAAAAGAACACATACACCTTCTGAGCATAGTTACATTTAATAATGTAGCAACTCTGGGAGCTGCTGTGAACATACTTTGTTGTTAACTGTGAACTGGAACAGGTTATGTACTTCGTTCAGCATAAAGACAATCAGACACTGTATTATCTCCTGATGTTGCATTGAGGTGGTGAACTTTGTTTGTGATGTGTGTTTTGTGGAATTTCTACTATGAGTATTAACTCCAGTTCTACCCCTCCACATTGCAAGTGCCCTTATCACAGGAACCTGCACATTATAAATGTGTCTGTGGTAAATATGTGTGGGATCACCTCTCCCCTCTAATGTACATTTTCAGGTACTGTCCGTAAAACAATATTTATTTTCTCAATCAGTGGTTTGCTTGATGCGTTTGGATCTTAATGCGTTTTATGTTTTAGTTTGATTTCTGTGTCTTTTGTAAAATAAGGGAGGTAAAAATTCTTTCATGTGCCCAGATGTAAGTATGGGTTCAGACTCCATCTCGTGCAACCGCGATTACTGTCATTAAAATGTGTTCAGTTGTAAGTGTTCTCCTTTTCATTCGAGATTCACGGGTTGTGCACCTATGATATGGCGCAGCAATTGTTTATTCAACCGATGAATGAAACTGACAAAATATTGCGGCATGTTAATATTTTAATTCTTGCATATTGCGTCTTTCATTTTAGTCCTCATTACAGTAACTTGCACGTAAGTTGCATATAAATGATCCCTTATAAAAACATGAAGTATGAAACAATAATAAATGAAGAGGGTGACAACCGGTAAAGACACTCCTTTTGGCAGTTTGGCCTGATGTGTGTTACGAACAGTCTTTCACGAAACAGCAATCTAAGTCAGTCAGTTATTCTTTAGTATCACGGGGCTCCACTTCCTACGTTGGGCTGCTGTGAGTCCTGGGCATCCGTATCTTGCGGCTCAGTGAGCGGGCAAGTCTGTCCACAGCTCCACCCATAGCCCCTCCGAGCTCTTTTTTGGAGGTCAGACCCTCGATGTTGCCGCTGTACCACAGGACCCAGCCTCCCAGGGAAAACAGCACCAGCAGGGCTCCTGAGTACACCAGCAGGTCCCCAAAGTCTTGACCTTGGATCTCTAGTTGAGCGAAGACACCCAGCAGCAGGAAGGTCACGCCCAGCAGGTCCATCAACACAGCAAACACTAGGACCAGCTTACAGTGGGACAAGCCGTCATACTTGGGTGCCATGGCTGCACTGAAATAAAAAAAGGGAAGCTTGTCATGTGGAAGCCTATCTTGACTAATCTTTTGACTGGGATATACAAACAAACCGATTCACATTCATAATTTAAAAAAATAAAACTAACGTAGACCAATAACGGTTGGAGGTCACTGACTTGTTCTCTCTAAAAGTTGCCTAAAAAGTATTCAAAAGTTATTTTTATTATTATAAAAAGAACATGCGTATGTTTCAAACTCCATTGAGACTACATCTACCCTCAGTTGCGTGCCACACCTGTCCTCCAACGCGCTTCACGAGCCATCTTATAAATACAGACTAACCACAAAGCAGGACGTTTACACCGTCACTGCTTTATTATTTAGGAAAAACAAAACACTTACCCCCTTGTTGTGAAATCTAAGATCCGGGAGTCAAGCGTGTATATGATGGAAATCGTGAGTTTAGAGTCTTTCCGGAACGACTCCAACTGTCAGAAGCCACCAGGTAGTCACCTTGTAACCTGACACCGCGTCACTGGTTCTACCTGTCCGGCAGTTTCCCAAGGCGACGTAAACAAATGAATTTCAGAGTCACTCAAAGCCACTTTTCCTTCTTCCTTTCTTTCTTTTTTTGGGGGGCATAATACCGCCATTTTCCCTTTAGTGCGCAATTTACCATATGCGGACCATTTTAAATGATGAATCTTCAAACTGTCAGTAGACGGATGAGCTGATTTCACCCACATTTGTTCTTGCATTGTATGCATTCTGTTTTACTGAGAAAATAAATGCTGCCATGAGATAAATACGCGTGCCAAAGCCTCTACTGTTCTTCTTTTTAATTATCAGTGTATCTGCTGTGTTTAATTACATCATGACACCCGGAAGTGACGTAAAGACGCGTTGAAAAAATAAAAGAGCGATAATTGTTATTGTTAGCTTGTTAGCTAGCAGGCGAACTCGAGAAATGGAGATATGACTGAGTAATAACGTCTTATTACATGTGCACGATTAAGTTATTACAAACGTAAAGTGGTATGTACCGATTCTTGCATATTGTGTTTGTAGAATAGAGAGTCATATTCATATTCTTCTGCAGTTTAACATCTGAGTGTAGAGAAAGAAGGGGATTGTTATTTTATATTGTAGCTGCATTTTTGCTAACAATACACGAGGCTGCTAATCTCGTTTGCCCGTGAACCCCGTACCAGGCCGCTACAAACTTATATTTTTCTAACAAGGCCGTTTTAACTGCTTCGGTTCATACTAATGTGTTAGTGAGTGGTGTAATAAAATTAGGCATGGTTTTCTGGCATAGAGCACTGCGTCCCACATTATTAGAGCTTGCTTGTGAACTCTACCTTTTTTTTAAAATTAATGTGAGCATTAGGTCTCTACAGTGCATCCGTGTGAAACATCCGTGCTCAGGTCACACGCCTGATGAGGTTTATTTAAAACCATAAACTAATTCAAACATTTGTCTGTGTTATGAGATGGAAGACGGAAACAGGAATGATGCTGCTTCCACATCCAAGAGCCACGCAGGTTCCCTCCACCTGCAGAGTAAGGTTTAAAATATGTAAATATGGTTGACCCGCTATTAGGTCAAGGACTGCAATTTATTAATGCATTTTTGTTTTTTGTTTTTCAGCTCCAAAAAATGAGGATGCCTATGAAATTGCCATCCCCTATGAGGAGAACAACTTTGAGCAGCAAGGATTCTTCAACCAGACTGATCAGAATTTTGATGGTGACTGTCAGGAGCAATATTTTAAGTCACATTATAGTGGCATAAAGTGGTGATTTCTAGTGATTTCTCAAATCGTGTTATTGGTTGTTTTCAGAATCGCCCTCATCTGCAGGCCCAGCTCCAGTCAACAGCTCATACATGGTGATCACCAACCTGCGGACCCAGCTACAGATCTCTCTGGAGAAAAACTCCTGGCTGCAGAAGAGAATTGAGGACTTGGAAGAGGAGAGGGACTTCCTTCGTTGCCAGCTTGACCGCTTCATCTTTTCCACCAAGAGCCACGGACAGGAGCAGAGTCAGAGTCAGTACAGTAACGGTGAGGACGAGGGACAAGTGTGGGTGAATTAACCTGTCCCGACGGTGTGACTCCTGGTTGTTAAGACACTTTGTGTAAAATAAATTCCTGCCTCTATTTTCTTCACTACAGGATATGAATCCAGACGATTTAACTGGAGAGCAAGAAGAGAGGAAGATCACCCTTCTGGTAAAAATATTATGCACTTAAAAACAATCAGTGTTAGATATAGTTTGTGCGACCTGTTCATGACTCGTGGGCTGAATTTAGTTTGTAAATTCTCAGTTATTATTTATGTTTTATTTTATTCGTAGAACAACAGAAGACAGACTCACAGCATTTCCCATCACGCCAGTTTATCCAGCGAAGGCCTGGTCCTGCAACTATGGTGCCTTCAAAAAACCATGTATCTAGTCAACTGACCAATCAGCTAGCCTCTATGAACGCTTTGTTCAGCTCCACACAATCCCAGGCCCTTCTGCAGGGCCACAACACCTCCAGTAGTGCAACCGGTGGCAGCAGTGGAAACAGCAGCAGTGCTGCAAGGTCATCCATGAATGAAATGAGTGGACATAGCAACGTAGGTCCAGGTAATACAAGCCATCAAGTTTTTCTACCACACTAATTAATTGAATGAAATCACAGTTTTATATGTGTCTCTTCTACCTGCTGTGTTTTTTGAGTAGATGATTTTTGTTTTTATTAGATTCCCTGTCGCTTCTAGGAGAATCTGATGAGTACCTGGAGCAGGATGGCTTCATCGAGGAGGAGGAAATGATATCAGGGGAAGATGTAATGTCAGATACTATTAATGGCAACAGACACCAGTTAAAGAGAAGGCGGGTTTTCAGAGCTCCAAGGGAGCGACAAAGAGGTGACGGACGGAAAAAGATCCTGACACAAAATCTCAGTATCACGGTTGTAGATATTCTCAAAACACGTCAGCAGCTAATTGTCCTGTGCATTTCTCTTCTCCAGTGAAAGACGCTGCTGGAGTACTGTTTCGCTACAAGAAGATTCTACTTACATACCAGCGTCTCAAAAATATGTCCAAAGCCTTCCAAATCCATGGCGTTGACCGCAACACGGTGGCTTCTACCACACCCATTGCTGAGCTGCTACTAGTAGCCCCAGAGAAGGTGGCAGAGGTGGGTGAGTTTGACCCATCCAAGGAGAAGCTGCTGGATTATGCCCGGCGCTGCTACACTGCCCTGGATGACGAGACACTGAGCAGAGTACAGGCCCTGAAGAAGAATAATCTGCTCCTACCCATCTCCTACAGATTCAGACACTGAACACCCCACAAGGGTGGGATGTGTCTCTAGAAAGCCATGGAGTGCGTGACTAAGTAAGAAATAAAAAAGCAGCTGTGTTTAGCTGCAGCAGGCTAAGCTACCCCTGAGTCAGAATCTTGAGATAAATGGAGTTATTTTACGGTCTCAGCTGTTTGTAGCCATGTAAACTGCAACTTTTCACATCCTACTGCCAACTCAGTACAGACGTGTTGGTTTATTCAAACCACAGTGGATGTTGAGGATTTGAGGTTGCCTGCTGCAGTCAAAAAGGGAAAAAACGTGGTTCTCATTGTCTGTATGACTGAGTTAGTGAATAAGATTCTGCCTTTATTATTACACTTTTTATAGAGAAGACTTCTTTATCCAGTACTAGAATCATTATAAACAACTCAGCTCATTTAAGCTTCAGTTTTTATTTGTCAGAGGCACACTTTTGTTTTCTATGCCCAACATTTGGATGAGCTTGAAGGCAGCGGTGCAGTCATTAAGTGTCTAAATCATTTTGGCGATTACCTAAATAATCTGCAGCAATTTAAATCACTTTATTTGTATGCAATTTTGACACAATCCCCAACGTATGGTAGCTTTCAATCACAGTGTTTGTGTATTTTGCAATAATGCTGCACTCTGTATATTTTATAGAATCATGTTTATATTATTCACTGTGCATTTGTTCAAGTATCTTTACATTCGTCACAATGTTGTCACCATTTCACTTGCCTTTATGGACTTTATGAGTTCCTTGCATGAAAGACACAACCAAGCTCTGTTTAACCGTCCCACTTCTCTGGGTTTAATGGAGGAGAGAACTTAAACTGACCATAGTAAAGACTAGTACAACATTACACTAAGAGGTCCAGTACATTTTTTAACGGACTATAGTTTTGGCAACTTCTGTTGTTGGTATAAAATCAGCCACAGAAATGTTGCTAATATTTAATGTGTTCACTTAATACAAATATGACCACAAGTTGGTCTTGACCACAGCAATAGTGCTGCATTAATGTGTTGTTCCATTAAGGGTTTTACAAAACCTTTTTGTAAATGACAAGCTCTAACTGACAGTAAATGTCTCTTCATATTCTTCTGCTGTGGAGGCTCTTGTAATGGTTGTGACAATAACACCTTTTGTAAAATATGGTTTGGAGCATTTACACTAAGTATTATTATACTGGTTATTTTAACACTATTATTTGTTATTTGTAAGTTTTGGTTCCTTGTGAAGAATTGTGGATGTTCAATACACAAACATTTTTACAGTGTGAGTTACAGCATCCACAAAAGTGACCACCTTGTTATCACAGAGGAACAATTATATTTTTCCAGTGCCCCACTACAGATGCATGTGAAAGGATCTCTTTGGTTTAAAAAGGCCATGACAAGGCCTTTAATTTTCAAAACAGAAGACATGTTCACTATATTATCCAGTAATGGGTGGCGTGTATACCAGTGAAGTGGAATAATAATATCTATTTAATAAAAGAGACAAGGTAACTGTAATGCTGTGACGCCAGGCTTAGTTTTTCACATCTCAAAAACATGTTATCCTTCAATGCTTTTTGAATGTCATCCTAAAGCGATAAGTGCTCCAATTTGAGCTACTTTACGTGTCTGATTGTTGGCATGGCTTAAAGGTCGGAAATGCAACTCCTAAGTAGATTTTAAAGATTTGCACCAGTGCAGTGTTTAATCATGTCTCACTTAAAATGCCTATTATTCACTGTACAGGATAATTCGAATTAGTTCATACAAGTGTAAGTTTATTAATCTGGGAAATCCAGCAGGGCTGTGCAATGAAAATCTTGGTTCATGATGATTCATAAACTGTACTGTTGAGATAAATGTAAATAAAACATTTGATTTCCTATACTTTGACTTCTAACCCCGTTTTGTCTCTTTAATCATTACCAGTGAGTCGGCCTAAGTATGGATAAATTTACATGCCTTGAGTGAGGAACTGAAAAAGAAAGAAGCGTTTCAGCTGCTACTTTGTTTAATTTTGTCCATTGATTTTATTTAGATAATGTATATGGTGATAAAGCAGTGCTCAACCGAGCAAAGTATGTACATGAAACATAAAACACACAATCACACAAAGACAATATGAAGAGGTAAAAAACTCTTTTTTGTAACATATTTTTGCTCTGATTAAAAATATCGCCACGCCAATACTCCTCGTAAGTAAAACGATGACTATGATTTTGTTTCTCTTAAAATAAATACAAGGTCAAATGTTTGTGCCGTGTGAGAAACAGGAACTGAACTGGGAATCTGATATCAGATTTGTAACAACAAACTATTTTTGATCGTGCATCGGAAAACAAACAGAATGTGCAGCTTCACTTTGGTTAAGCATGTCTCTGGACTGAAGAAAAGACTGAATGAATTGCCGTCTTCTATTCCACTCACAGGAAATCTGAGAGCCATCAACTTCCGGTGTCACGGGGTACCCGGAGACGGAGCGAAAAAGCGGGCATACCGAAATCTTTATTGTATTCTCTAGCCGTGGAGCATTTGAACGCGTGTACATTTGGCTTATAAAGACGACCAACTGCGCCTTGTGGCCCCGTGACCCCACGGGATTTGCAATCGGCGTGGAAAAAGGTCTCATTCATTACTCGTTGGTGCTCTCTAGCTAGCTAGCTAACGAGCCTCCACGCCAGGCCTGCTCCGCTAACATTAGCAGGCTAGCCACGCGAACACGTTTTCTTTCTCAATGATTTCGTCTGTTACGTTGTAAATCTTTACCGCGCCGTTGAGGTGTATACCGGTCGGCGATTTTTGTTAATTATTTTTAAATACGCCGCCGTTTGAAGCTAACGTAGTGGGGCTACACCACAGAAGCACTTGGTTTTAAAAGTGTTGCTCACTTTGTTGCTAGCTTAAGCTAGCCACCGTTGACCGAACAACGCATCCCCTGATAGCGTAAAGCCTTCAACTCAGAGATGTCGGACTTCGACGAGTTTGAAAGACAGCTTTCTGAAAACAAACAAGGTAAGTGAACAAGCTGCACATCGGCATGGGGAGGCGTTGCTGGTACTTTTTATCTGTATTGCCGCCATCAATTTAGCCATCGTGGATGTGTCTATTTACTGGAACGCCCAAAGCCCACCGTACCCGTAAACACAAGATGCGATGCAACTGCTGCTGCTCTTCTTTGTGTCGTGTTGGGACTGAATATAGCAAAATGGTACGATGTTGAAATGTTAAATGATGTAATGTTTATATTTTATGCGATGGTTGGAAGCTGCACTGAGTAAAGGTAACTCGCAGTGTTTCTTTAAAGCACGGGCCCGTCTATATCTTGGTTGCTCTGCTGCCAGGACCAGCTGACTGAATGATTTGAACCATTGGCTTTCATTCTTTGCAGCTGTTACGTAAATTGACTTTTTCCAGTGCTGTTTATCGTGGTCACCTACTTTCTGACACCCAGACAGTAACGCCACAAACAAAATTATTACTCTTATATCGTATTAAGCCATTTTAACCTTGTTTTATTTACATTTACACCAAATGCTCTGCTCTGCTTCTAGTTAGAGGACGACGCTTATAAACTTCTATAGGGTGGTGATTTTACAACACTGTGAAAACCTTGCACCTTATGCATGCGTTGTAGTTATTTGTAATGGATCTGAACTCCTTGAAGACAATTATTTTATGAGAGTCATTTGAGATGTAATCTGTGGTTATATTCCTCTAACAGGTAATGTATTACAATTATTTGCATATATGCTACAACTTAATAAATTACCTATTCCCGCAGCTGAGAGGGACAAAGAGAACCGCCACCACCGCCGGTCCTCCTCCCGCAGCCGTAGTAGAGAGAGGAAAAGGAGGAGCAGAGACAGGGATAGACGCAGCAGGGACCGCCGTGGGGACAGTAAGGAGCGGAGACACAGACGCAGGTTTGTAGCAATACACTGTCACACCTGGACCAGCAAGCTGCGGAAACCTTAACTAAGCATACCTCAGAGAAGGGATCGGACCATGTTACCCAACGGCAAAATGCACAGAGGAAGCAACATGTTGGTCCCAAATCTGTTTCAAATGCAAATGGTTTGTCATGCATGTATATGAGTCACACATAGGCTGGGACGTGTTCCAAGAGTGTGCATACATATACATTAACATTGGCCTTGGCATCTAGCCTACATCTACCATAGAGCGGAGTGGGTGCAGAATGTACGGTAAAAAAAAATTTTTTTTTTAAGATGAATGGAAAATGCAGTCCCCTGTCATTTGTCTTTTCAGAAGTTGATTTTCCCAATCCTACTAGATCAGCACCTTCCGGACAATAAAGCAGACCTACACAGCTCAAATTTATTGTCTGTAAAATGTAGTCATAGATCACATTGCTCCAGTCAGACTGTCTTTAGATGAACCACTGAGACTTATGAAATATAGAAATATGAATATCAATTCACTAGCTGGTTTGTTGTAATGTAGTCCTCTCATCTAATTTGTACATTCTCGTTCCCTAAAGCTGCTGTGATCACAGGTGATGGTGACACTGTAATAATTCTGCCTCAGGCTTTGTGAACACACAAAGAGACGACAGCTGCTGCCACTGCTCATGCATTCTCCATAGTTTGATGCAGAACATCAAGACTAAGCTATAAATGGGTTTATGAAGAATTTGTTATCCTTCCTTGAAAAAAAAAAAAAAACAAGTATAATTATTGTTTAATTTTAGATTCTGTGTTAAATGATGTCAGATGGATTTGAAACATGTCTGTGAAGGTTCTCAGTCATCCAAAAGGCGTTGAATAAAGGCAACTTTCAAGAAATCCTACAAGTCCAGTTGCCTTTATTCAATGACTTTTGGGTTTGAAACACGCTGACACTTGTGTCTGTGGTGGCGGTCTGGCAGTGAGCCTAGGGTGGCGTGTTTGATAAAAGTTCTTTAGATCTTTTGCTGTGGGAATATTTGCAATACAGGTTTATGTTTTTCCCCAATCAACCCCTGTGGTGGTGACAAACATCCCTGTTGTCACGGAACCTTTCTCACTTCTGAACTCATAATGCCTACAAATCGTTTTGGTCATCATTATAAATGTTGAGGGTGAATCAATATATACATATTTACATATATTTCATTCATTTTGATTGGAGGTCCCACATCTCTCCAGGTAGATACTTCCTGTTGTGACCTTGTAAACCTTGTCAAACTCTGCTTATAGACTCATGGTTGCTTGCCTGAATATTGCTCGGTGCTTAACGGTGCTAATTGAAAACCTGTTAATTTTTATTATGCAACGTGAGCAGCTGGTCAGAAGATGTAAAAATCCGACCCATCCACTTTGCAGCTGCAATTTGAGGATCTAATATTTCTGTATCATCAGGTGTACAGAAACAGTATTGCATGTCATCAGTGAGGCTCATGGAGTTAAACTTTTTCAGTAACATATATATCTCACTAGGTCTTCAGATAGATTTTTGTATTTAGTGATGCCCGTGGACATTTAGGTTCTCACTTTGTGCATCGAAAATGTTGGTTTATGTGATGATATATTTGAGAGAAATGTGAAACCCTTCCAATGTCATTTCAGCTCACCATCCAGCTTCCCCCAGGACAATGCTGGAAGGTAATACAGCAAACTAACACAAGCTGGTTTGTGCATTATTGCAACAACTGCAATTTAATGACCTACCTCTGATTCTGTGCACCACTACTCATTGTGTTAAAAAAAAAAAAAAACTGTCTGGATGGATGTTTTCTATCCCTTCTATTTTATTTACCATCAGCTTCTCAATGTTTTGATTAATACAGCCACCTCAACCGTCGCTGTATTCTGTAAAAATTTCTGAAAACACGACCCATCATCTGCTCCAGCACTTCTCTGCTGAGCTAATGAGAGATGTCTGTTACATTTGGATTGTTACTTTTTATTTCACCCACCGTGTGCTCCTCAAACAGCCGTTCTCCCCACCGTGAGAAGAAGAAGAAGGTGAAGAAGTACTGGGATGTCCCTCCACCTGGTTTCGAACACATCACTCCCATGCAGTACAAAGCCATGCAGGGTAACTTTTCATTCATTTTTTATATGTTCCCTTAATTTCATGTTGTGATTGCCTACATTTTGTCATGTCGTCATTAGACATATCTTAATTTATTGCAGTAGGTTTGGGATCGTGTGGTTGGATAAAAATATATGATGTTAACCACTTTGTGCCTGTGCTCCTCCAGCTGCAGGCCAGATCCCAGCCACAGCCCTTTTGCCAACCATGACTCCAGATGGGTTGGCTGTTACTCCCACCCCCGTACCTGTAGTGGGCAGCCAGATGACCCGACAGGCCCGCCGACTGTATGTGGGAAACATCCCCTTTGGTATCACAGAGGTGAGTAACGGGGCAGCATTTGGCTTGTATTTAATCCTTATGTAGAATATAATTCTACGCCATTGTCTGCATTCACTAAACTCCCACTTTGATCACTGTATTCTGTGTAGGAGTCAATGATGGACTTCTTCAATGCCCAGATGCGTTTGGGTGGTCTCACTCAGGCCCCTGGAAATCCCGTCCTGGCTGTGCAGATCAATCAGGACAAGAATTTTGCCTTCCTCGAGGTTAGATATTAACCATGCGACTGTGTTTCTTCTCCCTGGATGTATTCATGAGTCCTCGTCTGGAGATCCCGTTTGTAATTCGATCGCCTGTGAATTTGTTTGTTCGTAGTTCCGTTCAGTGGATGAAACAACACAGGCAATGGCCTTTGATGGCATCATCTTTCAAGGCCAGAGCCTCAAGATTCGCCGTCCTCACGATTACCAGCCCCTGCCCGGCATGAGCGAGAACCCCAGTGTCTATGTGCCTGGTACACAGACAATTAATGGTTTTTAACCTTCAGTACTTGTGGCATAATTCATAAGTAATCACTACATTATTACCTACATGTGGCCTGTGCATCTCTGGTCATTTTTTTTCTGTTATGTTTGTTCCTCTTGTAGGTGTGGTGTCCACAGTGGTGCCAGATTCAGCTCACAAGCTCTTCATTGGCGGCTTGCCCAACTATCTGAATGATGATCAGGTTAGTGTTTCTGCCTCCTAGCAAGGTTATATGTGATGTACCATGTGTACTGCACAACACGCTTGTATTTCCTTCTAAAACAGCTGTAATAATTTTTTTTTTTTTTGTAGTAATTCATGTTTGTATTTAACCACACTTTCAGTTATTGATAGAGAGAGCCCAACAGCGCTTCCTCTTCTCTTGATTCATACCCCACTTTACAAAATTGCGCACACAAAGTTAGTTTAATCATTAAAGTGGAAATTACCAGAGAAGAAGCATCATATTTCTTGAAGCTTGCACCAATGTAGCTCTGTCAGTAATGGCCACAATATACTTACAGCAGTGTTGTTCGCGTGATGAATATCGAGAGTCGGTGGGAATTTTTGGAAAAAAGCTGAACCGTCAGTGTCTCTTTTGTCTTAGGTGAAGGAGCTGTTGACGTCATTCGGCCCCCTGAAGGCCTTTAATCTGGTGAAGGACAGCGCCACAGGTCTATCCAAGGGATATGCCTTCTGTGAATATGTTGATGTCAACCTCAACGACCAGGTAAACTCTCCAACAGAACAGAATGTCATGTCTTTTGTTTCATTTTCTGGAAGTATATATTTTAAAGCTGGTTATCGTTGTAGGCTATTGCCGGACTGAATGGTATGCAGCTGGGAGACAAGAAGCTCCTGGTGCAGAGAGCCAGCGTGGGATCCAAGAACGCCACTCTGGTGAGTGTCCAGGGGCTGGACAGATGACAGCAGGGTGGTGGGAGGCTGGATGCTCTTTAAGAGTTTCTAAAGTAAATGAGGCCAAACATCTTTTCTTTTCACTTACGCGTACAGTTTAGTCGCAAGGTCAGATTTGGCAAAACACGTCAGATACTGACAATAAAAGTCAACCTTGCCGCTGTTGTGTGACTGCGTGGCTTGAGTAGTATGCTGAGCGCGGCATGAACATTCATCCAGTTTCAAACCCACCAGTCTGACATTTAAAAGTGCGTCTTCTCCCTTTGAGGAAGTAACAACACTGGTGCAGCTATTTTTGTCGTCTTCTTGAGGAATTGCGTAATACACAAAACACTCACCATAGTTTAATAAAAAACAGTTACACGTGTTGCAGCCAGAAAACACACCTGAATATAAAATCGGTTATTAAACGTTGTTTTAAATGTTTAAAGTAATTAATTAGTAATTTTATAATGTATTTAAGCAGTATTTAGGAGATTCTTAATTGTGGCTGTAGTGGGGAAAGCTCTTTATACTTCAGCACATGACACCTTTTAGCTTGTAGGCACTTAATCATATTGCAGATGTTGCACAGTTTACCACTCGTACTGGTCAGCTCTGACGTGAGATACAGTCTCAGCCCGGTCCTAACCTCCGTCTCTCCTTCCAGACAAGTATAAACCAGACCCCAGTGACGCTGCAGGTGCCAGGCCTGAACAGCTCTGTGACTCAGATGGGAGGCCTGCCCACTGAGGTGCTGTGTCTGATGAACATGGTGGCCCCCGAAGAGCTGCTGGATGATGAGGAATATGAGGAGATTGTGGAGGACGTCAGGGATGAGTGCAGCAAGTACGGCCAAGTCAAGAGCATTGAGATACCTCGACCTGTGGACGGCCTGGAAGTTCCTGGCACTGGCAAGGTAGGAACAGTTTCTATTTGATTCACTAGTCTATGAACATTATGAAAATGTGCTGGTGGCCGTACTAATTTCTGACTTTTCCGTTTACTCTTTAGATCTTCGTGGAGTTCACGTCAGTTTTTGACTCCCAGAAGGCCATGCAGGGGCTGACGGGAAGGAAGTTTGCCAACAGGGTGGTGGTGACCAAATACTGCGATCCAGACGCCTATCACCGCCGGGACTTCTGGTAGACGAGGCACGACACGGAAGAGGGGAGGGCGAGGGAGGGAGGGAGGGAGGGAGGGAGGGCGACGGTGCGTACTGCTCGTTTCCAAATCAGCCCCCGGAAAGATTTAGTAGAGCAACATTTCAGGTAGATCTGAGAGTATTAGCGGTCTGACAAATTGCTTTCCTGATTCATCATTTGAGATCTAAATGAATTGTCCAACAGTTACTTGGAATTGGAAAAAAAGTCAAGAATGGCTAATGTTTCTATTCAGTCTCTAACAGAGGGGGCTAGGTTTGGTGCTAGTGGTGTAGCCGGGGAGGTGGGGAAGTTTTTGAGAATTGTGTGTAATAATAGGTTCGGGGTGGGGTCAACAATTTTTATACTTTGTGAGACAGTGATGTCATTTTTGGGTGGGAGGGGGTGCCACACTTTAACGTTTGTATTTAAATGGAGGTAGCCTGTTTTAAGTACATTAGGAAGGAGTTGCTGTCGGGAACTTACTGGAAGAATCTGATTCTGAAGAGGGGGAAAAACAAGAGTGAGTATTAGTGAAAGGGAGACGTGGGGAAGATGGAGGGCATTTTCGTTTGACCACCTAATGTAGATATACAGTAGCTGTAACATCCACTTCAGTTTTTGCCACCGTCACTAGAAAAAGGAGACTCCTCATTTTTTTTCTGTTTGGACTCACGTTCCTTCATTGTCATCAGACTGCTGCCCCCCCTCCCCAGAGTGTTTGTTAGAGACTGTTGTCTGATTGGACTCTATCTGAATGTCCACTGTAATTGTTCTGATACTGTCTGTAGCTTCACTGATTTGAGCTGTAATATCGCCCTGCGTTCAGGCCGTAGAATAACACGAACGGCAACAAAAGAACATTTTCGAGTTGTCTTTCTCTTTTCTGTCATTTTTTTTCCCACGTCCATCTTTTGTAAAGAGCTTCTTTTTTTTTTCTTTTTTTTTTCAAACGTGTCTCAGCAGTTCAGCCCTGATTCAATTAAAGAGGAAATCAAGAAAGATTGGGAGAGGAAAACGGATTGGCATTTTAATATCTCTTCCTTACCAACAAGCCTTAATGTTATTACGTGTCGACTCACTAAGACAAGAATTTGGCTTGCCCCTCGGTCACCGATGTCTGTATCTTCATTTATATCTTGTACTTTAGCTCGTTGTCATTTTTTTCTTCCATCCCAGATTTCACATGTAAAATGTATTGGACCCGGTTGTTTTTTTTTTTTTTTTTCTGTGAAACGTCTCACCTCTTTGACAAGACCAAATAAAGACGTGACTAATACCCACGACTCATGTTGTGCTGCAGAATAAGACCACCCAGTCGCTTTTGTGGTGAACTTTCAGCCTGTTTGTTTAAAAAATATCTGGTTAACTTAATAGGCCTGGCCACACCGAAGAAATAAAACCAAACAATACGAAGATTTTCTGTTGAACTGCTTTCACTAAATCTCAGAGGTTAGCTACTGGGATGTTAAAAACTGTCCTCTCGTACTCAGAGAAAAGCTGCTTTTCTCTCATCTCCCTCACCTTCTGCCCTTTGCTCTCAGAGGACCACACGTTCACACTGTATGTGCTTGAGACTATGCTTTCATTTGATACTTTGGATAGCTTAAGACAAGCTGAAGAGAAAATGGGTCAGTGATAAGTTTTCAGATGTACCTTCTGAAAATCTTGCTTTTTCAGTGTCAGTGTCAGTTGTTTTTGTTTTTTTCTCTCTGGAAAAAAAAAATGTGATTTCATAAATGATTTAAAACCTAAACCCCACATCTAGTTTATAAAAGCTGAACTGGTCTTGCATTTGTCCAATTTGTTTTCAAATGTTGATTAAAAGCTGAATTTACATGATTTCGTTCTCTTGTGCTTCCTCTCTCTCTCACACACACCTGCGTCCACTCCAGGAGATGGAGTAGCCTGGAGTCACAGACAATCAGCTGATGGCATAATTTATAAAGCCATGTAGTTAGTAGCATTGTCCAAACGATGGAGCCATTTCACAGCCACAAAAGAAGCTCTTTATGTAACATTACAAATTATGCATAATATGTTTTCCTACAATTTATTTTGCTACAACCAAATGAGAATAAAGTTTTACTTTTATTCATAAGGTACAATTTGTGCCTTTAAAATCATTTGAAAGACATTTGACACTTATTGTCATATTGCGTATTGATACACTGTCCATCTCCAGAGGGACATGAGGTTGCACAGATTCATGAACCATGTTTTTTTGTATGCTTCATTTAAAATCTTCAAGAGCAAATACAAATTTAGGTGTTTGTTTTTTTTTTTCAGTCTGCACGCCACGTTTCATTTTTAGGGTTTTAACCAGTGGGCAAATGATTAATAGGACGCAGGCTTGGTCAGCAGCAGTGTTTAACATGAAGGCTGCATTAACCTGTTCCGCGGGGTGCTCGTGTAAAACCATTACAAGAAAGCAACAGCGCCCTGACATGCAATAACGTCCTGTGTCAGCTCTATACTGCCCGTCTCCATCTGCATCGCTGCACCCCACTGCACAAAACCCAGCAGCAGGGCCTCTGATGCGGCGCTCTGTGCCCTGTTGTTCCCTGAGGACGTGCATAAAAAAACAGCAGCTCTCTCGCGCAGCTGAAGCCACATCCACCGAAGGAAGCACGTAATACTGACCCTGCCTCTCTCATAGATCGGGACGCTCAGGATGCCTATCATGAGAGCTATTAAATGTGATTAGCGGCCCTCCCCGGCCCTGATGCTGCAGTGAACGCTGCAAATGCATCATCTCCCTCTAGTGGTGGATTTGAGCCTCTGGCGACAGTCATTGTCATTCTGGGCAGAGCCTCTCCATTGATCTTCATTCAGAAAGATAGAACACTGCAGCAGTGGGAGAGTGCAACGCAGGAGTAGGATGGATGCAGCACTCCGTGTACTCTTGTATTAACAGGACGTTAAACAATGTAAGAAATCTTGGGAAAGAGAACTGGAACTTAAATCACACAAACACTGATAGAAACAGATCACGTTAAAAGGGCCTTTTCGCAAAAGACATTTTAGGTGCAAAGCGAATGAATGATGTCTGGGTTGCCTTTAGCTGCTCCAGATTAAGAGTTGTGATATTGTTTATACTGCCTCTGTCTGCTATGACTTATGTACTGGGACATTTGAACAGAGTGCATCAGTTACTGGTAAATAGCCAAAGCCAAAATGTATATTCTGGGCAGTGTTTTCCAGGTGTGAAGAATCTAATATGCAGGTAGTTTGCATTTTGATGTCGTATGTCAATCTCCAGACAAACACTAGATGGATAATGAAGCTTCAAACAGATCATCTTTGCACATGTAAAAGATGATATTTCCCAAACTTCGGTCAATACATAAAGGAAAAGGGGTTCAAAGTCATTTGTGTGGATGGTCCATCTATAATTTCCCCTGCATGTCCACGTCAATGTCCATGTGCTCACTTCATCAAGTGTTGGCCCGAGCTCTAAGTATAACCTACTTTCCAAACTGTTATTCTTTAAAAGACATTTCTTCTGCGCACGTAACACGTGAGTAGTCCACAATGATTATGTTTTTTTCTAAAATATCGTACAACTTTAGACACTACAGACTTTATGACAGCTGGTATATCAGCTAAAAATGAGCTCTTGATGGACATAGAACCAATCTCTTGAAACGTGCCCTTTTCCTTGATATGGAAAAGTGATAGAGAGTCTCTTGAATAGTAGGCTACTTGTTAAGCCATCAGTGAATCAGATTCTGTATGTATTTGAGTCTATGATTGTATGTAATAAAGTAATTTGAGTTCTACTAGTTTACTTTGTCGTTACATCAAATTATTTTTTTAAACCGTATAAATACAGATGAAAGAATATACAAACTCGAGGAGTTTGTAAGCCGAGTAATATTGTCATTTTGACCACAGCATAATGTAATACAATGCACCGACATTTAGTTACATGGACATCATAGTTTATTTAGTTTGTGATGTTTTTCTCACTCCCTGTGTGTCTGATGTCATAGGACAGTTGGATCAGGACGGTGTACCTCTGTAAATATCTAAATCTCTTTACATACAGGTCCCAAATTCTTATCATTTCCTTTTTAACAGATGAAATATTACCTAACAGCCGGGCAGTCAAACAGAAAGAAATATTGTCTTCACCAGGGACTATTTTCAGCCATGGATTTGCTGCTTTAGTTCGTAAATATACAGCACATTACATGGTAATAAAGTGACATGTTGCTTAGCTAACATCTAAGAAAGAAGTGGATGCAGCTTTATTATGCACCAGTGTACACTTGGATGCATACGTACATGAGCTGTACATGTGTGCAGCTCAGTTCAAGCATAAATCAGCCCCCGCTGACAGGGACACTTGTGTGGAAACAAGATTGTTCACATCCGCACAAGAGGTTATTGATGGCCTCCGACTGTCTGCGGACAGTTTCTATCCATCTCGTATGATGGAGGGACAGTGATGGTAATAGTGATAGTAATTAGTGGCAAAGTCACTTTAGAGAATGGACTCACACACAGTATGTGCTTTAAAAAAAAAGACAGCTGTCCTCCACAAGAGTCAATTTATCACGGATGTTTTGCGTTGGACATTTTTCCCTCCTTGTGGAAGTCCATCTGCAAAACAGGCCCAAGCTTCATCTGCAGTCTGCGGAAAAATGAACAGGTTTTGACTGTTGAGGACATTGCAGGTGTTTATTTTTCTGTCACAGCCTACAGCCTGTTTTGTCCCTTTTCGCCGATTGTCTCCCGTTCTGTTCCCGACTCACTCTCAGTCTGCATCCCTTCTCGCTAGCCCACCCCCTGTTCCACCCCCCTTCCCCGGGTGAACCTAGCCGCTGGGGCTGGCCTCTCTCTTTCTCTCTCTCTCTCTCTCTCTCTCTTGCTGTGCCACGTATGTAACCTAAACTGTGGAAAAGCCAGACAGCACTGGGCCACAAAAAAAGCTTTCCACAAGACCAGGCTGAGTCTCTGATCTCCCTGGACCTTGTTCAGTGAGGAATGAAATGGGGCTGCACATTCTCATTTTCCTTTACTGTTGCTCGTCCGGATCCAGACGCCCTCTTCACACTCACTCCGTGTCTCTATCATCAGATCTTCACTTTTCTCACAGTGTATTTTGTTGCCGCAAAATGCTTTCCTGGCCGCTCTTATATAAACACAGGCTCCTCCTTCACCCTTACTTAATGTCATTAACAGGTGGCTGTCTAAAATAGACACACACACACAGACAGACAGCTTGGTTGTCACAGATACAGACGTGTTTTTTATCTTGCTGGCAGCACCGTCAGCTTACGAGCCGACCACCCTGCAGCGCCTTCCCATGTTGATTTTGAATTTCTAACACGTTTGGAGGATGAACAGGGTGTTGTTCAGACTGAACGTGGGTTTACGAATGACGCGCACACACACACACACTAATTGTCAACAGCGTTAACCAACCGGACCGTAGCCCCCTCCACCCCTTTACACTCACTTTCCATAACTCTTACGTACCTCCCTCCCTCCCCTTTTCCCTCTCTCTCTCTTTCACCAGCTCTCCCATCACCACTCTCCCCTTCTATTAAGTTTCAGCGCCTCTTCCTCCTGAACTGAACAACACTCACCAAACAGGTCAGACTTCTTCTTCTTCTTCTTCTTCTTTTCAATCAAGTGCATTACCCAGCTGTTGCTTTCTTAGGCCCGCATGTGGCGCTGGGTGTCGTTGGTGAAATGGCTGAGCAGGTCCCTAGTTTTCACAACTTCCAAAAGGACCAGTGTGCACTAATGTCTCTTCTGCTCAGCTGCCTAGGTCGCTGCACCGCAGGGTTTACTGCCTTACGAACCAAATAAATGTGAAACTACGCACTGCTTTAGATCCTCTTTTTGTTTTTTTTTAACAATGTAAGTGTGTGTTTGTGTCGTCTGGCCTTAGACTAGCCTACGTTCTCCGGCCCATGTGATTATCCTGTGGTTAGTTTGGATGTAATGTGATCGAGGTTTGTAATTCTATGACTACTAACTTGGCTGTCAGCAGCTGCACTCCTGATATTCATTATTACAGTTAATGGTGGAGGAGTATTCTAATGTATCGCTGCTATTTCAGACCTATAGTTCATTAGTAACATGATTATCTGTGCTTTTTGTTTGATCCTGAGGTACAAGTTCATTCTTAAAAGCAAGTAGTAATTAAAATGAAACACCATTAGTTGACAAAATCTCACCAGTGGGTATATTTTTCTGCTGGCCTGAGCTTTTCAGTTGTTTTTCATTAAAGGGTGCACTTTTAGACTTTTTGATCTCAGCTGACGCAATAAGTTTGCATTTTTCCTTAAAACATGAGAAGATTTGTTGAGATGTAATGAACGGCATATAAAAAAGCCTTATGTCTTAGAAGATCTTGGTCAAAACTCACCCACTGTGACTTTACATTGTCATAAAACAGAGAAATAAATCCTAAGAAATCCTGAAACAGGAGGAGTCAAACAAATAATTCACATGTGCTTGTGCAGTTTTTGGTCCAGTTAACCATCAAATTCTTCGAACTCTGAAACACAGGTCTTCGACAGGGGGTCCGCGACCCCTAGGGGGTCCTCGGAGGTACTGCAGGGCGGGTCGCAAAAACTTTGGTTGATTAGACATTTTACGTGTTCTTTGAATTTCCCTCCACGAATTAAAATTTCTTTAAATACACATTAACATGAAGCCGACATATCTTAGTAAAGGGATAAGAGAACAAAATGATAATAATAATGATGTATATTTATAAGTAGCACTAGGTCAAGTTTGATTGAGTTTTGATAATATTGCTAAGATCTTTAGACGCTTCAGAACTTTTTACGTTTTCATGCAGTTTATATAGTTGTTTTATAGTTGTTTACTACAAAATATTGCTTTTGACAGGAGGGTTCAGGAGGTGTGTTGCCTATATAAAACGTCTGATGCTGTCACTGAAAAGCTCTGAATTAAGCGATCCGCCAACTGTGTGTGGCCTGCTGGTGCCACCTTCCTACAGGGCCGGGCCCCTTGCCTCCACTCTGTGACCTGTTGGACTGTGCAGCAGAGTTAATTACTGCAGCCCCCACTCTGTCAGAGGGTTCAGGCTTGAATTATCACCTTTCATGCACCCTGCGCCGAGCAGCGACATGGTTGTGCTCCATCACACACGTTGTCTAAACCTCTCCAAAGGCCCCACGCTCACAGCTTGAAATAACGAAAACACAGCCATAAGCCTGGACCTGACTGCAATTCATACCGTGTATCACGCACACGTTGAGACACACACATGCATTATCACGGCTGCAGATTCTCAGTGTTTGGCGGTACATGTAATTCAGGATGGGTATTTGTGGCAACCCATTATCCCCTCAGATCAAAGGGGATCTGTGTCTAAGCCAGAGACAGTGTACCTGCTCAGGGAGAAGCTCTGTTGTCAACTCCTCTGGGAAAATAGAAGATGTGTGGTCAAGCCTGGCACTCTGGAGTTATCTCTCACCTTGACCCCGCGCAAACCCACTCCTCTAACTCATCCAGCCCGATTGTTTCTTCATCTCAAGCAAAATCTGCCTCTCAGGGAAATGCCATATGGCTTATCTGTTGTTGGCTGAGAGCATGTCATGTGGCTTTAAGGGAGGGAATACTGTAGATGCTGATAAAGCTGTTGGAAATTAAATATTACACTGGTGATGAAAAGATTTTGCTCTGGTGAAGCGTATGCTGGCTGCTCTTTCATCTTTCTGTTTCATCTCTCTGTTACAGAGGACTGGACGGAAAACAGACACTGGCTCTCCTGTCCCTTGCCTCCGTCTCTTCCCATTTTATCATTACCTTACTCAGTCCACCCCCTACCTCGTCCTCGCCCTTGCGATATATTGTTTTTTTTTTTTGTTATTGTTTTTGTTGTTGTTTTTTTAATTTATTTTGTTTTCCCAAATTCTACAGTCCAGATCACTGACATTTACTCATCCATGACAGGATAGTAAATAGCTGTGTCTCTCCTTTTTGATATACTGTTGTTTTTTTTTTTGTTTTTTTAATTTCTTTCTTCTTGAACCTGTACTTTTCTTCTTGTAACTTATTCCATCTCTTCACCTCTATCTTCCTCTAATCTTCCCCCTAACTGTCCCACCCCGTGGTTCACCTCGGGTCTGGCCACACGACAACAGTATGTGGTCCAATTTCTTTGTACAGCAGGATGAGGACGGTCGTATCGGCGTGGCAGGGGCTGGACAAGGTGGAGGTTTGGGTGGAATGAAAGGTGGTAGAGGACAGAGACGGAGCCACAGGATGAGCGACAGCCAGGAGGGAAAGATCAAGCTGGCTTTCTTTGTGGCTATTGTTGGTGTGACCCTAACGGTGTTGGGCATGGGGACAGAGTTTTGGGTGGAGCTGGCCCAACCCAAGAATTTCAGCGGCAACCAGACCTGCCAGATGGCCCATTATGGCCTGTGGAAGGGTTGCATCCGTACCCTATGGGTGGCTGACATAGACCCAGAGAGGACAAGCTGCGGCCCTGCAGAGCTACCTGGAGGTGAGACCTCTGGCTGATGTGAGTTTGTGTTTGCCTCCGTCCCTTTGTGCTGTCTGGGAGGTGAGCAGGTGAGATTTCTGGAGGGGATGTGTCTGTTCTGTCTCTCTGAGTGTCTACTCACGTCTGCTTTTCCGCAAACTGAATTGCCCATCCATGCAAATCTACCCCGGGGCCGCTTCCCCCTGTAACAATATGCACATCAGTATGAAAGCACATTAATAGGAAATGGTCATGGTTTGCTTTTTGGAGGTCGCAAGTTGACATCACTAAGGGAAAACGTGTTCACTTAATCACCGCAAATTTTCTTCGCCATCACCACTGATGTGAAAACAGAGGGAGCAAGCATAACTAATATGATGCATGCCCTCTGGGAGTAACCTTACATCTGTACGTCTCTATATCTGAAACCATCCATAAAAACTGAAGTGCTTCCTTTCGGTAAAAATAATAAGATTTCCGAGCAACACATTGATGATTTGCTAACCGCATTTAAAGTCTTTTTTCCCCCCTGTGCATATGTGTACATCCTCTGCAAACTTACAAAGGCATAAAGATAGAGGGTTACGAGAAGCTGCCTGCATGCGTATGTATCTAGGTCATCCTACAGAAAATGTGCAAATGGAATCATTAAAGAAATCCGATGCCTGGAAACAGAGCCAGTGGAATGAAGTGCAAGTGCAAGACTGCAGCTTTATTTCGGCGCCGATCGTATTGTAGCACCACAAAGCAGCATCCAGCCGTAACAAGCAATGCATCCTTTGTTATTCGTAACACGATATGTGTAATGGGACATTATTAATATGAGGATACTCTCTTCACTGGATCTCAGCTCGTGTTGTGGACACGGTTCGGCTATATAATAAAAGGCCTCACCACAGGTTTATTGTGTTAACGGGCTTGTTTGAGTTGTGACAGCTTCTTTCTAAAAGCACTTTATTCAACTTGACCATGGTTAGGTTCTCCAGAGTGGGTCGATTATCTCCACAATGACCCATTTCTGAGGGGAAAGGCAGGTATTAGAAGGTAGGGACAGGCTAGTCGTGCCTCAGAAGGACCTTTTCCTGGAATCACTGCCCGTCAGGGGATCTGCAGAGACTCAAAAGAACTCACCTAATCTCCTCGTGCATCAGAGCTACACGTGGATCACATAAATACCTAAACGCTACTCACAGGCACCACAGCGAGTGTTGTGTTATGATATTGTTTTTCCTATCCAATTATAAAGGAGTAAATCCTGACACACTGTTCTGTGTATCTGAATGCTTCTAGCTAGCAGATGTGAGTCCAGCATGGTTCTTTGGTGTGCGAGAGAAGCCAGTATGCTTGTGACAGTCTTCCTCACACGTCCCAACACTGTTGGCCCTCGCCGCCTGTCGCAGATGGCCGTGGGCTCATCGTGTTTGCAGGAAAACAACTGTTTTTGCCATCTCTGCCTCTCCGTTTCACATCCCTGTTTACATGCCTCTGGCTCTGCCGTCCCGTCCCGAGCACAGCGCGGCCCGCTGATGCCGTGTCTGTCGTCTCAAGACCAGCCATCCGTCTTTGTTGCCCGCTGGAGAGGAACGCGACGGCTCAATAATTACAGCGACGGCAGGGGTGGCGGGAGCAGAACCAGTTGACGGTTGATAGCATAATGTGTTACAAAATCTGATGAATGGCGGGTGTGCTTCAGCGAAAAACGCTTGCAAATGTGCTCAAACATTCGAAACCGTGTGTGAGAATGTGTGTGTGTGTGTGCGCTGCGCATGCATGTGGTCATCTTTGATCACATAATTTTCAGGGGGTGAAAGTTATCACTATGTGCTTGTGAAGCCAAGTGGAATGTGACTACTTCACAGTTTTTGTCTAAATATAGAGAGAGGGAAACGAGGATGAGGGGCAGGCGGGGACCGAGGGAGAGTGTATATGTAATGCAGTATTAACCAAGCCCTCTGTGTTTCCTCCCCCACCTGACATCCCCTGCTCCCCTCACCTCCTTCTCCATCTGTGGCTGCCTTCTCTCTTTCCCTCCGCTCACCACCCCTCCATCTGCCTGCAACCCACTCCTCGTTTCCCCTTCTTTTTCATCCTCTTAGCTTAGCTCCATGTTTTGGTTTTGCATCCCCCTTCTTCTTTTGCTTAGCCGACACATCCTCTTCCTCCTTCCTCCTTTGGCAGCCAATTCTCTCCATTATCCTCCATCTGCCCCTTCTCTCTGTCTACCTCCCTCTCTCTTCTCTGCCATTCACCCTCAGTGTTTTGCTGTCTCTCACCCTCTCTGGCGGCACCATATGTGCAGTCCTGGGAAATGTGTGTGTGTGTGTGTGTGGAGGTGTGTGTCTCTGGTTATTCCAGCTAACCCTCCACACTTGGATATAAATAGGAATGATGCCTGGAAGGACAGAGCAGGGACGTATAGAAGGCACATCAGAGAAGACCAGCCGCCATCCATAGGAGTGCGTGTTTGTGCGAGTGTCTGATCTTGTCTTCATACCCACAGAATCCAACTGCACCTACTTCAAATTCTTCACCTCTGGGGAGAACGCAGTCATATTCAAGAAGACAACTACGAAGAGTGAGACATTCAACTTTTTTTTTTTTTTTTTGCTGTGCATCCAGACACACACAAGCTATTACACTGCCAGATACTAATAAAGATGCTCACTGGGGTGCTCACAGAACCGTACTGGTGGTTTTTGCATGTTTTAGTCCATTAACTTCCACTGCCACCCATTTTCCAAACCAAGCCACAAGCCATCAGACTGATTAATGTGTTTGTTGTGCTGCCCAGGGAGCCACTGGGCTCAGTGCAGTTTGAAGATTATCTGGTGGATTTGATACCTACAACGTCCCAGTGAACATAAGCCAGCTTTACATTTTGGTTAAAAGTTTTGTGATAGTCTTGAAAACTTCCCGGTTGATAAATTCAAGGGACCTCTGCTCTTTGAAATATAAGTGATTAGGTTCATAAGGGTAAAATTACACCTTCATTATCAATTTTCTCATTAAGGTGCAGACAGTCTGAGTGTGCCTGAAATTACATTATAAGGCACCAACAAGAAAACTGTTTAAAAAAAATACTATGTGGCCTCAGCTGCATTACAACAAAGTAAATAAACACTGAGCGTTGTAATTAATTAACATTAACTATGACTTAAATCTTTATTAGGTTCATTTGTAAAGTGCACTATTGTGTACTGGGGTAAAAAAAAATGAGGACACGTTTGTACCTACAGTGGTACTTGCTGATGCTGCACACACAGTGTGTCATTACGCAAACATTTAGTAGGGAGCCAAACTGGGTAAATTAAAACAAAGTCAGAAGGATCCATCCCTCAGGGACAATGTCTGTCTGCACAAGCTTTCGCAGGACGTGGGCATTTCTACAACTCTGCAGCAAGAGTTGACATAAAAAATGTAAAGTGGACATAAACAAAAACCGCAGACAGTCTTTTTATATCGCATTTGTTATTCATCCCACCTCCACTTTGGCATCTTTCCCCCCTACACCAACAAGACAGTTCCTGCTGGCTGTTATGTTTTAATGAATAAATAATTATCAGTGGTGGAGCGTCAGAGTTATGGAACTGGCAGGGATTATTGTGAAAAGCTCATTTCTGGGTTGCACCTGTTCAGGCTCATATTGCCAGTGAAATCTGTTTTATGCAGAGCCAGTATGAGAAGTGGACGTATTGATCTTGTGTTTGTATTTTAACACTCAAACTTTGTGAAGTGATGTAATATCTGGTTCCACTAAACCATCCAACACAGCACTTCACAGTTCTTCTGTTTACTGCAGATTTTTTCGTTGCCTGCAGCTATGGATTTCAACTTTAGCTGCACTTATTCTCACAAATTTCCTTAACTAATTCAACATACTCTCCCCTCTAACTTGTCTCTGCTCGTCTCACAGATCTGAATCTAGCAGCAGCTGTCTTGGCCCTTTTGAGTCTGACCATGATGGCGATGGGCTCCATCTGTATCGCCATGTCCCTCAGCAAAGGAGTGCAGTTCTTCCTCAAGCCGGCCTCCTTCTGTTTCATCCTGTCAGGTGGGGCCTAGCTTTTCTCTTAAGCCTATCACAGCATTGTCTACACGTTGTTTCTTTACAACTGTAACTGCCATCAGATAAGAGCTTTCACAGAGATGGGGTTTCTCTTTCTGCACCTCCATGCTTGCAATTTATATAAACTTTTCCCAGAAAGTTTACATGAGCAGCTTTTAACCACCCATTATCCCCTCTTCTCACTTCTGTCTGTGCATGCAGGTGTGCTGGTCCTTCTCTCTGTCCTGATTTTCCACCAGTCTGTGCTGGCCTTGCTGTCCAGCGACCACTCCATACCTTTACACCATGAGCTGTCCTGGTCTGTGGCCTGCGTGGGCTCTGCGGGAGCCCTCCTTATTGTTGGAGGTTTCCTCTTCATCATTCTCTCCCTTCCTTTCAGCCCCTGGCAGAAATGCTTTCCACACAAGAATAACGCCACCTAGCACTTACAACATGCAATATCAATTCCGTATTCCGTATATACGTCTCGTTTGAGAGCAAGTCAAAACCCATTTCTCACAGCTGTGACGCTGAGCTTGCTCTTGGCATTTAATTTGCCACACAAGTCATACTAGGTCTTAAACAAATTTATGAAGCGGAATCCAGAGCGCATACACAACAGAGCAAGGATACAGAAGAAGGTTTTGCAGAAAAATTATGGATTTTTTTTTTTTTTTTTATGCTCTGTGGTGTGTTTACAAGTGTTACAAATGAGCTTGCTAGCTTCCCTATAGCTGAACAACCACACATAAATCTAGTCACATGAAAAGAATAAGTCTGTAACATATGAAAGCCCACTTCATCTAATTGATAAACAAAATGGCCTCAAGACTGACACATCGAAATGTTTTCTCATCTGGATCTATCAGCAGGACGACAACATTTATCCACCACAACTGTTGCAAATAATCTAAAGTGAGACATGGAAGATGATCCTCTCCCTCTTTAGATGTGATGGACTCAGTCTTAGGTGTTGCTCTTAATTTTTAAGTGAAAACATAACTATTAATGTTATGTTCCATTTCTGCCAATAGGCCGCGCAAAACCTTTCAAACTGGTCTTTCAAAGGCAGCTGTTTGTTGACCCATCCATTGACCCAAACCTCCTCCCTGTGTGAGACTAGTTTATCTTTGTTGTATGCGACACAAGATCAAGTTCAGTATTAGTTCAATATTAGGGTATGTTAAATTGGCTGTTTTTTTCTTCATATCACGACTAACTTCTCATATTTCTTTCCAACAGACTGGCCTTTACAATATGTCAGCATAAGTGTAGCAGCAACTACTGTGTTTTTAATAATGTCATCAATCAGTATGGAGACAGTCGCCTTCAAAGTGCAACTATTATATGCATCACATCTTACCCATATGCATAGAGTAAATTAGTATATCCGTAATATTGTTGCAGCAGATCCTGTGAAGCTTTCTGAACACTTAATACTTGATGAACAAGATTTTTCAGTTATTTATTTCTCATGTGACTTTTACAGTAGTTGGTCAAACGTCAGTTCAGTTCATCTGGTAAATGTTGAGATGAATCGAATCGACTATGAGACCAGATTAAAATTGCATTTTGTACATCAGAGAATTGTATGGACTCACTTTATAATCTCAGTTCTGTACATAAAATGAATGTTGTTGTGTGTTACGAATGGTGACAGTTTTGTGGTGTCGTTTACAGTTGCATCGTTTCAGTACTTATTTCAGCAAAGCTTCAACTTTTTTGTCGTACGATGCTCATCCTGTGTATGTAAAGGGAAATGCTATGTTTAAAGATATACACTATTTTGTGTTCTCTGTCCTGTGCGCATATGTGCGCTATGTGTCACAAGTTTTTTGTCATTATTAAACTGATTTGACATAAAATAACCGCCTCCCACTGGTTTACTGCCGTGGCATCCTGTCTGCCCTCCACTTTGACATTCACCCATTTTCACCCCTTTACAGTGTGACTCCTAACCCCTCTGCCAAACATCCAACTCCCCCACACCCGCGTCCCCCCTCTATAATTAGGCCACAGCTCATCGCAGCGCACTTCACTGCAGAGGTTGGGAAACCTTATCCTTGAATTTCAAATATGTACCCCTGAGCCTATCCTCATACCTCTGTGCCCTCTCCTTCTCCAACCCTGACCTCACTGTGTCACTCTCCCTGCTGTCTCCAGGGGCAGCCAGCGGTCACTGACCCAGCGCTCCTCCACCGCCAACCTTGATACTTCACACACTGACTGATCATTTCAGAAATATCCCAATAACCGCTCTCTCACCCCCTGCTCCCTGGGTGTAATGGCAGCGTTCACATACGCACCTGCACGAACACACATACACACACTCATGTGTTTTTAACTCCCAGTGAGCAGAAACCAAATCCACATGACACACTATCCTGGTTGTATATATAGCTGTTAATAGTTCTACTGAGACTGAGTGACAAGTGGAGCACGGCCGCATATTTGTAAATGGAAAAGAGCTTCCTAGAATTCTTGACCTGCAGATTGAGGGAAGAAATTCAACTGGGATAAAAGTCTCAAGCGTTATTATTAGTTTGTTGCTATCACTGGCTTCATATTTTAAGACGTATTTCCCGAAGCTTTGAAAATGCACGGTGGCTGTGCAGCGGATTCACTCCTTGAATCTTTCAACGGGACCTCACTGCAACTGTAACTAAATGGAAGTAGGTATGATAATAGCAAGGAAAGGCACTCTGAATAACTAATCCTCCGGTTCCAGGAGCACTGCTAGGAATCTCAGGCCCCTTGTCAAGGATGCGACTGCTCCTCCTCGCCCTAGTGCTTGTGAAATATCATCTCTCTTCTATGAAGGAAGACTTCCAGCTTCCAGTCTCCTGCCAGCAGCCATCCATTTGAAGCCCTAGCAAAACAGACTATGACAGTATCCTGTAAATTGTTTATGCAAAAACATGCACAAGGTTCCAGATGGATCTATCAGGGAGTAAAGAAGTGTCGTGCTGAGGTAGTGGTCACAGAAAAGTACACTGCATTAACTTTGAGTTGATTTTCTCATTATCCTTTTTGGCACACACCACCCATCTGGCACTGTCCATATATTTGCAAATATTACAAGCTGCTGGTCTGACAGCGAAGGTTAAAGTCTTTTTAGGAGCGTAGCACACAGAAGATTAACTGAGAGACCTTGAGCTTGAACAGCTACCAGGAGTGCTGCTTGCTCCATAATGACATGCCGTGTGTTTTAGCTCAGTGGTGGAATATCGTCAAACTGTACTCTTGTGCAGTTTCTCCATTATTTCCATTTCATGTTATTCTCCTAAACTGCACATCTGGGGAAAATGTTAACGTCTACTGCATTGATCTGTTGCTCTTATGTTAGGTTACTAAATACTTTTGGGATCAGTATATTACATAGAAAACATATGATCTGTTCATAACACCAAAACCATCAAAATAGATAAATGGGGAAACGGTGGCCAAGCTGTAGTATTAAAATAGGTGCTTGTATATTGATTTATGCTTATTTTTGGTACTTAGTATGTGGAAGTAGCCTTTTACCTTTTGACTATTTGCATTGAAATTTGTGTGTGAAATGGTTATTCCACAAAAATGATAAATATCTATATATATATAAATTATTTCTTATCCACAACTGAAATTACAAAAGAAACAATTCCAGTATTTTTCATTTTAAAAGTTTAATTGCCATATGAAGATGTCTTCTGTTTGACCATAGGATGTGTATTAGACCATGGTTGGCTCTGAAGGGCCAAGCTCTGCACATGTAACATCATGTGAGGTGTCAAAAAGCAAAACAGCTTCATGAATGGGAAGTCAGTTTAAGTTAAATGCAGATTTTAGTGAAATATTGATCTTGTGTGGTATTTGTTTACCTGGACGTGTAAGGGTGATCTTCCACCGCCATTTAATAATACGTAATATGCTCAGCCTGTGTTTCATTCCAGACGACAATTCAGCAAGAAAGAAACAAAAGACAGCAGTCTGTGAGTATGTCTGTTATTGTTTTTTTTTTTATAAACTTCGTGCAATACAGTGTTTAAGTTTATCACACATTTAGATAAACCATAATCGTTTGTCTAGATATATCTATTCTCAACTACATACTATTCATATTGCCCACATAAATGCTATCTGTGCGCAGTTGTATCACATTTTTTTTTTCTGAAATGAAATCAAAGAAATTAAAATGTATAGAATCTGGAAGCGTCGTTGTCGTTGCTTTGTTTCTTCGTTATATCATGTAGCAGGTGTGTCCGGGGCTTCAGCCCGGGTCTGCAGTCAGTTGGGACGGTTTAGACGAGAAAAAGAGAGAGAGAGAGAGAGAGAGAGAGACAGAAAGACAGAGAGACAGAGAGACTGTGTGTGTGTGGGGAGGGTTTTACATGTGTTTACATTCTCATCAACATAAACAGGTCATAGTTCAGACTCAGCCGTTAACAGGGGGAAGCACAGTGAAAAGAATCTTTGGGGAGATTACGGGTGTTGTCTCTGTGGGGAAGCTGACGTGATAAAGTATGGGAAACACTAATCATGTGACCGATTACGGGCAAGGGAAGGGCCAGGTATGGAGAGTGAAGCGTGGCGGCTGAAACCATCCAACAAGAGTCCAGGGACGGTACTGGGAACAAAACACCTCAGCCAAACCCACCCTGCCCAAAATGATGCATACCCAGTTTGAACAGTGGTCCCGAAAAAACGTACCTATAGACTTTACAAATATATGTATGTGTAAATTACAATGTACACGCATCGTTTCAAAAGTTTTCTCCATAATGTTTTTTTTTTAAACCCTTTGTAACCCACATACACATGTTCTGTTTTTTGCCTCTGAAAATTATGATTTGCATGTGTCACCTGGGGACTTTCCATATATATAAAAAAGTTTTTTTTTCTTCTGTTTTTCTGCTCAGGCAGCAACCTTTACTTGATTCTGTACAAATGTGTTATTCTAGGTCTCTTTTTTTCTGCTTCCTCTAATCAGAGGTTTCTGTTAATGCCCAAGAACAAACATCTTCAACACGACTATAGCTACAAGTACTACTGTTAACACTGATTAGAATGGAAATAAGACTAACAGAGGCCCATAGAAAACTCAGACTCGCAATAACAATGAAGTTGGTCACTTGTCTCGCTCACGTTATTGTTGCATTTCTTTCAGTATCAGTATTGGAAGACAATTTACAGTATTCACATCTGACTTCATATTATAAATGAAAATTGTATAACTGTATATGGGTGTTAAAAAAAATAATACAGACTCTCTTTCACCCACATATTGTGCACACTCATGCTTGACACTTTTGACGCAGTTAGACACAGCTCACTGACAGTCCCAGTGGCTCTGCATGGAAGAAATTCACAGTAAAAGTCGTAAAGATCTAAAATTAGAGTGAAAAAAAAGAAAAGAAAAAGAAAAGAAAGAAAATTAAAAATTCCATTCCAAACTATAGTGTTTGCAAATACAGCTAGCCTGTAATAACGCTAAGAATAATCACAACAACAATTCGACATTAATGATGATCTGGTTAAATTAGCAGTAATATTGCACAAAAAAAAATATGTGAAACATTTTCATAGTAGCCCAAGGTTAATTGTGTTTGATCATTAACAAAATAAATAATTTCTAGCATGTTAAAATATCAAAATAGTTTTATTGTGAAAGTCCATTGTTGTTGTTATTATCGCTCTGTTATTACTCTTTTTGCTCTCAGTGAGATTGAGTCGACTACATAACAGTGAACATGGAGGGAGAGACATAGCGTTTCACCTGTCTGCTTGTGTTTCTATCTATTTCCTGTTGAGCCACATAAATGCAGTGCTCCTGTCTACCTTTCCTCTCTCACTACTACTCACTCTGCTTCTCTCCCTTCCTCCTGACCTCCCTCATCTCATACCCCCTCCTACACAGGCGTTGTCTTCCTATTGAGGGTGTTAGAGTTGCTCTCCCTGTCTCCCTTCAGCCTGTCCAGAGTCCCCATCCCTCGCTCCCTGTCAACGGTGGACGAGGTGAAGGGTGGAGGGCCCGAGCCCACAGAGTTGGGCATTTGCGCATTGGAGTTGGAAGAGTTGGAAGGGTTGTGGGATTTGAGTGATGGGAGAGTACCACTCATCATCACTCCACCTCCATCCTTTGGGAAGCAGTTGTGAAGCTGGTAAAGTGTGGCCCTGTCCACCGTTCCGTACATGGGGGGCAGACCCCCTAGTTTGGGGTCGCGGGACAGCGTGTAGAGGGAGATGTCGCCGCCAGCCAAGGCCGTGTGGGAGCGGGAGTGAGGGTTGGGCAAAGTGGACACTGAGATGGGGCCCTGGGAGAGCAGCGCGGACGGGGGCAGGCCGAAGTTCTTCCCCCCGCCTCCCCCTACCGGTGAGGGGTCTCGGGAGCGGGACGGGTCGGTGGAGCGGGACGAGGAGCGAGAGCGGCGTCGGAAGCGGTAGCTGGGCAGGCGGAGCATGGCATGCGTGGTGCTCTTGAAAATGTCGGTGCGAGAGCGGCAGCGGAGCTCCTTGTTCTTCTCGATGTAGATGTTGACGGCCAGCACGCCCACCATCTCAGCCATGATGAAGGACAGGCCTCCAAAGTAGAAGGACCAACCATAGGAGTACTGCCACTTCTTATCCTCATCCTTCTTGGGAGAAATGTCCCCCAGGGCGGCTGAGATGTAGACTATCACACCGATGATGTTACTGAGACCTGTGAGAGCACGGACATAACGAGGGTGGATAAACCAAAAGTAATAATAAACAGACTTGTCTTCGCTGATTGTTTGTGGCATTTTCAATATAATATTGGGATGAAAGTAAATACAAAGACCTCCATTTAAATCTCGTACAAACACACCTAGTCACATATAGAAATTACTAAACAAGGCACAAAAACTGTTATGGCACGTAATGTTCTCCAGATTATTACTCAAGCCTGCTCACAAGGAGACACACACACATAAATAATCCTCAGTTACCTGCAGCCACAAAGAGGATTCCTGCTCCTAGGATGATGTTCCTTTTACTCTTATATAAACGACTAGCAGCGATGCAAACCCCTCCCATCAGCAGTAGGATGGCACTAAGAATAGGGAAGATGTTGGAAGCCCTGACTACCCCTACAAAAAAGAAAGAGGAGTGAGCATAAATACACGACAAGGATTACAGTTTCAAGAAATCCAACAGCCCCATAGTGCACGAACAGTTACGAGGACACGCTGCACGTTAACCACTCAGAACTGACGGCGAATGAATAGTTGTTGAGGAAATTAATTACTCAGTGCTAGGCACACGATGGAATCAAAACCTTCCCATGTGGATTTCAGTGCCTTCAGGAGGTCTGCCAACCATGCACACATATGCACATACAAGTACAAACACACACACACACGCACACACACACACACCATTAACACTCCTCTCTCATCTAGGATAACTAGGCCACAGGAGAGGAAATGCCACCTAAATGCCAGCAAAATGGCTCTGCAACATTGTAAACAGAGCATGAGCTTTTCTTTATGTGTGCACAGGCACACGTGAAGCGTATCATAGAGCAGAAAGACATCACTGCAGGGCACCGGGTATGAACTAGGGCACCCCATCTCCTACGACTTCGTACACACTGTCACATGTTTACTTCTTGGGGAGATTATCTCCTAATGGCCGATAAAGCACTGCGTTTAAAATGTAACAAACCTTCATTTTGCACCTTTTTTTGCATAATCCCAATTATGTGTTCTTCTTTTATTTCCCTCCCCCCTCCCTCATCCATGTCTGGTATTGCAGGTATTGACTTACGTAGGACGTACTCTGCCCCATCATGGTCAAAGTCTGCATCCTCTGGGAAGTGGTTAATCTGAGAACACACTCCTCTCTTCACTCCTGAGATGTGTAGAGAGAAAAACAAGGTGACCAGACTCAAAAAAAAAAGACAACAACCCGTATCTGCAGCCGTAAGCAAATACAATATTAGCTATCCCGCTGAGGAGCAAACTGAGTGAAATGAAAACAGCCACATCTTTGTTTGAATCCAAGCCCATGTGCTGAATAGTAAACAACATGATGATAAACGACACAGAGGTTAATGGCTCCCCTTGTAAATGCAAGTTATGTTTGTGACATCACATACACACAGCAAAAACCCACATGCACGTACACACACACGCTCGCACACATAATTATATACAAGCGTGCACACACGCAGGCAGACAGATAACTACCCGCCGGGGTCTTGCATGTAGACAGACATACGAACGGAGGGACGCACGCACGATGACGACAGCACACCACTGTTGTTGATGGATGGATTGTGAGAAAGATGGAGTGATGGAATGAAGAGACACAGACGGAGGGAGAGACGAACAGATGTTGGGTGAGCTGGTCTTGTTTTCACAGCTCTTATATTTCCACAGGTTGGTCTGCAAAGAAACAGATTGAAGCACAAAGGGACGAGGACATCAGTTGAGCCACTGATGCATCAGTACATAAGATGCATTTCAATGTTGCAGCTGGTCGAAGTGGAGATAGTTTAGCTACTTTGCTCAGTTTAATAAGAAATATGGTTCCCAAAACAGTGTCTGGCCTTTTACAATGGGGCACAGGATAATAGAGATAATTACTTGTCTATAGAAAATGAAATTTATCTGCACAAATTTTGAGTATTAAATACTGGATACCCATGCATGCACTCAGTCTCAGTGCTTTAATACTTATGAGTCGGAGACAGGCGTGACAAAGAAGCTGAACCAGGCAAACAGGAGAAAGTGATCGTCTACAGGTAACTTAGCACAGCCCAACCTTCAGTGGTCTTGAAGATGGGAGCCGAGGACGGGGCAGGTCTCTATCCACTGCATAATGTGCCACCCACCCACGGCCATAAATCTTTTAGAGTTAGCATGTCCTGCACTGCCACCCCAGCTACACCTCACTGCATCACTGCACGACAACTGAGCATCTAACTCGGCTCAATACTCCACAGGCATCAGGAATGCTTGACCTCTAAGCCACGCCAAGAGACTTTCAGCTTTACTGCAACACAATGCCAGAAAAAAAGAAAAAAAAAAACTGAAAGAGTGAGACTATAAAGAGACAAAAACAAGGACAAACCAGGGAAAGATGAAATGTAATGTTTTGGGGGTTAGGCAGAGGGACACATGGAGACAATGAGAGTGGTGAAAAGGAAGGAGTGGATGAGGGTGCACTGCAGCAGAGCTGCAAAGGCTAGCACTTATCTCTAATTGGCTGCTTTGCTATCAGGAAGCTTGGAGATGAGGACAAATTAGCCTTGTACAATGACCAAGCCCAGGATGGGCAGGGGATGCTTTACAAAGAGGAGCCAAGAGGATTTTTTTTTTTGCTTGACACAGAAAAATGTCTACCTCAGTCTGCATGTGAGCAAAGGCAGAGATCACTAGCTCATGCCCCCCCATTTGGCTGTAGCTGCTTCACTGTTAACTCCACCCCAGTCTTTACTGTGGAGTGTCAGCCAGGGAGTGTAATGTATAATGAATTAGCAGCTTGTGTTGCAGTGACAAGCTGAAGATTGAGGGATGGCTGCTGCCAGTGTCTGCGTCTTCCGCCACTTGAAACGAGAAGTTGATGGGTGAACACAGGCTTTTGTTTCAGCGCTGAATGAATGCAGCCTGAAGCACAGACAATGATTAATGGATTATTTTGAGTGAGGGGTTACGCTCCACTATCATGTAATTATATTGCAATTATGCAAAATTGCTTTCTTTTTGAAACGGCGTGATCTGAAAAAACACAAATGAAGTGTGTATATGTTGATGCCACTAATAATAATTACCAGTACTGCAGCTTTTCTGCACCTTCCCACACAAAGTTTTCTCAAGTTGGAATTGTTTAGGTGTTAAAAACTGATTTTGGACACACATTTAAAAAGTAATTTTTCCACACTGCCAGTTGAAATACGAGCAACAGGTTTAGTTGGATCTCACTGGATTTATCTATACTATCAGTGTCACCAACTTTAAAAAAAAAAAATATATATATATATTAAAAAGTCAAATACAGCAGAGGCAGACAGTCAACAGTTTCTAATGATAGAAAAGTCTGAATACAAATATCTAGTTCACGTACTATCTACAGAGCTGCAGATCTGACCCCACTCTGAGCATCACTTGAAGTCACACAGCACAGGTTTTGTGTTACTCCCACTAGACTCAGAAGAACACTTATTTTTTTTATGTTAACCCTATCTATGTTATCAAGCTTACCCTTCCTTATTTTTCCCGTGAAACCTCAGTCCCTAAATGTCCCGAAGGCAAGAAGAGCTAGTCTGACTAGATTTGGATCTGTATTAAATGCTAAACCGCTAGGAGGCAACCCCAGCTGCATTACCTTGTCCTACGTCAGCCTTCCCTAAACCCCGAAATGAACAACAAAAGAAAACTTCTGCATCTCACGACATCCTCTTTACCTTCCAGGCAGCATATTCGCCATAGCCCAGAGTGGGTGAGCGCCCCAGGATCCTTCTTGTCCTTATTATGGGGGTCATCCTGGGTGACGTTGGCTGTGCTGTTGCAGATGAGGGCACGGGAGTATAGCCAGTAGTCCGTCCCTATTGCCACCGTCATCAAGCCGAAGGCAGCGAATGCCCCCACGGTGGTGAGAAGGATCTGGATCCCCTTCTCACACACCATGCCTTTAAGAGACAGTTTCAAAGAAAGAGAGAGAAAGAAGCATAACAAGCATTTATCGATGGGTTAGAAAACAAGAACAAGTGTGATACCCTAGAAGAGTGCATTTACAGTCATGGGCATTGTAGTTTAATAAAAAAAAAAACATATACAGCAAACACAGGTAAGATGATGCAGAGTGGGGTGTAACGGTGGGAGGGAGCGGGGGAGGAGATGAGAAAAGACGATAGTGAGGTGGAGGCAGATGTGGGAGGTGCATAAGTAGATCTATTATGTGTCCTTGGAGGAGATTTTGATGACTCTGCTGACTCTGCTTAACAAGACAGAATTTATGTGAAGCACAACCGATTACACCCTCCTGCCTCTCCACAATCATGTGTATCGGTGTGGCTGGAGACGAGTACACAAACACGCACGCAGGCGCGCGCACAAGCAGCGGATCAAACACGAGTTCACCCTGCACATGACTTTATGCATACAAACATCAGTTTGTGCTCTCACACGAATAGCATTATATAATTCACTTACGGCTTTTCACATTGACCCGTGATAGCGTGAGTTATAATGTTGGCTTCAGTGTCACGCCGCAGTAAATAGCGTCTACCGCTTTAAAAGCTCCCTTTCACGAGTTTTAATAGGCCAAAGCAGAATCTGAAAGTGTGACAAAGTCAGACCTACCTGACGGCGAGTTTCTATCCTTCGACTCAATTTTGAAATCTTTCTTTTCCTCGTCAGTGAAGAACGTGCTGTCCCCTCAATCCGGACAGCATCCATCGACTGTTTTCACCTGCTCCCCTCTCTCCTTCTTGCACTCGTTCTCTCTCTTTTGCCTCTGTCTCTTTCTCTTTCTTTTCGTCTCTCCGGAAAGTTGGTGCTGGCGGAGGTCGTGGATGGGTGCCTCGCTCTTTGTCCGTCGGCTGCTGGCAGGAAACTCTCTAAAGACAACCCATGATCACTGCTCTGCTGCTGCACATAAAACAAAGCAAACCCCAGAGATACACAGGTTATTCACAGACGTATTATTGGGTCATGATTTTTTAAATGTCTAAATCAGTTGGTACTTATGGGAGGGACAAAAACATGAGAGGGAATTAAGTAAAATGTTACGCCCGCAATACTGTCAGTGACACTGAGGCGAAATGGGAAAGATTGCAGCCGACCCCTCTCACCCTGGACACAAACTTTCTGAGCCGTTTGCCTCTGGCAGGACACTCTGCCTATCAATGCAAGCCTTTTTAATGCACAATCTGCACAGTTTGTTCTCTATTTCAATTTTTTGTGTATTTCTCATATTCTTGTGCTCGGTACCAACTACTGCAACACATTTCTAGTACATGCAAACACGTGTGGAAATAAAGACCATACTGATTGTGATGTTTTTTGATGCGTTTTTTTGCATTGCGTGTGCAAAATGTGCTCATGTAAAAGAGTGCAAAGCCCCTCACTGAACTAACCTCTATAAATAAAGGCTGAATGAACACGTAAACATTTACAATTAAAAAGCCTACAAGAAGAAAAGATGACATTCAGCCTCCACTGTAGGCTACGTTATATTCCGTGTCAGTCAACAAATGTTTGCATGCTAACACACACAACACATAGTAAATATTTTACCGTTACCTGATTGAAATCAACACTGAGACCATGCTAGCATGCTGCAGCCTCACAAAACTGCTAGCAGACCACAGTCTCCTCGACTCGTAAGTTGCTTGTAAAATAACTTAATCATCAGGCTGATACTTTTGGCGCTACACTCTACACATCAGATCCTGTTTAAATATCGTAAAAACGCATCTACGCTGTGTCGAAGCAGAAAGAGTTTATTATAGCAGTGACAGCATTACAGGCTAAAGAGCGGATGACTCCAGAGCGAGGGAACTGCATCTAGTCTAAATAAGAGGAGCAAGAGGGGGAGGCAGAGAGGACCAACCCGACATTGTTACCATAGCAACATTGAATTCCAAAGTCTGGATCAGCACAGAGCGAGAGGGGGGAAAAGGAGAGGGGCAGGCAGGAGGTAGAGGGAGAAAGAGACAGAGAGGGCAAAGCTGAATAAGGCTAGAGAAGAGAGATGGGAAGAAAGGAGTCAGAAATGAAGAGGATGTAAGTCTGAAACCCAGGCCGTTAGACCAGTGCGCTAAAGCTCTGGAAATAGATAAATGTGTGACCACTGCAACACAGATGGTCCCGGACACATGTGCGCTCATAAATGCACATGAATAAATGCCAAGAGTTACAGAGGAAATGAGAAGTGCCTCCTCTGTCAGCCTCTTTTTTTTTTTTTTTTTTTTTTTTGATAGATTGAGAAGCAACTATGTGGCTATGACGGAGCTACACACATTATTCAACAAACATTATTTAGCAGACATAATGCAGTGCAGTCAAGTCTGTTAATATTTGATGATGCAATATGGCACCGTGATCAAAATAGGTTACATCCTGTTTGCATTGTAAGACCCAAAACAGAGCAGCCTCAGAGACAGAAGGAGAGATGGAAGGAGAGACGGTGTGTTGTGTGTGTTTTTATGCGTGTGTGTGTGTGCGCACATTTCCTCTCCAGTGCATCTGAGGATGGGTCTAGTCCAATCTTATTGAATCCCAGTAATGTTCCCCTCAGCTCCCTTCAGTTAGACAGCAAAGCCTTACAAACTCTGCGTACGGGCTCTTTATTATGTAAACTGTCAAATGATACCACCACAGTGTGGCTTATTTATTATACATGGTGGATGCATATGTGCGAGAAAATAAGCAAAAGTGAATGTGCATGAGTGTGAGTGTGTGTGTTGGATGACCTTCCAACCCTATCAACATACTGCATCTCCCTGGGGAAAATACATGTCTAGAAGGGATTACACTATCTCCAAGCCCTAAAACCATAGCATCACACTGTGTGTGAGTGTGTGTGTGTGTGTGTGTGTGTGTGCGGGTGTGTGTGTGTGTGTGTGGTCTATGACTCCAGTATTTAATGCATGACCTTAAGAATAACCTGCTATGTTATTCCCCCTAGCAAAAACTCCCCTGTGTAGGAGATCATAATTGTCATTTAATTATCTGTACTTTCTTTTTTCCACCAATAATTAAGAAAGAGGGGAACGATGGGAACGAGTGGAGCGAGAGCAGGGGAGCGTGAAAGAACAAGAGGGCACGAAAAAAATAAGGGAAAGAGTGAGAGTTTTACTAAATGGGTTAGACTGAGAAACCACACGAAAATGATTAAAGAGGATACAAGGTCAGAACAGGGAGAGGAAATTGTAATTTTTCTTCGAGGCTGATAGTTTTATGGTAGTTTGGGGAGATGACGGAGGTTCATGAAGGCAGTTTGTATTCTGATTTTATTCCTCGGTTGGCCGGACGTTTGTCTGCAACGTTCGCTACCTGTACAAAAAAATCACTCAGCTTCTGGATGTCATCACACTACAGTTGAATTTATAAAATGTGGGCATTTGTCAGGAGAATAATAAGGTTTAAAAAACAAGGAGTTCACTTGGTTTGGGTTAAAATCATTAGCCTTTACGAAGAGTTTTGCAAATGTTTGTGAATGAGTTTTGCTCTGTTTAGAGCATTTGCTACTGCTACAAGAATTAAACTGATTGTCAATATAACGCAGGAAGTAAAACAGCTGCCCTGATGGTCAACAGTGTTCTGTTGACTCGTTCATCAACCCCGTCCTCCTCTGTAAATGGACTTCATCACTCTACAACAACATCACCCAACTTGGCTACCTCTTTAATTCTGTCGTAATTCTTATAATTCTTGTTATTTGGGAATGTTGAAGTTCAGGAGGACAGTCTCACACTGTCCTATCTTGATTAAAATCTGTATCTAAACTTTTACTGTTTTTGTTTTTTTTTTCTTCCATTTATTCCAGTGTGAAATAAAGAGTTCACCAACCCTCACTTCCCCAGTCATTTCCAGTGCGTCCACCAATGGCAAGGAACAATGCAGAGGTAGTAATACATTTTGGATTAAGTTAAATAATTTGAGTAATATAATGTTTTTCTCTACCACAGTGCTGACCATCTCTGAGCTTAGACTCACAGCAACGCTTTTATAGTATGTTTGCAACACTCAGAGGACTGTGGTTCAGCCAGAGGCCAATTAGCTGCAGCAGAACATACTGCAGCAACAAAGGCCAAAAGCTTTTGTTTGGGAGCTAGCGGCTTCAGGGACCATTACCGAGCCAGGCCCTCACTTGTCAGAAAACTTCAGATGTAATCAGATCTACCTGCGTGACTCATTCCGAGCATGACGGAAACCCTTGCTCGTGTAAAATATAAGCACAGCCGTGGAGTTGTAGCTCTAATAATGCAGCCATAAATCACACAAAAGATTTGAATTTTGTAGCAGCTGCTCCATTTGCTATTCATTGCATAAATCAACTAACCAAACTGCTTGTTGAATAAATGATGACAACTGTAATACATTTTTTCCACACATGTCAAAGGCAGTGATCTTATGTGGGCTTGTGAGCATATTTTCAGCGGGGTAACGACACAACAAAATGCCGCCTCATTGATTGCTGCAGAGAAGAAATGCTCTCCAAATGGCCCAAATCAGGACCGTAGTTAGTGAAACTGACATAATCTGATTGCTTGACCAAAAGGAAAAAAAAAAAAAAAAAAAATGCGCTAGGCCTACTTATGATGACAGCTCTAAAAATATGACCAGCGTATTCTATTCTGAGTGCTTGACGGCCGCAGTGAACATTAGGAAAACATGCATAAATATTCAGAGCAATGATACTTGGTAGCTGAGACACACACCTAAGCACATCACCGAGATCCCACATCTGGCATGCACACATTTTCATGTGTGCACACGCACATGCACGCGCAGGTGCACAGAAAAACATCAACACGCAGGCAAACATTTGGCATGCGAGCACAAATGGAGCCTCAAACCTCCACTCACAATGATGACAATAATATCGTAAAATAGGTCATCCTTAAAAGGTACTTCAAAGTGTAGCTGAACCGCCGTTTAGCTCATATGTGAGTTTGCTGGGATCCTCAGACTCTTCTGACCGAGTCTCTTCCCGTCTGAGCAGAGCTGCCGGAGGAGCTGGTGGCAGCAACACCTTAGTCTAAGAGGCTCTCAAAGTAAAGTGTCTCTGAATGACCTGATACTCATGAACCCATGAACTTATGCTTAAAACACACGTGGAACATTGCACATGAAAACTTCCCGTATTCACTGAGCGAAGCAGTTTCTGACAGCAGATCTAACACAAAGTGCCCCTAATGGAGAGGGGAGGATGATAAAAATAGAAGAAAATATTATCATTTATCTCAGCTACATAAAAAAGAAATAAAAAATAATAGAGCTTAATAATTCATTTAGTCTATGAAAAATGCTCATTACACTTTATCAGAATGTGGGGTCTTTTTGCCTTGATTGGCCAATACTGAAATTATGGCTGCATGAATCATTCCAATTATCCATTAATCTGCTGATTATTTTGTGAATGAACTGATTAAACCGACGTCCTCAGGAATTTCAGTTTCAACAAAACAACCGAACCCAGGGACATTAAATGTACTATCGAGTAAGAGAAAATCCACAAATCTTTGCAAGGTTCATATGTTAGATATTGAGCTTGTTATCAAAGCACCATTGAGCACTGCAAGTTCGTTCTTGACCTCAGAACCAACTTTGCCAAAATAAGTAATATATCACCTACTTCATCTTTCAGTCTTAATGCTAAGGTAACTTGACCATCTGCCGGCACCAACTCTTTATTTCTTGCCCTGTTGCAATGACTTATTAGAGTCTTAGAGTGTAGTCATCATTGACATTGGGATTTTTGAAAGAATTAAACAAAAATTATAATAATGTGTTAAATCCTGACCTTTAACTCATTCTTTCTCCAGTCTTTGTGCTAAGCTAGGTTAGCTGTGTATTTATCGTAGAACATTATTTCAAAAATTCCTTCTCACCAAGTAGCTTTCTCACAACTCATATTTCATGCTCTTCATTAGTGATTATGTTTGAGCTGCACGTAGTAACGTACGACTGATACATCTTTATATTTTAGGATATAAAATATATTCTGATATGAGCGATCTCAGTCACAGAAATGCTGCTTGTGATGGTCTGCAGTATTTTAAAACACACACACAAACACACGTTTATATTCAGCGAGAGGCTGTGGTCTCAGGTGCCATGATGTGTATCTCCGGTCTAGTGAGCTTGCCTTTCAGACATGCTAACACCGTGTCTGCGGTGTGTTTGTGCTTAATGCCTCTGCACACAGACAGGTCGGCCGACAATATATCACTGACACAATACAGTTCGATCACAGGCTCTTACAACCCCTGCTCTCAGAGGCTGTACTAACTTCAGCGAAGCACTTAAAAACAAAAAGCTTTGGGTTAATTGATGAATGGGTCACGGCCATTGAGACATGAGTCAATTAGAAAGCTTCAGATAAAAGCCTCTGCTCACTGGAATTATAAACAGCGCTGTGTATTCAATCAGTATGATCTCCAAATACTGCGAGCAAATGTGTTTGATTTGCACTCTTTCGGGTACAACTGTGGGCTCAGACCTTATCTTCAAGAAAAACAAATACGCAGGAGTTCTTTTTATGTGAGTGCTTAGATCAGAAGTTCCACAGTAATGTAAGTGAAAAGTGATATTTAGATGATTCGATTTGTTACGGACGCTGAGATTGAGATTGAGGCATTTGTGTCTGAGGCCCTGATTTAGTGCCGGGTTCCCTCCCGAGTCCCCGACTACAGGGACGAAGGGACATTGTGAAACCTCATACCATCAAGAAAATTGCGGCAAAGGCATTGATCCTCTGAACAATAGCTACATGACAGATTTGATGATCATGGCAGAAACGCTTCTCCTCAGAGAGAGGAACAGACAGTGAGAAATAAATCCGACCACCAAACTAGCAGAGAAATTTGAATGGAACGGCGAAGAGAAATGAGCCAAAACATTCAGACGGTGGGGGGATTCTTTTAAACTGTTGTGGACCGCTTGAGCATTAAATTATTAGGATTTGGCCAGCGCTAAAACACAACTAGAGTCTGTGTGGGCTACGCACCAGTATTGACTGCAGTGAGTCACCTTACAGTGTAAATAGCGGATCTTAGAGCCAAGTAAGGGGTTTTGAAAGTAATCCAGAATCCACAGAGACGATCATCAAGGCCACACACACACACACACACACACACCACACATGGCAAAGAGTGTGTTTAGCACGTGGGAGGCGGAGGGGCTGAGGGGGTGTGACCAACCGACAACAGAGCCAACAGCTTAATGAAAGAATCACTGATCATTGATGGAGAGGTGATCAGTCTACGGCAGCATTGTGGCGCTTCAACCTTTTAAAAAAAACCCCAAAACAAAACAAATCTGTTCACATTTCAATTTCCCTAAAACGCCAGTGAGACGTGTAAACATAAAAACATAACACATGTTGCCGTGTCATAACACTGCTGTTAGACCTACAATTAACTGTGGTGCAATTAAGACTCTCCTCAATTATCTGTTTAGTAATTACGTTTAATTATAGCACAATATCCCAACATTACTACTAGCTGCTATCCAGTGCCCGTGTCCTGACACCATCGCACTGCACAATAGTGAGACACATAAATATTCCAAATTTTTCTAAAACAGTAAACTTGCCGCCCTGTCAATGTACAGCGAGAGAAAAAAAAGATGGATATGCACTCAACCCTGAGGAAGTGGGTGCAGATGGACATTTTACATTGTTCCCCAAGTTAAAGTAAAATAAATCTGAGTTTAAAGAGAATATGCGACCACAACACATTAATATTCATCAGATAATTAGAATCTCTGAGAAAAAAAGGGGAAAATCAGTGCTGTACCTGTGATGGGCTGCAGCCACAGGGAAGACAGGTATAACTCACTACGCTGATTGCTGACAGTGCACAGTAACTCCTGAATACTGCAGTGCACACACTCCAGTAGCATCCCCACTCCAAGACGTTTACTCCCACCTTTAGCCCAGATGTAATCGGGGCTATAACGAAAAACGTATCACTGACGGGGTTCCAGGTGTTTGGTGCCCTTCACCTCTGGATCTGTCAGAGCACAGGCTGTCCAGCAGAAAGTAGGCTGAAAGGGGACTGAATGGAAAACGAATGAAAAGCACCAGATGACATGATGTGTCGCTCGGGTTCAGCATGGAGCTAAGATGCTGGCCCTGCACTGAGAGGAATCCAGCAGCAGACGCACCGTGATTAGGCTCACATAAGCTCTGGGCTGCGGGGTTGAGAGCGTGCAAGGCTCAGTAATAGTGATGCGGACTGCGGTGCATTCATTAATAGAGTAAGCCACACACATCATCCTGCCTGCATAGGCTACACGGTGGAAAATGGACGCCTAGCATCAAGCGACCGGCTCAGAGAAAACTCAGTGGACTGGGACACAAATCACACATTAAGATGCACAATCACACATAATGAAATCACCCCTCGACCTCGGAGTAGTAGTCGATCCTTTCAGCAGATACGATATTTTAGTTGCAATAACTGCGGTGGGAATGCAGAGAGAGCTTCAAACGAGCTGTTATAGGGGTTTCATTTGCATAATAGACGTTGCCTTGGCTAATTATAGGCCCGCGAAAATAGGTGGGCAAATTATCATTCAGCATTTAATCAAAAAGGTGGCAGAAGTCTGAGAATTATAATCATTGTTTTTTTCTCTACAAATCCTGTGTTCTGCACTGGTAGTAGTGGGCTAAGTTGCAGACAACGTGAAACAAATCAATGTGGCATGTAAATTACACTGAATGAACTGTGATCCATTCGGCTGCAAAGTAGAAACAACAATGGCACACCGTAATCACGAGCATTAAAAGGAAGCTGGTAGAGATCTTACCTGCAGGCTTTGTTTTAGTTTTTATTTCAGAGCTTCGCAGCGCGCTGCACTCCCAGAGAGAAGGAGATGGAGGGAAAAAAGAAGAGAGGGGGTGGACGGTGGATTGGCAAAATAACGTGTCTATCGAGGCAGAAGATAAATAAATAAAGGGGGCGATTAGAAATAAGGAAAATAAGACGCACCCGGGGGAGTCGATTCTCGATCCCTGATTAAATTTAAACGAGTCTGAGGTGGAAAAGGGCTGGGAACATGCGTAAAAAAGGCTAATACAAAACACGTCACTGAGCACGGATTTGTCTACAGTGGATGTAGCCGCTGCTTGTGTGTACTCGGAGAGAATGCGTCCCCCCCCCATCCCCCTCCCCTCCTCCCCTCCCCTCCCCTCCCCTCCCGTTGGACGAGCGCTCGCCTGCCTGTCTGCCCCTCTATCTCCTTTCTCCCACACTGAGCGCGACGCAAGCAACTTGTCGCATCCCACCAAAACTCCTCTAATGTGAATGGCGACGGATAATGTCAGCATCGACAGAAGCTGAAGTCTCCGGCAGTATGCTGTGCTACACGATTACAATGAAGCTCTAAGCCCCACTCTCTCATCTTCACTCCCTCCCTCCTCTTCTCTTTCATATTGAGGGAATTGGTCTGGATGTGCTTATTGGAGCGTGTGTCGTGCGCACGGGGCGCGTTTGTAAGTAGCCTCTATTAGCCGTGGTCAGGTTATATGTGTGTTATTGATGTCGATATATATATATATATATATATATATATATATATATATATATATATATATATATATATAATATTATATATATTTTTTTTTTTTTTTTCTGCCGGAGAGCGACTTGATGGAGCGCCTGTGGGACACTTTTCCTCTGTGGTGATGATGCTGATGATGAGGGTCGCGCTGGTAGTTCTGGGAAATGGAGCACGAGTACAGCCCTGCAGAGAGAGAGAGAGGGAGAGAGAGAGAGAGAGAGGGAGAGAGAGAGAGAGAGAGAGATGTTAAATCGTGTAATCAAACATCTACAGGTCAATATCAGTGAACAGAAGCCGTGTATTATTAGTAGTAATTGGTTAATTATTGGCACTGGCAGGATCAGATGGCCTTAAAGATGACAAATCTCACTGTTTATGATATAGCCTAGATTATGCCATCTACTGATCTATAAAAATAGAGCCAATAACAGAGCAGCCGGTCTCAAACCACAGCCATGCATGCAACTGAGTGAGTGGACAATGACCTTCAATAGCTTTAAAATGGCTTTACTGCTCAGTTCACCCCTTCTTTCTCCCTCCCTCCCCCCTCTCTTTCTCTCACCCACATAGAGAAAGGGGGGAGAGGAAGAGCTGGATGGAGCTAATACAGAGTGACAGGTCTTTCATGCAGTAATGGTGATGGTGAAAAGAGAGATCCACTCTGCCCACACTGCTGCGCACACACATGGTGGAGCACACACCGCACGCAGACAGACAAACAAGAGCAAAACACAGAGGCAAACACACGCCAGCAGTGAAAAGTATGTTATCACAGAAAAGTGTCCACGCGGGCACCGGCCACAGATTTATTCTCAGCCGTTTACAGTCAAGTTTCATTCATCGGGAGAGACGCCCGCGCGCTGAAAGCTCTCCGTCCTGGAAGTCAGACAGCAGAGTGCTCGCACTGTTTAGCTTTATTGACCCATGGGTGTTTGATGTTTGACTTCCCAATGTAGAACCTCTCATAAGCCCTCTGTCACACACACAAAAACACTTTGACATTCTGTGTCTAGCCTTTAATTTTAATTAATTCGCTGGATACGTTATGTGGCAGAATTTAATAAATAATTTGCCTTTTGAAAGATTAAGTTGACTTAATGCATCTGTTACAGTTTGTCCTTCCCAAACAGTTGAACTTGAATGTATTATTAGTTCACCTTTGTTGCTCCCTCCTTGTTTGTTCTGTTTTGACCTTGACCAAAAGCTGGCCCTCTTGTCCTGCTCTGTAAAAACTTTGAAATAGAAATGTTCCAATGGAGACGTCCCGGCCTGGGAGACAGATACAAGCCCAAATTAAATATATGTGCATTCTCTGTTTGAAAGTGTTTAATATTAAAACTTAAAATGTATATTTTAGTCTCAGGATCAATATGATAAACAGTCACAAACCTTCACACACGCAAACACAGATATGCCAACAAATGCAGTCACGTACAGGCGCATGCACCCATACGATACTCTGATCAATTCTTGCCCTCAGGCTGTGGTGACTTGCCGTGACTGAGGAGGGAGCACGGTTAACACCCAGTAGTTCACTGCAGTGCAGTGTTCACCCATTTTCAATGACTCAATCCACCACAGAGAGCAGCCACAAAAGCACTCTTTGTATCAAGGGACACACGGGGTCATGTAACTACAATATGCATCAATTTTAGGAATCATTATTGTCCCTTGTTGGACAAACAGAGATACTAATTCAACGGAAATCGTATTGACAACGCAAAACAGTACAATATATTGACACAGAGGGACAAACACAGTGAAAATAACCCAAGTTAAAACTTTTATTAATGTACACTGGAAGAAGTGAGATCAGAACAGAACAGTGATTTTATCACAATTTGCACTGAATTATATAATCCAGATTATGCAGCATCAGTCTCGTCGTAGCATCGAAAAAAGCATTTATTTTAGCCATTTCTGCGTTTACAAAAATGGTCATGTGCAAGAAAACTGGGCTTAAAGCATAAACAAGCACTGCTGCACGCTTTTATATAATTACCTAGAGACAGGGACAAATCCTGGGGGTAGAGAGGGAAAGACAAAGAGGTACAGAGACGAAAAACGTACAGAAACGTTGCAATTTAAGGGAAGTCAGATTATTACTGAACCCATGGTCCAGGTGCCCACTGGCTGGAGAAATCTACAAAGGAAAATACTCAAATTTTCCACTGCTACTGTCCTAGTGCTCCTTAGCAAGGCACTTTAGCCCCTGTAGCTGTAACAGCACAATCACGTACAGAGGGCTGCAGTTACACTGGGCTTCATCCCAATTTGAATCTTAAAAATATGATGATATCGAAGTGATCTTAGTTTATATCCATCCCACACTTTCTCTGGAGGACATGAGTGTGTTTCCCTCTCTGGCATCACAGTGATAATTAAAACCAGCCGGTGTGCAATGACTCAGTGCTTTAATGCTCATTACAGAGATATGTCACATGGACATACCCTTATGAAGGATGTGCATTAAAACGAACAACAAATACAACAACTCTAAATTCAAATATAGCTATTTTTATGCGCAGGTCTGTCTTCTCTTGTTCCATTTTCTCATACTTTGCAGCGTTTAAGAACAACCTGATGAGATGATTACGCTTCGGAAGTATCTGAAAAAGTTACACTGAATTTTTTAACAAAGTTCAAAGTTGTCACCATATATACATTTAATCAGAAAGTTTGGTCGACTATCTGAAACAACTACCAATGGCCAGTTCTTTGCATAATCTATAAATCTTTTTAGTCATTACTGAAACCATTTTGCCGATCATTCTCTGGTCCAAGCTTCTAAAAGGCTTCTGAGGGTTTCATGCTCACTGTCTGATAGCAAACTGAATGGTTAGGGGGTTTTGTACTGCGCTGGAAGCTCTGTCATTATTTTCTGGCACTTTCCAGATATCGTGGCTCAAGAAAAATAATTGATGGATTAATCAACAACTAAAGTAATCTTTTGTTTGCATCTCTAAACACTTTGAGAGAGCTCAGTATTACATTTCTTTCTAAATATAATAAAGATGATAGCATCATTTTTCAGGCGCTATGCTAACAGATTTTTTTCATAGCATACGTATAGATTTGTCAAAGGAGGGACAGGGCAAGTGTACTAATACACAGTACTAATGCACCATCACAGCTGACTGGAACACTGATTAATACACCTGTCCTCCTCCTGCCGTGACAAAATGTTTGCCCTGAAAAGGGTCTATGGTGCACGGTCACCAATTTACGCCCATTAAATATGTTGGAAGTAATACTGTGTTTTTCTTCTAATGGCAAGTGACAAACAACCTGCATGTCCCAAACAGTGAGCAGAAAGTCCAAATGTAATTCATACCGCTATCATGTGAGTTTTTCCAGCAACAGATAAGAACAGAACATTTCCAACCAACCTTTGAATGTTAATGTCACCGAATGTTAATATGCAGGGTCAGAATAACAGATCTTGTTGCTTACCACATTCCATCATAAGTTATGGACAACAGCTTCAAGCACGTGTGCTGGATCAAATATCGGCAGTGCGGGTCATTGGAAAGAGGAGTGAACCAGGCCCACGCGGCTGGTCTGGGGTCAGTGCAGGACAGTGACCAGTAGAGGGCATCCGACCCCCGTATCAGCGATGGGTGGTTCCTCCTCCAAACCGGCATGCACTGCATCCAGATGGTGTTCAGTTGGTTGTGCAGCGCCTGTTGCGGAGTCTTCATCCGGAGCAGAATGAGTCAGACCTTTTCTTGACGTGCCAAAGCTTCATTCACAATTCACAACATAGTTCCTTGTGTGCAATTATGTACAAGAAGTTAGAAATCTGTATCTTAAACAAATATGTAAAACATTTCTCCTCATTTCACCACGTCGTCCACGTCTGCGTGTAATTTTCTATATAAAGTTTAACAACATTCATATACAGTGTTCTCATTTCAGAATGACTTCATAGGTAACTAATATTGTTCATCAATAATACTGATAATTCTATTTTGACATTGTGAGTTTTGAAACTGTATCGATGATGTAATAAATTCAGAGAAGACAGGAATATATTTAACCACATTTACCATGTGGTAAAAAGGTACTTAGTTCACGTACTTGCATGAATTATGCATGTAAAAAACTATGTGCATTCTCAGTCTTTGTGATCAGTGTTTTGCATTGTTCATTTCCAAGTGCATACAAATTTCCCGCAGCACTGCAGTATCTTTGTATTATACCGCAGCCTCTCTCTCTCCCTGCCTCCCTCTCCCTCTCCCGTATTTCCTCTGCCACTCAAACTAACCTCTAAAGTCTTTCCAGGAAACACTTTTCTCCAATTTCTATCGTGACAGGCTGAATTTCTCATGTTCTTCTCCCCTACTTTCTTGCGTTTGTTTCTCTCAGTCCATCACGCGTTCTCTCAGATCTCTGCGATTCCGCAGCATCCCCTTCGTCCTCGATTCGCTCCAAAGCTCCAAAGCTACATTTTTTTAATGTTTGATCACCTCTCCGTCCTCACTTCATCTCTCATGATCTGTGATCCAAGCGCAGAGTTTACTCTCATCCACATCTAAATGTACAGTATGATTATGAAGAGTCCTTGTCTCTCCTCCCTTCTCAGAGCGCTCTGCTCCTAACAGGGGGATGCGCTCATGTGCATGTGTGTGTGGTAGTGAGGAGGAGGCACTGGTGATGGAGGCATGGCCATTGGAAGAGCTTGCCCTTGGGGGTGTGAGGAGTGCGACCTGGGCAGGGTGTGTGTGGACGGGTAGCCGCCAGACTGCTGGGGCATTTGGTAGCTCCCTGCAGAAGAAGAACCAGAGGGCGGACTTCCCTGGCCGCCCGCTTGGAGGCTGCCTTTTGACGGTGCTGGAGGCGCCTGGTTGAGCTGGATGGAGATGTCGCTGGAGGCGTCGGAGGTGCTGCGGCCTCTCTTTGGCGGAGGCCAGTTGGACTCCGGGTGGAGATACTGGCCGCTATAGTCGCTGCTCTCGGACAGGCGGGGGCGGTAGAGTGCAGGGTGGGGGCGATACATCTCTTCCTCTGCATAGCGCTTCATGAAAAGATAGACTGACAGCACACCGGCCCCCTGAGAGAGAACATGTGAGAGGAGGAAGCAGTTAGAGATGAGCAGAGGTTTTCTGTGACAGGAAGAGAGGGATTTAGTTGCATGAATAAATTTAGAGTTCAGAGACAAATTCGAATCTCAAAGAAACAGTAACAATTGGCTCAGAAAATTTGAATAGAAGTCACTAATAAACAAGACTTGAAAGGGACTGTGCAAAGTTAAAAGGTGTAAATACTGCACGTGTGTGCTTTTGTTCGGTACAGAATTGATTTAAAGGTAAAACTAAAGGCTATAAGAGCAGTTGAGTGCGTGGTAAAAAGTGATGATGGAGAGAAATTGTCCTTAACTGCCCACTGCACCATATTAAGAGCATGATGGGAAAAAAAAACAGAAGAAGGAGGGGGAGGGGGGAGGTGGAAAGATGAGCGTAAGATTCACATGTGACTCCCCCATGCATGGATTCACACATGAGCCTGGAGGCGCACGAGCCCTGCACTTCTGTATCTTAGCTACTGCTTCACCTCCTCACCTCCAGAATGCTGATCGTCATACACTCAGCAGCACCGGTGCCACAGGAATCAAAATACATGCTCTGTGTGTAGCATACACGCCTTAACTCTGTTTTAGTATATTTTAACACACGCAGAGCTCAGACTGACCTCTTTGAGTAAGAAGGAAGAGGCAGCGAAGGCGAAGGACCAGCCGTAGTAGTAATTGAAGAACTGCTCGGGCTCCCTGGGCCGGTTCATCACTTCGTCATTAATACTGGAGATGTAGAGCACCAGGCCCACTACGAGACTGAGGCCTGCACACAACACATTAGCAATGACAGAGAGTCAGAGAAAGAGTATGAGAGAGGGAGAGACAGAGCGAAGAGGTCATTAAACAGCGATCCACACAGTGTGGTCAGAGTAAGAGAGAGATGTGGAGTGACCATGCCACACAGTAAGCTCCTAAAATGCCAACACTGATAACACCAGCCACCATGGAGAGGGAAAGAAATATAGATACAGGCAGGCTTTAAAAGGTATTCATGGTTATATATATTTCTATTGTTAGTAGATAAAACGTGCAAATGTTGAAAATCTTATCAGATTCATATGTTTTGGGAAGTCAGGGGGAATGTTTCCAAAATGCATTTGGGGCAGATTTCTGATATTTATATGTGTATGTTAAGTGCTACCCACATGCATTTTGATTAATTCAAAGTCAAACCAAGATCAGTGTCTTTCCTTAAACTTAATCGTATGCTCTCAGTGCCATTTTGCAACCTAACCCACAAAGAGTTTCAATTTATTTAGTGGATAGGATTTGATTTGTTCAGATATGTTCACCATATCACAAGACACCAGAAAAATGACTTCCCTTGAAAGGAAAGCTGTTTCAAATTGATGGTATAAAGGGATAACTTCTAGGAGACAGAAAGGCCTGCAGATATCTGTTGAAATTAGACACATCATATTAAGCAAATGCTAGAACAGGATACTGGTTAAAGCATAAAGGGAATCACTCTGCTATAATTCTGTGTTGGAGAATTAAATATAATCACCATATAAAAAAATAAATAAATTTAAAACAAACAGACGTGACATACAACATTAAAAGCCCTCTTATCCCATGAACACGTATATGCTCTCTGCACTGCTGCTGAAAATGTTAAATGCATGAGATGCAACATATGGCCAACATCGAGGAATCAATATTCAAAGAAAGCTGCATGCTGCAAGCGCTGAATATGATTATTTTTAGCATTCCCTGCAACATTCAAATGCACCACAGTGCTGTCGAGTGGTTATGTCCTTACACAAATGGTCGGTTTAAGAGGTTTTGCCGTCAATTTAAAATTGAAAAGCACAGAAAATGCAGAAACCATGCTGCTGTCAAACCTGAAGAGGTGGAACAACTTTTACCTAAAGCAAAACCGTGGGAAACGCATGTGCATATGTAAGCTGAGAGCACATGAAGGAGAAGCAAGAGTGATGTGAAAAAGGGAACATAAATGGAGGTAAATGCTGAAAGTATGAGTGTGTGTGTGTGTGTGTGTGTGTGTGTGTGTGTGTGTGTGTGTGTGTGTGTGTGTGTGTGTGTGTGTGTGTGTGTGTAAGATGTCTGTGGTGCATTTGTTGGAGGAAGAGAGAAGCATAGAGTCACAGAAGGGGTGGGGGGTTACAGAAAGATGGAATGCAGCATCAGCTCTTTTTTTAAGGAAAAAATCTTCTGCTTTGAATCCTGTAATATTAACCAGAACATGGTGTCAGTGCAGGGCCGCAGACCTCAACTACAGTATTTACAAAACCACCATGTCACTGTTGCGAGTGGAATATCTTTTACTAATCCACACATACACACACCGCCACGGTCACAATGACTCAGAAATAATATACTCTGAATGAAGGAGCGAGAAGGAAATGGCAGCACGAAGAGGGAGGGGTGCGTAGTAGGGAAGGCAGGAGGGAGGCAGAGAGAGAGAGGCTTAGTGCAGCAGAATATTTAACTGCTGAAAAGCGGTTTGATACATATGGCCTTTACTAGCACCCTATTATCAAAATACCTCGTTAAATAAAATACTGCCACACTCCCAGCAGAGGCTACGAACATTATGCAACCTCCATTATGTAACACTTATTGTGCAGCTACCCCCTTTATCACCAAGTCCCTGCAATGGAAAGCCGGAGCTGTCACGTTAAAGTCCGTTTGACTGAGCTCTTCTGAGCTCTGCTTTGCTGCTTCCTCCTCAAAAGTGTCAAGAGAAACAACCATCGCAGAACACGAGCTCCGATTTGGCTCCTGACAATCTTTGCTCTCTGCACACTACGCAGAGCAACCGGGAGCATTACAGCCATCTGCTGTTCAACGGGGTTAACTACACCAATGAGGAAAACCAAACTGAAAAAGCCTTCTTGCCATGAGGAATATTTTAATGTATTTTTTTTCTTTACATATAAACTAAGGAAAGCCTGTCACCAATCCTGAGCTCAAGTTTATAACATGCGAAATCACAAGAAAACTCTCACCCCGCAGGAGGGCTGTCACCATTTCTGATGAAAACCTACACACCTGTATGATAGACCAAAAATAGGGCCGTGATGGAGTATGTGACACAGGCTGACATGCCAGGCTGCTGCAATCAATCACAGAGTGACAGCATGACATGGGTAATGGGGCCCACCTGAGAGGATGAAGAAGATGCCGGACACAAAGGCCAGGATGGTGCGCTGAGGCCGGATGTGACCGATATTACTGATGACGAAGGCTGTGAACACAAAGAGCAGGGACACCATCGGGAAGGGTGTGGCGGTGCGCACCATCTCTGTAAAGGAGGGGAGGTCACGGTGTTAAACACAGATAAAAGGACGTGTCCTTAAACTTCTGGTCGAGGTGAATGATGACGCTGATCAGTGGCTGTAAAGTATGCAAAATTATGTAGCGATGCCAGTGACTTCCACCACAGTTTTTCTTTTTTTTAAACTGACCTGCTTTTCACAACATACATGGACACATTTTCACCTTTTCTATGAAGTGATGGTTGATTTTTAACCATGAACAAAAGAGTTATAATCTAAAATATTGCCAAGAAATGACAACACAGACCCACAGTTGTAAGCCTGAAGCACCTAACACAAATAAGTACTGCATTGCATGTAAAGTCATTTTATTTAAAAATAAAAACTGTATTATTACTAATGGTGTTGGCAAGGATGAATATTCACATTTTGTGACTCTAAACAATGAATTAAAGGCCAAATAAATCGCTAATTAACATTCTTTTTGGTGCAGCACTGTCTTCAAAGTTCAGTACCACAACCTGTCAGCAGAGGGACACAGCTGCAGAGTATCATTCAGCGGATGATGTGGAATATCCATGTTGTACTCACTCAGTATGTTTGCAGTGTTTTCGGTGGTGATCTCTATTTCGGGTTCAGTGAAGTACTCTGACGCAACGCATCTCCCGTTTTCCGAACCTGTGAGAAAACACACACACACACACACACACACACACAGAGAAAAAAAAGTGCTAGGGTTTGCTTTTAGGATCAAAGTCAGTGATGCATGAAGAAACCCAACCAAAGCAAAAGAGCATGTGGGTCTCTGCAGTCCTGCTCACAGGTAACGATCATGTTTTGTGACAGCTATGATTCCAGAGACCAGAAGCTCGCTGTCTCTCCTTTCTCCCCTCCCTGCTCTCTCACTCTGCTGCTCTACTCTGACTCGATGATATGTACACATACACATTTCAGCATTATTTAGGTGTGTGTGTGATTGTGTCAATATGGGCGCATGTGTGCAAATCCTGCAGTCATCATTTTTCTTGCAAATGCATATTCACAAATATGTGTTGTCCTACCGGCCACAAAGCAAACTCTCCAGAGGCCCGAGTGCAGCGCCATCTTCACCTCCATGCTCTGGTTCTGCTGCAGGATGATTCCCTCCACCATTATAAGCCAGTAGTCTGTGGACACGGCCACTCCCACCAGCAGCAGTCCGCACGCTCCAAACACCGTGGACAGGATGGTCAATGCACGGCTGCTGCACGAACTCATCTGGAGGACAGAGTAAGAGAGTGAGGGGTAACGGAGGAGGGCCAAAGCTGTGGACAAAAAATATTGGTAAATTTTAAAGGGTCAGGAAGGGGAGGTCACTAGAGATGGGGAAACACTGAGACAGACACGTGACGCCCGCACATGGGGACACATGCAAACAGCTACTGGCAACCCTCCTGTCTCGCCTTGTTACTGCTAAAGATGAGTTAGTGACACATTCGCTGGCAACCAATCCTGTTAAAGGTCAGAGAGGAACCAAAGCAACAGATGATGACTTCACCGATGAAGTTGGACAAGCATTTAAAAAAACTGAGTGATAGATAAACACAGAGATCAGGAAGGAGAGGTCTTTTGTGACTCACACAAGGTCTTTCTGTGATTTAGTTCTGGTTGACTGGGAAAGACTTCCCTGCAAATCCTCTGAGCATTCTGTCGGGATAGATTTGTGAGTCTCTGTGCGTGTGCCTGGCCTAGCCTTTCGTTAATTTGGACCGCTGTTCAGTATCATCAGCTTGACAAGTAATGAAGAATAAATGCATATGGGAAACACAGAGCAGGTTGCAGTTAATGTAATCACCTTCATTTTCTCTAGTTAAACAGGGAGGATCATTACTGTAATGCAGAGGGCCTGTCATAGCTTGTAGTTTCAGAGTTAGAAATGAACTTTTGCTCTGATTATGTTCAAACGTAGTGTGGGGGCAACATCCCTTTACAAAAACTTATTTTCCCCCTTGTGATTTCAGATAATACATCATTTCAGCTAAATCTCTTTAAACCATGTGATCTTACTGCCCTGCATCCAGTTGTAGGCCTTCGTTTATTAAGAATGAGTGGTTTTCCCCACAGTATTTTAAAATTAGTTTTTCAAAACTTCTCCAGATTGATATGCCTCATGGTTGTTTACTGTAATCAGACACTACTAATCACCTTTAATTCTTGGAATTGAGAGCACTGCTCATAATGACTTGATATTTTGCAGACTGAGAGGCCATAAAAGTCCTCTTAAATAGTTTATATTTAATAAACCAATACCAATAAAGTAGTAATAAAATACATTAAAACAAAAACTGTCAGGAAAAGCCCTGTTGCCCAGTAGCTATGAAGGGGTAGATACACACGTCTCCAACCATTAGTCACTGAAAGCGACTACCGTGTCCAGATGTGCACAAAGGAAACATTCCTCACATTTACTGCAGCAGGAATTCTTCGTCACTCTGAACAGCATCCGGTTGTGGTGATCATGTCAAGCCTCGCCCGATCTTGTTCTTACAGTAGCTGACAGGGGTGAAATCAGGCGTGCGCTTCTGCCAATGTAACGCAGCTGCTTCAAGGTTTGAGAAGATGCGCATTTGAGCGTTTCCCAAAATGCATCACCACTATTCTCAGCTGCTTTTTTCATATTTGTATTCTACCTGTTTTACTAGTCATTAATAAATTTCACAGCGCTGCAGATCACCAGGTGCTGTTTTCTTTCTGTACCTTTCCCCTTCCCTGATGTGTTTGGTGCAGACACAGAATTTGTGTATCTTAAAAGAGGCATAAATTAATACACGATGGTTAGGGTCACTAATTAATTCAACACTGAACATTTATCAGGCACCTTTGAGGGGTTTGACAAGGGAAACTTAATGTAAAATTAATGACTAAAACAATGAGAACCACTTTATTATTCTGGTCTTTCTTTGCACGACAAAACTTTGTGTCTTTGAAATGTGGAGTTATAATAGAGTCAGTCATTCTACTCGGACAATAGACTCTTAAAGATTAAGCTTGGCCTCATCTTATCTGGACAGCCATTGTGGGAGACGTGACCACTATAGAGGTTGCTTTAGTTTCTGTGCAGTGGCAGCGATGAATAGAGCTTCTTTTGTGAGCGAGGCACAAGAATGACGTGTAAGAACAGAGCTGACTGGTGGTAAAGGGTACACATCAGACAAATCCTCTGAGAAATGACAAGGTTGGACATCTGAAAGGCTGAAAGAGGTGGATAAAGTAAAGAGCGAGTTTCTAATGGGGCAGACAGATGTCAGGGGAAGAAGTATCACCCAACCACAAAAATATACTGCCAGACAAGCAGGCCACATAAAAGGTATGATGCCAGAGCAATCAAAAGGATGGAATAATAGAATATGAGTCCTGGGGTGCACATTGGCATTGTCCTCGACTGAAGCCTCACACAACTTTCTGCTGCCCTCTTCTTAATTTTCCTTCTTTTTTGTTCTTTTAAGCAGAAGCTGTGAATTGTAAAAACAATCCCAAATTGGCACTGGACGTTCTGGTGGACATTAGTTTGAGCTGAGAGAAATCAAAAACAACCCACTGAAATTACATGGTATTACCAGAAACAAGGACTGTTGAGATAAAAGGTTGACCAGTGAGCAGAGAGGAGCGGGGGTCTGGAATGAACAGTCACACCTTCCAGCAGTTGGAGGATGTGCCAAAGTGGACAGAAATGAGTGTGAATCAATTGGAGTTGCAACACTGCAGAAATGAGTGGATGAGGCAGAGCATCCCGCTCAGGCTTGTTCAGCACCATGGACAGCACCACAGACAACTATGAAGGGAACACATTCCTTTCTACTCCGACTCTGTGTGTATTGTGCTGAAATCCTCACAGAGGGCCAGTTCGGCTTTAGGAGCAATAACCAGCGTAGATTTGGGATTGAGATTGAGCGAGAAGGAAAAAGAAAGTCTGTTTCCCTGTTAGATTTGTGATAACAATCCCATTTTAGAGCTGTGAGACAGCCCCCTCAGCTCCCTTATCCAGAAAGTAATGAGCCAATTGAATTGGTTAGATAGGAGCCACAAGGGGGACAAAAGGTTTAATTCACTCCAATCTGTCACAATCTACAGACTGACATCACCTCTAAGCTTTCCCTGGAAAGAGAGACACCAAGGGAAAGAGGGAGTGACAGAAAGAGATGCTGAAACATCTGAGCACCGAAAGCAGCAGAAAGAGAAGGGACGGGGAGGAGGATGGGAACTATGTCTGGAGAGTTTTTAGGATTAGCTGGAATGCATGGAGATGATATAGGTTGACTCAGGGAGAGACCTTGGCCCAAAAAAATGGAAGGAGTACCCCACATGGACGCGGAGTACCCCACATGGACGCGCACGACGTGAATGCGCCTGTACGGAACTAAAAGGTGTACCAAACTAACGAACCTTTGGTATTTAGAGTCTCGAAACAAGCCAAATAAAATCCATGAAACCACTCATTAGGAGACAAATGACTTCGCGAGGACTAAACGTGTGGATACCATGACTCAGTGGGTGGGTTTGCTCGTGATTTCTGACAGCAATTCAGCTGCGCAGCCACACAAACTCGCACCATTTTTCGCGGAGCAGCGCGGACAGTTAAACTACAATTGTTGTTAAGTACGCGTATGGAAACCGAGATCTGTGAGATGGTACTAAACCTGGCGGTGATATGCGCAAAGGCTTGTTTAGAAACCTCCCTCCTGCGGTCACACACTCTCACGCGGAGTTTAGAGATGATAAACACAGAGCAGGGAACATGTGAGCGACTCATACTGGAGAAAAAAAAAGGGACGAATTGTGAAGAAAATAAGAGCTGCTTGTACGACTCAGCTGTCAGGTAGCAACATTTTTTCTCTGCGCTCTTTACACTAACACGACAGGAGGACACGTTACATGCACACACGTATATCTTAAAAGACTGAGTGAGGTTTAAAATGCGTCACAACTATAGCCAAAAAAAGAAAGAAGAAGAAAGAACACAACTGCAGTTATTCTGAAATGAAATGAAAATACTCACCGTGCCACGAGAGTCGTGCGCACACGTCAGGAACCAAGGAACCTCACACCAGGGAGGCTTGGTAGATTTTGGTCTCTCCCTCTTTCTCCTCTCTCTCTCTCCCCCCTTCGATCCCTCTCCCTTCTCTGTGTGTTTACCCTTAAGCCCCCTTACCCATCCTTTAAATCCCTCACTCTCTCTTTTGACTCAATCTGTCCCAGGCACTGCGGTGGATCGTTTTAGCAAGCTACTTTGGCTGCAAAAGAGACATACTGTAGCAGGGGCAGGAGGGAGAAGTGTTGGAGGGAGAGGGAGAGGGAGAGAGAGAGAGGGAGAGAGAGAGGGAGAGAGGGAGGGAGAGAGAAGAGAGAGAGAGGAGAGGGAGGGAGGGGGTGCATGTCAAACCACTATACCTCATCATGTGTATTATTTTTTTAAGTATTTGTGTTCTATGAGTCTTTGTTTTTTTATATCATTGTGGTGTGGGCCTAGCTGAGTAATAGTTATGTTGTATAATGAGCAAACACGTTTTAACTGTCGTTTAAAAAACTGTAATTTAATTTTAATCTCTTCACTCCCCTTGAATTTCAGTAACTTGTACAAAACTTGCCATATGAAAACACTTACTATTTTCTCATAATTAAAAGTTATGAATAATTTCATGAAACCTACAGTGTATCCCTTCACTCGCTTACATATAGAATAACAATAACCCAGGCAATACAAAAACACAAATTTCAAATAATGTAATGTAAAGTTTCAAAGGTAAAGAAAATCTTCAAATATCCCAGATTTCCAGTATTAAGAAACACCAGATCATTTGTCCTCAGTAACATAGTTGATAGTGAAAACGGGTTAAACAGTTTCGTTTAACCCCACGTCGTGACAACACCAGCTAATGTGCACGGCTAGTAACCTCTCCCTCCCTCTCTTCTCTTGCCCCCTCCCTCCTTTGTCTCCTGTGGTCCGTGTCCCTTACCCTATTTTTAGCTGGCTGGTGGAGGAATACTATATTTTTAGTAACGGTATCAATAGTCTACAGCACACTCTGACCTCAGGGCATGAGCTGGAGAGAGAGGGAGATAGTTAGAGGAAGAGAAAGCGAGATGGAGCCAAGTTAGAATCAGAGGACAGAGAAGAGAGAAGAGGCAGAACCGAAGAGGAGGGATGATATCATGTCACAGCGAGAGTAAATGATGGACTGCACACACAACTACAACCAGCGAGTACTGGAGGTTTAGTTACACTAAGGCGGATGATGGAGAGGTTGAAGAAAAGAGGGTTGCATGAGCAGTTTTAAACCAGAGTCAATATCAGACGTTAAAAAAATAATAATAATATGAATGTTTTGGATAGTTTTTAGATTTAAATGAAACTGTCCTTTCTCCAAAAGTTAAATGTTTAACGGTAAACATACACTTTAAGATGAGTTTAAATTTCTCCAGCTAATAATGGACCACACTTAGCTTAGCTTTATTATTCCCTACATGCCTCCCAACCAATAACGGCCTGAACACCATTAGGAGAAAATGTAATCTACAAGAGTAAAGCAGATCATAATATTGATGTAGAGGCAGGGACAAGACAAGACGAGATGTGTGCATCAACAGTCAATATCGGACGCTAACGACAATAAAGTCCGACACCGTGATTTATAGGAGATGACATAAAACAGTGTAGTAACACATTTACAGTGAGGAACTGACGGAGAAGAGAAGAGGGAGATCAAGGGCAGATAGAAAGGAGGTGAGGGCGGTGGAGAGGGAGATGGGAAGATGATGAGATTTTAATGTGAAGGTCAACTTGTTATAACTCAGATCTCCACTGGGATATTAGTCCCATCATGATGCTGGAGGGCCTGGAGGAGGAAGGAGGAGTGAGGAGGAGGAGGAGGAGAGGGAGGAGGAGGGGGAAGTGGGCAGGGGAGGTGGGGGCAGGAGGAGGTGGAGAAGAAGGAGGAAGCTGGGGCCGCTGGAGGAGAGGAGGGAGTGAAAGTGAGATGCCTGAGAGGTGGTTTTGCTGGTTCGACAACTACGGCACCACCGCAAACAGAGGGGTCAGCATCTTCTCCCTGTGTGAGCGTGTGCGCGCATGTGTGTGTCGGAGTGTGCGGACATGCTGGAGATTGCACTTTTGAGTACGTGTGAAAGTGAGGGAGAGGGAGTGAGCGTGACAGGGAGGCGCGTGGAGAAGAAAAAGTGAGAGGCTGTGCGTGTGTGTTTCTCAGCAGCTTCACACAATATCACACAAGGAGACACTTTGCTGTTCGTGTTTCAGGATCTGTTTTAGTTTATTTTGATGTTCATTTCGCAGCACATAAAAACAAATAAAGTCAACTAAACTAACAGAGACATACGTTACCTATTGTCTACTGTATTATCTATGGTTGATCATCATCTATCGTATCTGTCGCATTGAAGGATTGTGAGCTGTGACATTTGACTTCATCTCAAGCTGAGCTAACCTTTTGCAGTTGGCCGTAATTAAAGGGGCTGATAAATTAAAGCTGATCTCACTCATCTGGGTAACAAACAGGTAGCGTGACAAAGGAGCTAAAGAAATAAACATATTTCTGGGTGAATGACCAGCTGGCTTGTGAGATAAGAGAGCACTAAGACGGAAAAAAAACTGAACATTAAGTTTGCCGCCACCTACCCTGCTCAGAGAGTCTTTAATGACAGCCCTGCTATTATTTTTCCATGTATTGACCAGTCCCAGTTGAGAGCTTTGCTTTTAATTACTCCCAATCAATGCTGAGTACGTCATTACGCAGCAAAATGCTTCATGGTACACACGACTAAATTTATATGAATGAAGTGCCTGCACAGTTAAAATAAAAATGATATGTGCTATAGAGTGGTTGACTAAAACTGTAGCAGTAATGTGAGGATTTCCTTCCAGTGACAATAGAGTCAAACATTGTGAGCGTGAGCTGTGTGGGCAGCACTGCAGTCAGTGTCACATGTTGTTCAAGCATCTTAATGGACCTTCTAAAGTCAGCGCTGTGACATTCAACTGAGAGGTCAAGCCAGGCCAGAGATGTCTGGTTGAGCGCTTTCACAGGAGAGCTTTCTTTCAAAAAAAAAAAAAAAAAAAAAAAAAACGAAAATGAAAATGGGTTCCTGCTCATTTTTCTTCTTAGTCAAAGTGTAATTTAGCTAGAATACATAGCAAATACCCACAGACAAATAGGGTGAGATAAATATTTGGAAAGACACATTTTAGTGCTGTTGAAATACCTTTAAAGAAACCCTTTTAAAGGCAAAATAATAAAAACATGTACTATAGGGTCAGTGCAGCTGTCAGTTAAACCAAACCCATACTTGAAAAATACAACTGGGCACAACAAAGGATAAGTTTAAACGATTTAAAAAGTTAACCAGGCATATTTTTCTCAGATCATCTAGTTCTAAAAAAAATACACATGCAAAGAGATTAATTTATAAGGTTCATACTAACAGTACTCTTATGACAAGTTAAGAGATGTCTTATAAAAAAAACTCTAAGATGGCAATCCATAATACTGGCTCTGTTTGGAGTGCTAATACACATTCTGTGACTAGTGAGTTAATAGACATACCTCAAAGAGTGCATGATTATCAAGGTGTCTTGGCATTTTCATGTAAACGTCAGAATTTGGCTATGAGAAGTGTAATACTTACTGCTAGTTCTCATGTTCAAATTCTCTGCTATAAAACTACTATTGAAAAGATAACAGGGTAAACGGAGAAAAGTTGTCGGAGGAAGTCTGGGAGCCATTTTCAAACAGCGGTGAGAGGCGAGGGGGCAAAGTCTGGGTTGAGGAAGGAGAAGCCCTCGAAGTCCTCCTGGTTGATGGCTGCTAGTACGTCCGGGTCGGAGGGGGTGAGCACTGACGGAGCCGCCGTGAAGAACTTGTCAAAGTTCTCACCTTTCTTCCCACCCTGATGAAGAAGAAGGCGGCAGGTATTAAGGGTGAATTGATATTTGAGTGTTACATCCACATTAAGATCTTTCCCACTGACCAAAAACACAACATCATAAGCGGTGAAACTATAAGAAGAATTCATCCGCGTATCCCTTTTTCTCACCCACACCCTCGTTTCCTCTTTCTATGAAGCCACACCTACTGTAGGAGTGAAGATGTTCGCATCTCTCTTCCGGCTCCATAGCAGCACATGACAGCCGTTCTGATGAATTATATGAATCTCATTTGGCTAATGGGCCTGGCCTCTAACCCCTGAGCATATTCAGCTCACTCAAGGCACACCTTTCCATTGGCCAGCAGGCCAGCAAACTGGCGAGAGGCAAGCTAATGATGACATATATTTGCATATGGGAGGAGTGGGCGTGAACCCGGGGTCAGAAGGTCCGCGCTGTTACGACTTTACTGTCGGTTCCTGAGCGCTCAAGACCCAACTCTAGGAAATCAGCACAGATGATGAAAGCGAGGAAATAGATGGTGGTGGGGGAGCCAGTGCTGTTTGAGCGTAGAGTAGAAGAGGGAATGAAATGGCCAACGCAGTGTAGATGGCGGCGGGGAAAAATGCAGGGAACCGAGGGACAGTGGGGGAGTCAGAGAACGGAGGCAGATGAAAGAAAGTGACAGCTCCACTTCCCTAAAAGTGTCCCTGGAGAAAGAAAGACAGAAAGATAGAAAGACAGAAAGAAAGAAAGAAAGAAAGAAAGAAAGAAAGAAAGAAAGAAAGTCCATCTTTTCACTGACAGTTCTAGGTTTGAAGGGCGGCGGGATCTCCAGTCTCTCCAGACGGTCCCAGTCTATCCACCGAAAGAACGGATGCTCCCTGATCTCCCTCTCTGCTTCCTCTCCTCCACCCAGGCGCTTGGCCGGATGCTTGGTCAGGAGCTGGGGTAAGGACGACGAAGAAAAAGTGTGTCAACAGGCAAGAAACTGTTGACAGACTACTTCAGCCCCAGTTTAATGTGTATGATACAAATGTATTGTTCAAGTGTAATAAAACGTACTGTTATTTTAGTTTATATCTTTAATGTTCTTTCAATTTAAAGGACAGGTTTAGCTTTTGGGGAAATTCACTTATTTTTCTTTCTTGCAGAGAAATGTTGTCTTTGAGCTTATTACAAAGCCACAGCAAGTAACGTCTCAGCTTAGCTTAGCTTAGCATAGCTTAGCTTAGCTTAGCGTTAAGACTGGAAACAGGTGGGAACAGCTCCTCAGCATCTGTCTTCTCGAACAAAAACAGAATACCAGCTCAATGAACATAAAAATAATCCCTGACTTCTACTATCACATCACTGCAGTGACAAAGAAATATTATATGACCTGCCAAAAGATAACAAGTCTTTATTTTAAACTGTTTCATTCTTATATTGATACAAGAATAAAATATATGAAATAGCAGGATTTTCACATACGGTGGAGGATTTTAGAGCCGAGCCAGCTGTTTCCCCTGATCCTACCGTATACCCTCAATTAAGTTAAGGTCACTGGCAACATATTCAACAAACAGATGAAAGGTGGACTGAATAATGTCACACTCGTTCCAGAACTATTCCTTTGGTGGGTGGATAATGATTTTTAAATGTGTTTTTGCAAATGCAAATGTTGCAGTTTTATTTCATTTTCTGATTCGATCGTGTGCTCAGAGTTATGTGGGGAGAAAAAAAAAAAACAGAAACGGACTCACTCCCTTGCAGATGGCGACAGCTTCACGAGAAAGACTTTTCGGGTACGTGACACTCTGCTCCATGATGGACTGAAACAGCTCCTCCTCGTCAATACCATCAAATGGTGGCTTGAAGGGGGGAAAAAAGCGAGAGAAGTTGAAAAACAGTTTAACAACAGAACTGTGGGCAAATTGATAGCAAATGTAATGAAATTAAAGTTCCTTTGAAAACCCTTTGAAGTGATTACAAAGGACAAGCACTCGAGGCTTAAGTGCCTGTGCACAGAGGTCTATTGTTAGGATTAAGCTGAGTGTTACCTGTCCTGCCAGCATTTCATACAGCAGCACTCCATAAGACCACCAGTCCACTGCTTTATCATACGGCTGATACGCCACAATCTAAAGAGGGTGGAGAGAAATTGAGAGGAGATAAAGGAGAAAAAATGGCAGGGCAGAGATAAGGAAATGAAAGGAGGACAGGGAATATGAGGGAAAGCGGAGTTATAGCAGTCGGCTGCTTGGATGACACGCGGCTATCAGAGACGGCAGGGCTGGAAGCAGAGGGAGAGACAGAGGAGAGCGTGGCATTAGGGAGGGTAAACGTATGAATGAGCTCAGAAATAATTAACACAGGACTCTGTGTCTGTGCATTTGTGTGTTTGTTTGTTTCCCCGGTGTGTTCGTGTGCGCGTGCGTGGAACTGGTGGTGTTGTGTAGTGGGGGCACGAGGGAACAATTCCCAGCCCCTGGGGAAATATACTGTATCTCTTCCAAAATGGCAGATGCTGGAGAATCAATGGATGTTTACATAAGAGTGTCAATACCCAGGGGTTCCATGGCAGTGTTTACATATTAAAGATGTGCACAACAATCACTTCTTCACTTTCTCTCTCCCCTGAATCTTTCCAGATGAGCTCCTTGACGCGTCGTCTGAAATAAACGGTTTATGATCGCTTCAGTCAGAGAGGCACACGCACATATTTCAAACTGTTCAAGGGGTAAATGTTACACGGGCAGACAGATTATGCATATCAGAAGGGTGTAGAGCAAAAAAACCTTTTTCATTACGGCTGATGATATTAATTTCAATGTCAAAACCAACCAAGGGCGAGCGTTCTTTATTACTAAAATCCTTCTTTTTCTTAATATTCCTCAAGTGCAGCTTGGCACTAAAACACTGCCAGGGGAAACAGAACGGGAATTATATACTAAAGCGGCTGTAACTTCAATTTGAGAACTTGAGATTGCTGAGGCCCTATATGAAGTTCATTTTGTGGCTATTGTCCCTTATCATAAATAATGGAAGCATATATGTAGTGCACTGCAAAGCCATTTCTTTTAATAAAGCCCGGAGTAAGAGGACAGGAAAGCTGGTATCACTACTGCCCTTCAAGGTCTCTGAAGGGCAGTAGTGATTTCCATGTAACAATCTCATAGCACAGACACACACCACGGCTAATTGAATCATGTAAAGCTAATTATTCAAAAATGCTGACAAGGTCAGGGAGGACGGAGGAGACGGGAGGAGTCACAGCGAAGCGACTCGCTGTCTCACAGCTCTGCAAAACAGGTCGAGCGAACGAAGAGGGGAAACAGAGGATCTGAGGAACAAATAAGGGAGCTTTCAAGAAGGACCGTGGACCACGGACTGAGGGCGGAGGTCGGCGTACCTCCGGGGCGATGTAGTCAGGGGTGCCGCAGAAGGTACGCGTGGTGTCGCCCTCGAACATGCCCTCCCTGCACATCCCAAAGTCAGCTATCTTTATGTGGCCCTCGCTGTCAAGCAGAACATTATCCAGCTTCAGATCCCTGAGAAAGAAGGAGACAGATCACACGCGTATGAGTCACTGCGATAGATAACATCTTTACAACAGTCATTACCTATAAAAGATATGATAAATCTGTGTCGTGTCTGTGTTGTGCCAGTGACAGTGACAGGGCCAAACCAGGCTCTCTGCCTCACCTGTAGATGATGCCTTTGCTGTGGAGGAAGAAGAGGCCCACCGCTATCTCTGCTCCGTAAAACCTGGAGGGAAGGCGAGGAAGGACACTCACTACTGGCTGCTTTATCTTTCAGAGAACTGGCGAAGGCTTTCAGCTAATTCAAAAAAAAAAAAAAAGATGATGACAAGAGGAGAGAGGCGAGAGAATGGTGTTTGAGGGGGTGATGAAAGGGAGAGCAACCAAAGAGTTGAAAGCCAAGAAAACGAAGAAAGAAAGATGGAAATGAGTAGCAGCGTGGTTTCAGATCATTGATCAAAGATTATTGATTAGATGAAGAGCCATGGGGAGGGAAGAGCAGATGGAAAGATGAGATTGGTGGGAGGAGGAAAGCCAGTGGAAAGAGAAGGGGCCTGGTACTGGAGTCGTCACCAGGCATGATGAACCGGGCTAAGAGATAAGTGTGTGTGCAAAGAGGCGGAGAATAAAGGAAAAGAGCCAGCATGGACGAGGGACGTGATTAAATGTGAATGAAAGGAGCTTTTTGACTACATACGCTGCATGAGCCTCTTTGAACTTCCCAACTATCTGAATGTGGAACATCAGGTCTCCTCCGTTGACATATTCCATCACGTAATACAGTCGGTCCTGCAGAATCAGAGCACACGCATGTGAAAATCTTCTCGTGCCAGTCAGCCCTTGTCCAAATTAAAAAGCAATCTGTTAAAAGCCTCGTTAGGACCTCGTTCCAGAAAGCCAGCTAATCATTTCACCAAAACAACTCCTCTGGGGGCGACTACGCAGCCAAAATGTCAAGAGCGTTTATGAACAATTTAATGAAAGTTACGAGGTCCATTAGGAAGCCCGCGTACCCTCTACACACAGACCTACACACCTCAGTCTGGAAGGCGCAGTAGAGCGACGTGAGGAAGTGAGGGCGGGAAGGGAGCGCCAGAACCCTCCTCTCCACCAGAGCGCTCTCTGTGTCCTCGTCCTGGAAGAGGACGTCTTTCTTCAGCACCTTCACCGCGAACAGACGCTCGCTGCCTCGCTCCTCTGCGAGCAGCACCTACGCCAAAAGAGAGAGAGAGAGAGGGGGGCGAAAGATGGTGAGGCAACAAGGACACGTACACGAAGAATTTTGAAGGAGCTACCGAATACCTCTAAACTGCAGGGGTTCATAAATAAACTATGTTTTTCAATAGCCAACGCTACACCCAAGTGAAGAAAGCACACAAAGTTTTAAAATTTCAAATTCTCTTTTTCACACTTTCTCTCAAAGTTAACACAACCTGTACAACCGACCTGGAGCAGTTGTTTTTTTGTTTTTTTTTTCCTTTCACTTCTTCAACACAAAATCCATCGAGGCTCAACGGTGTTAAAAATTCTTGAACGCACCTCTCACTCAGGCTCACTCCAAATAGATGTACCGCACGTACTGTACTGTAATGCTCTGTTTTTAGGTCATTGTGTTATGAGTGACAAGGTGCTCCAGTTAAGATAAACTGGTTCCACTGTTCTCATAAACCAGCTTTTGAGGCACGTTTACAGTATTCCGAGTAATTTGCGAAATAAAGTCTCAGGGTAAAACTTCATCGAGTCACGCACAGAAAGTTCCATTAAAATGTGTAAAATCCCTTATTGGTGAAATAACTGACGTTTAGTTAAAGTTAATGTCTTAAATGACTGAAAAAAATAAATGAACTAAGCAGCTCTCGTGTTTTTTTTTTTTTTACCCGACATTAAAAACACATTAAGCAGCATTTGTCGCACTCCTATGAAATTGCCTGCTAGTGGCTTGCCCCGAGTGCCACTGATGCTATAATTTTCCACGATGCGAGCCACACGGCCCAGGTTCCTGTGAGAAAGATGTGATCAAGAGCACTGGAAAATGCTGACAACAACAGCGTTTTAAATTGTCTCAAGGGCCCCCTGGCTGCGGTGTAATGGTCACCGGCTAGTGGAGATTAAGGATCTCATTTTACTTTCAAATAGTGGTGAACGGCACAGAAAATTACAGTTTCATTTTTTTTTTACAAATCAATGAGACTGCACAGAGGTGTTCTTGAATAAAGCAGAGTGTACATTTACTGTGTGTGTGTCTGTGTTTCTCTGTGATTGTTTCTCCTGCTCTGTCTTGTGGTTTCAAAGTAACTCACATAGGAAGGGACATGCCAGCCTTTAGTACATTACAAATCTCAGTAACATGTACCTTTTCCTGTTTATGTTCTTGTTATCCCATTTCCTCTTGGTCATTTTGCCACTTTCCGCTGCACAATAATCCATCTTCCTTCCTCTGTCTCTTTCTCACTTTCCCTCACCCAGCAGCCCCGGGGTCTGTCTCTCCTTCTTTCTTGGGTCGTTTTTTTTTTCTTTTTTTTTCCTCCCTTGCATCTTACGTAAGTCGAGTCTATTTCTCCTGTCCTCTGTGGACTCTCCTCTGACAGTTATGAAACAGCACAGGGGGATTTCAAAGGAGAAAGGACTCAAAACTCTGCTCTCTTCATTATGCCTCATCTACTGGGGAATTAAAGAGGAAATTGAGAATAGAGGCTCCCTTGAAATGAACACGTCCAGAAGGGCTGCCTGTGTGGCACGCAGGAAGCCTGACAGCCTGAGCCTCGCGCCTGCTGACAACACAAAAGAAGCTAAGGGTTAAATGAATCATTTGGCGGTAGACGGACAGACGAGGAGCTTGTTCTGCTTTGCTGTGCCCAGGAGCAGCGGCATGAAATGCCACTTAAAGGTCAAAGACCGTCGATAGAAGAAATTATTTAAAGCCAGGAATAATCTTTGTTGTTTTCAGCATGAATGGCCTCTTTGATATCACTTACAGCTGTTCTATCAGAGGTGCTGATTGTGTGTACAAAAGGTGACATTTCATCTCAGGGGCTGCTGTATTTACCTTGCCAAAGCTGCCTTTTCCCAGCACCATGAGGAAGTTGAAGTCATGGATGTTCACTTTGGCTTTGCTGGGGCCTGAGGTGTGAATAGGTGGACAGGACTGGATGGGCAACGGGGACAGCGCCACAGGGAACGGTTCAGAAAGCGGGGCGGGCATCACTGGAGGCAAAGTGGGTGTTGTAGCATCTGGCTGAGGCTCCTGGAGGAACAGAGCCAGGTGGTTCGAGAGGTGAGAGAGGCGTACGAGCATGCACGTGAGAAAAAAACAAACACAAAACCCTTCTTGCCCCTGGTTCTGAATTATAATCAGGCAGAACAATTCTGCACTCTGGTGGATGAAGAGTGTAACAGAGTAAACGGGGCACTCGGTATAATTTATTATCTAATTATTCAAGAACAACACCAGCATAAATCTTCCAAGTTTTTTCTCAAACTGAATTGTAGGCAGGAGGCCAGTTCAAGACCCTGACCCAGTGTGAGCAATGGCAGCTGTTGTTTATTAGATGTAAGTAATTATAAGCTGATAAAGGCGATGCCAAGGTCTAAGGATAAATGGTCATTAGCATGGTGAAAAAATAAAAGGTTGCCCCGGTCTCTGGTGAACACAGGCATAAATATCCTCTCATTTTGTTTTTGTTACTCATGAAGGCCACCCGATGTCTCCATGCGCATCATAAAGCAGACCCGCTCCTACCTGCAGGTCTGGGTCCGGCACAGGGATGTTGTAGTACTCTCCCTCGTCTTGGGCCAGCAGTTTGAACCAGCCGCTGATGGGACGCCTGAAGATCTCGCTCACACCAAACGACAGCGCTCCCATGAAATCGTTTCTAGACGTCCGGTCCCAGTCCCACACCTCCACGGACAGACGCCTGTCCCACTGGTGGCCGCGTACTGAGCTGGAGGGTTGGACACGAAAAGCCACATTCAGTGGTGACCGTTTGCCCAGTACGTAAGACACACAACAATATACAGCAGGAAAATTATTTGTTTTATCAAAAAACGCAAATGCAAAGCTAGGAAAACGTTAACACAATCGATAAATGACTGAGTAATACCAATTTGTGACACTTTTCATTTTACTTACAGCAAAGTCTGTGCTACCTCTGTAAAACTCCACCTTTGATTAAAGTTTATCAGGACTCACAAAGTGAAACTTTCATTCCAGACTGGATTGAGTGTTGAGCGGATGGTCTTAGTCTTCTGTTTGCTGTGGCTCTTCGGGTCCGGAATCAGTTTCAGTTTAACATACGGGTCTGACAGACCGTTCGGATCCATGGGCATCAGGTTACGAGCCTCCCGCACTGGAGAGAAAGCAGAATTACAGAAACAACGCAGAGAGGATTTGTTCATCATCTGTGCAATCTTGCTATTAGGAAACACTTTTATTTTTTTTATCATCCAGCAGCTCCTCTCACCTGTAACATAGACGTCCTCCTTTTCTCCTCTGATGGTCAGGTGGATTCTTCCGCGCTTCTCTGTGTGATCCTGGCCGCACAGGCTGGGGACGCTGGTCTCACACCGCCGATGGACGTTCATATCACAACCTCGTCGTGCAGAGTTACAGAAATGAAGTAAGAACCAGCCCGTGCATGGATGCCGGGAACAGAAATTTGAAAACTTTTCAACATGCAAATGAGGAATAATCAGGTAATTATGCACAGATTTAGATAGATTTCCTTTTTCTTAAATTATTATTAAAGGCTATGAATATCACATGAACAAACCCCCTTATGAAAACTCACAGCATATAGATAGGCATGCAACTGTGCTCCTGAAGTGGAAATATCAGTATTAGAGACAAAAAGCTTTTTAACGTATGTACTGCAAAACATACAGATTTATTAGAAAACACTTAAATATTGTAAATAGTAGACCTCGCCATTATACCTCCCCAGTTGATTACTTACAGTCTAACAATTACTTTTAAATTTAATATTAAGTGCAGATATCATCAAACTAAATGATTTTCTTCCCACTAGTCCAAAGGAAGATATGTTGTGGAGACAGAGTAAAGGCAGAATCATTTTTATCTGCACCAGCTTTCCTTCTTAATGTTTCATGTGAACGGGCTGTAGTCCCTGCAGCATAATAACTACACAGGCATAGAGATTTATCACTCTACTGTACTGCACTGTAAGGCGTTCTGTGGTGAAACTCACAGGAACATTTCATGCCCTGGTGTATGAGGCCGTACAGCAGCGAGCCGCAGTGGTCGCAGAATGTCGGACTGGAGTACGTGTGGACCTTAAATGTGTGTCGACTCTTCAGGTCCTGGAATAAAACAAAAAAACACAAGCAGCGCTGAAAACTCTCTCACACACAGACTGAGAATATGCACATTTACACACACACACACAAGTACGTGCAGAGTATGATTAGTGGAGAGGTGATGCGATAGTATTCATGGACAAACCAATTAGGTTTCTCCACAGGGAGAGGACATGCAGTGCATCTAGGCAAGGCTGCATGTGTGCGAGTGTGTGTATACTGTGCAGGGAGGGATGAATAATTTTTGTCTCTCTTCAGCTCATGAGACCACCCCACCACCGCACTTCATACGCCACCTTCTCCCAAACTGTTTTCCCTCCCTCGTCGCTCTGAGTCGCTATTTAAAAACACTGTCATCCTGGTTTCTCTCTCGGTGTGTGTGCGTGTGGGTGTCTTCCATTGACTATCTCACCCTCTTTCACACACACACACACACACAGTCACACAGTTATTCACACATTTTCCCCTTGACCTCAATTCTGAGGCAGTTTATTTGGCTGGCAGAGAAAGAAACACGAGCACAAGACGAATCTATCTGAAATCCTAAAACTGTCACAAAGAGAAAGACTGAGCAGTCTGTTGCTCTCTCCCCACTCTAATTCTCACTCTTATCAGTGCCTCAACACCCTCCACCTGTGCCCCCCACCCCCCACCCCTCCCCAACACACACACACACACTCACTCACTCTATCTCCAACTCCCTGCATCTCCGACGCCTGTGCGATGACATGACATGAATGCAGACGTCACAGACGGGACGAGGCTGAGCGCTGCGAGGGATGTATGGACTGACAGATGAGTCACATGGCGGCGGTAACAAGCGGATCTCTATACATGATAATGACGGTGTAAATCTCGACAAAAACGGAAAGAGGAGAGCGTAGAAGCAAAAGCGCTGTGACGGATACACTGACACATCTGCTCACATCGGGTCTGGGGGCCGTCACAGATCCAGGACAAGTGAAGGTCACAAACTCATGACATCTTTTGTGGACTACAAAACTGCAAACTAGTGAGAGAGAGAGAGAAAAAAAGTGGAAATGGTCTCACAACTGAATCTGTTTTCAGAGAAATATATCAGAGAGGATTAAACAGTGACAAAAAAAAGCAATAAGTTTGGTTTATCTCTACCTTGACATTGGAATCCCTGCTTGCCGATGCCCCTGAGTGAGAAAGGAATATGGATTAAGACAAAAAAAAGAGAAGATTCTCTAGTTCTAGTTGGTTCACTTCTGAGGCAGAGATTGTTTTCTTGGATTATACCACGTTGCACAAACCCAACCGACAGATCTAAGTTGAGAACAAACCCTGTGTCACCAAAAGACAAACACAGACCACATCAACCTGATAAACAAAGTCATTACGTGTGAAGTCTGAGTGTCTTCCTGAGCCACATTGCTGACCAGGTCAAGTGTGCACAACACAAACACAATTATTGTTTCCAGAACTGCACTGTTGGCAAGTTTTCAGTGTCTCCTTAGAGCTTTAATTGAATAATTAAAGCCATTGATTGACTAAAGAGTCCACTCAGCAGCTTGCCTGCTGTGAATCAAGTTTTGATTAGAAGGTTTAGAAAAGGCAGCGCTCCTCTACAGTCGTACTGGAGAGGACCGGGGGTTCACAGGAAACGGACCATAATCACTGATCTACAATCAGTTCACCATCTGCCTGAGTGATAATTAAAGATGCGGTTGCAGAGGGTAATCTGATCCTTGGTCAGCATTCAGAAGAAGTCTCAATCTGCAGCACTGAGGGTATGGGGCCAGTTCTGCCTTTTGACCAGCAGAGAGCATTAGACAACCAGATACGGACCGGAGAGCGTTCACGGTGATACATGCCAGTCAGATACCACAAGAAACTCAGTGCAGAGAATAACTACATTTTAAATGTAATGATGGATTGAATAAACTCCCAAATGCATGTAATTAAATAAAAAGTTGCTGCAAAAAAAAAAATAAAAAAATCAGACGAACCCACCCTGTACTTTGGTTTAACAAGCGCATTTTTCACAGAAGACGTTTTGACGTGTAACAACAGCCAACCCGGGGGTAAATAATAAAATGAATTATAGCTGAATTTCATTTAGCTGCTTCACTTTCAGATTCCTGGTATTATAGATGCTGGCTCACTGGCATGGCTTACTGAGACACTTAACCAGAAGAGCTCTTAATGTTAATGTTATTAGTAATGGATTTGCTTTTCCAGCTATGCCAAATCAGAATTAGAAACCATTGAATCTGTGGTTAATAGTGCATCATCTTAGTCAGTGATTTTATAGTATTACACCAGTGTTTTTAAGTAATTATGTTGATAAGCTTGAACTGTGACGCTTGCTTTATTCTAATCTGATAATTTAAGTCCGTTATTAACTAAAGGACCCAGACAAGGTAAAAGACTACCCCTTGACTTAATAAACAAGATATTTGCATTTATAAATTAAAAAAAGCGATTGTTTTAGTCTTTAATTAATCTACAAATCTCCCAAGGGCCTTTGACACCAAGGTTGAGAGTTGCTGCTCTGACATCTTGTGTGAAGGAAGAGAGTTTTCACCCTGAACTAAGTGCTGCTACCACAGGAAGACAGCAGCCAGTTGGAGAAATGTCCTCAAAGATACCCAGAGGCTGCTGGCACATTCAGCGTCCTGCCTCCGCCGCACACCCCCACCATATGTCCAAACACATACACACTCACAATCACACAGCCGCTCACACATAATGACTCACTGTCATGGCTGCACTGGACGGCCCACAGAATGCTGTCTGTCCATGCAGAAGACACATCTTTTTTTTCTTTTTTTTTTGAATGAATATCAGTGTGTCTGCATGTCACATGTCCACAATGAATCTTTAGGCACTGGCATCTTACCTGACAATTTCAACTTTTTGAAAGTTTTAAAAGTAATGTTGCTATTTTCATTCAGTTCACCTACGAAAACTTTGCAGATTAAGATTTAGAGACAATCACTGTCCTCCAGTAAAAAACACATGTCTGAATGACAGTTTCTCATGAACAACAATAATAGCCCTACTTTTAGCTTTGCGTATTTTCTACACATTTCAATTTAAAGAGTTCATAAAGAGGAAGTGAGTTTTCAACTAAATATTATGTCCACGTGTTGATACCATCTGGACAACATCTGCTTGGCTTTTAACACTAAACACAAATAAACTGTATTATCGTGAAAAAGATTACATTTTAGAATTATCTTTTGGTGCTTAGTTGAGTTTATGTGTTAAAAATACTAATTCTCTGTCTGGGAAACCAGTTGTGCAACGTACACTGCCTGGTCAAAAAAAAAAAAGAAAAGTTGTCACCAAAGAAAAAGGTCACACACTTTCGTTGGAGCGCCTTTAGCTTTGATCATAACACACATTCACTGTGGCATTGTTTCAACACAAAGCTTCTGCTATGTCAAAGGAATTATTTCCATCCAGTGTAGCATTATTTTTTCACCAAGATCTTGTATTGATGTTGGGAGAGTCTGACCACTGATCATAGTCTTCACCAGAACATCCCAAAGGTTCTCAATGAGGTTAAGGTCTGGACTCTGTGGAGGACAATCCATGTGTGAAAATGTTGTCTCATGCTCCCTGAACCACTATTTCACAGTAACCTGGTCATTCAGTATATTCAGGTAGTCAGCTGACCTGATTCTTTGGGTATAATGTTGCTGAACCTGGACCTGAGCAATTGCATCAACCACAGATCAAAGCACTGCCCCCACAGGCTGGTACAGTAGATACTAGACATGATGGGGGCATCACTTCATCTGCCTCTCTTCTTACCCTGATGCCCCATCACTCAGGAACAGGACTCATCAGACCACATGACCTTCTTCCATTGATCCAGAGTCCAATATTTATGCTCCCTGGCAAACTGAAGCCTTTTTATACTGGTTAGCCTCACTGATTAATGTTGTTCTTCAGGCAAGTCAGTCCTAATCCCTTGAGTTTCCTTCACATTGTACATGCAGAAATGCTCTTACTTTCACTATTAAACATGGCCCTAAGTTCTACTGTTGTTTTTCTTTGATTTGATTTCACCAAACATTTAAGTGATTGCCGATCACCATCAATCAGGATTTCTTTCCAACCACATTTCTTCCTGGAAGACGATGGTTTCCCACCATCCTGCCAGTTTCTAATAATGCACTGGACAGTTCCTGACTCAATTTTAGTTTCTTCAGTCTCCTCAGATGTTTTCTCTGCTTGATGCATGCCAATGATTTGACCCTTCTCAAACAGACCAACATCTTTTCCACACCCACGGAGGCGTCTTTCAACATGGCTGTTTAAGAAATGAGAAGCCATTCACTGCATCAGCTGGGGTTAAATGACTTGTTTCCAGCTGAAAGATAATCACCCATGCAGTAATTATCCAACAGGAGGCTCGTACCCATTTGCTTAGTTAAATCCAGGTGGCGACTTTTTGTTTTTGGCCAGGCAGTGCATTTTGTCACCCTGGAGCAGTTTAGTCTGAAAATAAGCTTTGTGACGTCTCAGGAGTATCACAGTCAGATTCAGACCTACAAATACTAGGCATATGTTTCTAGTAGAAGACTACAGAGGAAATCAAAACTCAGGATTCCTCAGCCTTTGCTGCACCAGTTTTGACCAGTATATTTTAAACCTCTTCCTTATTAGGCCCCCACATTTTTAAAAGGGACACACTCATTTCAGTTTTTCATTTAAGATCTGGATATTTACTCCACTGCTACTGCATGTGTCTGTCTGCACATGTTTCTACGACCATGTGTGCAAAGTTTTACACTGGAGTATAGTTCACGTATACTGTGTTTATATGCATGTGTGTCTGCTTGCGTGGGGACATGTGAAGTTCCTAAAGTAACTCTGGATCATGTGGGCAGCAGTGAGGAGGTGAGGTTATGTGATCAGGTCAGGTCAGTGTGGGCAGTTTCTCCAGCTGGCAGCTGGGATGGGTGAAAGAGAGAAAAGTGCAGAGAAAGCCAGCGCTAGATGGAGCGGTGGGACGCCTGAGGAGGTAGCATATGAACTGCTGGGGTGGTTTCCGTGTAAATGTGCAGCTGTGTGTGAATTTGCGTGTGTGCGTGTTACCATATAAAGTCGGTGCAGTGGCTGCAGAAGGTGGGCTGTTTGAAGAAGCGGGCGGTGAACTGATGGTCTTTCACCTCGACGATCCTCTTGTGTTTCAGCGCCCCCTTCCTCTGAAACACCGGCACCCTGGGTGGGGGGGAGAGCGGCGAGGGCAGAGGGGAAGCACCGGGAGAGGTCGCAGATGTAGGGGAGGCCAGTGTCAATGGCGAGAGGGAGGGGGAAGGGGAAACTGGGGTAGACATGACGCCTGGAGGAAACGACAAAAAGACGAGAAGAGGGAGAGGGGGAACGGATGACGGACGTCAGTAAGGAGGGTTTAGAGATATACAGGCGAAAGACCTTGAATATAGAAGAGGGCAGAGAGGAGGAAGCAAGGACGAGGAGGAGGAGCGGGAGGAGGGATGAAAAGTGTAATGGGTCATGTTAGCGACAGGAGTTGTATTAATGGCACACGAGATGTAGGGTAGGGAGGAGTGCAGGAGTGACGCGATGAAGAGAAAGCTCGAGAACGGATGAATGGACCGGAAGTGGAGATGGAGATTGAGATGGAGGGAGCGCAGGGAATACGACAGGTAAAGAGTGAAACGGGAAATGGGGGTAAAATTAAGGAGACAGGGAGGTTAATTTATGTACAGAGACAGAATTGTCCTGCGAGACTCAGAGACTCCAAACAATTAGTGCAACTCATTGTGCGTCCCAAATACTGTCTACCTACATCTCCCTCCCTCTTTACCCCTTATATCTCCATCTCCCTCGCAGCTATGACTACCCCCCACCCCCTGGTCATTATGTCAACTGTACCTCCTGTTGCCATGTCAACAACCCCCCCACCACCACCACCAGCTGCTCCAATATTAGAGCCTGTATCCTCTCTCAACCTTCTGCCTGTCCTTAATAGCAATTAGTCCCATTTAGGAAGAAAAGTTTGGACTAGAATAATGTGTGCACATCTTTGGGGAATGAGAAGCGCTGGAAAAAGTGCAAAACTGCAAATATTACCGGGAGAGGTAGGGATGTAAGCGTTGCATGCTACTAAATGATAAATGAAACACCAACAGAGATTTAATGAATAAATAAATAAGCCCACAGCAAAACCCCGTGGCAGAAAAAAAAAAGAGAATGTGATGAAATGATGATGTCTCAGCAAAGAGGCAGGAATAAATCAATCAAACGAGTGAAAGCAGAGAACGGTAGGAAAAACCAGCACAGTTCTCAGAAATTAGCAAAATAATGACAAGAATAAAAGTATGTTCAAAGAATGGACATAGGCTCACACAAGAAAGATAATAAAGACTAAATACCTGAATCTGTGGTAATGTTAGAGGAAAGTCTCAACCGAAAGACCGCTTCCTTCTCTTCCTCTCCTCCTCTTTTCGGCTGGCCTGCTTCAAATGAAGGGCTAAGGTGACACACCTGTAGCTGGTCACCTCAAAAAAGAGAACAAAGGGAGGGAAAAAAAACAGAAAAGCCAAGAGAAGAAGTACAAAGACGAAAAAAAGCTCAGAACTAGAAAACGGGCGAGCAACAAGCAGCTTGAGAGACCGGAGCTTTCTAGGAACCAAAGATAGAGGAGTGAAGTGGTATATATCCGTTAACCCACAGGCAGGGTGAGGAGGAGGACGAGATAAAGAGGTGGTGGTATTCTCTTTCCAAGATTGATTCTGTTTTACTAGGAAGAGGACGAGAGATGAAGAGAGAAAGAGAGAGAGAGAGGGAGGAAGGAAGAAAAAATAAAGGAAGAGGAAGAGAGAGAGGAGAAGGATTGAGGGGAATAGGCAGCGATTCATTTTGAAATCTGGGTTACTTCTCTCAGGAGAGGGTGAGGGAGGCAGAGGAAAGAGGACGGATGAGACAGAAGCTGCCATTTTGCCACCACCGATACAGTATGGACAAGCGAGTGCCAACTGTCTCTCACTGTCTTTTGTGCCAGAGGGAGAGTGAGGAACGAGAGAGGAAAATAAGGGTGAGCATTCAGCATTCAGAGATGGAGAGCCGGGAAATGCTAGTTAGCTGAAAGTGCAGATAAGCTGGAGTCTGCAGTCCGTCCGAGAGACCGTAGGATCAACAGGCCTGTAGAATAAGCAGCCTTGTTAATTCTGCAACAGTACAGCTACAGGATGTTAACAGCGTTTCAGTTCTCTGAGATCAGGGTAAGTGGTGACACGATAACACTGCTCCACTCTGCACTGAAACCAGGTCAGCAAAGCCTGATGGGAAGAGTAGTTTCCATCATGAGAGAGGGGCTGTTCGTCTATTGATCAACCACATACTGTCAAGGGCAGGCGCGCACACACACACACACACACACACACACACCTTTATGAGGACATTCACTGACATCATGCGTTCCCTAGCCCCTTACCCTAAAACTAAACATCGCGACAAACTGCCTGAACCTTGACCTCATAGTAACCTTTACCCTAAAAAGGCTCAAACCACAAACAGCTTAATAAAGCGAGGACTGGGACACAAATGTCCTCACATCAGCGTGGGAGCACGCGCGCACACACAGACACACACACACAGGAGGCCGCTGTGTTAACCCGGACAAACCGGTCTCAATATAGGCAGACAGATAAATTTGCTGTTGTTTTTTGATCAGTCCAAAGTCAATTAACTTATAAACTATCTGCTGGAAAACACCAAGTCATTTGATTTAAATGCTGCAAAGCATTTAAGATATATTTTATCAAGACAAAATGTATCTATTTCCTTTTAGTCTTGATTAAATAATCATCACTATCATTCAAGTTAAAGAAGACAAAATGAGCATTTTTGAGATTTAAGATACCAACACCTCAGCAACAGCAGCAGCATTAGTTCCTGAACAAGATCAGTCCCTTTGCTCTTCTGTTGCCAATAAGGGCAAACACCTGTTGCAAACCTATATGTGGAATAACATTCATTCTTTCATGCTAAGTGCAAATCAAATCCTAAAAGAATAGTGAGACATGTTGGGAGATACTGCGTGCTTAATAGTTATTTTTTTTGGCCAATAGCTGAGTCCTGCGGCTGTTTATCTTGCCCTAGCAAAAGACTGGAAACGGCCTCTTTATACCATGATAAAAAACACCAACCTGCTTCTCCAAAGTTCACAAAACAACTGTTTAGATCTTGTTTGCAAGCAGAGTGTAAAGAGGATTTGCTTTTCTTTTGGAGTTTTTCTTTTTTTTTTTTTTTCCACAGGATTTTTCTTACACCGGTCGAGTTGCCAGGTAACCACCGTAGACTTGGACTACTATAACATGTTAATTAGCGAGCTGGTGGTAGGTGGATGTATTTTTAGAGAGTCGGCCTAGCCCTCTGTTTCCAGTGTTTATGCTAAGATGCGATAACCAGCTGCAAGATGCAATTTCTCATTTAGGATTTAAACATGAGAACGGCGTTAATATTTACATCTGACTCTCAGCAAGAGAGTCCAGGATGCTCCTTTAAAACATTAATGCCTCTGGCGTTTTCGCCATCAAATGTGAACGAGTCTCCGCAAATTGGCAGTGTAAACAAACGTTTGTCCTCACAGTGTCAGCAATACTCCAGCCGACACACACACAATTAATCACAGTCCGCGTGTGCATGGGCTCTGTTGATGATCCTGGGAGAAGGGAGCAGCAGGCGGGAGCAGAGAGGCAGGTAGGCAGGGGACAGAGGGGTGGATTGGAGTGGGACGGAGAGACTGAGAGAGGGAGCGGGGGGTTGAAGGTCTAATTAATGGAAATGTAGGTTATTAGTCTCCTGATGAGGACACTGCCAGAGAATTAATTAACAATTATAATTAGCAAGATTGTTAGAGAGCAAAATGGTGTCAGGCAGCAAGATAAGAGTGAGCTAGTGTGCATAAGTGTGTGTTTGTGGTTGTCATCATTGTGTGTCTTTATTTAAAAAAAAAAAAAAAAAAAAAAAAGGAGAGAAAAAAGCTGTGTGAACATGCCCTATCTGACAGTGATATATGCCGTTTCAACATTAGTCATGCAGAACCAGCAGCTGATTGGAAATGATAGGGGGCTTCCCTTCGCACAAACCGCCACCAGAATTGTCTCTATACTGTAGAACTGCCTTTACTGTCATTTTCTGGCCCATAAGACTCACACTCCTCATCAGCCTTATCTCGGATGACTCATGTTCTTGTTCTCTTGTCACAAATAAATGAGGAATATGTCCTTGTATAGCAAGAGTGAGCGAGAGAGAGAGAGAGACAAAAATATGAGCTGTAAACCACGCACTCTTCAGTAATCAGTGAAAAACAAAACACATAAATGGCTCACAATGCTTCCTTCTCCACGCAGCATGATGAGTAAGCACTTGTCCCTCTAAAGTGCCAGTATCAGTGCGCTTCTGCATGCCTATTGAAGCATGCTTTACAGTGTTTGATCCCCAGCTATAAAAAAAAATGAGCCGGTGTGAAGCCAGACAATAACACGTGAAGGTTGTAAACCAATAAGACGTACACACATGGCAGCGTGGAAAACATACAGATTGTAGCCAGCATGATTAAGAGCAGAGGGAAAAGGCCATAAAGCCCACGGAGACCTGAGGACAAAAGGAAATATATAGATGACATTTGACAACAGAAAAATGGAAGGAAGGAGGATATCAGTGAAGAACACACCACTGAACCCCCCTCCCCCTCCACCAACTCTCTTTTTCTCTCTCTCAGTCTACAGATGGCTATCTCATTATTTCTGACCATGGCTTAATGAAACAGAAAATTCTGATTCGCTAGAATCTTGAGGGGGAGGTGGCGTGAGGGGGAGTAGCACTTTACCAATTACATGCATCCATTATTGTCTAACGAGAGCTCACTTGCACCAAGCACTGACTTCAAACCTGGCTGGATGGCTGACTGGTTTTCTCCTCCAATGAAATTAAGGTAAATTGTCTTGCCTAACTGTTGTTTGCGAAATCGGGGGAAAAGTGGTGTCAGAGGTAATCATATCTCCATGTTAAATTTGTCTCTCCAGAACCAAATTGGCTCTGTTTGCCAGTATTGGTTTTCTGTTGGGTAGAGCTTCTATTAGCTTTTTTAATGAAGCGTGGTCCACTGCGTTTTTGGAAGAGAGCAACAAACCTCCACGCCAGTCAGATGAGACGTTTGGCAGGCGACTAGTGTCTGTCAACATGGCCTACAAACTCTCAGTAGCAGAAGCAAATAAGCTTGCATATTTATTTTACTGCTGACCTGCCTCTCATTGCGACAACAAATAGTGCTGAAATGGGAAGCCATGTGGGCAAAAAGAAACCTTTGTGCAAATCTAACCAGGTGAAGTCACAGACCGTGGTTTGCAGATTATTTAATAAAAGCATGTGACAGAACATTCTTTTGTTAAAATCTTTCTTTTCTTTCTTTCTGCTTTGTAATGTTTCAATTTTAGTAAACACAACACTGATGTTTGGCAGATGCTGTGTCCACTGTGTAACAGTTGAGTTTCAGGCCTTGACTGTAATGAATTTAGGACCATGGCCAAGCCAGCAGGTCATCTACTAACATGAGCAAAACGGGCACGTGAGCCAAAAAACGTATTACTATTCACAGTATGTGCAAAATACTAACAGGAACTCAAAGCCTCAGCTGTCGGCTGCAAAAACCTTTCTTACTGCTGCAGGGAGGAAGAGGAGGCTGTGAACAAAATATGCTCAAGGGGAAGGATGAAAGCAGGGAGGGCAGGAGATTCAGGGTAAGGGGAGCCATTGGATAATTAGGCGAGGGGAGAACAAGGTAAAGTCTGAGGATATCTTAATCTTTATCCCAGTTTTCGAGGATGAAATCCCTTTAGGCAGGTGGCATTACACGCACATGCAGACACACACGCACAGAGAGGCAAACGAGGATGTATTATGAATAATTATTGTGTCCTAGATGTGGTGGTAATGCTGCTTCAGATATGCTGGCCGCACAAAACAGCAAACTCCTGTTCCTGTTGATGCTGCCTCTCTATTTCTTTTAACGACTGTTAACATACAAAGCTTCTTTCCATTCTGACAATCAGGCCGTGCACAAAATATTAGAATAGAACTGAAGAGATGATAATATTAATTTAAATTACTCAAGAACTATTTAAGATTATTCATTTAAATTTTCAGAAAACACCAAACATTCCCTGGTCAACGCTACTGAAAAAACATTTTCGCTGTTTCATTCAGATGGAATATTTACAGTTACGTCCATATATTTTTGGACACTGCCACAAGTTTTGTTATTTTAGCTGTGTACCAAAACATGTTCAAGATACAGTTACATCATCAACATGAGCTTAAAGTGTAGACTCTCAGCTGTAATTTGATGGTATTCACATCCAAATTGGGGGAGGAATTAAAACTCTTTAATATGTAGTCGCCTCTTTATCAAGGGACCAAAAGTAATTGGACAGCTAACTCAAAAGCGATTTCATGGGCTGCATGGGCCATTCCCTTGTTAATCCCATCGTAATTTAAGCAGGTTAAAGGTCTGGAGTTGATTCCAGATGTGGCATTTGCATTTGGATGCTGTTGCTATGAGCCCACAAAATGCGGTCAAAGGAGATCTCACTGAAACCACAACAGACCATCCTTAGGTTGAACAAAAAGAAGAAATTGTAAATGTTAGTGGCCAAATCATCAGATCTTGGGAACTCAAAAAGGCCTGGATGTCCACCGAAAACAACTGTAGTTGATGATCACAGGATCATTTCCACTAAGAAAAAAACCCTCACAACATTAACCCAAATGAAGAGCACTCTCCAGGAAGTAGGTATATCAGTATCTAAGTCTATAATAAACAGAAGACTTTATGACAGTAAATACAAGTGCAGACCATTCATCAACCTCAAAAAAAGGCCAGATTACACTTTGTCAAAAAAAAAAAAAAAAAAAGTAGCCAGCCCAGTTCTAGGACTGCATTCGTTGGACAGAAACTAAGATCAGTCTGTACCAGAATGATGGGAAGAAGAAAGTATGCAGAAGAATTGGGACGGCTGATGATCCAAAGCACACCACATCTTCTGTAAAACATGGTGGACACAGTGTGATGGCACAGGCATGCAGGGCTTCCAATGGGACTGGGTCACCAGTGTTTATTGATGATGTGACAGAAGACAGAAGCAGCCAAATAAATTCTAAAGCATATAGGGATATACTTTCTGCTCAAATGTAGCAACGTTTATTGGACAGTGTTTCACAGTACAGATGGACAATGACCCACAACATATTGTAAAAACAAACCAGGAGTTTTTTTAAGGCAAAGAAGTGGAATATTCTGCATTGGCTGAGTCAATCACCAGATTTCAAGCCAATCCAGCATGCATTTCATTTTGCTTAGGCAGAGGCAGAGAGCCACAAACAAGCAACAACTAAAGACAGTTGTAGTAAAGGCCTGGCAAAGCATTGCAAAGGAGGAAACAGAGCTTTTGTGATGTCCATGGGTTCCAGACTTCAGGCAGCCATTGCCTGCAAAGGATTTGTGGTAATGTTAATTTGTCCAATTACGTTTGAGCTCTTGAAAGCAGGAGACTTTTTTTAACCCCTCGAATTAAACCTGAAAGTCTACTCTTCCATTGCATCTCAGTTGTTTCATTTCAAATCCAGTGTGGTTGCATGCAGAGTCCAAATGATGAAGATTGTGTCACTGTACAAATATCCCTGGGCATAAATGTATGTTAGTTGAGCTGAGGAGACGCTGTTAAAACCTCACCTTAGCACTGGGAAATTGAGATGGGATTATATTGTGTGTGTGTGTGTGCGTGTGTGTGTGTGTATACACTAAAAATATTTTCTGCCTGTTATTATAATATAAAAATATATGATGGCATATTTCCTGTTCTCCCCTGGGTATCACTGGAGATGTGGTTTGGACCCTTTTACGCCACGAGAACAACAACAGAGAAAATATGGAGCTTGCGTTTCTGGTTAATCCAAATCAGCAGACAAATTTGCATTAAAAATGGTATTTGTATATTTACGTAAACACCCTCTGCGCTCATTACCATTACAACAAACCAAATACCACACTGGGGGTGGTTTTAAAAAACCAGGCGTGCAAACATGCAGCAGACACACAGAAACGGAAACAAAGGACACACATCTGCATGCATATTATCTCTTTCTCTCTTTCTCTCTCTTTAACGCACACAAACAAACAGTGTGGTATCAGCTGTGGGTCACTTAGCTCATTTGTCCCTGGTTGTGGCCCAGTGCGGCTCATGCAAAAATGGAAGCAAGAGATTGGCTGCGTAGCTGGCGGTGGGTGTGGGGGACAAGATGAAAGGATGCTTGGAAGTTCAACTTCAGAGATCAAGCTGATGAGTTGTAAAGCCCTGCGGCGCTGCACACATGATAAAGCGATACAGATCACTGTTCCTGCATGTACTGTATGTAATGGAGTGTGTAGGTATACACAGATAGATGGAGATTACATGAAATAATTATATAGAGGTAGACATGGATATTCCTGCTGCCACGCTGTTCATTTATCATGTGGGACAGCCACCAAAATACCAGTGAAATAAACAATAAAGAAATTATGGACAAAAGGCAGCAGAAAGAAAAATAGACAGAATGACTTAAAGGAAGTGATAACCAGCAATAAGTTAAGGCAATATATGAAGAAAACAGCACGGTGAGCTGGTGAAGGAAAAATCTAAAGAAAAATATGAAGGGAACCCACTGTACTGCTGGAAGAACACTGACAAAGACGGAGGGTGGAGAGATGTAGGAGCATCAAGCCACTGCACTGCATAGCAAGAGTCAACACTACTGCCGCTAGAGAGAGGCAGAATGAGAGAGACAACGACGGAAAGAGAGCGAGCAAGTGTTAAGCCCTGCATCGCAGACATGCGTTACAAATCCCCAGGGAGCCGGCGGTAGATCAGTACAGGATCAATCTGCTGCACCTCAGCAGGGACGTGGCGCACACCTTCCATTCCCACACACCGCTCAGTAATGTGTGTGTCACCATACTGAGAGTGCGTTTTCCAGTGCCCGCGCATGTGTGTGACCGTGGAGTTCGAACTGAAGTGACTTAGGATTGGGAGGCGCTGTAGCAGGGAGGAAAAGTGTGGATGGAGAGAAAAGCAAGCAGGTGGGCAAAAGACTGCTGTATTGTGCTCGGCTATTCATCAACAGACCTACCCAGACGATACATGTTTCAGAACTTGAAGATAAAAGCATCCACTAGATGAAATGTATCCCTAATAAAATAAAAACGTATTCCTGTATTTAATATCCATATCCATAAAAATGGTAAATGAAAACTCCACTGTTGCTGGCATCTAACTGCACCAATCTCTCAGATAAACGATGGGACACAATGTGAGCGATAGAAATCCCACACGGGGGATGGAGGATCAGTTTATCTTCTCCACTGTCCCATCATAGTCATTAGAGTAAAAAGCATAACACTGACCTCAGATCAGTGTTTGGGGACACCATGAGCCAACTGCCTGTAACTCAATCTTATTAGAGCGTTAAGTCATTACTGCATGTACACACAGAGGCCTCACAATGCAATTAGCCATTAGCCCATCACTCTGACAAAGCATGGCTAATTAGAAGATTGCAGTCGCACAGGGAGCAGAACAAAACATATTTAAGGACCCCTCAACACTCTTGCAGAATATCATGTGTCAGGTACTGTAGATGTTTTCATACTTGGCTGAACTGTGCTTGTGAACACATTTTAAACTTTGAGAAACAAATAAGAGACTTTTTTTTTCCCCAGAAAAAAAAAAAACAGGATGGCGGAAGACATATTTATATATGTCCCTGTGTTTTTCAACCTAGATTTTGTCTATTCCCGATATAATGAATTCTGCCCATGAGGTTTAAAAAACCAATAACAACACAACAACAAAAACCACAGGGCTATCAGTGCAAATATCATTCTACACAGCTCTATGGATGAGTTCCCAGAAAGCTGCATCAGGGGTCAGGTCTGTTTAAAATTCTGTTCTGATCAGCAAAAACAAATCTGTGTGTTGTAGAGGAAATGGAGCTGGTCAGGTGGATCTGACTTGGATTAAGTTGAGAGTTGAATCTTAGGTGTGTTGCTCTTTTGGATTTTTCTTTTTTTTTTTGAGGGCAAAAGGAGTGGATTATGTAAGGTCAGCTCTGGCCAGATCAAAGCAAAAGTCTGACAAGCACTGAGAAACCTCTGAGAAGTACTGTATGTGCTAGCAAGCATGCAAACAGACACACACACACGAGCACACGCACACTTTGGCAAACGACTGCCTGTCAGAGTACCAAAGAAGCTACTCTTTGAGCTCTCCATAAATTTACTTTGAAGGAGTTCTGACTGAGTAATAGCTTGTATGGAAATACTATCACAACATAAAACTCAAGCACACGCAAGCCACACTGCAGAAACACAATCTCAAAGCCCCTTGTTTATAATGGCATTGGTGACAAAAAGAATTGGAAGGAAACACAGCACCACTGGCATTAATTAAAGAGAATCATATTTTATGAAGCAATTCTCAGTAAGTAAGTGCAGCACTGACCCTCCAGCCCCACCCCAGACAGACAATGTCAAATTAACGAACACATTTAAATTAGGGCATAGACCAGACCAGTCTGGGCTAGGAGCAACATCACCCTATTAGCAACCCGCCTTAGCAACCCATAAGTAGGCCTGTAGTGTTGGCAAGGTTACTAGAGCAGAACTGGGCCTTGTACAATGCTGAAAACACACACACTGGTCTCTGTGGGTACATGTGTCCTGTCACCGTGGTAGGATAAGCTTTCATGGTGCAACATGCAGAGCCTAGACCTGATGATTGCAACGTGTGACACTCCTGTATTTCCTTGATATAATTCATGGCCGATTTCAGCCAATGAGGACCCTGTTTGAATTCTGGAGCACCACACGTATCAGTTCCCCAGGTCGCAGGCCAATAGCGAGACAGGATGAGCTTGAGGCCGCATCGAGATCTCTTACAAACTCAGGCACTAGACTAGCCTGGAGCACACTGCACTAGGCTGGACTGGACTGCACACGTTTTGACCAAATGGAAAATCCGATAAATCAAAGCAGATTCAGACAACAAAAGTAAATCAGCAATTCAGAGAGAGCAATTCAGCAAAGTAAAACAAACTGAACTTGACTGCTCTAAACGGGAATTGATGAATCAGAACAGGCAGGACAGTGCAAAGCAGAGTGCAGGACGTTACGGCAAACTCAAGGGATAGACAGCTCAAAACGAGCAAGACGGAATTTCCTTTGGTAACCAACTCTCAGAACCAAATCTTATACAAAAGGCATTTCCAAGAAATTAGAGTAGTCACGGCGTATGTGTAATTATAGTTCGTGTGTGGTGTACGTTGTGTGCAAAGCTAGATATACGCCTGTGTGATATGATCAGACTACTTGAGGCGGGGTTGCAGCTTAATGAGGGCTGGCGGAAGATGTGGATCATTGCCTGAGTGATGTGCACATTGTGTGTTACATATACATGTACATGCACAGCAAAGTGTGTGTGTGCTGTCATCATGCTGCAGAAGGCTATAGTGGACATGCAATGTATACAAAGTCAATATAAGGATTAGGTGGTCAACACAATACTGAGTAGCCATTGCAAGTGAAACCAGTCCAGTCTAGATCAGCATTGACAGCAGACACGTCACCTACGTGCTGCCCCTCAGCACTCCATCAAAGTGATCTTTTTAAAATTTTCACCTCCCGTATATTTAGGTCAGGAGTGAGCTGGGGGGTGGGGGGGTGGGGGGGTGGAGCACAGCAGAACTTTGACCAGTATTTTGGGGAAAGTGAAGGACATTATGCTATATTACCCAGCAGGCACCAGGTGGTGGCGGTGCAGAGGACACCATGGCAACGTCATGGAAATGCCATGGCAACACCATAGCAACAGTGGCCCCACTTGCTCGCTGGTGGTGTGGTACAGCCCAGACTTGCTACAGTGGTGTGGTCGTCAGATACACACTTCAGTCACATCAGCAATAGTAACATTGTTCATTAATTATTTCATCAATCAATTAATTGATCATCATCATCAACAATCAGTCAATAGGAGCAAGAACACAGTATCTACTGGTCTCTGTTTTTTGCTAAGTGAGAGACTGACAGGAATGAGCTGATTAAAAACGGAAAGTGACCAAAGGTAAAAAAGAAAAAGGTCGATGGATGGGTTAATTAACAAAGAGATGTGGTCACCATGTGATACAACTTTAAAAAGAGGAGAGGTGGAGAATGAGAATCATAGCTTGTTAATGGAAACTGGGACAAAGAACTGCAGATGAGAGCTGCAGAAAGCAAGAGACAGCAGACTGTGTGAGAGAAAGATATTAATATATAAAAGCAGCAAATGTCAAAAAGTAATGTTAGGTAGTACTAGAGGAGTGACAGACTGATAGCTATAGTAGATACAGATGAATAGAGAGTTTAGACTTTTACTTGTCTTTTTTGTTCACAGGCACTAATGTCTTCACAGTCATATAGGAGGAATCAAAATTCAAAAATGATTTCAGTGTCTAGAATCGCTACAAAGCTAAAACATTTAAAACTATTTCATCTAACACTTCCTCCAAATATACCAAACTTAACTAATATATATATATACCTGTATGTATATATATGTATATATTTATTTGTACATATATATTTCTTTATAGATAAATGATAGATTTCAAATGATAGTTGAATACAATAAAATATCTCAGTTAAATCACAGTATAACATGGTACATTCTCAAAAACATAGTATATTTTAATATATATCTTTTTTTTCTCAGCATAAAACAAAAATAAAAAAATAAAATAAGCCAGAGGGTTTTTAAGAGTCACTTCTGTTCATGCAGTCACAGACTTAAGTATTAGCGCCTCAATAAAAATCAATAATGCTCAATGACATACCAGGTGTAAGCCCTGTGGATTGGTTGAAAATAACTGTGTTCTACTACACAGGAAGCAGTCGAACTGTCGCCGTGGTTTCCGCTGTTGGGGTGCAGAGTAGAGCGAGCTTAATACCTCACTGAAAGCTGTCCTGGGTCCTAAGCATTTGCTACAAATTGAACTACACAACCCTCCCACCACAAATCTTCGAGATTTCATTCAGCTAAACATGCAATGATTCTGGGGCTTTCCAAGGGATGGGAAACGGCAAAAGCATTTCTCTAAAAACAAAGACAGGTTGTTTTAAAAACTGCCCACACGCAGAGTAAGAAAAAAAGCAATCCAGGTGCAGATAAAAGTTACAGTCTAGCCTCATTGAAAGGCAAAGGAGTTAAAAAGGGCGAGTTAGAAGGTCGACTAACCCTTTGATCTGTGACGACATGCACAAACACAACGCACAGCCCCTCACAGAGCAGGTCAACCCCCAACCCCTCTCCTTCAAGCCATTATCAACAGCATCCAAAAAGCTACAAAGTCTAAAAGTAGGTGTTCTTTTGCTACATCATGTCAAAGCTACATTCAACTACAATAGAAGAAGAGCTGGGCTGTGGCTGGTCTTAGTGTGAGAAATGAGGTGAGTATGCTGACCTTATGAAAAAGAAGAGTAAGTGTATGCACTGCAATATTGGCACAGTTTAGACAGTGGATGGCTTTTGGCACAGCTCACGGAAGGTGCAATGCTACAAATCACGAGTCTCACTTGAAAATGTAGCATTTCCTATTCATATTGATAAGCTGGAGCCAAGTGTCGCCTTAACCAATTTACTAGAATCACTTCTAGACAAATTTGATTAAATCTATCCAACCAGCGTGAAAAATAACAGAACATACAGGACATCATCTGACTCTGATCGAAACAAATTCTCTCCTTTCAAAATAAAGGAAAACAACTGCAATGTCACAGATGCAAAAAAAAAGAAAACCAGAATATGTGCCATTGCATCGTTGTCACATTAAAGGTGGGAATATTGCTCAGAGTCAAACAGTCATCTGATAATCTTGACAACGCGAGTTATCACCGACTGCTCTCTGTTAAGTCTCAACTACTGTATGTGCACCTCAAAACATTCACAGTATATCATTCAGACTTATTTACCAAAAAGAAATAGTTGATATTCTCCTCAGCACAAGTTTGATACTTGGTTACTGAAACCATGGTTACAGTGAATTTTATTGTCTGTGATAGCAACAGGTTAACATTTAGTGAAAAGTTTTATGTATCAGCAAAAAATGTTACCTGGAGATTGTGTATTTACAACTATAGCACGCATGTCAGAAAAATACAATGAGGAATTGTGCTTCATATAATCCATCATCTACAAACTCTGCCTTGGTACAATGTAGTAGAAACATAAAGTCATATCCTAACAGAGCTTTTCATAATGCACTGCACTTGGTTTTTTTGAATTCCCCTTAGTTCCTCTGAGTAAATCCTGACTGGGCACTTTCATAAAAATAATAAAGTTCATAGCTGCACACCCATTACTCTGTATCACGTAGACACAGTTATTAAAGACACCAGGAGCCTCTTGCACAACTGTCTCAAAAGCTTATTTGAATATTATGCAGCCATCTAGTGCCAATTACAGATATTACACCAATCATCCCCTTGATCCACTTACATGAGGGTGAATTATGTGTTGTTCACGTGTGGAAAGAAAAGACGGGACCTTATCTATCAAAACAAATTACTCGAAAAACCAATCTTGCGTGAAAGCTCTTGAGTGGAAATTTGGCACTGCTATTAAATCATTCCCACTTCCAACACTAGCCACATCCAGCCTCCTCTTTATTAAAACACTAACACAGTCAGAGAACTATATTGATAGAATAAAAAAGAGGGGAAGGGGGAGAAAAGTCTGAATAAGAAATAAAAGAAAGGACAGACATAAAACAAAATCTGCTACATGTCTTTTGTTCTTATTGTTATTTCTCTTCTTGAAGTTCAGTTTTTTTTTTGTTGTTGTTGTTTTTATTTATTTTATTTTTTTTTGTTCAAATACTTCAGATACTCAACTGTGTTCAAATTCTGGTTGGACCAGAAGTGACATGACAAGCTCCAACGGCGTGGAGGAGAAGTGGTTCCTGTTCATTCTGATAGGTTAAAAGGGTTTTTTAGTAAAACATGACATCACATAAATGGTCCTGGGGTAGAGCTAGATGGGTCGGATGGTGTCATGAGGTCAAAGGGCAAATAAGTGGCACTGTCCTCACTGCCCAGTAAAAGGTGACCAGGCAGACAGTGCATGAGAGAGGCGACTGCATTGCTTTTCATATCAACTGATTTACAAAAGGGAAGAAGAGGGAGTAGTCTCTCCAACACCAAGAAGCAGTCCACCAGTCCAGTTCAAAAGCCAACAGCCAATGAAGACAGGGAGCCAGACTCTATTGACCAAACACTGGCATCTTTTGGGAGAAGGTGGGTCTCTCCTCATCCCACCGAGGTGTGTTCTCAAAGCCAGAGGGAGGGAGACGTTTTGAGCATATCGTCTGTGTGTGTGTGTGTGTGTGTGTGTGTGTGTGTGTGTGTGTGTGTGTGCGTCTGTGTGTGTGTCTGTGTATATGTGTGTGTGCTTGACATCATTACTCACGGGTTGGAGACTAATGTTATCCACAGTTGTGACTTGGGGAGGGGAGGAGTACCGAAGATGACATCACAAACCTCATTTCTGAGCAGAGGAGAAGTTCTGGTGTTGCTGTCTCCGGTGATGCAGCCTCACCATCGCTCTCGTCGTCATGGGAACCATCCAAACGGATGTAGCTCACCCTGGTGTGGCGTCTCACTGTCGCCCTCACTAGAACGCGTACAATGGATTGGGTGGCGGTAGTGTTGCTCTCACACAGAGTAGTGTTAACAAGAGAACTACTATCCATATTAGCTCCCGCAGTGATGGTTGCTAATTGATTACCGATGTTTACCAAGGCAGCTATATCTCTGGTGTCGTCCCTGGCTCCAGCTGCCGTGGCACCATGGCTCTCAACAGCACTGGTGCTCGCTCCCACGTCTCCCTCTCTCCTTTCCCCCTGTCATACCTCGCTCTCCAGGCTGGAGAAGTGGGCGGACCCTCGACGTGAGCACAGGCTCTTGGCTTTGAGTGGCAGGTGGGGAGAGTAGAACCTCCGTGGCTGTGGCACAGACCGCAGTCTCTGATACTGGAGTTTGGCACTGGCTGAAGCCTGACCCTGGGCCTGGCTTGACATCCCTACCCCTGCTGGTGGCGAAACGGAGGATGAGGGGGGCGGCGGCGGGATGGCCAATGGAAGGGAGGTTGGAGACATGGACGGCTGCTGGGGCGGCGACGGCGAGGGTTGAGGCGGATGGTCTGTGGGCTGTGTGCTGAGGCTGAGGTTAGACTGGCTGCCTGATTTGGCCTGACTGGAATCTGGTTTGGGGGGCAGAGGTTTGGGACGAGAGCCCCCACTGAAGCTGTGGCAGTGGGGGAGAAGCTCTTCCTGGCTATGGGAAAGCGTTGTGATTCCTCTCTTGGTATGGGAGGTGTGTGAGCGGCTGTGGGGATGTGGGTAAGGATGGGGCTGGGGGTAAAGGCTACAGGAACACATGGTTGCCCTTCCCACTTCTTCCCTTTCCCTAGTTCGCGTCTTGCTCTTCCCTCCTCCACTTTTCCACTTTTTCTCTCCCTTCACAGGAATCTTGTCCATAGACCAATATCTTCTGGGTGGAGGGAAGGCTGCTGGAGGTGGCGGCCACTGAGAGCCCAACCCTCCACTCCCTCCCCCAGATCCCCAACCCACACCTGGCCCTGACCCCCAGAAATCACCACCAATCCAGCCCTCTGCCCGTGTCCCTAGTAGGGAATCATCTCGACTGTTGATACTGCCCCCTTTCTCTCTGGAGGGGTAGGTACCAAAAAACCAGCCTCCCCCACCTATGCCCCCTATTCCAGCGGAGGTCCCTCCCGGTCCCCCCTCCCAGTACCTTTCAAAACGGCCAAACTCCCCCGACGAGCCTTCATCTGAGTAACTATCTTCTACCCTAGCCCTGTCCCTCTCCGACTCAGAGACTGCCCCTCTACCTGCCCTTCTTCCCCTATCTTCCACCCGCTCTCTTACTCTGTCCCTCTCCTCTTCTTCCTCCTCCTCATCATCATCATCGTCGTCTTCAGAATCCCACTCGGGGAAAGACAGCCCTTCTCTTGTCTGTGCTTTGTCTTTTTCATAATGCATTAACAAAGGACGCCGCTCTCCAACTCTACCACTGTCTTCTCTATCCATCACCGCACTTCTCCGCCGCTTGGAGGATGGAAGGAGTGGGTGGATGGATGTCGGAGGGTTATTAGAGTCATCTCCTCTTCCATTCACCCAAAATTTGACGGAAGCAGGGAGCTTGTTCAGGTTAGGGTAGCGCTTACTCGGGGTGCGATGTCTGGAATGAGAGTGTGAGGATTTGGGACGCCTCTCCCGGCTCCTGGTGCTGTCCTCCTCTTCTCTGTCATTGCCCTCGTCTGCGCCATCTCTTCTGCCTCTCTCCCTCTCTCCTTCCCACGAATCCCGCCCCTTCTCCCCAAATGCACCCCGGTACTGAGCAGAAAAGGAATAGTCTTGTATCCCTCCTTCCCTCTCTCCTTCTGCGTCTCCTTCCCTCTCTTGCTCTACGTCTCCCTCCTCTGGCTCAGACCGTTTCCCCCCGGTGGATTTCTTCCTTTTCTTTGTCTTGAGCGCCTTCTTCTTTTTCTTTTTCACCTTCCTGCGCTTCCTTTCTCTCTCTCGCTCTCTTTCCCTCTCTTCCCTCTTTTTCCTCTTTTTGTTCTTTTTCTTTTTCTTCTTCTCCTTCTCCTTCTCTTTTCTCCTCTTCTTTTCCCTTTTCTGCCTCTCAGCATCTCCACCAGCTCCACCCCTCTCTCGCTCACTCCAGCTTGCCCACCACTCTTGGAGCTGCGACAGTTGGCTGCCCCCTCTCTCCCTCTCTCGTTCCCTTTCTCTGTCACCCCAAGACGTGCGTGGTTTCCTTGGGGGTATGGGTGGCGGCAGGCGACCGTGGCTGAGGGAACGAGGCCGGATGATTGAGCGCTCTCGCTCTCTCCCCCTCCCAAGAAGGAGGCTCGACTCTTCCGTCAGTTCCTCATCGTCGTCATCATCCTCTCCATCTATTCCTCCAGTCCTGTCTCGTGTGCTCCTAGAGGAGCTGTACGAGTAGGTGGGAGAGGTGGAGCGCGAAGATGAGGCAGATGAGGACGTGGATGTGGACGAGGTGGTTGAAGAAGAGGACGAGGACATATAGTGCAAGGATGCAGATGGAGACGGAGGGGTATAGGAGGGACTGAGGGGTACTGGTACAGGTAGTGAGATAGGGGGAGACAGGGGGCGTGCCCTCCTTCCACCTCCCTCCCTCACACCATCTCGTGTCCCTCCCCTCCGTCCCAGGGGCAGAATGTTCTCATAGAGTGGCCCTCCAGGCTCTTTGGGCTTCTTGGGCCTGCGCTTCCTCCAGAAGGATGAGGGGAGAGGGGGAGAGGGGTGTGGCAGCGGGGGTGTAGGAGGAAGAGGTGCCTGACTCTTAGGAGGCAGTCTGGGAGTGCCCAGAGGTTTAACAGCCCCTTTCCCCTGACCTCCGCTGCCACCTCCTACCGCCCTCTTCCCCACCCCATGGTCCATGCCCTTCTCTGAGTAGAAGGCCACACTGGCTGGAGGGGGCTGGGGGTGGCCCCTGGGCATAGTCTTGGGGGTCTGGGACCCTGCTTGCTGCTCCATGCAGGGCCCCAGTCCCTCAGGGTCAATGGGACCATAGTATCTCTTATAGCCATCAAGTCCCCCACCCCCTCCAGCAGTTGAAGCCCAGTTTGGTGGGACTTTCTGAGCAAAGGGTCCCATGTCTGTGATGCCCCCCCTCACAGCCATTGGGTTGGTGGCTGTTGCGGATTTGGGAAGCCTCCAGCGATCCACCACAGCCAGCCTGCGGTCTGGCCTGGGCAGGAAGGTGGAGCAAGGGAGGGGTGCACCAGCCATTGGGGTGTTGGAGGGACCCAGTGCTGTCCCAGAATGCACCATGGTGGGAGGAGAGCCCGGTAAAGGGGTTTTGTAGACGGGCTGCGGTTGCTGCTGTTGCGGCTGCTGCTGCTGTTGCGCCATGGCGATGGCTGGGTTTGTCATAGAGGTCGCGACAACATGTGACTGGGACGGGACTGTAACCATCGCAGTGTGGTGGTGTGTAGGCAAAGACTTGCCACCTGGTGTCGTTTCATCCTCAAAGCTACAGCAGCTGTACATGCCCTAATAATGAGAGAGCAAAGACATAACACAGAGTTGATTTATACTAAAAATTTATTTGTATAAGACAAAACAACTAAGAGCAAACTGTGGTTTAAGGTAGAAAATAAGAAAAATAATTAGCCACCCAAAAAGACCTAAACCTGATCCAGTAATCCAAATCCTGATCCAAATTTCGAAAGAAATGCAAGATTTCTGTTTTCTCAGGCAAACATCACTTTCTATTTATAGTACAGTGTTGCACTGTGTGTGTGTAACACATTTTCTTACATAAATGCATAAATTACAACCACACTGGTGTAAAATGAACATTTGTCAACGAAGCTACAATAATCACATGCATGTGGCGCAATCTGTTTCTGTCAAGGTCACTGTCAAAGGAACAGGATATCCAGGGTGTGAGAGGAATTGAATTTCAATTAATCTTCCGAATTGACTGTGTGGGATTGAATTGACCTCAGACCTCACACCTTCTAACACAGATAAGGACACACAGGCAGAAACACAGAGCTTACACATGTGTGCTACGGCGACATGTGCCTCATCCCTTTTACAATTATGTTCCCGGGTTTTATGCAGGACAAAACTGATTTTTTTATGGTGAAAGTTAATACATCAGCAACGGGTATTTTTCCCTAATACACTTTTCAGAATGTCTGCCAAACAGTGTGACATTTAGTGTGTCTGTGCAAAAATGCCACTCACCCAGACAAAAACACTTACCCTGCTGATTGCCAAGAGAAAGTCCAATTTGCCAGAACTGGTGGCCATGCAGTGGCGCAGCTTCCAGTACACTAAATGCTCCCAGGCAAACACCAGAAGACTGAGGCCCATAGCCACCAGAAGCATGTAGAAAACCCCAGCCATGTTGTCAATGTCCAGTTTACTGCTCATCACCTCAATTTTGTCATTATGGCAAATACCAGACAGCCAGAGGCGCTCCAGCATCTCAATTTCATCTGAAAGGGAGAAGGGGCGGGGGCACAAGGGGACACTGGCTTATTTCAAAGTAGGTGGATGGATGGATGGATGGATGGATGGATGGATGGATGGATGGATGGATGGATGGATGATAGATAGATAGATAGATAGATAGATAGATAGATAGATAGATAGATAGATAGATAGATAGATAGATAGATAGATAGATAGATAGATAGATAGATAGATAGAAGCGACAAAGAGGCAGTAATAAGCCCTGAAGTACAGGTCTGCAGTCTTTCATGTTGTTTGCCCATTATCCAAGGTGACTTCTCAAGGTCAGAGGTCAGTAATACAAAGCACTGTGTCCCAACGCAACAAAGGGGAAGGAGACTGAGACACAGAGGGAGAGAGGGTCCAATGAAGTACCGCTGAGAAGTAAAATGGCATCGACAACCTAATCTCAACATTGTAACCCAGAGTAAATGAGGAGAGGGGGAGAAAGAGAGACCAGGAGATGTGGTAGCCTGGATAGGTCGGGCGAGCATGGAAAAGAGGGGAAGGGATAATGAGAGAGGTGGGAAGAATGCCTTATAAAGACAGAGAGGGAGCAGCATTCTTTCTCTGTCCACAAACACGTCAGGGGAAATGAGACAGTGAGAGTCAGAGGGTGCTGGAAGAAGGGAAACGGAGATGGAGGACGAGAGGCAGAGATTGTGTCATTATGACAAACAGTAGGACACTCCTCAGCTTGAAGAGGCTGAGAGGAGAGAAAAGGAGAGAAAAATGAAGAGAGCGAGAGAGACGATAGGAAGGGACAGAGACATAAGCAGAAAGACAAGATCATAATCATTTAATTGTGCTGGAGTGATGGTCAGAATCTCCATCAAGGTGCTAAGCTCTGTGGGATTCGAGATTCCCATCTGTTAACCTACCTGGAACCAGGCAAGATCATTTTACCCACAACTCTGCCTTTTCACATGGGATCTGACTGGTCTAATGAATCTGAGCTTCCCTGCTACACCTGCGATTGGCTGCAAGGGTTGCTGGTGTAACCATAGTGATGGATACCCAGAAGATCCAGAGTGTGTGATTCATTTTGGAATTAAAGAGGGGTCTTCTCCAACAGAAGTAATGAGGGCTCTCGATTACACTAATAACAATGTCAGGCTGAGCAGCACTGCAGCAGCCAGGTCTGAAGGTTGCATTCACTGCATATTACAGTCTCTGAACTAATTCAAATCAAACAGCTGGAGAAAAGTTTAAAGCTGAAAAGTGAGGAATCTACTTGCAACAGTACTCTGCGCTGTGAAACTCAATCTATTGCCTTATTTGTGGCATCATCAGCTCTAGATAAAGCAGATTCGGTCATGTGTGTGACCTGCAGTGTGTCTCCTGTACAACGTTATTAGCCAGTGACTTTACGCCAAAGCAACAGATGGAAAACGTGGTACTACATCATATACATATACATTCCAAGACACAAAGGTCTGTTTTTAACTTAAGAGCATAGCCCTGCTGAAGATTTATCAGCATCATTGACCTTCTGTAGCAGCTGTGTGTCCAAACAAGAGCCTGACGTGTAAACAGCAAGTGTCTTAGTCGAGGGTGCAGATAAACAGGCAGTGTCACTTCACAGGTCTCAGATGAATCCTTTCTCTGCACTCTAAGTCTCATCTCCTGACTTTGCTGCCATTTGACTCCCAGTGATTCATCTTATGCTTCTTCGTCTCCCTCTTTTAAATCTCTTCTCACTGTGCCTGTTCCTTCCCCTCGTAGACCTCTGTGATGCCAGTTGTCTCTACCTCTCAGTCACAGCCAGCTCAGGCCTGACAAATCTGACAGGTGTGTCAAATCCACACTCCACCTATGCTGTTCCTGGCAGGTCAGGTCAGGCAGAGCTGCAAACACTGCAAACACAGAGCCGGCTTGCACCGCAAAGACATTATTTAATAAAGGGAGTCATGTCTGTCTGTGTGCGAGAGCGGGCGCACGTGCACGTGTGCAAGTCCCAGAGCACATATTTGCATTTTGCAGGATGCCAGATGTGGCACGACACCAGACGCGTCCAGAGACACTGAGCTCCACAGTTGTTGAGCATAAAACCGTGACCCGTACAGTCCCATGCTTTTATCACAACATAACAAACCTCTCTGCATTCATTGCAAGATTTCTGAACAAACACCCTGCCCACCAAGAGCCGGAAACCCAGCTTCCCACAATTTTCAATAACTACTTACTGAATAGTACATTCTTGGAATGAAAATCATGATACGATGCAAGAAAAAATAGGAGCGGATCTGATAAGAGAAATAGGGGAGATCTCGCTACTCAGCACTTTCGTCTTTACCAGGAATGGCCTTAAAGCTGTGCTATGAACAACCAGAGGCAGCTGGAAGGGAGAACAATACATTCACAGGGTCGGGAAAATACCTCCAGTGCTCTGCTATCCTGTAACGCAGTTGTAAAAATGATGGGACTCAACACCGCATGGCACAATAATGATGTAACACCGTGACATGATTTAGCCCCGCTGAATGTATGAGTCCTTGAGTCCTAGGGCGATTGTTGAGATGCAGCCTTTCAGAGGCACACTGAATGCGAGCCCCCCCCTTCACTTCTCTCCACATCCAAACAAACTAATCCTCTTCCTTAGTAATCCACTCCAATAATGCCTGCCTACCACTAGAACCCTCAGCATTCAACACTATCCTGTAACCAGATTCGTGCGGCGTACACAGCCGATGTAAAGGGCTTTCGCTAAACAGAGCAGAAGCAATGACAAGGGCACGTATCAGGAATTAAAAGAAACAACAAAGTATGTCGAGGCTGTCTGAGCTCTCTGTCTTTCTTGCACACACACACACACACATTCAATACCAGGTCCAGCTATTCAGCTCCAGATGCCAGTCTTATTTAATAGATCTTGGCACAAATTTGGCATTATCAGAGTGTAAGCAGCTAAAGTGTCTGTGTGCCAGAAACAGCTAAAGGGCTTTGTCCGCCACACCATAAGTAAAGCTGATTTAAAACATGAGCAAAAGCCAAACAAGCAGTATCCGATTCAGACAATAAATGCGTGTGGCGGACTGTGTAAAATGACAATCAAGCATTAGTGCGCGGACAAGTATTGCGGAAAACGGGTTGTTTCTGTCAAACACGGGGAACGGCCCTCTCCCGGATTAATCCTAAACACAGGCGTGTGACACAGACGAACAACAAACCATTAATGCTCTCATCTATTATTTAATTATTCAATCTGTTTTCTATATGTCCCTTTGCTTCAATGCGCTCCTTCCACGGCGCGCTATTTTCAGTGGTTTCTTTTCGGTTATTTCTTCACACTTTCTCACTCCCTGTGTCAGTTGCAGCTAATCTGTAATAAGTGCAAATCTGTCACCAAGTTGTGACTTTTTATAACAGTGACTCACACGAGCAAATCCTTTTTGCTTTTACAATTTCAAGCAGGTGAATAATGAAAGCCCAAGAAAGCCAGATAGGTTTGTAGGAGCATCTCATTTCTGCTATGAAACAAACAAATGCCTTTATGCCCCCCACTCCAATCTCCTCTGCTCTTCTAATAAAGAGACTTACAAACCCCTTTAAAGGCACCATCAGCCCTCTCCTACACATCATTGTTCCCTCTGTTACAATCAAAATACCGTTCAGCCTTCACTCCCCTCACACCTCATATTCCTTTCTCAACAACCTCTCGTTCATCTACCCCCTGTGTCCGCCATCCACCCCCCGCATCCGCACCGCTCTGTCGCTCGTTTCTCCGGCTCTCTCATTTCACCCATAACCTTCTTTTTGTCCTAATTATTTTTCCTCTGTACCCTCCCCTCCCCACAGTTCTCACCATCTCCCACCAGCTGCAGCAGGGCCAGGTCAAGAGGACGTTTCCAGCGTGAGTTTTTGTGCAGGGCGATACCGTAGCCTGTGGTGGCAAAAACCTTCCCCGAGCCTATGGTCATCACCTTGGAAAAGGGACAATATGCAGATATTTAAACTCACCAAGAGGCAAACGTGTGCGCATGTGTGTGAGCAAAAGAGCGAGTTAGGGAGCTAGCCCTCACCTTACAACCTTCGTCCTTCCTGGCCATATAGTTCAATACTGCAGCATCGTAAATAAAAGCATCCAGTTTCCTGTAAAGACATCAAGGGAGAATTCATTCATCATTTAATCGGAGCAGGGGAGCAAATGGATGAAGAAACCGGCTGAGGCAGGGGAGGAGTTATAATGGTGTATCTGCAGCGTACCCGGAAAGGGAGATGGGGTGGAAAACGCATACGGCAGACGGGCACAGAGAATGATGGAGAGGGCATAAAAAGTTAAATCATGACAAGAAATGCGAGGAAGGGTGGAATAGTAAAGCAGGGTTTGGCAGAAAGAGTGAAAACACAAGGAGAATAGAATAAGGCAGAGATCAGGGAAAGATGTGTGAGTAAGGAGAAGCGGGAAGGTGGCGGAGGAGGTGAAGGAGAAGAGGGGGACAGGGATTTATACGGTGCGAAGAGCACAGTGACAGGGAGAGAGACAGAGATAGAGAGGGAGGGGGGAGATTTACACACTTCAGGGGGAAAAGACACGGGATAGAGCCAGAGAGTGATGAGGATTATAAAGTTTAAATACAGACACACTGAGAAAACACTAGGAGGGGTAAGAATGGACCGAAAAAGAGAGGGATAAAATAAAAATAGTAATATTATAAGAGGACAGCTGAGGAGAGGACAATGGACAAATGAAAAGATAAGAGACACACTGAAAACTGCAGAAGTAAAGCAGGGGTTTCTCATTTTTGTGCATGTTAACACCGAGTTATTATTGTAGCGTCAAGTCAGTGGGGACTGGAGGGGCGACGATGACAGAGGCTTAGGATAAAGTAAACTGGGATTATCCAACACATGATGGGTGATTCTACTAGAGACCGAGGAGGGGGAATGCTGCTCGCGCTGTGTGAGTGGGCGGGGACAGCAGTGAAGGTAGAGAAGGAGCGAGAACGAGAGAGTAAAGGTGAGAGATTCTGTGCAGGAAAGCATGAAGTGTGGAAAAAGATGTGAAATGTTGGTTGGAGTTGAAAACAATGCCACTGTGTATGATGGCCCGCTAGTGCGAGAGTGAGAACATTTATAAAAAAATAAATAAAAAAATAAAAAACACACTCACACAGAACAGCAGGCCATATCCCCTGGCAGTCTCCAAAACCAAGTAATAATGTTTATTATTATTATAATATAAACTAAGCTTGTGGCGAGAAATTGCACGAATATAAACTGCTGTTTTCAAGGTCAAGAAAGCAACGTCATCACAAACCCCAAAACAGTATTATTTATGAATGTCAAGATCTGATTATAATTCCACCTGTACTCTAAGAAACATTTCTAGAATCAATTTGCGATGGCTGTGAATGCATATTGAAGAGAGAAAACAAAAGCGTTATGGAGGAATAATACAGGAATTTAAAAATGGGTAGATGAGGTTTATCGTGTATCCCTCACACTAGGACATTCCTGTTATGTAATTTAGTTTGCACATTTGTACTTAATTTGCTATGTCATCATCTTGGTTTTTGTTGTGAGTCACTTCAAATCCTGCGAGGCCAAAAAGAGTTTAGGTCTGAAGTGAACAAAATTATTTCTATATTGGCCCGAAGAAAGTTTGACTTTTTAAAACAATAAATGAATGTTGATTTGCTAAGCACATTTGAACGGACATTCAGAAACATGTGAAGAAAGACAAAGATCAAGCAAGGCGCGTGTGTGAGCTCATGTTGTGGCGACAGACCCGGTCTTGAGGTTCATGATGGCGTCCTCCACTCCTCTCTGGTTGTATTTTCCCATATACTGGTGCATGTCTGGGTAGTTGGAGCGGATGTTTTTTTCTGTGCTCCCATTGGGCACTGTGCCAAACTTCAGAGGTGGGTACTGCTCCTCGGGATGCTGAAACTAGCAGAGCAAAGGGAGGCGAGGGAGGGAGACGGAAGGGGCATGAGACACACCAGGCTGTGCACCAATCTGTCTGACCTATTTCTGTCCACTTTCCAGACTAACTTACACCCCATACACAGTCAAATCTTCTGAACAGAGAGCAGTCTGTGGACTTAAAGTATCATCTAGGACTGCCCTTTAAGTTTGCAAGAACTGTGGTAATTGAGTTACGTTAAATGAGGTTTTATTCAATTCTAAATTCCCGTGCTCTAATAAATTCTACATTCAAATACATGGGATTTGCCTCAGTCTAATACTTTAATTCTCCTCCCGCTTCCCCTACTTAATCAGTATTCATGCGGTGAAGTACCTTCTTGTCCGAGAGGCCTGACACCGTGTCAATGTACTCCTCCTGGATCATGAAGGCAGCCAGGTTAGCAGTGTAGGAGGCCAGAAATATGACAGCAAAGAAGGCCCAGATCAGCACCATGATCTTGCTTGTGGTTCCTCTCGGATTCTCCACCGGCACAGAGTTGTTGAAGACAATGGCCCACAGAAGCCAGACAGACTTTCCTATAGTGAAAGTGGACCCTCCAGCTTCTGGCCAGATTGATACAGAAGAGAAACAAGACTTTTGAGCACAATGAGCAGTTGTAACATTATTTTTTTTTTCTAGAGGGCAATCCGGTCTGCATCACAGTGTATTCACTGACATGTGAATAGAGACGGGGCAGCAGATTCAAATTAAATGTCCCTGAATGATCTGTAAAATGTTCTCACGGTACATGAAACTGGTGACTGTACGTTGGGATGGCAGCTTTCAATCCATCCGCTACACAGTCTCACAAATGATTAAATGACTCAGTGCAAATGACCATCATAAGGGCTCAAACATACCTACATATAGACGACAGTAAAAGGAGGAAGGAAGGGGGGAGAGATGGGAGAGTGAATGAGAGGGATATGCGAGAGGATGACAGGGAGGTAAAATTATGTAGAGCACAGCAATCATGCGGTAAAAGAGGTGAGTCTGGCTGGGTGCTGGACCAAGACATCGGGCACAGAATATCACATAGGTACAAAATATGCCGCTGAATAACAAACAGCTCCTTCAGTATTAGGAGTACTTGGATGCAGATCAATATACCGTAGATATAATTTCTCGTCTGCCACATTAAATGTTAAGGATTTGGGGCAGCGCATTTAAAATGTCTGTCAGTTAATTTTGAGGCCACTCAGACAGCAAGAAAACAACCTCATTGAAAGTTTATTATGATCCTAAAAAAAAAAAAATCTTTTTGACAGGAGTGTGTTCAGTGTTTGTCCATTTGATCCATTTTGCAACAGTGATGGACTGCACACAGACCCATTTATCAGACTGAGAAACACAGACAGCTTAGACTCATCACTCACTTTTGCCAGTCTGGAGACTGCGGTTGTAGCCCACAGGGCTGAAGAACTCAAAAATGAAGACAGTCACAGCCACTACAGTCAGGCACATGACGAACATCATCACCCACACTGCTGGACTGTAGGGCTCTGTGTGGGAAACAAAATACTTAAATGAGCATATATAATAAGGACAAATGAATTATTGAAACATTATTATTATTCATTAAATCATTATCAATATAAAGGAGAAGAGAGCTTTAAACCCTGGCACATACACATAAACTCATACAGGGATGAGCCTCGTATAGAGTGAAACTAGAAACCACTGGAGCAAACATATTCTCTAGAAGTCCATAAACACCGGTTCTCGTTTTTTATGATCATTTCAATGCAGTCTATAGGCCAATAAGGCTGTTCTCCCACCGGAGCCTTAAGTTTGCTGACGGAGTAAAAGTAAAAGTTAAGAAGACACGAGCAGCTAAGGAAAAACAGCAGTCAATCTAGACGTGAAGACCAGAAACCAGAGGCCGAGGAGCTTTATGCAAACTCGACACTTTACCATTAGATGAGATTCTGTGCATCCGCTGCAGAAGATGCTTCCATACAACACTTCTTACCTAAGAAAGCGGATGGTGATACGGTGCCGTTGCTGCGGGAGACCATGACACTGATCCCCGTCTCCACAAAAGGGACAGAGAAATCCACGACCTCGGACCGCTCCTCGTTGATAGTTAGAGAGCCAATGGCCATGTCTGCTCGCTTGTATACCACCTAAAGGGAGAAGGAAATGAGCGGTAAGAAGTCTAATAATGATCTGTTCCATTTGCTCTACAGAAAGAAAAAGAAAACATTTTACACATAACAAAGGTTTATTTCCCATTGAGAACTTGACATTTCAAGACTTTGACCCTCGAATGGGTCTGTATGAGGAATTCCAAGGATTCAGTGCAGCACAAATACAAAACACGTGTCTCTCGTGCATCTCTTTAGTATACAAAATGAGCGAGGGTCTGTCTCCTCCCCGCCGCTATCTAGCAAAACCTGAAAACCGCTGTGTCTGCTGATTGTACAAGTGAAATGTTAATCTACATTAGACATGGCACACCCGCTCTTCAGAGCAAATCAGCACAAAAACGCAGCGAAGCGGAAAAGCGGAGCACCCTCCTCTCAACTTTGCCAAGTCTCTGGATTACCTGATCAAAGAATGGCAGGCTTTGGAGCATCTGATTAAAAGACAGACATTAGTTTGAGAAAAGAAAATTCACTCAGCCTTTCGCATGTGAAAATAGATTTGACAAACAGCTCTGGGGCCGGGCTCGAGATATAAATGTTAGAGCGAGGGAGCACAGTAGAACTGTTATGGAACCCGTGAAAAAACTGCCGCTTGGCAAGTTCCCTCTGGGACAAAGACAGAAACAGCGGGGCGCTTCAATGAAACAGCAGCCCCCGTATCGATCTCACTGAGTGCGTGAGTACGTGCGCATGTCAGATTGTCTGCGTTGTCTTTTTTTTTCCTGCCAGCCTCTCTGTGTTTTCTCCTGATAGGAGATCATGAACCATATTTCCATGAACATATAAAGGATTAATTGCAACTAGCCAGGGGGTGTCTGACAAAGTGTGTATGCGCTTGTGTATAAGGATGCGTCTCCGCGGAGACACACACAATGGGGATGTGTTTGTAGACGAGTGTGTTCACCACATGCGTTAGACATCAAGCTTGTCCTTCAGATTTGTTTAACTGCGCGTCATTGTCCTCTAATACAGCACATGTTCGTGTGCACATGTGTGTGTGTGTCCGTCTGCGTAATAAATTACACTGTCTGATTGCTGGCAGTGGTTAAGTGGCCATAACTCACACGGTGATTGATGTGACAGATAGCATTTAACTGGTCACACAGCACGCAGGACGACGCGCTGAAGAATGCTACTACACAGCATGTCAGCAGAATATACAAAAGCACAATGCACACACACACTCACACATGTGCCAGTGACACGGGGCCGACATTAAGACCACATTGCTCACAAAGTCAGACAGGCAGAACCACAGGCGTCCACGTACATACACACATAAACAAGGACTTGCCTCTCCAACCATGCCGTTCCAAACCCCATCAATTTTCTTCCCGTGCTTCCCATTGGTCACTAAATATAGGTCGTAGGTGAAGCCGACGATCTTAGCCAATCTCTTCAGGATGTCAATGCAGAAGCCCTTGCAGCACTGCTTCATGGGAACCACGCCCTCGTGGATGGCACTGTGAAAGGAGGAGGAGGAATCAATTACTTAATTTAAAACTGACCAGTTTGTAAGGGCGCATTTGATGATGCATTCGATGAGTTTCAAAAAGGAAAGGAGAGGAAATGAAGGCAGTAGTAAATGGTCAAATTGAAGGAAAAGTGTGACCAGGTCTGTGGTGACAGGTTTGATCGACCAGAGGAGGATAGGTGCTGTCATCCCTTCAGAAGCTGATGAACCATAAAGCTCCTCTGTGGTCATATCTGATTCCAGACTCCTGAGTCATTCCACTGATCCTCTGGAGAGCAGTCTGTTATTGATTACGGCCAGGGAGTGAAGAGACAACAGTTTTGATAGGTGACTGATGTCACCTCAATTGGATTGCATCATGAGAGCCGAGGAACTCCATTCATAACGCTGGGAAATGAAGTAGAGAGGCTACTACTCTTTTTTCCATTAGTTTCTTAATATAATTTCCCCACAGCAGCACTTGTGGAAACGTTAAAATTATAGCAGGGAAAAGGAACGCGTTTGATCTCAAATATACATCAAAACACATTAGTCCAAAACTTTCTTTCAAGCAAAACACTCTAACCTGGCGTTAAGGGGTCGCCTGCAGGGAACTGAATCACGGATGCAGGTTCCAGATGCAGCGTCTGCGAGCTCCACAATGACAAATGGCCTTTCCTCCAGTGTGACAACACGCAGGTGCTGGGCATCATCAGGTGGTTTAAGGAATGGCCCATATCGGGACCAAGCTGGGTAACGAAGCCTCAGCACACCATTCTCCCACCAGCCTACCTAGGGGAACAGACGAGAGAAACATTAGAGACAGGCGGAGCGCGCACACACAAGCATTTCTTCTGTTTATAATGATAAATAAACACATGTCATCTTTACTGCACTCAGCACAAAGTATGAAAACATATAATCAAACCCACTGACACGGACTCTGGATCTTGTAGAAGAAAAAGGTACCCAGAATTCTCCCTCTCAGACAAACATTTAAACGTACTAAAACAAAGGTTTTGTAAATGTATGACAGAATCAGTTCAAGTAACCATTTTTGGAAATAGAATGTTTTCCAATCTTAGAGACTATTTTGACTTGTACCACTCACATCGTTAAGGCTTTTTGTAGAATCAAATATTTCAGTGACATCTGAAAATATGTTTGAGGGTAAGTGCAGGAGCTTAGTTTGAGAATTCACTGAGTTACAAACCATATAAAGAGACCTCAAAGAGCTGTCTCTGTTTGTGCAGCGTCTCCCTGAAAATGGATTGCGATTGGTTGGACTCAAATGACGTCACCCTAAAGGTACGTTCACGTTTCGATTCCGGTCACCGTTGCTATTACTGTCTAACGATGCCCGTCCCACGTGTCCCCATAGCCTACATCCGATACATTACTTCAAGATGAGCCTCTCATTTCGCTTCTCATACAGCTCATACATGTCAGCATGAAACTATCGTGGATGTATAATTACTTCCGGTTTCCTGCGATCGCGCTTAAACTTTGACCCGGGCGACCACGTGTCCAGCCAATCGGAAAGAGCAGGTGGGGATTACCTCTCACCCAGGCCTGCGATCCACAAGTGCGTGTTCAAATAATTAAAAGAAACACGAAAGCCAAAGCCAGCTTTGTTTGCAGTGTTTACCAGCGGTGATAATATGCGACGTTTACGTGCAGACGTTATGGGATTGTTTAAAAACACCTGGTAAGTGTACAATAAAAAACAAAAAATTGATTAATATTTATATATATAGCCTATGTTTTTCACGCAAACTGCCTAAAATCTATTTTTTATTGAAACTTCTATATATGTATGTATGTCTGTGTGTGTGTATATATATATATATATATATATATATAGCGCCAAATTATGGTAGCATTGACTGTAGGGTTCCAACATGTGTCTTCAAAAAAATATGTTTTATTAATGCCTGAATACACATATACTAGTGTTGCAAAATCACATAAAATACAGAAAAACAACGGCTCTGTGTAATAGCTCCAGGCTTGTAGTTTCGCATTTAATTAACTGCTGTTTGACAGTTTGTATCTTTGCCCGCAAACAACTTTACTGTTCTCTTGTAAACACGCATGACTGTATAAAGTGACATTTCACCCGACGCATACCTTGAAAATAAAATCTGAGACTTCTGCATTTACAAGGCCACATCCAGTGAGGGCAGACGTAAACACCCGCGTAAGCCTTTTAGTACGTGCGGTTTGTTGGACATGATGATGTTTAATCACTCAACAGTTTCAGGGCGACATTCATTAAATTTCGCTGTTTCAGTTGTTACAGTTGTTTGTATGGGGTTGCATCATTATGACAACTTTTGCATCACAACGATGGAGAAGGATAAATTGCACAATATAAAAGGAGTGCGGCAGCGCCACAAACTATGCATGTCGACAAAAAAAGTACACCTCTCTGACAGTCTTGATAAAAACTGAATATTATAGGGTCTGTAAAGACAGTACTGCAGAGCCAGAGAATTCTACTTGATTATATTGTCCAGGCACTACGCATGATATTCTGCCTACTCACTTTATTTCAGAAATCTAGGCCCTAAATATTCATTCTTGTGTGGGACTTGAGCCATTACTTGTCACATCTCTGCTATTGCAACAGCTGCACTGACATGATAGTACTAGTCATTTACATCAGTGTCATACTAGACACTGAACACAATAATAAGGCAATTAACTCGATGGCCACAGGCTTTCCTGTGGGAGTGGCTGTGACAGGGGTGAGTGTGGTAAGGATAAATCCTGATCTTTAACCTCGAAGTCAATGAAGAGCCCTACAGTTATGCTTTAACTCAACTTGTTGTCATTTAAAAACTTTTATGAAACAAGGTCTGCTCAAAATGAGGTTTAAGATGCAAGCTTTAAGAAAAAAAAAGCACATGTGCACGGGTTAGACCAGCATTTTTGATTGGCTTTTAGAATCTGTTCTTCTCTTCTTTCTGTGCCTGCGTCTATGTGTCTGTGTCCACTGTTGACCTAAATGTGTCTGTCAAGATTCCCTTTAGCTGTATCATTGTTCTCCCCTTCTCTCTGCATTGTTTATGTGCACTCTGGATGTGTTGGATGCCTATGCCTGGGATGTTCAGACTTTTGAAAGCAGCACAAGGCAGCACCATACCCAGGAAGATTCTTTTTTTTTTTTTTTTTTTTTTAGGCTTCCTCTTGCAGCGTCATTTGACAATTTTAGGTGCTATCTCCTGATAAAAGTCACATCTAAGTGACATGACAGGTGCACCTGAGGGGAGTGAAAAGAAAGTGTGCCTCCAAATTGTATACCCATGCACGCACAGAAACATGAAGATATAAGGTTAAACACACACGCAAAGCTGAGAAAGTGAGTGTTAAGCAGGCCAGTAGAGTAAAGCAAAGTTTGGCGGCTTTGTGCAGCCTGTCTGCCTGTCTAATGCAAGCGCTGGCTAAGAGGAGAAGGAGAAGGAGGACGAGGAGGAGGAGGAGGAGGACAGTGTTTCGACTGCACTCCAACCGAAGTTTATCAATAGACATTCAATCAAAACACTTTTGGGGAACACAGACATGAAACTGATTGAGCTTACAGGGGAACACACTATACCCTCTATAAAACAAATACACAGAAAGCCACTAACACAAATGTCAGAAAAAGAATAAAATATAATGCATTGGAATATTATGGGGCAGGGAAAGTTGGGTTTGGAGCAAAGGTTTGAAGAGCCTTAGTCACTTTGAGCTTAAATGAATCTCCAGCTTCTGTGAGTTTTGTTAATAGATGTTCATTAAATTCTGATAATATCCTGGAACATCTAGCTCTATGTGCCGCAGAAACAAGCCGTTCTAATGCTGGACAACCTTCAGTACTTGTCTGCAGAGTTTCACTAAGCTAAGCTGGGTGCTCCCAGGCTCTAGGTAATGGTGCAGTCATTGTAAAGAGAACATTAAATATTCAGGGAGAGCCAACAGCGTGGATGTGCATAATAGGCAGATACAGGCGTCTTATCCTCATTGTGGGTGTGTGTGTGTATGCAACAGGGTTTATGCAAGAAGGGTGTAGGCACATGTGTATAAGCATACAGCTTGTGATCTCATTTGAGTGCACATATGTGGATGACTGTGTGTAAGCTCTAAGTATGTATGTGTGTATGTGGGCGGGTTTCTTACCCTGGGTTTGCACAGAGTCGAAGGACCAGCGCAGGAGCTTATAATTGAAAGGGATTTGAGGGATATGGCAGGAGTCAGCATGGTACGACACACTGTGACTGGACTCTGGTGGGCTGTTAAAACCAGCAGGAGGCTGAGAACCACCAATGTGTGAATTTATGCGCGTGTGCGTGCATTTGTACATGTGCGGTGTTTGTCATTATTTGCCAATGCAGGCTGTATGTTCTGAGGTTGGTGTGTGTGTGTGTGTATTTATGCGTGTGTGGTATTGAGGGGCTGGTGTGTGGTTGAGAAAATGAGCATTGCTTCTCTCTTCTGACACTGACTAGGGTAAAAAATCCTGGCGTATTAAAGGCAAAACATCTCCAACAGGTGACAAGCCTTCATAGTAAGGATTTCTCAACAGCCACAGTTTTACATGCCATGGGTACTGGTGCTTGACATACGGTTATGTTGACTACACCCTCAAACACACAAAATAACAGTGAGTCTACAGCCATGACACCCAGCGCTAAATCTACATCCCATTTTACAGCAACGACTTGAGGAAAAAAAAGCAGGGAGTAAGAACAAAACACAAAGCACTTATTGATCACAACCGCACCAGAACATTACTTTCTATCAATGAACAAAGAATGAAATGTGTGAGTACATATGGCTGCAGGGCTGCAACTGTTCAAGTTCTGAAAGAAATCCCTCTTTGTAGCGTCTCAGCAAGAAAACACATGGAAGATATTTTATAAGAGAGAGACTGTATCTTTGGAAGGCACCAACTTGATTTGAATCTCTTGGACTAACTTTGCATACATTTTAAAATGGATTTTTTTGTTTCTTCACTAACCGTACGGAGAAGCAGATCACAACCAGCATTTCTTTAGAGCTCCATACAGCCCTGTGAGTAGCGCAGCAAAACCAACTAAAAAATATGAGCCCATCCAAAATAGTTCCCTGGCAATATCCAAAACGGTGTGATGCTTCCACATTTCTCACACCAATAATACCCCAAAATAAAGCTTAATAAGTCGATAAAAATGAAAAAATGCAGGAAATTCTTCCACTTTAGAAGCTATAAACTGGAAGAGTGACCCATCTACCTAAGGAGTGATTTGAAATGAACTATCAAGCTTGAGATAATTATATTTCTGTCTATAGACTAATCATTTCATAGCTTTGTGTGTGTGCGTTTGCAGCATTGCGTGAGTTAACTTGCTCCAGAAAACAGCAGAGAAGCAGCAGCAGCAACATAACGGGCACAGGAGATCAAACAGAGTGCAGTCAAATGATCAGATGAAGGCCTCCATCCTATGCCTTAGGCACGTATAGCCACAGTGAACTTTACATGAACATGAACCATGTAACCTGCCCATCTTCACTGTCGGGCTCATTTCAGATGACAGTGCAACATCTAGCTCACATTGAGGGGTTAGGGCTTCAGTGTTGCTCACATCTGAAGAAAACCCACTCAAGGTTCAGTTGCTAGGAGCTGTTTTCCTTTCACTTTCACAGAGGACAAAGTAACGAAGATCTCTACATCTTTAAAAACGGTTCATACTGAAAACAGAATAATTCAGAATCAGCCGTTTTCTCTTTTCAATCAACTCTTCCAACACTTTATTAGATTAAAATAATTGACGTCATGTCCTTACATCCTCCCATCCACGTCCAGGTGTCCAGGAGATGACGTCCAGGAAGGGGTTGGCCAGGTAACCATCACTATCAAAGGAGTAGTCCCGACCACCCAGTGTGATGTTGCTAAAATACCTGCATTGTTGTTGGATGGAGATGGGAGACAGACAGACAGGTAAGTATATGTTTTCAAAAAAAAAAAAAATAAACAAAAAAACATAGTATTAGCAAATGAATTAACAGCTTTAGGATACGAGGAAAAACAGAAACAGAAATCTTAAGGCTGCTTTCGATGCAACAGAACACCTGTTCTATTTCCACTTGAAGCTAAATCACGGCACCTCTGTAGTGACAGTCAGGGCATGTCTGTTAATCAAATACATACAGACGAGGGATCAGACGTGCAGAATTGTCAGGATCTTTGAAGTCAAACAACTGCTGCTCTCTGCATCTGCTGCGAGCTCTATACTTTGTCTGATAATCACACAGGACACACCTTCTAATTGTCTCCTTATGTCATCCCGCTGGCTTCAAAACACAAATTCCGCAAGCCTTTTTCTATGGCATGACAGGATGCATCAGATAAAACAGTGGCTTGTAGTTGCAGACAGTGAACAGCAGGTAGCAGTGCAAAAAAAAAATGGAAATGAAAACATCTTGCTCCTCTGTTGCTGGACATCATTTATAAACAAAGACAGAAGAATCCATTAATCACTTCCCTATAATTAGCATATTGTGTGTGCTAAGCATCATTTACAAATATTACTGCAAATAGACTTAGTAATTACATGTTTGAGGGATTTTCAGTGACCAAACAGAAAGCAGTCTCCCTCTTTATAATGTTGTATGTGCTGTGCATGAGGAGCAAGAATGAGTGTTGTTAAAAATGAACCGAGACGATAAGCACACCCACTTGGGTTACCTGTTAGAGTGTGCTACTGTCTATTTGTCGAGGCTACAAGGAATATATTAAAGCTGGCTCATTAATATACATGAGACATGGTCCACTTGCTACAGATGCTGGGGTAATTTCGCCAACTCACAACTACACGCACCAACTACATTTATTTTGCATGGATGATAGCCAGCATCGGATTCAGATATCCCCTCTGTGCCTGCCCTCTAACACTGGATCTACCAACTCCACCAATATATCTTCCATCTCATTCTGGCGACAAACCAAATCTCCTTTTTATAGAACACAGTCGACTGTGTTCTTAAAATTTCTGTTCCTTCCCTCCTCATTTTCTTCCTTTAGAGCTTCCCTCTTTCTCTTGCTCTCCCCCTCACCTCATCCTGCCTCGCATTTTCTGGGTCTGATTGGCATCCGTCATGCAGTTGGTGACAAAGTTCGGCCCACCCGTGGTTCCGTATTCCTTATGCATCGCCACTGCCCCATGAGTCAGCACAGAGACACCCCGAGCGATCCTTCGGCGAGGTTCATCCCTCCAGCCCTGGGGCCTTACGGCAAATAAAGCCCGGGGCAGGCTCTCCAAGCCCAAACCTGAGAGAGCTGGCCCCACAGCAAACCACATGTGCGAGGCTCCAGCCTGACCAGCGGCCCAGGCAGCTCTGAAAACCAGCTCAGCCTCCTCCTGGGAGCAGTACAGCAAACGTACCTGGAGGACAGTAGGAGGGCAGGGAGGGAACAGGGGCGAGGGGAGACACACACACATACACACTAGTGAGATAAGGAGGGGAAAGGGGAGACGTGGAGAGAGACAGAGGGTGGGAGAAATAAGGGGAGAAAGATAGAGCTGGAGAAGCAGTGTACCTGAACGGGAGGGGAGGAGGTTGGATAGAAAAGGCCATATCGACAAAATAACAAGGATGCTGGCAGAGGTAAGAGGACAGATAGCTGTAAGCTGATGTGATAAGGTTTATGGAAGTCAAGCGTATGCCTTCAAGAGTGAAGCAAACACCGGGAGGTGCAGGAGGCAGTGGAGATCAGTGCTTAATGAGCTTGGGCCTGATGAAACTGGTTACAGTTATGAATAATGAAAAGAAGAAAGGGAAAATTAAATGGTTGTAAGTGGTGGTGTAGGGAAACTGTGATGGATAGGCGAGGAATCTGCCAAAGGGGTAGGGGAGCGGGGGTTAAAGACCAAACACACCGGAGAGAATCCGAGGGGGCAGAGGTTAAACTCTGATGTATGTTATTAAAAGCAGGGCAGGGAAGAGACCCGATCACAACAGGAGGCAAAAGGGGCAAAACGAGGGGCTAGGGAGAAATCGTCAGAGATGGGAAAAGAGAGTAGTGACTCCTTAGAGATTGCAAAGCAGGGGTGGGGGTGTAGTGAAGGAAAAGCAAAGGATGACATATTTTGGTGAAATGATGGCCTGGAGAGATGAGAGAGAGAGATGCAGTATTTGTGAAAGAAGAGGTGGAATGATGGAGTGAGGCTGACGAGAAAGCGAGAGAAAGGCATCATAGAAAGACAGCAATGACATTGGATGAGCTCCCTGCTGCACATGCTGAGGTAAGGAGGTGGGTGGACGTGGTGGGATCGGGGAATTGACCAAAGAGGGTTTTAAGGGGTTGGAGGCAAAATGGAGAGAGAAGGAAGGGACTGACGAGAGGAAGATACAGCTGAGTTTTTTTTTAAAAAAAGACACTGAGGTTAAATACTGACAAATACCAGAAGCGAAGGGGCATTTAGAAAAAAATAAATGATCAGCGAAGAAGGGAAATAAAGGAGAACTGAAGGACAAAAAAGAGAAAGACAACTCTTTCATGCAGCAGGAGGGGGGCTGTGAGGGAAAAAGACTGAAAGCACATTTTGAGAATTTCGCCTTCATTGAATTTTGAACTGTAATGGCTTGGCAAAACAATCCTGCCTGTACGCCAATAAACCTCCAGCGAATTAGGCAGGGAATGAGAGTGACAGGGAGGGAGGGAGGGTGAGGGGGGGTCTGATTTGAGGAGGGAAGGAGAGAATCAGAGATTTATAAACAGACACACACAATATCTGAAGATGGGAAAGAGAGGAACAAACAACAGACACAGAGAACGAGAGAGAGAGAGAGCAGAAGAAATACTGACGAGGCAGAAGCTGGAAGAGGAATGGGACACAAGAAACTGAGAGAGCTTAGTAGAAATTGACCCAGAGACCTGCATCAAGCCCTCTGCAATGTAGTAGACATTACCGTAAATGTAGAGGAGAGAGAGAATGTGATGCAAGCATACACAGCATCACTAAGCAATCACAAACATTTATTAGCCCTGCAGTAAAGGAAAGCTTAAAGAAGAGTGCTGTTGTGAAAAGCAGAAAGGTTAAAAAGCGAGCTCTTCGTACAGGCAACCCACTGCAGGCGGTACGTTATATTAACAGTGACACTAGCAGAGTGGAGCCTAAGGAATCCAATATACATGTACACACTTACAAACACAAACACACACACACACACACACACACGCAGAGCTGCAGTGGCCATGCTGGGACATTAGCGATGACATTGAAACCCAGACTAAACTGAACCAACGGAAAGCAGAGTCTGTGGCTGGGAAGACATGCACCAAAGAGGGACAAACGAATGGAGTGGATGAGTGAAAGATAGCCACACAGAGATGGAGGTGAAGAGCAAAGCAGCAGAGGAGAGTGAGCTTGTCTCTAGGCAAAGAAACGCAGTAGGGGAGGAAGAGAGGGGAGGGGAGGGGGGGCAGAGTAGGCAAAGGAGCGAACACGGACTCAAGTGAAAAGCCGAACAAGAGGATGTTGTGGTCAAAGAAGAGGTTTGAGGGATGCTGATGGGCTGTAAACGATGATAAATGTAGGACTATGGAGCGAAACGGCAAGTTGAGAGAGAGTGCAATGGAGTGAAAGTATGGAAAAAAAGTGGGGAAGGGAAGAAACAGCGAGCATACGGTCTAGAAGAACGAATAACATCAGAGGTACAAACCAAAACCACAGTTCATTCTTGTCAAGATTAATGAATCAGTACAAATTACAAGTATAGGAAAGGGGTTTGGCCCAATTTACGGTAATATGGAAGTGAAATTAAATAAAGTCGTGGTTATATAATAGGAAAAAACTGAGATGCATCTGTTTTAAAATCTAATTATGAAATGGATAAGCTAAGCAATACCTCCAGTGGGTAAACATTAAGAAGCAATAATCACTCCTTTTAACCAGCTGTTGGCTGTTAACCGGTCACTCATGGAATATATTGTTCAGACCCAAAGAAAGCGGTGTCTACCCACTGTTGAAGACACGAGACGTTAACGATATTTTTGACTTGATACCACCACGCAGTATCCAATAGGAAATCTGTATATTTAGAGGTTAATTTTTTCAGCACTTTGCACAGCATAACTGCCTGTGAAAAGTCACATGACAGCCAGCCAGCAAATCAGATCGACTCGTGGTTTTCGTTGTACTGCTGAACTCTTTATGCCTTGGCAGATGGGAGGGGAAGAGAAGAACAGAGGGATAGAGGAGAGAGGGGAGAGAGAGATATGAGGGACAGAGGGAGAGACGAAGAAGGAAGGAAAAAGCTGGGAAGCCACCTGTCGGAAAGGGGGCCCCCAATGATAGTTGCAGCACTTCCTCCCCTTTCCTCCCTCTTTCCCCCCTCCCTCCCCCCTGTCTCACCTGCGCCTCGTTCTCCTTCAGCAGTCTGCGCGTGCGAGCCCCCCCAGGGTCGTCTGTCACGTTCAGGATCACCACACTCTTCTTCTCCCAGCCAATGAACGAGCCGTCCGTCAGGCCCTCCACCACAGACAGGAAGTCCTGGTATCCATGGTGACGCGTGGACACCACGGAAAAGGCGGTCCAGTCGTACTCCTCCAGCACCTCAAAGATGACCTCCAGCTGGAGCGCGGTAGAGGAGCTGAACTGGAGAAAGATGGAACCTGATTCCTGATTTAGGGAAGAAAGCAGCAGATGTGGTAAAAAAATAAAAATGTCACTTTAAAATCCTTCCTCTGTGACCAAACCGCTACAACACAGTGAGAAAGAACATTTTCACTACAAAGGACTGCAATGCTCTGGACTGCTGCATCCTTATGCACAACTTTAAGTTTTTTTTTTCTGGAGCAGCAGCATTGGTGCAGCCAAGGGGCAAAAACAGCTCGGATTGTTGCGTGAATTCTCTTGTGACGTCCAGAAGGGACCAGTTCTTAAAAGTCTATTGAGTGGGTGGGAGGGGAGGAGGACTACGCGTGGGTACATCTTCAAAGGAAGTTCATCAAAGTGCTACAATTTAATTCCTCAAGTGTAAATGGTTAAAACAGCTATTTGTCAGCACAAATGGGCTGCTTTTTGTTTAGTTTCTTTCTGTTTGGTGATGAAATATGTCACTAGTTTTTCCTCTGGTGAATACGAAGTCGCATCACACAAGGATGCACAGCGCGCACACGCACGGCCTTATTCACTAATATACACGGCCGTGTCTGCTCATTGCCTCCCTCCAAGGAACTTCAGAGGCTGAGTGACGGCCCCAGTAGGTGCCATTTACAGATCAAACACTGCTGATCAGTGACCCTGACCTTCAGATCCCTACCATCCCACCGGCACTTCCCCCAAACCTTTTCTCCACACAGAAGATGTGTGACATTGTAATGTGAGAATCTTTCCCTTTATGCTCCATTCATAGTCCTATCAAACCACGCTGCTCCAGGACAGAGCGTGGAACTAATTAACATGGTTTCCACATTTTTTCTCATATTTGAAGCTGTGCAATCAAATAATCAGGGACACTGGTCACTTGTATACTTCTGATTCGCTCCTCACTGTCTCTCTCATACACGCTCACACACTGGCACACAGGCTGCAAACACCTCCACACCCCAACCCCCCTCCTCCTACCTGTGGCATCCTCCCCAGCCCCGCTCCCCCTCCTACAGCCACTATTGGCAGTCCTGTTTGCGCGGAGACAAACTCCAGCATGGGGGCCAATGGACCCCAGGCTGTGCGGGGGGGCCTCTCCTCTTCATAAACCAGACCCTGCAGGGGCCGCGCCGCCAGCAGCTCACACAGCTGGGACAGCACTGTCTTAGGACTGCTGTCATTCACCTGGGAGATGAAGGGGAGACAGAAGAAAGGGGAGACAAATAGACTTGACCAAGTGGGGCAGTGTGTCTTGACTTTGTGTTATTCACATGGAAGGTGTCTGTAGTATGCATGACATGTCTTACTAACAATACAAGCTGTGGTCAAAGAGCAGAGCCAGACGTCTGCTCATTCAGCAGAGCTTAAACACGGCCGCAATGAGCTGCCCATTCAGCTCAAATAATGAGTGAGTATGAATAATGGATGATCATTGTTATTCCCCTCCTTCAAGTAAAGCTGAACAAGCTCTAGGTAGAGGAGGCAGTGTCTAACCTGTAGCCAGATGACGTTAGCAGAGCCCCACTGGGTGACCACGCTCTCCCCCAGGGAGCCGTATACCCGACCGAAGCTAGGGTAGAGCACCCGTCCCCCGGGCCCCGCCACCGCCGCCTCTGCCTGCACCGTAGCACCGGCGTGGATCACGGCGATGTTTAAATTGATCATGGGCCCCGCATCACGCTCCCGCGGGCTCGGCCGGAGCAGGAGGTGGGGGGAGGCGTCCACCAGACCTGCCCACTCTGCCAGGACCAATAGGAGAGAGAGAGTAGGTATGGCGACCATGGCAACCTGCCGAGGGGGGGGAGGCAGCTATATATCGCACTAAGAGAGGGTGCCTGAAAGAAAGAGAGACAGCAAGGAGAGAGAGGAAGAAGGAGGTGAAGAAAAAGAAAAGGCAAGGGAAGAAGAGATTAAGTTAGACTTTGTGTTGTTGCTTCGCTTTTTTTTTTATATGATGTCCAGTACAGAGAACGAAATCAAATCAGAAAGAATAAAGAGGGAGAACAGAAGGAGGTGTAGATTGAGTGAGTGAGTGAGGGGGGGGGGGGATAGAAACTGATCACAGATTGCACACAGGAAAGGCTGCATAGCAAATTTTGAATCCAATCATGGGGTAATACAAGTTAGCTTTGAGTGGAAGAAAAAAACTGGACGAGGAAACAGACTGGAGGGGGGGCTAGGGGGGGACTATGGGGTGGGGGGGACGGGAAAAGAAAGCAAGACGGAGAGAAGATGAAATGGGTGCTATTTAGGCTGCAGGCTGAGAAGGAACAATATGAGGAAAAATAGAAACTGGCCGTTAGAGGAAAGGGGGGCAAGGGGGAGAGAGAGAGAGTTAATAGCAGACGGAGACAAAGATGGGGGCGGAGGTGGTTATTGTGCTGCATGAATGATAACAACAATTAAGATCACTGTAAACACTCTCGCCCTCACACAGCCGCACCCAGGCACAGACACACGCGTTTGGACACAACGCAAGCATCCTCAAGATAAATTCATGGCTGCACTGTGGCCGTGGAGCGGCTTAATGATAGAGAGATACGAGGGTTAACGCAGTACGCAACAAACAAGCTCACACACGCGTTCCTACGCGCAAGCACATGGAAAGATAATGACTACCTGGGAGATGGCAGGGTTAATATGTGAGCGGCACACACACAAAAAACACTGCACATCATTTTCAATTTACCACTGGTGCCAACTGCCCCCCCAACCCCCCACTTTCTCCATCTCCTCACTTTCTCCCCACTCTGTCTCAGGCTCAGCCTTTTCATATTCCCCCATCTCCTCTCCCAATTTTCATGGCTTCAGGTACCAAACACAATTGCATTGATTAAGAGTGGCCTGCTGACATAATATTTCCTGTAAAGTCACTCTCGCTCTCTGTGCGTTTCTGTTTCCCCTTCCCTCTCTATGTTTTTCACTCTGTCTTCATCCAGCTCTGCTCTCTTTGTCACAGTCTGTCGATTCTTTGACCCTGATCAGTCTTTTGGATAGAAAAGAAGGCAGCAAAGAAAAGGGGGGGGAGATTGCAGAAAAAGTGGCTGAAAGAATGAACGATAGGGAGCAACCACAAGAGAGAGCTGCGAAATGAATAGAAATGGAAAAAAAAAAGTACTGTAAATACAGGACGTGTGGCTTGAGATGGACTGAGGCTGGGTGGAGGAGTAGGAGACGGGGCGGAGGACAAAGTGTGAACGCTGGAATGTTGGAGGTGGCATAAAAGATGGACGGAGAGCAGCAGGAAAAGAAATATTGATTCCGGCGATGTGTATACGTGTTCGGCCTAAACAAATGCGCTGCCAATCCTCCTGTTTTGAGTGACAGGGCTGCGGGTTTGTGTGTGTGCGTGTGTGGGTGTGTGCGGTGGCTTTGCGGGTGTGGTGGTTGGGGCACACATAGCAGCAGAAGATGAGAGAGCGGTGGAATGAGAGGCCGAATAGATTCGGGTAAAAGAAGAAAGATGGAGGTGTGGAGAGATAAGGGGAGACAGACTTGTTAGTAGGAGAGAAAAGGAAAAGGAGGATGTAATAATGAAGGGGAGAGGGGGAAAACAAGGCTTTCTTGTTTTGTTTTGGGTTTTTTTTGTTTTGTGCGGGTGTTTTTTAAGGCAAGGAAGACGTGGCAGGAAAGAGTGGAAAGGACGGAGACGGGGAGAGTGCGAAAATAAGAGAGCCAGCGATGAAGCTGCAGGAATACAGTACATCATATCATTTGGTGGAGATGTATTCTACAGTACTGAGCTCTGAGCCATTAACTGTTAGGACTGTCACCGTATTTCACTCTCATGAGGTGTTTATGTTGCTCTGCCCGACCAGCGTGTGTATGCGGTGTGAACGGTGCGTTACTCTATACGGCCCCTATTTTTTTCCTGCAGCGTACTGTGTCTGTTATCAAATGGCCAACTACGCATCTCTCCGAGGCGCTCCACAATAACGCAAAGTACAAGTAAATCATAATGAAACCCTCATCTAAATATATCATACTATGCAGTTCACTGTGTTCCAGTCTGTGAAAACTGAATCATAAAGAGCGTGCAGCCAGCGGATCTTACAATGAACACACACACACACACACACACACAAAGGAAAAGAAGAGTGGGAGAGAGGGAACGAGAGATTACGGTTTCATTTGATTTGCTACCCCAAATGAATCTTTTGTTAAAATGCAAAGCTCGCATTTTAGTATATTATTTTTTTTTTCTACTTCTAGCTTTTAAAAAATGAGCTCTCTCCAGTCTTTGGAGCCTCTCCTAATTCAGTGGCATATAATACAAATATATTTGGCAAGGGACAGTCTACCACTCTGCAAATGTTTTGTCTGGTTCGAGCAAGTCAAAAAGGTGTATGGATTTCTGTTTTTTTTTTTTGTTTTTTTCTGAACAAGATTTGAAGCAAGAAATTAGTTACTGGAGCGTGAAGAGTCATTTCTTTAACGTATGTGCTTTATTAGGACCGCTGCCAGGATGGAGCCTGGCAACCAGATGAATCTGAGAGCTCTGGCAGAATACGTCTGGCCCGACTCCTGCTCAAACAGATTTCCAGCCGGGATTGCTCGTGTCGGGCCAATCACAGACGTTCGTGATGTCGATGCGGGGCGGGTTTGATATGTACAGAGGAGCGCCACCAGTGCACTTTTGTAAAGAGACAGATGTCTACGTCACTTGTCCTATTGCATTTAAAGACTATAAAGAATATTTTATTTTTAACCTTCTCAAGTTCAAAGTTACACTTACACTTACACACTGTCCAGACACAATCAAATAGAGGAGAAATTCAATATCCCCAACGTGTCCACATAAAATGGAAGCAAACTCACAATGACATGGCAATAGAAAACGACAAATAAGTAAATAAATTAATAAAAATAATTAATAACAAAAATAATAAGAGCAATAAATCAATAAAGAAAAAAAATATGTTATGCAATAATCGAGGATACAGAGAGAGACAAAGGGTAACATCACTAAGGGAAGCATAGATCATGACAAACCACCCTCAAACACAGGTAAAATCAGTCAGCCTGGCGTGATTTTTCCATATAAATTAAAATTAAAAATTTTTGGTTTGCACCTGTTGATGCCACTTCCAAAATGAATGGAGATCTTTTAGACAAATATAAATTTGAGCATTTTTCTGATGATGCCAAGCTAGGACAGATCTTATAATAACTATTACAATAAATGCTTGAAAATTGGAATCTGAAAGCCTTTCACGTCGTGTAAAAGTTTTTTCCTTTGAGGATTTTAGTAGACATTGAAGCTTTCCTTTGTTGTCACACACGTATGTGTGTGCGTGTGCATATGTGTGTCTATGTATATATGTATATATATATGTATATAAATATATATAATTATAGCTAACTGTATCTACAGTATAATTATTTTCCCTGCTCAGCCTGTTTGGCTTGTCTTTCCCAACAAAGAAAGTGGCATTTATGGCAGCCCGGATTCAGCCAGTGACTCTTAGAAGCAAACTAAAAACACCTTCAGGAATATTTACAGAGTACTTAAGAGCAGGAAGATTCAGAGGCTGACGGAGACAGCTAATCAAGAAGATGAGAGAAAACATTCACGCAGGCAAGTCAGTCTCCCCGTTCTCATCCAGAATCACCAGCCAGTGCTTCACAGTCAAAACACATCTCATCATATCTCTGCCTAAACATTTGATTTACTTCATATAATGTCCTCACTGTGATGTCTGACGATTTCTCATTGGAATTAATGGCTAGTGAATGTGCAGTTTATGCAAAAGTTATTTTGCTCGTCCAAGAAATGTTAATCCCGACGTGCAGCTTTGTGGAGTAGCTGGAAAATCAACTACCTTAAAGGTGTATCCCTCTATGGAGAGACCAGTGGAGCCTATTACGTTCCTGTAACCTCCAAAGAGACCGCAAACATGTATAGCCTCCAAACACAAAATTGAATTGATTCTTGGTGTCAGCGTGATGGCAGCGAAACAATCACAATGTTTTAGAGTATCAGATTACCTCCTCCCCCTTTGCTGTACATGCTCGAGCTGCAGCAAGTGCCTGCGGTGACTGTGGAAGAGTGAGTCCCGAGAGAGGAGGGAACGGCTCGGATAGAAGTCGGTTGCTGGCATCCACGCTTCTCTGAGCCCCTTTTACACTGAACTCCGAAATAGGCAGCATGCCAGACCTTGTGCTACATCGGATCTGCTGGAGAAATATGAATGGGGAAGGAGACAGTGGGGTTGCAGAAGTGCTATGTTCAGCGTTGGGCTTAGCCCACATCGAGGCTCTGCTGCTTCATTCCACACTGTCATGCAGAGTAATGGACCTGCTCCCCGCTGCCTATGGCACGAGCTGCACTGAATCAGCCCAGGCAGTTTTCCACAGCCGACGCAAAATTTGTGAAATCCGTGCAGCCTATAACACTAAACATTAGGGGGGAAAAATGTGGCGTCTCATCGTAAGCGCTGAAGTTAAGACATCCACCCCCTAAGACTTCATTTATCTTTTTTTCTTATGGCCACATGTGGAACCGCAGTGTGCTCCAGAAAACTGCTGCATGTAGCCTTTATAATTTTCTTTGGTCCATAGTTGTACCATGCTAGAAGATAAGATAAAGTGCCAGTCCAGTGTGGTGCCCACAGTGTGCATATATGTGAGCGTATCGGTGTGTGTGTGTGTGTGTGTGTGTTGTGTGGGGTACTATGGCAGTGTGTGGGAGCGGAGGAATGAAGAGAAGAGTGCAGCTGGAGCTCAATGCTCCTCGTGTTAATTGGCCCATACTTCAATCACAGCCACTGGAGTGTGTCCTCTCTGACGGAACAGATCCTCTCTCCTTCTCTTTCTCCATTTTCCAATCTCGCTCTCTTTCTTTCCCTCTCAGTTCTCTCTCCCTCTCTCTCTCTGTCCTGCTGCACTTGTTCATCCACACTCTCACATGACACACACATGAACCTGCTTGCAGACACACTCCCTCACTCAGTCTGTCTCTAAGTCACTACGATTTGCCATTCATTCATTCATGCGGTTGTTCATTCATTCATTCATTCATTCATTCACCCTGGAGCGTCTCACTTTCACCAACTCTCCTTTCATACCTCCCTGTCTGTTTTCTTCCAGCCCTCCCCACTCCTTACCCTCCACACATTTCTTTGTCCTGCACTTCTTTCATTCTCTACTTCCTCCTCTCCCTCGCTTACTTCCTCTCTCTCTCTCTCTCTTTCTCTCATTTCTCTCTCTGCCTATCGCTCTCGTTCCCTCTCTCTTTGATCCCTGTCGAGTAGAAGAGCCACCAGGCAGGCAGGCGGCTCTTGTTCCCATTGTGCATAGTGTGCAGAGTGATCGGCGAGTAGCGCAGCAGCGGGGTGTACAGTGCTGTGTGTGTTTCTATGCCAGGGCTGTAAACCGCAGTAGTAAAAACCGCTGCTTCCCCTGCCTCCCTTGGACTTGATGTCTGTGGCCATCATAAGCCGTTTAAATGACAAACGACGGAGCCATCTATCAAACCCTTGTGACATCCGGTCCTCACGGGGAAATGCGAAGCACAACATTTTCAAATTCCACATGCCACAGGCTGATAACCAGATTAGAGCTGGTTGTGCCTGTGTGATACAGTTTTTTTTATGTACGTCAGTTAAATTTAAGGGCCCAGCTGATGTACAGTATGGGAAATAAATTGCTGTTTGCGAAATTAAGGGAAATACACACAGAGAAGGACACAAATGTAAGAAAGTTTGCCTCTTTATCAAATAATTGTGAATATATCTGCTCTATTTACCTCACCCTATTATATCTATCTGCAAATTCCATAAAACCTACACCATATATAAAGTGCTGATAAATAAATCATACTGTTATGTACCTGTGTAGGAGAGCGGGAAAGTGAAATCTCGGTTGGCTATTCATGTCAAACATTTGTTTCTAGCAGCAGTCTCCATTTGTCCTTTGTATTTTGTAACCTTTTGCAAGAACAAAATGAAACAGTCACCTTGAAATCTCACTTTGATGTTTCTTCCCGGCCAAACGGCATTTTATTCTGACATTTCAGGCCCCTTTAATTTCCATGTGGTTCGCGGGAGGTTCAGAGTATCTCGCCTTTAATTCAGATTTTTTTTACGGGTGTGGATTAAACCGTCCTGCCAAGAGACAGTGTCAATTAATTGGACTTCACTTCTGTACATTCAGGGGATAACTTTCATTACTTGAAAGGGAGGGCACTCCTTGTTTCTCTTCCCTCTGTGGATTGATGGGAAGGAGATGAAGTTGACCCTGGACCCTGCCACACAATTCTCTGACCTAATATTTTTAACAAAAAGGAAGATGTCTCGGTCCCACTCTCTTAGGTTTCTGCCACAGCAGACACAAAAGCCAGTGACTGGAAATCACATTACGGATTATTAGGGAAATATCTGACATTATCCCAGTCTCATCTTTCTAACTCACAACATTCAGCATGGAGTATATAATTACCTAAGAGGAGACTGTGTTTAATTTTGCTTCATTATAACCACGCACATGTCAAGTAATTGCAGTAATGCTCAAGAATGGGCCCTGAGAGGGAAACTGATAAAATTAAAGGCCTGGCAATTGTTTCATATTTCTCTTGAAGTATTCGCTCTGCGCCCGCGTGTTGGTGTAAGTCTATTTGTACATAAATTTAAACATAAATTGGGTTAAACTATTATATTGTTGGGGGGGCTGTCTCTCATTTGGGGACAAAAGAGTCCTATAATGTAAATCAAAGGCCTGTCTTACACTTTTAGCATTCACATGTACACAGTAGTGATGTGAGGGCGGCACGGTGTGGTTAATTTGCAGGTCTGTTGGGCCAGGTTATAAAAATGAACATTGTGATTAGTGGCTGACAGGTTGTAGGCAGGTGAAATAGTAACCTTCGCAAGGAAAGAACTAGCAAATAACATTCTCTAACACATAGGTCCTCAGGAGGGGGTCTGCGGGAGTACTACACGAGGGTTGCACAGTCTTTGGTTGATTAGACATTTTAATATATTTTTTTCCCTCCACAAATTAAAATTTCTTTAAATACACATTAACATGAATCCGACATATTTTAGTAAAGGGATAAATGGAGGCAGGAGACGTTATCTTTCAGTCAGCGCTTCAGTCATTCAGTGATACAGGAAGTGTCTGCTGAGCCAATCACAAGGTCGCATATTACACACTGACTCTGTCTGGTATCCTGCAATATTTTCTTTATACATACATACACACACACACACACACACACATATATGTTTACGGCAGTTGCACGGCTGTAAATAATAATATTTCAACCTGTGTATTATTGGAATGGCATAATATTGAATGAAAAATTATAATAATAATGTATATTTATAAATGCAAAAACTAGGCTGAGTTTAATATAGAAGAAGTTTAGTAGTAGGGGGTCCCAACTTAATCTCTCCATCAGTTTATGGTCCTTGGCCTGAAAAAGGTTGAAGGGCCCTGCTCTAAAATGTACAATTCTGTGGTCATAACTTTAGTGGAAAGGGAATAAAAGCTGTACCTGTTGCCAAATTTGTTCTTTCCAAAATGTAGTTTTTACTTTACATTAATTTATTTAAAACACTGCTCCTAAATATTTTTCCACAGTGATTGAGTTCACGTCTGAATGAGAAATATGAGAAAATGTTTTGTTCGTTGATTTGAGCTTGTGTGTGTGGATTTAAATGCGAGGGCCACGTGATGAGGACTTTGTCATCAGAGGCTTTATACAAGGCAGTGTTGCCAGGTCAGTCAGTTTTTTCGTCCCACCTGGGCAGTTCAGCTGCATTGCTTTTTATGATACGCTAGTGCAAGAAATCTGGTTGGCTTAAGCACTATACAAAATATCAGTCTAATGTTTTGATCAGTTTCTGGGCTGCAAAATTGATGCAAGTCTCCCTATTGCCACTAGAATATAGAAAATGAGTATAGTATGAAAACAATGTGTCCGTGGTGTGTGCAGCCCTCCGTGTGTGACATATATTCGTGGCCTCATGGTGAAGCAGGTGCTTATGTTTAGCGTTATGCTACATCTGCAGCAAATCAATGTTAAGTCAGTGTAATGTCCTCTGAAGTGATGGAACGCACCGTGTGTCTTTCAAGTCCTTGTCATTCATTTAATTCTCGGGACATTGCCAGCTCACACGCTCTGTGTTTTGAGTCGTATGGACTGCATAAACCAAATCAGTTTCTGAATGAATGATCCATATTTCAGCGCCGTCTCTATTTTATTTTCTCTCGCGCTCTCACACTCACACGGACCCACATCCATTCAGAAAACATCCGCTACAAATGGTCTACTGGCTTATGAGTGTTCAGACATAAATATCAGTGAGGTCGTATGCTTTCATGTGGAAAGGCCAGTGTCTGGGGATCTTGCAGGAATCCATATAACAGAGAACAGAGCATTATTTCAATAAGCCTAATCGGCGTATCCTAACATGAGTGAATAAAAATTGTTTTATAAGGAGACCACATAGTTTGCATGGCCACTGCCAATATTGCTTTAATATGAGTGTGTACTTTAAGGTTGGCCAAGGAGCAAGAATATTTCATTTCCCTACCTCGACACTTGACATCTAATGTAGCGGATGGGCAGAGGACTGTAGCACTGCTCTTTGGCCTGCCCCTCGACTCCCAGGCTGACTATGATATCACATAATTTACTGAGTCTGTTGTACATAAAAAATTGTTTTCTGTAGTTGCTTTTTCCCCCTGCAGATCTTCTGCCAAGATGTCATTACAACTCACTGCCTGTGGGATCATCTTATTACATTTCTTTTAAAAGGAATGGTTTCTCACTGCTCAACCTTTTACAGGGATCCATGAACTCTGAGGGCTTTGTCATTCAGAAAAATAACTTCAATATCAGAGCGCCATCAATGGAATTCAATCGTCTAAGAATAAGAAAAAACATTCAACCTGTGCATTTACATGACATATTGTACATTCATGAGTTTAATGTTTGGCTCTTATTGTTGTTTTTCTTTAACAAGTATTCAAATTAAAATCAGGAACAAATTGAATAAAAGATTCTCAGCAGATGCAGTGAGCTCAAAGAAAATAGCTCTGGGAATATTTGGAACTTAGTGGAATCACGTTAAGGCACAAAACACATTCCTAAATGGATTATTTTCCTACTCCAACCTGAGCCAATTGTCGCACAGCCACACTGTTACTCTGCTCTCCTTGCGCCACAGCTTCCATTAAATACCTCATTGATTGGCCAGACACTGGGATCACCTAGCCAGATCTAAATCAGTCACTAATTAAAAGAGCAAGATGAAAAGCAGCCTACACTGCAGCCCTTCAGGACCTGTAAGGTGAAACATTCTGTAACAACTACAAACTGGGAAGCTGCTAGCGACTCTCAGCAGAAAAAAAAAAATAAATGACCTTAGTCTGCATAGTAATCATTCACAATCTTAGTCTGAGGATAAACAGATTAAACTGGTGTGGGAAACGTTCACTGATAACTGTTGCGCCTTTGGACAAGGTCACACACAGGCAGGCGTGTGTTCAGCTACAGGCATGTGGTTGGTGTGTGCAGCTCGTCTGTCAGATCTACACACAAACATCCAACACAACCTAAAATGAAAGCAATATTAATCTGGCCACATTCAGGAGAAGGTGCCACAAGTTGGCGAATTCAAGCCGGATTCCATCTGCTTAAATTCTAGCGCCACGTAACGATGTTGGCTGATGGTTTGAGCTGCGTTCGCAGCACATCTGTCTCTGCCCCCGCTCATAACCAAAGGTGTTAGAAACACTTCTGTCAGCCTATCCTCTAAACGTTGGTGGATCAGGTTGGCTCAGGATCTGCACTCCCCAGCAGACAGAAGCCCAACAGGGGAGAGCAATTTGAGGATTGAGACCAGTGAATGTTTTTATCTGTGGAGCCTCAGATTATTCTCAAGTATAAGAGGTGGTGAGAGGTTAGTGAAGGGATGTCAGAACCCTGCGGTGTTGTCTTCCTGTAGCCACATCTAGAAGCTCACTAGTGCTGGGATGTTTGTTCCACAGCCACCAATAATGAAATATCTGTCTCGTCCTAATCTTGACACATAAATCTGCTGTATCTCATGAGGTATGTGTTTGGTAGTCGGAGATGGCCACAGTTCTCAGTTGTGGTTTAATATCATATTGTGCAGCCGTGATTCACTGTTTTAAGAAGAGAACCACACTAAAAGAAATATATATATACACATTATTAAATTATTATCATTCTATGCAGTGTGTATATATGTGTGTCACTAGAATATCTAAGTGCTTCTTCCTGCGTGACGAACCATCATGAAATATAGTTGAATAAACAGAGGTATAACTAGACGTCCACCTGCTGTACCAATATAGCATCATTACATTTCTACATGGATGATGAGCCAACATTGTCAAAACACCTAAGCATGCTCCTAGGTGGTCATCCAAGCTCACAAAAAAAAAATCATCGTCAAATCACTTCTGTGAAAGAGCTGACCTAATATTTGAGTACAGATGACACAGAGCATCCAGTGCCAACAATTGATCTCCTTGCTATTTCCCATCACTGCTCGGTGCAAGATGTGTGAATGAGCGTCTCTGTTTCCCAAAGCTGGAGCCTTTGATACAGAATACGCAGTTAACGCTGAACAGATCACATAACAATCAGCCTGATGAGTCCGATCACCACCAGATCAAGGTTGGGGTCCTTTATGGGCTCATTTGAAAAATTAGATTGAAATTGCTATTACATAATTGAAAAGAGGGCTTTCACTCCTAATCGCCTTTCAAGAGATAAACTAAAGAAGGCTTCAGTGTGAGAAAAATATCCAATTTGAATAATGAAAACTCACAACCTGAATTGAGAACAAATTAGCCTGAGTCGGGCTACCTGCATCCCGGTGTATTGTACAGTCCCTTCTTTTCAGTGTCAAAAACCAGGAGAGGATCTGTGAGACTGTCTCGAATCACAAGGCCAGTTTTAGAAGCTGGGTCTATTTACATGCAGAGATGAAGCACATTAAAACAAGCCCAGCAACATCAAACTATCTCCATCAGAGGCTGTCTTCCGTCTCTGCACTGACGTTCCCTCTTCCTTCCTTCCTCCCCTCCTTGTTGTAGTGTAGATAACAAGCTGTGCAAATTCCATTCAGGTGCAAACGCGCATATTTGCATTTGTAACAGCTGTATAGTTGGCACCTGTTTATGAAGGAGTTTCACATTCAAACTTGAAAGAAAATAGAGCAAAGCTATTTTTATATGAAGTGATAAGGCAATAAAAAAAAAAAAGGTTCAACTTTGCACCTGCTGCCTGCACCTAGTAAATCCGCCACAGTTACTCCAGTACAAAGCCTGCTACAAAGCTCCGAGGTACTTTGAGAGGAGAATGACATAGGGTTTTAACAAAGCTCGTCCTGCATGCAGCGAAGGGAACTCTCACAGATAGGGAGGCATGACACAACAGCCCAGGATGACATGCAACACAGGCTGCAGAAACAGGCTAACATAGGTTTTATAAATGCCCCCATTTCCTCTTTTTAATAACCACTTATGCTGTCATTTCCTGCCCCATCCATCATCATGAAGGGCCACACCACACTGCTGCAAAACGCTGCGCTCCGCAAAATATTCCTGCACATCTCTCATTCCCTTTTATTCCATGTCTTCGCCCCCCTCTTCTCGTTTTGTGTTTGTATGTGGCGTGCACTCAGATGTGTACATATATACAGTACAGTGTATAAGAGTGTCCCAAGGTCCTCTCTCGTCCACGACTGGCGCGGGTGTGTTGGTGTGCATGCATTTATTGTGTTTTGGGGGTATGCTTCTGGTGCGTGTGTATGTGTGTGTCTCACTGCATACCCATGGGTCTCTTTCTGAGTGTACTTTTTGAGATTTTGTGTATTGCATGCAGTCATGTGAAGCTGTGTGCCTGCTAGCTGCCTCCAGACTTGTATTCCCAAAACAAGCCGCAGGGCTCTGGCTCTGGTTTGTGTGCATGTGCGTGTGTGCACACCTGTTTGATAGAAACAGTGTGCAAGCATTGCACGCTAAATTGTCCCTCAGTGCTGTGCGTTCATACCTGTCTGTGTGATTTTGTTTATCAGTCTGTCTGTCTGCCTGCCAGCCTGTCCATCTGTCTGTCTGTTTCTACCTCCACCTGTTTGTTAAGTGACTTCCTGTCAGTTTAGACACAGTATGCGTCTGACTGTTTTTGCTTGTCCAGTCCTGGTCTGGAGTCGGGCTGTAACTAAGCTTCGGGGTTCACGTCAGTCTTGGCGAACCCGAGCAGCTGTCAACATTCTAGATGTGCAGATTCAGATGCAGAGTTCGCCGGATCTTAAAAAGATTTCTCAGCTTCTCAGCGTAATCATTTTATTTTGATAGTGATGATTGCCATACGACAAACGTAAAAACAGCTTTTTAATCACACGCAACGCAACACTTGAGCGTCTTCCAGCGATTGGTTACTAGTGTAAATTAGTGCCTGAACGTCTCCTTCTAAGACACACGGCTCTTTAATGGCAGGCAGAGCAAATGATGCTTGGTTTTTTCATAATGCGACTAAGTCACTTTTATTTTTCCTTCAACTTGTCATATTCAAATACATCACATGTCACTCCTGTATCTAATTAGTGGAAGGTCCTTTGAGTTGTCGCTGATAGCTTAGCAGCTGTGACGGAACTCCTCAGCAGAAATTTGACATACCTTCACTGATTTTACCAAGAGAGTTGAGTTGTCAGTCCTGTCTAGCAAATGCTGTTCAAATAAGAATCTGTTTAAATTCACCATTACCCCTGTAGTTCATGAGCTTTCTTCTGCAACTTCATTTTTTCAATATTTTTTTTTTTTTTTTTTTTATCTGCAAATGCGTAATAAATCAGTCAGCCCATTAAATGGTGAAAACAGTGTTCAAATGTCTCGTCATGTCTACATGTCACGTTTACAGCGACGTCAAAAAGAGGAGCATCTTGATACTGGAGAACCTGGCACCACGGATGGTGCCAAAAACACATGTCTACAGTTATTAATCAAAAGCAACTGCCAGTTATTTATTTGACCAGATGACTAATCAGCTGTAATCATCTCAGTTGTAAATGTGTGATTACACATGGTGCTTCCTCAGGAGACTCTCAGATTTTATCCAAAGGGTCTAATTAATGACTTTGTCACTCAGGGAAGCTTCAACCTTCAAAATTTTTTACCCTATTAGAGAGGGTGTTATTTCTTCAGTCTTACGCTATTGTCTTACATACACAAATCAGCCATAAAATTATGACCACCTGTCTAATATTGTGTAGTTCTCCCTTGTGCCTCCAAAATAGTCCTGACTCATCAGAGGATGGACATGGGCCTTCTGAGGGGCCTTTGGGTCCCATGGGTCCTCTGTGGATCACACTTGTTCCAGTGCATAGTCCAGTTTAGGATCTAGCAAACATGGAGGCCAGGTCAACTCCTTGTGCTGTGTTCTTAAAGCGTTTTTGTGCACCTCTCCACCATCACATGAATCAAATTCTGGACTGCTCCAGGCTAAAGTGAATGTGTAACACGTCCATCAATACGCGACGGAGAAGAGTCCAGAGAGAAACACTGGGGAGACGGTAGTACTGTAATCGCTCCAGAACAGCAGCCTCTGATCTCGTTACTGACTAATTGATGTTGTATGTTAACGAGCTTTACCTTAATTAGTGGTATTAAAAAGAACAGTGGGTGCCACATGTGGAGAGGGCGGGAGAGGGGTTTGGGTGGGCGGCAGGATTGAGGAAACTATCCACTAATGTTGCATCAAACAAATGATGAAAGCGGAGGCAGGAGAAAGAGAGGGAAAGGGAAAAGGAGACAGTGCAGAGGAAGTCACAGGTTGCAGAGGTGAGAGAATAGACGGAAAGGACTGAGGCAAGAAGAAACATGGGGATTGGCAGAAGAGGAGAGACGAGGGAGGGTGCGGGGAGAGGGGGGTGGGGTGAGCTAAGCTTGAAGGTTTTCTGAGCAAAAGTCGAAGAATCAATGAGATGAAATTGATGAAGAGCAGAGGGTTGGGGAAAAAAAACAAGCACACAAATGTTGACTCTATTCCTCCCTTCTCTTCTCATGTGCCTTCCAACCCTGTCTTCCTCTGAGATTCAATCCTGGCTATCCCTCTACCCTTCATTCTACTGCCTTTCTAATCTCTCACCCTGTCCTCCCCTCACACCTTCTCTCATCTCTCCCTCCACACCTTCTGTCTCTCTCATAACCTCTCCTCGTCCCTCCCTCCCTCCCTCCCTGCCTACCCCTACTCACAGCTGGTACAGTATAGATCTCTCCGGGCGACTGTACGACAGTTCGACGGCGAACGGGGCTCTGCTGACACCGAAGGCAGCACTTTACGGGCAGCAGTGCATGCAGTAGGGTACAGTGCTGCAGTACGCCTGTGCGTTCTCACGGCTTGTGAGTGGAAATGATCTACTGAACCGAGCACATCACCTGTGGGTGAAAGAGCTGATTGAAATGGATATCAGCTAGTGCATTCAGCTGAGAGAGGGAGCAGAGAGACACCAAACACCCCACAGAAACGGAGAAAACAAACACATTAATTCCAATTTCTATCTGGATAAATGCATTCAGTAGCCTCCCAATGCAGGCCAATAAATTTGGTATTGCCTCCCGCAAACACTGCAGCGAATCTGTCAGAGTAGCAACACTGTGTCTCTCCATTTTACAGGTCAACAGCATGCTCTTCTCTCCTGGTGGTCTCTATGGTCCAAGGCCTGTGTTTTTTGTTTTTTTCCCCCTCATCTCGAAAATGAGTGCTGGTGAATAAGAGTGGTGTTGATGGCAATTTGTGTTATTCACTTCTCCTCTATCTAAGTACTGCAAGGCAAAAGGAAAAGTTATTCGGGCACCCAAAGGGGGTGCAGATGTAGAAATCTACCTACAGAGTGAAATCTGTTAAACACACACTCACACAAACGCCTGTTCCAACTGTGTGCGAGTGTTTGAGGCAAGTCACTCCTTTGGGGAAGATTCCTCGGTGGCAACAGAGGAATAACTATGTGTTGCCAATACGCCCAAATATTCAGCGTATCACGATATAAATAGATCAAGAGGAAAAACTGATCGGCAATCTTGCGGGTTTAGCGCTGGCTACGGCTATAAGTAAGCAGACGCGCTCACGCACACACGCGAACACACTCACGCAGCCCGAGAAAATGAGCATCAACAGATATGATCATCTCAATTAATACATCCGCAGCAAAGTGAGGGGGAAACTGCAACCGGTGCCGGTGTTTAAAGACTTAAACGGAACCCAAACTCTGTCTTTATTAATAATGCATTGAAATTCCTGGCAGACAAAACCATACCCTGAAGGTTTAGTCCATATGATTAACTGAACTGCCGGAAAACTGTGTGTGTGAGTGTGCATCATTGGACCTATCTGCCGTAAGGTACCTATGCGTTAAGGCGCTTGTGAGTTTCCAGGCGCAGCAATGACAGAGGGGTCAAAGCCCCAGTGCGCCGGCCGTTTCCACCTCTCCGTCCCCGGCCATCCATCTCTCCATCACCAGCGTCCGTACAGATGCCGACACCCGAGCCCCCTATTCCTGTCTCAATGACGCGTTGCACCCTCTCATCGCCCGAGCCGCAATTAATCTAAGCGGCACAGAGTCTGTGTGCGTGTGTGCGCGGAGTGAAGCAGCGGAAAAAAAATACCTCCGCACTGCAAATATCATTAAAATAAATGTACTTACTGTTTTTCACCAGCCTTTCCCCCCTCTTTTCCTGCGTCCCTCCATCCCTTTTCACATCCTTCCTTTTTGAGGTATCCGTTTTGCGGGTGTCCCCCCCCACCGCCGCCACACACACAGGCACACGCCGTGAAAATATATATCTAAATATATATATGTTCTACATGTATTCAATTTCTCCGATCTCTCTCTTTACCTCTCTCCCTCCCTCTCTCCTCTCCTCTCACTCTCTCTCTCTCTCTCTCTCTCTCTCTCTCTCTCTCTCTCCAGCTCTCCCTCTTTCCCTGTTCTTTTGTTAAAATTCAGTATATGCGCCCCGTCACCTAGCAACCGTCAACCTCCCTCTCTCTCTCCTCCCTCCCTCCTTCTCTCCATCACTGGCGACACGTGTTGAATGCTAAACTTAGCGGCTCGGAATAAAATTAATAAAGGGATGGACGCTCTATATCTGCCCCTTTCTCTGTCTCCCCCCTCTCTCTCTCACTGTGGCGCGTATCATAATGCAATATAAATATTTACTAGAACCACTCAGCCCTCTCGTTGGCCCCCCTCCAGCCCCCCTCCTCCCTTGCGTCCCTCCGCATTTCCCCTCCCTCCCTCCATCCATCCATCACCGGCTCCCTCCCTGCATCCCTCCCTCGCCGTCCTGTCTTTTTCCTCCTTCCTCCTATCGCCTCTTTCTGCTTCTCCAAGCAAAACGGAGGCGCCACACCAGCGTCTTTGGATCCACATGTGAGTGTCGCCCTGCCTGGTGCGTCTTTGTATGGAAAGCTGCAGTTTGCGCGTGTGTGCCAGCGTGTGTGTGTGTGTGTTTGTGGGTCCGCGCGTGCGCGCGTGCTCGCGTGTGTTCCTGCGTGCGTGCATGTGAATGAGAAATCAATACTACAGTAGCATGTCATTGACCATGTGTGAGCCGCATGCAGAGTGTGAAAGAACATGCTGCAGCTGTCATAACACTGCAGCGCAGTTAGTGAACTCAGAGCTGAAATTAAAAATTTATATTTCAGTAACTTTTTATAACCATTTGTGAAGAGGAATGAAACAACGGGCTATGGTAGAAGTGAGTCTCCAGAGGAGCGGAGGTTGCAGAACACTCAGAATCTGGTATGTGATGTTGTTTTCCTCCCAGTCTTCTTCTCTCGCCCCTCCTCTGTCTGTAATCTTGGATCAGCTCTAATCAATGCAGCAATAGTTAGCCTCAGATCATCAGCAGACTGTGCACCCGAGTGCTCCATAAATGATCTTGTGATTGGAGCTTAACCTTTCCCGCAGACCTTGGGTTGTCTTTCAAGATCGCAAAAAAAAAAGTATTCATATTTGCATCTGTAAATGCAGAGAGGCAGAGTCCAAATGTTTACCAACGAGTTCAACAAGGTCAAAGGTCTTGTTGTATTGATGCTGTAGATTTGTTCTGCCCCTGGAGGGTTGGTAAATGATGGACACACACCTCAGTTCCATCTAATTGACCCGTCATCAATATGAGATTGACTTTAAGGCACACACACACGTTATAGCTGTGTCGTTGTGTGTAACCTCAGATATATGGCCAGAGGTGGTCTCCCTATTATCAGGCTTCTGTCCTAAGAAACCAACATCTTCATCAGGGTGTCACAAAGTGTGTGCGCGCGCGTGTGTGCATGCGCGTGTTGAAAATTGACGCTGAATACATTTTGTCAGGAAGGTGTTTTATTTATAATGACCGTTTATCTGAGTCACCAAATAAAACAGAAGCACCTTATCGACCATGTCACACATATAGATTTGGTGTCTAAAAGAATAAGAGCTGAACAGAAAACATTTTGTGGTGTTCACAAAATTAGAAATATGCATAGAAACAATTAATTCTCAAATTAGTGTCTTTAATAATTTGGGTAATCCATAAAACAAGCTGTCAACAGTTTTTACGGAGACTTAATTTCCATTCAAAAGTGTAACAGATTATGACAGTGAGACCGAAATCTCAAAGGCAAAACAAAAACTAATTTTTTTCAGTGTTAACTATTGAATCCATTGTGAACTGGAAATATTTTTGCTCGAGTAAAACGTGATGCACAGTGGTAGAAGAAGTATTTCGACAGCTTACAGAAGTACCCATAAAGCAATGTACAAATACTCTGCCATAAGTAAAAAACCCACATTAACGCCACACAAAATAACTCTTCACGCCAGCAGATAAAAAGGAAAAACAGAAGAGCTAGTCATAGCTGGTTGGCTACAGTTGTTGTTTCCATTGCCCCATAGAAAAGCGCGAAATCCAAACTGCTAATGGAAACACCTACATTTCGAAAAACCTCTCTGTTATCGCTAAAACACTTTTACGCTCTAATGAGGTGGTTTTTCCCGATGTATCAATGTAACAGTTTATCGCAAAAGTTTAATGGAAACACTTCCACAATGCCCCGTCGCTGGCGTCACTGGAGATGACGCAGGAGGTCATGTGACCAGCTTATTTGAAGTCCATCATCCTCAAAGTCTTGCGTGACCAAAATTTAAGAGAGTTGTGGTTTAATTGCCAATCAGAATTATTTCTATGACCAACTCATTCTGCGTTGATTCAACATGCTGAATCAGCTGAAAAGCCATCGACAGGTGTCCTACTTGTTCCATTGGTGCAGGCCAAAGTGGCAGACACTCACTGGCGACCAGACATCAGCAAACAGCTGACGGTCGGCTTGGTGTGTCACAGCCCTTAAAGGAGCAACGTTTTATTTTTTTATTATCTTTATCTCACTTTATACTGTTCTTACTTTATGTGGTTATGAATTGATTAATCATCTTTACAACTAAATGGTAAAAATCCTTTTGTAAATCTCTCTGTAACATCCTCCAAGATTTGAACAACCATCGCTGCAAAACCCCCATAATCAGTTTACAATAATGGAGCGGAAAAATGTCCTTTCACTAAAATAAAATAATAAAATAAAATAAATTAAAGAATGTTTGAAATTTTTGAAGTGCACAACTAAAACATCCATATGTACGCCTTTGTTCTGCACACTCCACCCGTTTGTTTCCACTCTGGCTCTTTTGTGACAGACTGTTGCTGTGCTGAGAACAAACAATTACGAATGCGAACGGCTGCTCGTTCTCTTCGTGTTCTCTGATATATTGACCCCCGGTCAGGTTTCGGACTCAGTCCAGGGTAGGGTGTAAGGCGATGAAGCCGATCCGTTTGTGCCGCCCCGGTGATTGGGCTCCAGGTGGTATGGAAGGACTGGTGACCGCCGGTCCCGGGCCATGCCATTTGCGATAAGGCAGCCATATCTTGTTTAGTGGTGCATTCACTGTCACTTCTGTGGTATTAATAGGCCAGATACACATCGGTTATTCATATTTTCTGCTATGCGGAAAAGGTGAACCAGCTGCTGTACTCTTCATATTCCTCTTGTTATCTGCATTTGCCACATGCATTCATCTTCATTTGCATTCATCAATCAATACATCACCACGGCTCGCTTGCATGCACCTCTCTCTCTCTCTCTCTTCCTCTCTGTGTCTGTGGTGGTCTCTCTGTCTTGCCTGGAGCCTATGGAGATATTGGAGAGGTAACATTAGGGTTTATGAGGCATGTGATGGTATGCATCATCACTGTATTTACCCCACAGTGTGTGTCGGCATACTTCTGTAGCATACAAAGACATACACCGTGTGAGTGCATTTACATGATGGTTACCGCGCAGGAGAGTGTTCTCCTCTTGTGATTGATAAAGATGGACGTATAATTGAGGCACATACTTTGCTGTTTGTTATTCCAGTTCCACCTACTGTCTGTCTGTGGGAATGTGTTTGCGTGAAAGACAGTTTGGTTTTTGTTGTTTGGTGTAATCTGATGTGACGAGGCTCTCCTATCTCTATTTACGCATCTGTTTAGCTCTGAGCTAACAATCAAACAATAAGGTTTTCTCTCTGTCTCTTACTCGCTCTATCCCTCTCTCTCTCTCCCAAACACACGCTCATATACAAATACACATATGGTGTGTGCACAGATGCATGGTGGACAGTCGTGTTGCAATAATTTTATTTTTACAGTTGTGCAATAACTACGTACAAACGGCAGAGGAGGAAGTCAAGGTCAAGAGGTTTCCTTTTTCTTGTCATTTCAACCCTGTCCACTTGATGCAGGACAAAGTCAAATGAAAGAACAGATCATTACGTTGTGTAAAACTACGCACAACTCAGACGACAACACAGAACTAAGACATTTCTTGTCAAGTGCAAGTGAGCAACTTATGCTGAGAGTGTAAACACAGAAGACGGTACAGATGAGTGCAGTACACTTAGAGTGTAAACATAAGGGCCATATAGCAGCAGATTACACAATTTCTAAACATAAGTACCATTAAACATAATGATTAGGAATGTAAACATTATGACCATAATGCTGCAGGTTGTTGAGTAGTTTGTTAGTATGTTTATGTGTCCAGTCCCTGGGAGTTGAGAAGTCTGATGGTTTAGGGGGAGGACTCTGTTTTGTGATGGCCCAGATGCTTAGGTAGCCTTTTCTGAAGACTGGAGTGTGAGCGTGAAGGGCGTGTGGGGTCTCCCACGATGCTGTTTGCAGATGCAGGGAGTGGTGTAAATGCCTGTGATGGCAGGAAGAGAGCCTCTGATGATCTTCTCAGCTGATATCACTATCTACTACGGAGTCTTGCGGCCTGCTCCAGAATTCAAGATGCTCCCGATAGTCTAGCTGTAGCTCATAGTCAGGACGCGGTGTGGAAGGTGGGCTTCTCTCAGCCAGTGCACAAAGTGCAGATGTCACTGGGATTTGTGCTGATGGGGGTCTCTTTTGTCTCACCAACTTTCAGTTACGTTGTTACAGTGGCTGGCTCTGCAACAGGCCGGCTAGATGTTGTATCTTCTGTCTGTATCCTGACTCGTCGTTCTCGCCGCTGAGAGCCACCACGGCCATAACATCAGCCAACTTTACTATGTTTTTTTAACTGTTCATTGCCAGATACTATAGATATAAAAGTAATACATGGGAAGTTCAATTACTAAATGCAAAACCCATTAAAGTGTCATAAGATTTTATTATCACATACTGTATGTGATAATGTGTAAGCAGCATTTGCCTGTTGGTGATGTTAGTCAGCGTGGATCTAATAGTGACTACTTTAAGCTCTGCGTGGTAATTCATCCAAAATATTACATCATGACATGTCATCATCATGCCTTATCTTTTGATTTACAGCGGGTAGAAGTGTACAGAGATACACACAATAGTTTATGTTGTTTTATAGCAGCAGTAGTGAGGCAGTAAATGATGTGTGAAACACCACTGCAATTACAAAGTGGTTTTATCAGCAGGTGTTTATTATGTTTACAAAAGTTTACCACTTAATTTAATAACTCACAATTAATTATTAACCATCCATTATTTTTTAGTTCTAAACTTACACCGTCTGCTTCCCAGGGATTTCTTATTTTTTTTCTTTTACTTGAAATTACCCTGTAGTAGTTCCAGAAATTGATTAATTGATCTATTGATTGAAGAACATTTCTAAATGTTTTATTTGTGCAAGAGTATATCTGTGGTTTTGGTTTCTCAACTGCTGCGTTCACTTTTAATTACGTCATTTAAAATTTATTTTATTTAGTTTGCATTTACTACTTTTGATACTTCATCACATTATGCGCATGATACCTGTGTTCACCACGTTCACTGCATGACCTGAAATAGAGCATTTGACAGCGTGGTAATGAACATCTGAATGCCACGCTTCATGTGCATTCATGTGCTGCCGAAAGATCCAACATCTGTGGATTGTACGTTAGCCGCTTAACAGCTTTGTTTTCATTCACTGTTTCATTTAAAAATCCGACCCAGAAGACAACAAACATGGCTGGCCTGCAGCCTAAACAACAATCGTGACAAACTTAAAGTATATTCATGCAAGAGTAGTTTTTACATTAAATGGGATTGTCCTTGCTTAATTGTTGTTGTTGTTGTAATTTGGAGACAATATTTTCCAGGAATGGACTTTGTGTTATAAAGAAAACCCTGTGTGTGAAAGCAGCATGAAGTTGTCACGTTTAAAGAATCTTAAAGGTTATTACTACTTACTCCAGTTGGCTCTTAATCCCTAAGTGATGCCATCACAAAACCCTAGCAGCAAACCTCCTTTCATCAGAGTTATTATTTTTTGTTTTTTTATCATTTTCTGCTGAAAGGGAGAAACAACATGCTTAGGACAGAGGCTGACCACACGGTACGAGAGGTGGAAGGGTTGTGAGGGGATTCTAGGGTCTCTGAGGAGTGGTGTCAGACTGGCAGCGTCTACTTTACCTGAAATGGAATATGTCATGTCCACAGATGTGTTTTATAGTGCCACATGTGGCTTTCATGGCTCCAGTGTTGGAAGGAGGATCCACTGTCAAAATGTCTCCATTGCCTAATGCACATCATGCTTTTTTCACTTCTTTTTTGCTTCTTTTTTTTTTTAAACAATTCTGTGGTTTCCCCTCATTGTGCATGGCAAGTTCCTCCATCTGGCATGTATGTCGTTAAACAAACGGGCCTCAAGCCGCAGGCAGTATAATGAAATTTCTACACATTCAACAGCATTTTGAGGACCCACCAAATGTTATTTCTTTGGGAGAGTAGTACAGGCCTTAAAGCCAATGGGATGACTTTCTGAGCCTCGCTAGACCATGCGGTATTAACACAAAGACATGGAGCTTCAGCATGGAGCAAGGCTGAAGAGCTGGTTAGATGAGATGGAAACAAAGAGTGGGGAAGGGGTTCACTAAATGAGTGGCCGCAGAGTTCCTGTTATATTTTTAGAAACAGCTTGAGATGCCTTTTCAACTTTCTTTGCATTCCTCCAACACAGTGTATGTGTGCATTTACTTTGCATTCAGTCACTGACTCTATCGCTCTCTTTCCATTTTCTTCCTGCTCTCACGCACCAGGCAGAAAGTGAGGGAAAGTGGCAATTGAATTTCCTTTCAGTGGTGGTGTGTGGAATAGGAAAAAGTGCAGGGCCACAGTGCTAGCCTCTATCTTGCGCAGACACTGAACGCAGCTTTAATCCTTTCCTCTGCCCTTCCCCTTCCACACACTTGTCTCCAAATCCCCTCCACTCCATTTCTGGAATAAATTATTTAATTTATTCTCGGTCCGCAGCATTTTTATTCGTCTCTGTGGTGCGCCTCAACTTCTGTCCCTGTGGAGAGCCCTGATGAATGTGTTGGGCTCACACCCTCTGATCATCCATGCTCTGAACGCCTTTAGATACACACCAGCTTCTGGCTGCCTCCAATGCACACAAGAGCCCTCTCTCTCTCTAACCCTCTCTCTGTCTCTTGCAAACTCACAAATACACACAGGAATAATGCAAGCTATAGAATAGATCTGGATCTTTTATCTTTTTTCTGCGTGCACACAAACTCTGCTGAGACAAAAACACATTTCTCTCTCCTCTGTGGATATGAGCAGGCGCTGTTGCTCCTTGTTCAGATTAATGATGACATTTAAGAACACTGAACAATTTCACATAACATCTATAATTCATCTGGGAACACACATTTAACAATGTATGGAATCCCGGCTATATTGCTCGGCTTATGAATATGGAAAAATAGCTGCAGATGAATTATTCTTTTTTATAATTGGGGTTTCAGGACTTGATTACACAGGCAAGAAGCTCGAGTGGTGACACGTGTTCATATGGGAGCAGTGTGTACAGTATGTGCGCGTGTGGCTGAAATTAATGATCGCACTTGTGCCTCCTCGTGTGGCGAGTTGTTATGCTGGGGCGCTGCACTGAATTCCGTGTCCTGGAACGCCGTCTGGAGCCGCTAACGACGCCAGATAAGACCTCATCTTCCTCACTGCTGACGCGCACGCGTATTTTGCGATTGGGATTCGATAAGGATAAGTGAGCGCTCTGTTTCATCCAAGTCACCAGGGGATTCACTTCTAACACACACACACACACACACACACACACACACACAGGACCACAGTCCCCCTGGCGGGCATCCCTCCAGTGGTATCAATTAAGGAGCTGGTCCAATCAATGTCACCAGCCTGATACTCAACTACAAGGAGATTAAGACTAAGCTTACATCTTAACACGCAACACATAAAACACACATTAGACATCTCGGTACACAAAGATGTTAGCACGACAACTAGCCCACGTTTTGCCTGCTGTGCAGTTTTATCTGGCAGCGTTTGCGCTTTGAGCCGCTCCCTGAACACGGGACAATAATGGAATGTGTACTTTTTCTCATTGTTATTTCTCTCTTCCTGTCTCTCTCTCTTTGCTAGGCTAAAGTCTGACCTAAATACTTCAGGTTTTTGATGCTGGGACCAAAACAGAGATCAGAGGGGTCCACCGGGCTTGTCGCGATACCGGAGCGAGAAGGGAGGGTGGCGGAGGATCTGGACACACTTACAGATGGATGCTGGCGCTTATCGCACTTCATAACTGCACAACACAGAGCTCATAAACCAGTCAAACGTTATCCTCGCCGACTGCTGAATTCATGATCTCAAAGCTTTCTCAAAGCCTTACCTTTCACCCTTCCACGAGATGAAAAAGCTGCAGCGTATCAGCTCTGCGCCCTCCACCAAACCCCCTCTAATCCAGGAGCAGGTGGTAGGGTTTCATCACTCACTTGTGTAGGAGGGACACCAGAGAACCTTTGACCTTGGCATGTGACCACACCTTGAGATTGAAAAGCCGGTAATGTAGCAATGGCAGCCTGCCCAACGCTTAATGATCCGCTTCTTCCTTTTTTCAAGCGTCGTACAGATCCGCACTGTTCACATTGGTCGTCGCACCGACACGTAGTCGCACACATACACCCTCACAGGAGCACAATCAGACCAGGAAACATAGAGGTCAAAGAATGCCTCACCAGATTTTAAGTGCACCCATTCATTTTTCATTTAATGACGTGAGAGGATGTGTTAGGTGTGAACGTCATGATGAAGTGCCCTTCAATTTCATCAGCACCTGCTATTTTATTCTGCAGGACAGGAAACAAAGACGGGCGTCATGAAAGTAGAAGAGCTGTTTAAGAAGTGTTTCACTCAGGCAGAAATAATGCATCACTGCCTCAGCTAAATTTACTCATCGGAAAGTTTCGTTTCAAAGCCAGTCACGGAATGCCACTGACCTTGCTCATTAATAATACTTTTAATTTTCGCGATGTAATATTTCATGTTGAGAGCAAAAATGTATATTTTAAATGATCTGCTGCTTCAGAGGATCATCACTTCACTGAATACTGAAGTGATTCAGTCAAAGACCAAGACACAAAGAGGCAGAGAGGCCGTTATAAGACAGAGCCTGCAAAGCTTGGTTTATACTGTGCAATGGATTCGTGCACATCCTGCACTGTAGCCTACACCATTGGAAGCATTTATACCGATCAGCCACAACATTAAAACCACTGTCAGCTTCAGGCCCGGTGTGAAGTCAGGTGTGAAAACACTCAAGATGCACTGAAGACGCGTTTGAGATGTGATGGCTCGGATCATTCCTTTAGTGTGAATTTGTTTTGCCTCATTCATTCAGGACAAAAAACACACAACCAAACACTATTATAAATGATCAGCTGATACTAAATAAATCTAACACCCCCCCTCCCCATCTGCCATTGTTAGCCATGCCAGAGTCGTATCTGTAGTAGCACTGTGCATTCTCGCCACTGACAACTCCATATTGACATTGTCAGCATAGGTGTTAATCCACTGAGTCCTAGCAGTTGAGTGTGGAGGCTTCCATCGTAAGGCGAGCATCTTTTTGGCAGCTGTGATGCCCGACAAGAGGAAGTGTGGTTTCCAGTTTGTTGAATTCAGACAAGTGGAATCATTGAACAGTAACACGACAGGGCAGCGTGGTACCGATACGTTCAAACATGTACTTAGACAAGCACAGATCTCAGTCCAAAAAAGTTTCACAACTAATTGGTCACTTAAAGATTCTCCTCCCGATGCAGCTCTCCACACCCCTGGCCAATTACAATCTTTTTAATGTTATTCTTCATCCAATCTGGTTGATTTGCAACACCTGTCGATATAAGTCACACCCTGAGCCGCCTAGATGCACAGGTGTGACCACAGCCAGCGGCAGATTTGGGCGTATTACCAGGTCCTGTAATTGCTCTTGTACATCAAACAGTGCCGACTGGAACTGTACAGCTCATGTTTCAGTTAATAAATGTTAAACAACATCAACTGAAATCACTAAACGTGAACAGAGAGATGGCGTCTGGGTTGATGGTTTGTGTTATTCAGAAGAAAGGAGACTTTTTGTTTCTGTGCTTGTCCAGCCCTTGAGAGACATGGAAAAGAAAATGCATTCGGACCGATCACAGCTGTTCACAGCTGCGTCGCTGCAACATGTAGTTATATTTCTGAGGCGGTGCAAGTCGTGCATTAGCTATCTACGTCGTAGATCCAGCATCAAAATCATGAATCTAGCAGAAACAAGCTGCTACATCCCCACTTCGCCTCCACCTAGGGAATTTTACGGCACGTGTTAACAACCTCTGGATTTCTCACATAGGACACGGAAAACAACATGTAAACACACACAAAGAGCACACTGTGATGTGAATGAACTGTTATCAGAAACACATTCATACACTTTGGAGCCGAAAGTTCCCTTAACTCTGCCCTCTGCTTTTACTTTTAGCCACAAAAATATTTAAAGGTGAATGGCAGCCGTCTGTGACGTAATTTTCCTCGTCCTGGGTTTGGAGTGTACCTGCCCTGCCTAAGCTATTTGCATACTAAGATCTTTATCACAGTGTGTGCAGATCCAAGATAACGGCTATTCATGTAACTTATCCATATACAGATCACATGTAAATTCCAGATATAAATGGGGCCTTTGTTGCATGTCTCTACGGTGCGAGAGTTCCTGCAAATGCTAATAATTTGTGATACAGACATTTCAAAATAACATTTCTCTGAGTTTTACATGTACTATATCCTTTCAGGTTCTGATTTTCTTTTAAAGAATGAAAAGGATCACAAATTAGACACAATGCTCACCCATTAATAAATCTTTTAATTAGCTACATAATTCATAGGATCAGTCATCAGAGACCACTGATCTTTCTCGCCATAGTTCCCAAACAACCCTCAAACCACAATTAAGTAACCAATCAAAGTTATTGATGCCTCCATCAGTTGCTGCATACACATCTATAAGTCACCACCAATCACCCTTTAAACTGCGGCGATGCATGTGCTGTCATAGTTCCGTGTGTCTGAGCCCGAGGAAAATGGGGGCAGAGATGAGCAAAGCACACCTTGGCTCTCTGAAGAGGATTCCCTCCTCTAAACACTGATCTGATAAGATAGGAGCGAGCCCCACCAGGAATTTGTTTTTCGCCTGCTCTTTCGCTGCAGAGCAGATGATAGGGATGACATGCGGAGGAGGGAGCCACTTTGGCCTGGTCTCAAGACGCGCTGAGAACAGCGAGTGAATTCCACCAGAACGGAGGAATCCAGGGTCGGTTATTTGTTTTGGCCCCTGTCAGACTAACCCGGAGAGGCCAAACATCTGCTTCTCCTATTTGATGGGGAGTCAACAATAAATGCCTGGCAGTCACCGCCAGTACTCGCTCAGACAAAAGGAGAGTGGCCCGGGAGTCAAGGACGGACACAGACGAGAAATTATTCCAGTACTCATTGACTAAACACGGATTCAATTAAACCCAGCCGAAGGTCATGAGGTAATACAATGTGAGCGAGTTCAGCGCTGTGCTTAATGGATGCTCTCATGGCTTTGGTAATATTTAATCAGATGGCCCCTCCTGACTACCCCTGTGTGTTTTGGCCATTCATACACCTTAAATGCTGTCATAACGTGAATGAGGGAACCTGAGGAGTCAAGGGCCCTATTTGGGAAATTCTTACTAACACCGAAATTAACAATCTGTGCTACCTGTTACTGCGAATATAGACGGACAGGAGTGTTACTGCTGACAGCAGTCTTGACGACAGAGAAGAAAGGACAGATAAAGATCAGAGAAAGAGGGGGGGGGGGGTGTGACACAGGTGAAGGGGTGGTAAAGTACAGTGGGCGGGGAGTGGATACTCTCGGAGGGAGGGAAGGAAAGATAAGTAGGGAACTGCCAAAGGAATTTAGAGGAACTGAAAGCAGTTGAGGGTGGTTTAAGGGAATGGGAGGAGCAATGTAAGAGACAACACTGGCAAGAATAAAAGACAAAGCCCAGAGGGGAATGAACAGGTAGAGTTGGTAAACAGCAATTTTAAATCTAATTACTGATTTATGCCTAACAGAAACTAAGAAACAGAAACTAGACAGGGCGGTTGAATGCAAGAGAGGAGAAAGGAGAAGTAAGAAAAGGAGGGGAGGACGGGAGTTTAAAAGTCAGCTGCAGGACATGCACTGGGAAGAGAAACAAGGCTGAAGGCTTTAAAGAGGGGAAAAGTGAGAAAGCAGCAAACACTCATTGACAGGGAGGACCGGACTTAACTTCATGGACTACTGACATCAGCAAAACAAAGGAGAAGAGCGTCTGAAATTGCGTCACTGTGGTCACTGTGGTCTGGTGCTTGCCTGGGGGTGTCTGTTGTGCAACGAAGACAGCTGAAACAGAGAAACTCAAGCGCAGTCAGTTCAGCTCAAAGCGACCGTTCTCCCTCTACCAGCACCATGTTGATGAAAGAGTACCGCATATGCATGCCACTGACTGTAGATGAGGTAAGTGTGTTTGTCTTTCCCACACTCGCACATGCACACTGCCGTCTTCAACTTTAAACTGGAGTACAACAGTTTCGTGCTTTTTTTTCAGCTTGTAATCTTGAAAGTGTTAATGTGCTGATAAGGAGAGCGCCAACAGAGCACACAGAGCTCCCGCGGCGTCCCTCCGGGAGCCTTGGCACGCCGAGTATAGCGAGGCATGCAGCGATGGGCTCGGGCAATCTGAGCCACCGCGGGAACACCTGGCCAGCAGTAATATAGCGCTGAAATTGTGTCTAAATTATCCGTCCATCTGCGTGCTACGCTGCTTTCCCTCCCTCGCTCCAGCGCTCAAACAAGTCGGACTGGTTACAGCCCCGCGACCTGCGAACTCAAACAAAGGCATTCGGCCCACAGCTTGATAAACAGAGAGAATGCGCTGAAGAGAAGGCGTCAACAGATGAGGGTGCACCAAAGTGTCCTTCAAGAGGAATGTCCTCTACCTTCCCCCCATCCCCTCCTGTTACCTGTTACCACAACAGTGACAGTGACAAATAGCAGTCCAGAATAGGATTTACAGTATCGGTACAGGGACACAGAAACTTGAGCTTGCAGCAAATCCTCTTTCGCCTGAACGTAATGTAAGTTTAAATGCAGCTTATTTGAGGAGGTACCAAATCGTGACAGCTCCCTAAATCCGAGCCATTTACGACACCCTAACCCTTACTCCACCTCTGAGGTGAATAGTGTTGAGTTTCACCTGTGAAACATCCAGACCTCTGTAACCCAAAGCAACGCCAGCGTGTTCAGGAATGTGTTCAGTATTGTATTGCACTGACAGAAAAGCTGATAGACAGTAGCTCAGGTGTGCGTCGCTAAGGTCGGTTGGTTCGGCCTATGCATGAGTTGAGACACTTGAGCCTTGCGTTTGAGTGTGTGGGCAAAATTGAAAGTGCACCGTCTGGCACCTGTAATGATGCAATAAAAAATAAATTTAAAAAAAAGCATTCAGCATCCTTGGAAGATTTCATGTTTTATTGCTTTTCAACAGTCAGTCACAACGTGGCCCCCTTTGACACTTATCAACCAAAAAGAACTTTGCCAAGGTAAAAGCCATCTTTACAAAATCATGTTGAGCACTTTTAAAGACTAAAAATGTGGACACCTGGATGGATACGGAAGCTTTCAAGTCTTAGTCCTGTAAACTAAATAAATCGTCAAGATCATCAAAGATTATGGCGCGTGTGAAAACCTCTCTAGAGGACGACCTCATAAAAAACAGAATGAGAAAGGAGAATATATACGTAGTAGTATCAGATGGCAACTCTTATTTTGATTTTAGTAATAATATCTTTCACTTTCATTCGCTTTCACATTGATGGTATGAACACAGTTTCCACCCTGATGTGTTTATGTCATGAGGAATCTATGACGAATGCATTTCCCGTAAATCTGTCCTGTCTGTTAATGGAAACATGGCTGAAATGTTGTGATGTTGCCAGCTTAAAGCTGTCACTGAATGCTTTGGCAGCTATCCAGACTGCATAACAATAATTTAGAGACTAAAAAAAGAATTCTTTTAAGCTACCTGCTTTTACAGAAAGTAAAAGAAAAAAAAAAGATTGACAGCCTGTGTGGGAGGAGCTCGCTCCTCTGTAGTCTGATAGTCTCGGGACGGTGTTTAACCACCCATCACTATGATTCATTAAGTACCTTGAATACCCAATAAGTAAATATTGAATGTTGACATCTCTCGGTAATTGGAACAAGAAGGAGGAGTGTCACATGATGTCTGCAAAGTACAGTGAAGGATGGCTAACAGATATTCCGGCGTCCTCCTTTTCTCTAGTTCGCCATCTTTCTCTGTTTCTGCTTTTAATTAAAATAATGCTTTGGTGCCACACAAATATAGGGCAACAAAACGAATGGTATTACAGTGACCACAGCAGAACAGCAGGGAGAAAAGAGATGGTGGCAGCGTCACTGAAAAACAATGAATAATTACTGCACTGATCTATAGTGTGTATAGATTGCTGTAAAGATAACACTAATTCTGCCAGACTGAGCTCAATGAGCAGGGCCCTCCAGATGCCCAAAGGCCTCGTCCTCTTTAAGATGCCTCATCAGCATCGGACACACACTGGGGCTGCAGCGCAGAGTCCCTCCACCCTAATTTAGACACCATGCATATAACCCTCACTGGCCAAATTGGACATTTGATATGGTCACCTTAGGGAAATCCTTATACACATCGAGTGACTGCTTACTTAAAAAGCAATGGGCAAATATAAAGCTCGGGAGCCCCGAGTAAATGTCTGTCAAGACGAATCCAGACTCAGTAACAGTGACTGAACCTGATGTGACTTTCATTAGCCACTTCCTCTTAGTGGTTAATATGATTTACTCAGTGGGATGTGCATTTTATATTTCTGATATGACTTAACTTTTTATCGACACAAATTTCTCACCTTGTGTCGGGAATCTTTCAGTTTGTTCCACTTAATGTCAAGTTTTATTACCCTAAAATCACAAAGATGTCTTGTAGGGCTTCAGAAAACTAACTTAAAATGAGAATATAATTTATTCTGACCAGCAGCTGCAGTGGCTGCATATAAGTTTATTAATGTTGGTTCTGGGGCTAATTGTAGTTTCTTTATGTACTTTTCAATTGTTTGAAATAATTACATGTGAAATACACGTGCATGCAATAATTTCAATCTAAACAGTAACCGAGACTGTAAGATAAATACAGTGGAATAAATATTTATAAAGAGCAGAGAAAGAAAACAGCCTTTCTTTTATTTTATTGAAAACAGTAAAGAGGACAAATGTGTTCTCAGAAGTTACATAAAATTTATGATGCATGACCATCGGCAAACTAACTGTAATTGCGGCAAATATAGTGTACTCGAAATGTGTCACTCTCCACGGCGGCTTGAGGACTAGTATGAGGATTTTGCTTTTGTGCTTTTGTACATTTTCTCACTGGAGTTTCTCCTTGTCTCTTTCTCCACACCGCCTCCATCCTCGCCACCAAAAACGTCTTCGCAATCCGCTCCTCGGGCCTCCAGTACAGGATTGGGCAGCTGTACATGATCAGTAAGCACAGCTGTGAGCAGAGCGGCGGGGGAGAGGGCGTGGAGGTGGTGAAGAATGAGTCCGACGTTCACCCTCAGCACGGCCCCGGACAGCTGACCGAGAAACGCATCTACCTCAGCAGGTAGAATTCAGCTCTACGGTGATTGTGCCGCTGCACTAATGATGTACAAATAATCCTTTTACAGCCTGTCACTACCGTCCTTATGATAACTTATGTTGTTTGATCTGTTGCTTCACTGGGAAGTGGACCCGAGTGGTAACTATCACTTCCTGACCGGCAGTAAAACAATAATTTCAAAACTCGGTGAATCCTGCCTACATCCAAAGTCCAGCTGCCCTTTGTCTGAACATAATGAGGCATATTCTCTCAGGTTACAGTGGAAATACAACCAGTACAATCGATTAATGGTCTCTGTTGACGGTCAAAGTTCACATTATGTGTATGTGTTCACTTCATACATTCAAATGATGGAAACTTTACTACAGCCACTTTATAAGCTTTAATTAGCTTTTATAAGCAGTGCATGAACAATTATTATTATTATATTGTGCTATTGTGTAGTTTTGGCAGACATAAGAACAAATTTAAAACTATAGATATAAATACAATAATTTGACATGTTTGGAAATACACATTTTTTTCACATAATTTAGATAAGAAGATTGATACACAGCAGCTGGTAGGCTTAGAACAAAAAACTGAGCTGGTAATAAACGTACTGGAGTAACAGAAACTCTGAAGCTAATCTTATCATTTTGCTTAACAAAGTGTAAACATTCCCATTGCTGTTACACAGGTTTTTATGCGGTGCAGTCTTTGTTGGCTGGCAGCCGTTGCCAAGACGTTACTGCTCCAACCAGTCAATCACTCAACCCCAAATAAAGCTAATATGATTGTTTTTATACGTTGATAACAGATCAGACACAGCGAGTTAATTATTGAGATTTAGAGATGGTGGCAGGTGAAGTTCATTGTATTTCTGTGGAAGCTGGCTCGCTGTTTTCCCGTTTCCAGTCTTTTCTGTTTGAACATGGCGACTCTCGCCTCATATTTAATAGATATATATTACCGTGGCGTCAATCTTATCATCCAGCTAAAAATGAAGAAGTGCATTTTCCAATATGTCAGGCTACTGCTGTAATTTATATGTGAACACTCGCAATGATTTATTAAACAGGTGCGCCACGTCATTATTGCTGCTTGCAGCTCTATTGTAGCTTGTTAAAAACCATCCAGGTCTAAGTATATGGCTCATAAACCCTAAATATGAACTGTTAAAATAAACCCAAATGATTTCTGAATGGTTTCAAGCCAGGGACTGTTTTTCCCATATGATTTCCGATGTGACTCACGTTTACAGTCATCAAAGTAGTATGTGAGTAATATTTGAACTGAAATGTTGCAGTGATTGTTAGACTGCAGGAAACCGCAGGATTTTCAAGTTGCGTGCGTGTGTTTGTGCTGAAAGGATGTGTTTTATTTGCTAAGCGCCCACGGTAATGGCCCATTAATCAGTCAACTGTGATTAAAATGACAAGCCCATCTAAAAAAAGCTACGAATTCTCTCGTAGCTTTAAATTCGGTTCCGTAACCTTCCCATACCCTCACTCATTACTCTAACGTAACCTCAGCATTTATGCCAATCAACACTACAAACCCAAGGTCTAATCCTAAAATAAACTTTGAAAGAAGTGAAGAAGTGTTCTCACTGAGATGGATTTTACTAATCTTTGTGTGCTTGTGGGACTTTTGGTTCTCATTAGTACACACAAAGATCTGTTGGAACACACACCCACAAACACACACGTGTATATATATATATGTGTGTGTGTGTGTGTGTGTGTGTGTGTGTGTGTCTGTGTGTGTGTATACACATAGACACAGCTATAGTGACTGCAGCATGTATTTTACCTCAATCATGTTCTGACATGTGACCTAGAAGCTAGATTTACAATTCATCACCACAGGTGTAATTGGGAATGAGTCACATAAATGAAACGGCGGTAGCCTACAGGAAATCTGGCCATAAAAGACACAAAAAAAAAAAAAAAATACACTTTGGATCTTTCTGTCTCCTTCCATAATCTCTCTGCCTCTCTTCCACTCTGTGACTGTGATTCTTTCTTTCCTGTGTTGCTCTCAGTAAACTGCCAGCCTGGATGAAAGCATTCGTCCCGCGAATCTTCTATGTGACAGAGAAGGCCTGGAACTTCTACCCGTACACTATCACAGGTGTGTGTGCTAAGCACAGTGTTGCCAGCACCTCATTGCATAATGAAGCTTATTTACATACGACAGCTGATATTTCAAGCGCCATCAAATATTTATTGTGATGTACTGTATGGATGTATTCCCTTGTGTTATGTATATGCTCTTGCAATTTCATGCCCATGCGTTCGAGTAACTAATGTCGTTTCTCCCTGTCCATACTGAACATCCCTGGTGCTGCAGAGTACTCAGTAAGTATTCTCACATATCATTTACTGTCCACGAATGCAACAGAGCACATCTAGTTCAGATATTAACGGATCTAATCGGCATCTGTGCCCCTCAACCGCTTTCTTCCCCGCTTTTACCTCCTGTTGCCTGCTAGGTATCATTCATCCCCAAGTTCAGCATCCGCATTGAGACGAGATTCGAGAACAACAACGGAGATAACGACAACGTGAGTGCAACTGAGAGAAAGAGAGAATGATGGAGTGGTTTGAGTGGAGGGGGAGGAGAAGGACAAGGGGATGGGGAGAAATTGCAATCTTCTCTGCAATGTTCATCAAATTGATGTACCCATTACAAGGAAAACAAGAAAAGCACAAAATGCACTATTGACAGATCTATTAACCAGCATGCAACGCGTTGATCATGGCTGCCATGGTCCATTTTATTCAAGGCCAACATGCACACACACAGAAACTCTAAAGCCATTGCGACTGTCTGACTTTGTGGCTGTACCGTGTTTTCGAGGAACGACAACAAGACTCCACATGTCAGCGTGCGGAGACGCACGCTTGAGGGGAGAAATGTGTCCATTCTTGTTTCACATAGGTACAGGTTACTGACGGTTATTCCAATGTGTCCCATGATTATATAAGAATCAAGGCTCGGGGAGGTAAACCTGTAAAAAGAGATGCTTGGTGCTGCTCTAAGGGAACAAATTATGAGCAATGACACGGCATCACCTTTGAAGCTGTATATTGGGAACTTGTTAGCACGCTCATTCAGACATCCAACTGGGATGGATGTCTGTTATTTATTTAGAGCCATGTCTCTGACTACTTGGTGAATCTTAGCTCTACATCCATTCTACTTCTACCAAAATATCTGCCTTTTTTCTTCACTTTTCTTCACTATTTCCAGCAGCTCGTCCCCAACCAGGTATTTGGGTTTTGTCATTTAAAATGAGTCGACATTTGAGCCGCGACAGTGAATCAAAGTGGTGACGTATTTGACTGGGCAGATAACAGTGAGCCGAATTTCATTAAAGCCATTTGCCGATTCAGCTAAAAATCCTCCATAGGTTTATCAGTACAAGCAACCCACTTCACATTATCAGAATTGCCAATTGATAAGTTGCACATAAAAAATCCAGTTCAGAGACTAATCGGCCGTGTTTGTGCTTAACTTGAGCTTTTTCCTTTCCTTTATAATTTCAGTTGCTTCTCCTCACAGGGAAATATATTTTTTAACTCCATTCCTGCATTTATGTGAAGGCTATAGTTAGTATTAGTTTAAAAATACGATTTTATATATATATATATATATATATACACACACACAAACAGCATATACAAATAAAACTGAAACACTGTAAAAAGGCAGCACAATACATCCAACTAGTGTAACACATCCCGTAAGAGGGAGCAAGACCTTAGCTAGACTGAGACCAACAGCAGCACCACAGGAGTGCAGCGGGCTTACCCCAGGTTTATCTTATTTGTTAGATTTCAGCTGTGAAATGAAAAATTTCAGTGGGGCGTTAGAACAAATTTTAAACAAGGTCAGATAAAAGTGCGGCCTCCTCTCTCTTTTTTTTGTTACCTCCTTTCTCTGTCAAGGAAAAGTGCATTGTGCTTTCTCGCCCATTTTAATATCCCACGTACGTCCTTGTTTTTTTCCCTCGCCCCCTCCTCCTCTCCTCTCCTGCCTGTTCTCTCCTCTGTATGCTCCGGTGTGATTTGCTCCAAGGGCCTCAGGGTGGGATATAGTGAGGCGCGTTATGGTGCGTGACCTCCGTTTTCTACATAGTTACTCACCTGCTCTTATCCCGCTCTCCATTGAGTGAGTGACTGCATGTGTTTGAGGTCACAGGTGAGTGTGTCCCCGTGTGCGCGCGCTGCCATTATACTGAATGACCTCCCCCATCTGTTTGGATATAGGTGTTTGGGGACACGCCAACCCCGGCGGAGAGTGTGAGTTTCCTGGATATCCTGAGCGACCCCATCCCTGAAAAGCACTACAAGGAGTCAGAGGTGCGTACTGCGCAGTTACGGTCACACAAACATGCGCGCGTGATGTAAACAAAGGAATTTGCTGTGTGATGGAGAACTTCGGTGTTTTTTTTTGAAAAACGCCATGTACGTGCTTCATGCTAAGCTAAGCTAACTGCCTCCTGCTACTTAGTGAGTGCACAGATATTAAAGTGGCATCTAAATCCCGGCAGTGTATTTCCCAAAATATTAAACTTTCCTTTAAGAGTGGCTCATAATACATGAACACAGATACACAAATACAGTTTCTTTTTCTTTGTTATGTTCACTTTGCATCTGAAAGAGCATACATCAGTAATACACACACACTTCTCTGCTTCTCTGCCTATCTTTGTCAACTCCCCGCCAAGCTTTTACACTTCTTTGCTGCCTTTTACACTTCTTTGCTGCCCCCCACCCCCCCACTCATCAGGGCTATTTCTTCAGACTCAGCTCATAAGCTCCAATGTTTGCTCTGTGCAGGACTTGAGTCGCTGGCAGTCGAGTAAAACTGGCCGAGGGCCTCTGGAGAAGGGCTGGAGAGACGACCACAAGCCCATTATGTGCTCCTACAAGAGGGTGCAGTGCTGCTTCGAGGTCTACGGCTTCCAGACCAAGACTGAGGAGTTTATACACAGAGTGAGTACGCTTTCTCTCCAGCGACGGAAAAAGCAATGAAGCACGAACAAAAACCAGAACCAGTGGGAGCAAAACTAGCAACGTTTATTTTATTTAACGTTGTTACCAAAAAGCGAGAGTGGCTTTCATACTGGAGAAATATGTTTCCATTTATCTCCAGTCTGATCGCGTGCGCCTCGATTAATTACGCAAACTTTCGACATCAGCATACAGCAAAACACGGCTACAGACAACAGCTGCATTATTTTTTTGATGACATTCCCTTCGTTGACACGTTTCTGTTTGGCCTGCACAATTTCAGAACATCCGTGACATTCTCCTGGTTGGCCACAGGCAGGCGGTAGCATGGATAGATGAATGGCACGGTGGGTCATAATGCATTTCATAGATACAATATAATACATCCAGGAGAGTGCAGTTGTGTTTCGTGCCGCATGTGCGCATGTGTGTGTAATTGTTCTGTGCTGTTCCCACAGGGCTGAGCTTGGAGAAGGTGAGAGAGTACGAGCAGACAATGCAAGAGAGGACCAACAGTAAAGTCAAATCCAGCCAGAACAACACAGGTGAGGTCGCAGCTACTGACCTGCACTGTACTGAAATATCACAGAGGGAGGGTGAGGAGGGAAGGGAAGGGAAGGGAGGGAGGGAGGAGAGAGATAATACATCTGAATATGAGGCTTAGAGACGGAGGCAAAAACAGGGAATGCAATAGAGTAGAAGATGAAAAGAACAATGAGTTTGAAATGTATATCTGTACGCTAATTATTCTTGCATGTAAATGCACCATAATAACCAGGACATGTGCAGAGTAGCTCACTGACTCATATCCTCGTCTGACTACTTTTAAAACTCTAGGAATATGCAATAAATCACCACAGGTATTTTCTGTTTATGTATCTTGGCATGTGATCAATTCCCTTCAACGGACTCGCACCAAGATCACAACAGTTACCAATCATGTTCTGCCGACGTGCTGGAACAGAGACTGGTTGCAGCAGTAGTGCCTTCTCTGTGCCCTACAAGTACCCAAATGGCTGGAGTACATCTGTGACAGAAAAAAAAAAAAAAAATGGAAGAACGGGAAGAGCAGTGAGGAGACATTTCACAACACAAGGAGCAGCGAGGAGGGAGAGACAGAGGGTGTGTGCCCAGAAAAGGACGATAGAGAGACAGATGTGGGGCTGTGTGTGTGAGAAAGGGAGAGAGGGGGGGGGGGGTAGGGGGAGCGGGGTGATTGGTAGGATGGCTCATGAAGTGATAATGCCACTGCGTCGCTCTGATAAACAGTGTAATGCAGCCACCTGCTGAACTCTCACCATCACGAGCCCTCTCAACATAAATAACCAGCCATTGCAGCACTTAGCTGCAAATGTCAGACCTGGTGGGGGTATGTTTCTAGGCATATGTGTTATGTGTGCGTGTGTGCACGTGCATATATGTGTGTGTGTGTTTGGTCACCCTGCCCCCTGCTGGTTAGTCTGGTGAACCTCAGCCGCATGTGGGAGATATCAAAGGTAGAATTCCCAATATGGCCTGTAGCATCTTGATGCCTGTGCTCTCTCTTTCTCTCCCTCTGTGTGTGATGATGAGAGACATCAAGCTGCAACAAATCTGCAGTCATTGCTCAACCTGCTGCAGCTCGCTGCACCGCCGTGACCCCCTACAGGCCAAAAGCAGCTACTGCGTTCAGCTGTGCACAGACTGAGGAATAGTTTTCATTTCATTCATCTGGTGTAATAAAAGTAAATGGATGTCATTTACTCTAGAGAATCTAATAAAAAGTTGGATGTGAGCTGAATACCAATAAGGGATTTAAATAATGGGGTTTTGTGTAGCATATGACACAGATCTTAAGTATATTTAAACACACTGCAATCTCAAACACAGTTCTACCTCCATTTTTCTCTTCCTTTTTTATGTCTGACTACCTATCTGTCTCTCTGTCTCAGGTCCTCGTCCCTCGTTCTCTCGCTCCATCTCTGTGACAGATGAACGTTCCCTGAAGAGGATGGGAATGACTACAGTGGACATGCCCGACCCATCAGCCTCCTATGCGCCGCACGGCCCCGTACGCCTCAACTCAACGCCCGAGTGATGCCTCGCACAGGAACACACGTGCGCACGCACACACCTTGTACAATGCAAACACAAAACCCCAATACAGTGTCAACACTCACCAGAGCCACGTGATGCTCTTTCTCAAACACGCACACACCCACATGCAAACAGCAACATGATCCACAAATGCATAGTTTGACATTTTGGGGGAAACACGTCTTTGCTTCCAGGGGTGCAATTAGATGAGGGGATCGATGCCGCTGTCATTTCTGTCTGTTAAATTTAAAGTTAGAGCCTGCAGCCGGTTATGTTTAAAGACTGGACGCACGGAGAAACAGCCTGACTCAGATTACCAACACATGTAAAGGTATGAATTAACACGTTGTGTCTCGTTTCTTCAGTTGCTTGTAAAAACAACAACGTGCCATTTCAAGGGTGTTACATGATGGCGATACCTTGGCTTGGACACGTTTTAGAGGTGTTGGTGAGAAGATTTTATCGCCTTCAGACAGAGTCAAGGTAGCCGTCTCTCCCGGTTTTCTATCTTTGTGTTAAACTAAACTAACTGACTTCTGGCTGCAGCTTCTGTTTACCGTACAGAAGCAAGAGTGGTATTGATCCATTCATCTTACTCTCTGCCAGAGAGCAAATAAGTGTATTTCCCAAAATGGCTCAGAAATATTCATATATTCTTACGCACATAGTGTAGTTCTCCTCAAACACCTTGTGCCTACCCAGTAACGAAAAAAAAAACAAAAAAAAACTTCCAGTATCTGAAAAAGCCTTGCCCCGCATTTTGGTACATTCTCTCACTTCCTCAGCCATAGTCGAGCGCACGGCCACCAGCAGAGCTCTCCGATTGTTTCCAAGCCCCCAACCAGCAGCCTACAGACAGATGCATCGGGAGTTTAATAGAGTGGATCTAATGAGAGAGGGGAGAAGGGGGAGGCTGTCAATGCAATGGATCAGCTCTCCCATCTCCACCACAGCCAATAGGTCAGACCAGGTGTATTGACGGAGGGCAGCGAGGCATTGTATTGGTTCCTTGATCGCCTAACTCAGAGCTGCAAATGGGTCAAGTCAGGGTTAAACTTCAATTATATATCAATGATGTAACCATCTATAAGACCGTTTACTGTTAGTTTTTTACCTTTTATATGTATACATCTATAGGAGAATGGTTCTCTTTGTCAGGGATCAATGATGAAAACTGAACTGATGTACATAGTGCGTTACATCTTACAGTTTTGTCACAATATTTAGTTAGAATATATATTTCGTAATGAATCAAGGGGAAATTCTATGTATACTCTGTATAGCCTTTTGTAATAAATTATTATCAATAAACACAAATTCTTCCTAATGAGAAGATTTACTCACAATGTCTCCTGATATGTGCCCAGATATGCGAAAACATTGACTTGCTGCATCACATTATCAGCCATGTTTGATCGGTATTGACCTACAAAGATGAACCGGCTGCCGGCACATCACAGCTCTCCCATGTAATCTACTCACCAATTTCACACTGCGTGTCATGTGGAACCACTTCCAGCAGCAGTGGACATGAAAAGATGCTCCCGCTTGGGCCAGTGTGGTTCGTGGCAGTCTTCTCTCTGCAAGACAATGGAGAATTATGAATTTTTAACAGATGCGGGGTTGTGAGTTGGGCGTGGGTGCATGTCTGTCATCCCAGTGTCACTTCATTGTTCCAAGGCTCCGGGACAAAAGCCCACGCTTGTCATGAAGCGTGGGCTTTTTTGACTTGAAAGTTGTTGTGACTGACAGACATGGCAGCTTGCTTTGAATGGCACGCTTAATTGCTCGCATTATGGGCCTCATTATGGCGTCTTTTATCCATACAAATCAAGAACCAGCATGACAGTTTGTTATTAACTTCCCAACAAAGCGTCGCATTCGCATACATACACAAACACAAAACTCTTTCTCTCAGTATCTCTTTTTACAGTAGCAGCAGGAGGCTGATATGAAAGGCAAGTGCTCGCCACAGTCAGGAGCGTTCATCCTAAGTACTGCAGAGGGTGCACAAACCGCTGGCTGCACTGCATTAACATTACCTCTCACTCCTTTACTTCTTTGTCTCTGCCATTAAAATTTCTGTCTCATGTCTCTATTGCCATCTACACAGTTCTACTCTGCCCCCTCTCTTTTTCCTCTCCGTCCTCACTCTCTCTCTCTCTATCTCACATTCTTGAAATCTCCCTTGATCTCCCATTCTTACGTCCCTCTTTATCTGTGCGTCCTCATCTTTCTCAAGGGGGCCTCTAAAGAAGATGCACAGTGTTCATTATATGGAAATGTTCCCCGGGGAACATTATCATAGATCCCGACCCCGTAGCGCTGCATCATCTTGCTATTCCCAGGCCCCTAGTCAGGACCCACAAATAGAGTGGTAGAGGAAAGACAGGGCGTTCTCCAGAGGCGCAACCAACCAGAACAGCTGTTGCCTGAACTTTACTGTACAGACACTTTCACGTGGAACCTTGGAGTGGACAGATGAGTGCGCAAGAGTGGAAGAAAGAAACAGGTAGGCGCGAGGAGAAAGAAAGAATCATATTTAAACGGCAAGAAAACTGAATCAATTAAATTCAAAGGAAAGGATAATAGGAGTGTGTGCGAACATAATTTCTCCTCCACCGTGATGGGATTTTGGTTAACAATGCTGATGAACGAGCCTCTGCTCCAGATCAATACGTGCTCTCCGTTCACTAGACAGACAGTAATGTAGCTGCCTCATTTGTTTGACAACATGGTTAGTGTGTGTGTATGTGTGTGTGTGTGTGTGTGTGCGTGCGTGCGTGCGTGCGTGCGTGCGTGTGTGTGTGCGTGCGTGTGTGTGTGTGTGTGTGTGTGTGTGTGTGTGCGTGCGTGTGTGTGTGTGAGCATGTGAGCGCGTCATTTCCTGGCAGTGCAGTAACTCTTTTGTTAAAGTAAACTGACCATTAAGTTGAGTACGTCACTCTCAGTCATGCCAACATTGATTTGATAAAGGGTTTATTGTGGCTGTGTGTGTTAGTTGGGAGGGGGATGAACAGATACACAACCTCAACAGAACGGGTGTTGAGTCAATTAAATGGGAAACTTAATGTTTATAAATGTGATAATATTCTAAGAATATTTACCTACCATTATGTGGCCGCCCATGCCTGATAAAGTATATTTGTGTGTTTGTGTGAATTCCCACGAGTATAAGGCTTACATAAGACTAAACGGTGAGACCGAGATGCTTGTGTTCCCTCATTACAGTGTCAGCAATACAGTTTTTAGCCGCACTCAACCTCATAAATGACTTTAAATCCTCTGTGTATTAAGTCTCACCACTGGGAACCCAATTTGTAACCTCTGCCCAGTAATACGTTAACTGGACTTTATCAGGGGAATGGCAGAGTGTAAAATTCATACAGTATCTGAGAGAACTAATTGAACCAATTAAGAAAGTGAATATGGATTACTGTGGGACTGTGGACACACATACTCCCTCCGGAATAGAGCCGGAGTCCACTGCTTTCATGCGATAATGATTGTCATTGCAAATGGATGGTGGTGCAGGGTCTCCGCGTGCTCCCCAACAACACCCCCAGTGTCAGCTGGCTTTGCATTTACACTGATGGGTTTTCATTTCTGTAGCAACCGATCCAGAGGACTGCCATTCCGGGCAGTAATTAATTGCATGCGGTTAAAGGAAAAGTCAAGGATAAGCATTAAAACTATTCCTCGCCTTGTTCATACTCTCGCTTCACACACACACACATACACACACACACACACACACACAGGCAGCATTTATTTTTCTCGCAAACACACATTTGCTCGAGGAAACAAAAGGCAAATGAGTATAAACAAGAATATATGCAGGAACTTTCACAAAAATAAGGGCCTAGGGTGCTTCACGCTTTAAATATCTTAATCAGAAAGCCCATAAAGCCTCCCCATTTTAATTGCATCACCATGACTATTAATTACATAACACCCATTGCAGTCAGCACGCCCATATGTTTGCTAATGGGAGAGGATGGATTAGAATAGTGAGTAGAATACATTAGGATACAATGGTTATTATTGATCTACAAAGGTAGAATTACATTTCCCCTCCAGCATGTAGGCAACATAAATATTGTTTTTCTTGTGCATGCATAAAACAAATGGCAGAAGAAACTTCAAATGCCGAAGGAACAATGCACCATTGTGCTATCGTAAAGAAGCTTCATGAGGTAAGAATGACTGTGAAACAAGAGATGAATCAAGGCAAAGTACCAAATTATTGCAGAACAAAAGGCGTGTCATATGGTGCAGGAACCACAGACAGCGTTCTTCTGAAACTGAAATGTCGTCTCTCTGTGATATGCAGTTTGGAAAACAGGATGCAAGGTTCAAAACTGACATCATTTGATATTCAGACAACTTTCTGTGCTCGCATGCGCTATACTGTTGGTACGGCGCCTCTCAGTGTTTTCTGCTCCCTTGCAGCATAACATTTTAAATGCCAGTGCTCACAGTGAAATACACTGACGATGAATGTCACCAGATTTCAACCCAGGCAAAAGATAACCCAGGCAACTTAGAAGAGGAGACGTCTTTATAGTCCTCTATTTACATTGGTAAGGATTTATCAATTGAAGGTTATTTTTTTAAAGAGCAAGATTTTGCTTTGGATAGTCATGATCCCTATATAACATTGTTGTTCTTAAAGCTTTCTGACCCTATAGTTGAAACAGAATGGAGCCTTTGGGACCTAATGATGCTTCATTTGCTTCAGATGTGATTCATATACAACCCATGAATGTGTTCAAGGTGAGATGCAGGGAGCATTATAAGTTTAAATGCAGATTGGTTCTGAGCTGGCAATAACAGAGAATAAAACTGGATTAAAAGTTAAGATATGAACAAAAAATGGAGAAGGTTATGGAAGCAGAAGATAAAAAGGAGGAACTGGATGTCAACTGATTTCTCCCTATTATTTGAGGTAAATGTCAATGTCTTTGTTTGACATTTGTTAAGATTTTATGCAGTTAAAATAAAGTCAGACTCTCATTAATGTGAACCTTGATCTCAAAAACACCACTTTACATATGAATGAAGTCTGAAGTTAACCAAGCCTTATGCTAACTAGTTATCTAGACTAAAGGTTTATAAAAGCAGCAGCTAGCATCATATATACTGTCAAACCCATGTGTCTTGTAATTTATATCACTGTAGATGGACAAATTTAATTGACACGTAACTTTGCCCTACCCTACTACTTAGTTGAATATGATAGTATTAAATAACAGTAAGACTAGTTTAATTTTTATTATTTCTGAGTATTTATAATTTGAAACTTTTAACGGCAATGGATGACCACGGGAGACTGAGGAGAAGGTAAAAACAGCTCATTTAAGATATTTAAAGTAAGTAGACACTGGGATATTTAATTGAGGGGCTTTTACATATTGACAGACTCTCTCTAATATACAGCTCTGGTTTAAAACTGAAGCCATCAAACATCCATGAGCTAGAGATTTTTGAGGAACTGGCAAAGATCCCGATCTAGAGGTGTCACAAGCTTGTCAACACTTACCAAAAACTTTTTCTAAGCTAAATGATGCTCCACAAAGTGCACGGGAAGTTGAGGGTGAGCGGTGAGGAGGTTGAATATTCCTGATTGCAACTGATTCAACTGAACAGGATGCTACAACACTAGCATCCTGCACAGGAAGTCGCCTTCACCTGCTGAGAAGACTGAGGTCCTTTGGGGTGTACTGGTATGGACACTAATCAGACCATGTTATGACACTGTGGTTGCATCAGCAACCTTCTACACTGTCGTCTGCTGGTTTGGTAGAATCACAGAGAAAAGACTAGACAGACTGATGAAGGGTTTCCAGCCCCGTCCTGGACTGTCCTGTGGACTCAGCAGAGCAGGTGGGTGAGAGGATGATGGCCAAACTGTCAAACATCCTGAAAACAGGTAACATACCTATTTATCGTTGCATTACTTCATCATGTGTAATTCTGGTCTTTTCTCAAGTGCAATACCCATATACACACATCTCAGGTACTTTCATATTGATTTCACACCCATGTAATTTACTTGTAATATTTGTTTTGCTCTTCGTGCACACACAAAGTAGTGAGCACACTCTGAGCTGCAGTAATAGCAGCATGCAGTTCTTGGGGAGCAGTTCAGGGGTTAGGTGCCTTGCTCAAGCCCACTTCAGCTGTGGACGTCAAGGAGAAAGCATCACTTATTCAATTCACACACATATGCAAATTGTCTTCCTTTTACCCCAGTGGTTCAAACAGGGAAACAGGGAAAATCTATGGTTCCTGGGCCACTTCTCTAACCACAAGACCTGGTTTGGTTTGGTTAAACATTTTATTTGTTTTAGATGTTAGGTGAAATGATTTGATTTATGCAACTCTCTTCATGTCTGTGTAGTGAATATGAAGCTCCAGTCTCCATCCTCTTTGCTTCACATTATAACTAGAAAGAGGAAGAAAGTACTTATCTATCTAAGGATTTTTAAAATGACACAGTGAAAACCATTTTATATCATTGTTGTACTACAAAATATGGTTCTCTTTTATATTTTGTGTTAGTATCTGACTTGCAAGACATGTTGACAGATTGCTCCTAACTGACAGTACAGTCGGACATGGCCAGAAACATGGCAGCACATGCCTGGTTTACCAGTGACAGTTCAAGATGACAGTGAGGTGCCAGTGAACCTGCACATTGGTGCAGATCATTTCATTTAATTTTCCCAGGCCAACCTGTCACCGTTGTTTCTTTTGGCCTACTACTGCAGGTCTACTTTTGTAGGGATAGTTTTACTTTCTATTGCTCATTGAACCCTCTGGCTTGTCAACAGAAACTATATTTATTTTGTCGGGGACCTGCAAGGTTACCTTTTTTTTTTTTTTTTACCTATCCGTGATCCGGGGGTTAAGGCTTTTTTCTTTCCCTTTAAAAGGTTTGCTTCTCTCAAAATTGTTATATATATATACTTTTTATGATTTTCTCTCTTTATTGTTTTCTTTTAAATGCGTTCAAAAGTATATGTGGATTAGTTGGAGAAGTAATTTGAGAAAAACCAATGCAATTCGCGGAAAAGCTGAAAAGTCTTAGACAATATGATAATGACTACCCGAGTTATAATTTCATATAAATGCCCACATGCCTTTTATTCTCCTGCTGCTCACATAACATCTATTACAACTTTCCATAGCTCTAGGCCAAGCTTTTCCTCCTCGTCTCTCTTTCTTCTCACCCTCCTTCTTTCCCTTCCTCTTGTCTGTGCTCATTTCCAACTTTGGCGAGGCCCTCTGTTTTATTTCCAAATCAAAGTAATAAAGTGGATCTTCACTAGCCGATTTTTGAAGCAAGTGAAGAAGGGGCTGTCACTGCTGCGTCGTGCTGAGGGGACAATGAGCAGAATGGAAAACAGTGAAGGAAGTGAACAGAGAAACAAATCAAAGACACCCAGCGGCCTGACTTACTCTTATTTCAGGTTGCAGCTAGATGAACAGCTACGGCCTTAAGGAAAAGTCTACTCTTTAACACCCTATTATAGGTCACCAGTCGGTGGTGTTCAGTGGATCGCAGGAGTTCGTTTGTCATAGAGCACTGACATTTTTAGTCTTCAGTGCATTTGAGAGAGAAGCTCTTGTTCTTTGATTCTGGAGGTGCTGTTTCCAAACCAAACTGTCAAAAAAGATTTTTCCCTGCTATTCAGCTTGATAGAAATATTTTGACACAACGTTGCATCATCTGTGTTTGGACAGTCAAACACAGACTGAAACAAGACCTGACTAAGCGTCTACAACTTTACTAGTAGGGCTCTGTTTAGAGATTCGCTACAATTAGCGTCTTAATTTAGCTTTTTCTAATCATCGCTCAACATGAAGTACAGCTGAGGGCATGCCAGCAGTTTAGCATTTGACCATTTCAAATATTGACTTGGTGGAGAGTCGGGGGACCACACTATAATTGATCCATATTTTTATACCAGGTTAACCAAACATTCATGTAGCTGCTGAGACATTTAACTCCAAATCACATGTCAACCTAATGGTGATACCAAACGAGAAGGCATAATTAAAGTCAGACAGATTGACTGAGAAACACGTAAGTAGAGGGAGGTGGGGGGGGGTGGGGGGGGGGGGGGGTCCCTTCTATATCCATGAAAATGCTTCCTGGGTGCTGCATGCACGGCTGCAGCTCAGCGTGTACCCGCTACTGTGTGTTTGAATGGATGGGTTGGCTGCAAAGGTTGACTTTCTGCATCAAGGATAAATAAATTATATCAAAAGGAAACAGACAAATACGTAACGCTAAGAGGGATATGGATTTATCTACTGCAGCAGAGAAATAATCAAGATCTCCGTCTGGACCAAAGTTTCAGATTGACCAACTGACACATGGACGTTGAGACATGCCGCATGGCTGAAAGATAAACTCTAAAATGCAGGTTGTAGCCCTGCGAGCAGTCCCAGTATTTTTTGTTCTTTCAGCCGCATTAGCTGCAAATAAGTCATTAAAATGACAAATAGTCCTTTTTAATTCTGTGAACTCCCAGAAGTTATCAAGGTGAATGGACCTTATGGACCTTTGAGCCTCTGTTACTGTGGGCTGGTGCCTTGTGCCGTCGTGTCTTCCTGCTTCACCGGCCTATTATAGAGACATCAGGGGAGTAACAGAGGCCGACAGAGACAAACAGGTCACCCTTACCTGGGCTGCGGGATAAATGATTTCCCCTATACCACTCATCTGCCTGTGTACTCGTGTTCCCTTCTTCTTTACCTCCATTCACCTCCCCCATCCTCCACCACCCTTCTCCCCATCACCCCAGCCTTATGTGTCCCATTGTCACCCACCACCCCTGTGTGTGTGCGCGCGGGCGCGTGTGTTTGGAGGGAGGGTGATGAGGGGAGGACTGCATGTGCAATGACCTTACTCGCAAATCCTTGCCTCATGTACAGCAAGCATGTCCTTGTTGCCACACCACAACAGCTCCAAGCCCCAGACCACAACACAGCGCAAACAAAGACACAAACATCTCTACCGACAGCTTCCTCTCACTATCTTTTTTCTGCAGCAGCGTCACATGCTTATTATAAAAAGTCACCCTGTTTGCTTGCTTGGCATTTAACAGAGAGTACAACTGTTCTAGTGGCGAAGTGTTGCGGCTAAGCACAACACAGCTTTTTTAGGTCTGACACCTCAGTCAGGTGGAATAAGGAGGAAGAATGCGTCCGCAGCCTGTTCCTCTTTAACTGTCACAGAAGGGGACAAATGATGTCAGACTCTGTTGCCACAGCTTCAAAGATGCACATGTCCTTTTAAAAAGCCCTCGAGATGTGGCATTTAACATTAACACAAGACAGGTGCTGTCATGCGTTCAGCTCTGTGTCACCAGCAAGTGCGTATTTATGCATGCAATCTCATCTGATCACATGCATACTGTATGTATCGGTGTGTGCGTGTGTATGTATGTATATGTAGGTGTGTGTGTGTGGGTGTGTGTGCGCTTCGCTACAGTGGCATAAATCACTGGAGCTGAGCAGGAGGCTGGTGCTGCTCTCCATCTGTCTCTGTCTGCAGGGGTGAGGTATTTTACACTGATGATAGGGCGAGTGGAGGGAGGTGAGGAGAAAAGTGAGCCATGCTCGAGTCGTGTATGGACAGAAAAATAAATGCTGTGGTATTGAAGGGCAACGGGCAGTGGGCGCATCATGTGAGCATGTGGAGGGACTTGGGGGAAGGGATGCATCAAAGCCCTCAGTTCACATAATCCGCCCCTCTGCAGGGCCTGTTACTCGCTACCTAAGATCTGCTTTTGTGAAACAGACTCCGTTATCCAGTGCTGAGAAATAATGCTTCCCACATAATGTTTCTGCATGCAGTCCCCCTCTCCTGCTAACTGAATACTGCATGCATATGAATGACTGAAGCCGGAAGCTAAAACTCAATATTTATTTGCTCGTGCATTTACTCTGTATCATCCATATGCGGACACATCAGCCTCATTCTTGGACTAAATTTCTACATGCGACACAATCTTTAAGCTGAAGAGCTGAACAATTCACTGTCCACTTTACTTCTATCAGTCCTGCTCACCTCCCCATAACAGGATAAACCAAAGTAGAAAAGCTCCTGAACAAATGTATCCAGTCCTTCCTAATCAGGTTGCCACAATGTGGACAGAAAAGTCCCTTGAACTGTGTAGTGCAGAGAGCCCTTTACTACCTATTGGTTCATGATCCGTTGAAGTGTCCCAGAGCAATAAATTAAATTCCAAAAAACAGAGGTTTTTCCCAAATGGAGCCTGAAGTCAATTGTACCTGCAGAAATATGGCCAAGAATCAGAGATGGCAATGTAACAAACTCACTTGCAGCTGGCGTGCTGTACATCCGATCGCTTTCACAGCAGCCCCACTGGAAACTCTGAGCAGCCATTGCTCTAGCTATGCCCGCAAGAAACTGAGAGAGCTTGGTGGAAAACAGGAATGGGTTTTGAGTCCATTTGTGACTCACGTTGCATCCCTTATCCCTCCTATCAATTTGGATTACAGAATTTCTGAGAGACTGAATGACGAGGACAGGAGAGACTGTTGGACTGTGTGGTTCTTCCATTGAAGGAGATGGGTGGTCATGCTTGGTTGACTTGGTTGTTAAGGTAGAGGGAGCAGAATCTCTCCTGACAGACAACCAGTAGCTTGCCACGGTGCAACATTTGGTTCTGGGTTCTGAGATTAGCTCAAGCATGGCAATCTCTCCTTGGAAGCGTTCTGGAGGGCTTAAAGAGGCAGCCATGGAGCAGCAACAGTGGTGCAGAGAGAGCAATGCCAGGATGTTTGATTACACAAAGTGAGAATTGGCAACGAAACACTGTCGAATCGGAAGACTGTCACATGACTGCTGGCGCATGCTATGTAACCCCCAGTTTAAGTATTTCAACATTTTGGGCAATCTCAGTTAAATTAGATTATCATGAAGCTACCACCTGCTACTGTTAGCTTGCCTCCAGTGTTAAGTGTAAAGTTGGCATCAAAACAAAAAAATCAGTGCTGTATGGAGGGGTTATGTGAGGTAATGTGCTTTTTTAAAAATAATATATATATATATATATTAGCATAAACTCTAGTAGTACAAATAGTCCAGCACAAACCCCTGCAAAACTTCCACATGACGTCTTTAATACGAGGGTTTTATACATTTTCTTACCTCCACACGGAGCCAAGCTATCATACATGTTGTCTTCACATGTAGCTCTCCTCAAGGCAGCTATCAGGCTATTAATAAGAATCTAAATATGCTGCTTCAATCAAGGGGATCACAGCATCACAGCTGCAGGTGACAGACAACAGGGACACTCGCGTAACATCGAAACACAGCAGTTATTTGAACTGTGTGATGTTCAGTGGTGTGAAATCTGAATTGATTTCTTCTCATGAACAACTAGATGCAAGAAGCCCTCTGCAGATCATATGGTGAGAGGGGCTGGGGCATGTATCCCACATGTTCGTACAGACTCCCACACGTGTTGAGGTCAGCCAAATCTGTGAGTGGCCATTGCGGTATTCAGAGCATATGGAATAAGGATGCAGGGGGTTGCTAATCCCTACAGTGTATATAACCTTGAGGAATGTGAGTCCTTATATGCTCATTAACATGGATGAAGCGTGGCCACAGGGTGAGCACACCTACCAGCTCGCTCCGATTCTCATCAAACCGATAGAGGACGTAAGACTTGTACACAAATGGACATGAATGCACGCTCAAACAAGCAACGCTGCATGCGCACATCCCCAGCATCTATTTTTACATAATTACAATATTATCAGCTGGAGGCAAGGTTGGGCCGCGTTACACTGCAGTTGCACAGAGGCTGAGTGTACGAGGTGAGCTGTCATTGACACTTGGCCCCAAACACAAGTCGTTATGAAAACGTACAGGAAAGACCCAGCGGGGAGCAGAAATGGAGCAGTGTACTCTGCTACACATCCTGGAACTCCACTGTGTCCTTTGCAGGTACAAACACACAGAGATAAATACACACTTGCTCAAATGCACAAGACTGCTTGTGGCACAGGCTTTGTTTTATCTGATGTGGTTGTAATCTTGCTACAGAAAGACCAATAGCCCTCAAGAGGATGCATCTACAGTCCAGGTGCAGGTAGTTTAACAAAGTACACATAAGGGCTTGAATCTTTTCATGACAGCCTTGCCCTTTTTGGTTTCATGTCTTGACCAGTTGTTAGAAGTCCTGTATTACTAAATGACTATTGTGACATATTCAGTAATGTGCCCTTTTTGCCCTGTCATGTAAAATAACTGTGCAACTCTATTTCAAATGCCTTATTTAGAGTGAGGGAGATGTTGACACAGCATATACTGCGACTATCTAAAGGCAAGGTGTGCATCTTTTTAATAAATTGCAAATACCAATTGAGCTTTTTGGTTCTAGAAATGTCTTGTCATTAGTCCACAGGTCAGAAGAGAGGACGGCCGGTTGCGCTGGATGACGTTGGTGAACCAAAGAAATCAGAAATGCACTGGCCACTTTCTAATCAAATGTAGGGACGAAGAACATGGATATGATACATGGCCACTATCCAGAGACAGCGTTAGCCTGAGCTGAGGAAAACCAAACAACTTAGCCTGGCAAAGCTTCATCCCAGTTCAGAGTGACAAAATAACAATTTATCACTTACTTTATGTGCAAAGACCCGTGTCCGTACAGTGCTGTGGGAAACGAGGGCTTTTGTTACTTGGCCAAGACACCGGGACTCAGGTTGTTTGGTCTGTTGGTCTGTCTGTTTGACAAGGTCCTCTGTAACAATAAAACACAATAAAAATAAGTGAAGTGGGTGGGAGAGAACCTCATTTTACTTTATATCATAAAACAGTCACTGACAAAGTTTTCATTTAAAAAAAACATTTAAACAACCCTACTTTATTACGCTTCACAAACACACACACACAAACACACACACACACACACACGCATACATGTGTGCACCTTCAAGGAAAAATATGTCCTGATCACACCCAAATGTGGTTTTTGATGTGACTTTGCAGAACTTTCAGATGATTTTTGTTGGATCTTTGCTCTTTATTATGGAGATTTAAAAAATGCATTATTAAAACTGGATTTCAACTTGGACCAAACTGACACTGGTGACCAGGTTTCTAAAATTAACATCATTGTTATGCAGATTAACTTGACAAGAAGAACCTTAATGCTGGAATGGAGAGAAAATCACTTTTGAGAAGATGTAGCGCTAAAGTGGTAATTTGTGTGGGGATAATTTTTCTTCCTGTCAGAGCTGCTAAAATAAGATAGATAATGTCCCAACCTGGTTGTTTGCTTCTTAGGAAATAAACGTCATCTCAAATTTGTTCTGGGTTTGAGCAAAGGAACTTGGATGTCATTAATGCCAACACAGCTATGCATTTCTGAACCTTTTTTACTCCCAGGGTTAAAATGAACTATTCAAAGAAATCACATAACCTCACATGATTCATCCCGGTGCAGTTCTCCTCGCTGATTACATTTCTTTTTGGGTTAAAGAGATGTAGGCCTTTTCACAAAGTCTGAAAGTAATTTGAACTCCTGTCCTACAGTAGTGCAATGCGTGACACATTCTCCTTGTTCGAACCATTGTGCTTCTTATGACAAATGAATATAAATGTATTACTGGAACATGAAAGGATAATGTGCTCTGAGCGGCCGAGAGCAGCATCAGAATATCTGCAGCGACATTTGTCATCGGTTTCCTCTCCACACTGACCTGCCATCAGACTGACATGATTCATCGTTTGCTAAACCCCACTACTGAGCAGCGATTGTCCAGTTGTAGCTTAGCAACGGTATCTACACATGGCATGCTTATGGAGCTCCTTCGTTCTCCACATGCCAAAACAATGACCACAGGGCTTTTACAAGCAATAGTACACATCTAAAGAGTTTCTAGCACATTTTAAAAACCGAAAACACAGACTATATTTCTCACCCCAACTGCTCCCAAGAGAAACAAGCAGAACACACACACGCGATGCTTCTTAATGTACGGACAAAATTAACTATTCTTGCCATCGCTGCTAAATAAAGATAGCGCCGACACCAGCACCATTCTATCTGGGTTCACCCGAAGCTCAAAGCCGACTAAGAGCGTGGTGAATGCAGCGGGAGCCGTGAAGGGTGTTTCCTCCAGATTCCAAGCAACTGCTCCAACGGGTTCTCACCTCAAAATAGCGATTAGCTGAACTTGTCCCAAGCCTGCTATGTGCTGCAGACATTTTTCATCTGTCATTGCCACAACTGACTGAATGAAATCGCTTTAAAATGTCATGTTTTTGTGTTGCCCAGTGGCTTATGTCTCTTCCTGTGCACACACATCTTTAAAACCAACAAGTTCAGTTCTGCCCTTAAGGGATAATGAGGATGATTTTGACTGATATACGCGCGCATACATATAAAATTGTGAACTAAAACAGAAAAGCAATCATCCTACTACTTGGGGTATAAACTCACACACTAAAAATACAAATGTTTGTTTTTTCTTTGCTAGCTAATACCCTAGCTAGTAAGGCAAATATATTTTGATATAATGTCTATATATTTCACATACACTGTACATACAAAAACATAATTTTTGTCTGGTAACATGAAACACTGGAGCAGCAATAAAACATCGATCATAAAATATTAAAAGCCTTATATGTTGTAAGACTTCACATTTTTAGGTTCGGACTGAGCCAGAGCGATGTAGTTTTTATGATGTCTTCGTGAAGTCTCAGGGTGTTGGGACTGCAGCTGGAAACTTCAAACATTTTAAGGTAACACTAAGCCCAGACAGTTCTCATAAGAAAAGTGTAAAGCTTTCATCCCACAGGGTAGAGGAGGCTCAACCGCAGTCTGTCACGAAACTCGGTGGGAGTTGCTAAGGTTCCCACTATTGATGCAAGGGACAGTTTAAGCACCAGTACATCAAAACCACATCTCTCCACCTGTGTAGTGGCTGCACAGGGCCTAATAATGGCACACTGTGTTAGCCTTGAAAATGAGACTCTTTTTTCTTCCTGCATCTTTTTTTAACTACAGAGGCAAAACATCTGTGGTACAGAAAGACTGTTCAGTCAAGCCTTGTTTTGGCACTAATTAGTCCAATTAGCCTTCCCTATCTCACACAGTTTTAAACAAAGATGAGCAGCATCTCTGCTCAGCTTAACCAGCCCAGCAGTTTGATGTGTGGTAGTGCTGGAAAGCTGCAGAAGCCTCTAGTTACAGACACAGACTTTAAACAGTTTGGGGGCATCCTTCCTTCCGAGGGTAAAGCTGCACCCTGGCATGTCTTTTTGAAATATCCTGTGTATGTCCCTTCAGCGAGATTTTAGCACAGAGACATGATTTTGTGCATTAAAAGTCATGCTGTGGTGTGGAGGTGAAATTCCCACAGCCGTAATTTCATGATTAGCAATGCTGAAGGGCACATTCCACTTTGGTCGCCTGTACTGTGTGATAACAGATTTGACGAGGAGGTGTAAATGAACCAGTTAGATACAGTTGAACAGAGAACTACAAGGAAATTTGTTATTCTGAACATAAGAAGAATAATTAATAATTCCTCAACAACACCCTCTCCACAGAAGACATTTATCATCGTGAGCCAATGCGCATCTTCTCTCAGTCCTTCTTCCTTTATGAATTATACAGATTGGCATATATAAAAGTCACAGTTATGCAGTAAGATAGTAATATCCAACGATTGCCGTACCATCATTTCTACCTTCCAATGGCAAAGAGAACAACAAGAGTGAACAGCATTTAAATCTTTCAAATATTTCCTCCTTGGGGCAGAGCAGCAGTAATAATTCACCACTCTGCAGCAGAAAACAAGCTTTCTTTAGCGGACTCAATGAATCCCCATATTTAGTGTCCAATAACAAAATGCGATCATATGATTTTATTTTCTTTCTATAGACTTGTAGAAGCAGCTTAAAAGCACGGTGCTGTATTCGCCTACCCTGCACCATCTGCTGAGACGAAGATGCACATAAAAAACAAGAATCTGTTGCTGCTTCTTTTCTTCTCACTTTCTGTTCTAATTATTGAGAGTGTTCTAAAGCCTCTGTGCGTAGACATTTACTGTATGTAACACAAGAGGCACGTTTGTATTTACAGACGGACAAATGAAATATGTATCCCATATATTGGTTTCAGCTCCTTTCTGTTCCCACGCTTCATCTGCTTGATGCTAAACCCAATGCAGACAATTTCTAATAATATATTATTTTAAGAACACGTGTACATTTTTGGTGAACCGTTCACATTATCACATTAAACTTGATCTGAAATCACTGAGGTTCAAGTAGTCTGAATAATGGGTCTCTGTTGGACTATGCACAGATTGTGTTTGTTATTACTCTTTCTTTAAATGCTACAAATATAGATTTTTTTATTGATCATGTAAGGACATTGCAGTCACCCTGTAGTTTAAAAGTTGGCATGATACAGATAATACCAATATGATCAATGTGGTCTTAGAAGCTCACTCACGCTCACACGCTCATATTCCGTTGGATCGCCTTTAGCTTTGATTACAGCAACATTCACTGTGGCATTGTTTCATTAAGCTTCTGAAATGTCACAAGTTTTATTTCCATCCCGTGTTTGCATTAATTTTTCACCAAGCTCTTGTATTGATGATGGGAGAGTCTGACCACTGCTCAAAGTCTTCTCCAGAACATCCCAAAGATTGTCAGTGGGGTTCAGGTCTGGACTCTGTGGTGGACAATCCATGTGTGAAAATGATGTATCTCACTGTTGGCAACAAATTCATTAATGGGATAACCTGCTCATTCAGTATATTCATGTAGTCAGCTGACCTGATTATTTGGGCATAATGTTGCTGAACCTGGACCTGAGCAACTGCATCAACCTCAGATCAATGCTGATTTTTTCTGACCACATTTCTTCCTTGAACACTATGGTTCCCCCACTATCCATCCAGTTTTTAATATTGCGTTGGACATTTCTTAACACAATTGGAGGTTCTGCTTCAATCTCCTTGATGTTAATGTTTTCTCTTAAATTCATTCTGGTCGAGGCTTGAAATTCGCATTTGGAGTTGTTCCTGGTTCTTTGTGAACTACACACAACCTCCTGTTTCTTACGTACACATCAGTTTTGAATTGTCCACTATGAGCTCCAGATTTGCAAGAACCATTAAATCCAGATTTAGTCTGACAGCTGCAGTGGAGTTAGGTTTTCCTGATCTCCAGTTTAAAGATAGTCTCTGCTTCTGTGTGGAATCCCCACTCGCATGTTTAAATCATTACCACTTCTGAGGGTTGGGACCGTGATGTCTCTTCTCCTGACTCTCCAGAGTCATCAAATAAACAGCTTCATGGTTCAAAAGCTTTCGGGAGGCGTGGTAAAACATTCTCTGTTACTCTCTGAAGATGGCTTTGTGTTCGTCTCATGGGCTTTGCCACTTGGGCTTTGCAACTTCCAACAACAATTCCATGTAGTACACGTTGTAGACAATGTACTTACTTAGGAAGTGTGTGAATTTCATCAGCAACAATGAGACATACAGAGGTCTTTAGTCCAAACAACTAGTAGTACCATATCCATTACTTTCATAGCATTGGTTGGTGGTCCCTTCCACTACATTGCCACCATGGCAACCATTGAGAATGAATGGGAATAAAAGTCCATCGTTTCTCAGATTGTTTTGACCATTTTAAGTAAACCATTGGGATTCTTGTGGTGCAGTCCATGTTGATTGTCCTATTTTCATTCATAATCCAAATAGTACGGTAGAATGTACTTTTATCAATTTTAGCTTTCATTTAACATGATGACCTGGTGAAGTGTGTACTGAAGAGTCAAATCTCAATGCTTTCACTGTAAATTGAGTTTAGGTCCAGTTAGAGTTTAGTTACATTTAGGTAACAGAACTACTAGGTTAGGTTTAGAAGAAGATGGTTCAGGTTAAAACAAACCCTGTCACACTGAGGAACCCTGATGATAAACTGTGGAGAGGGAGCTGTGTGAAGTACCAGGCCCTGTTCTCTCTGTTCTTGCAGACCTTCAGTGAGGCTCTCATAACCACACAGCTCACACAGTAAAGAGATTATTTGATGGATTTTCTATCCCATGTACTGGCTGGTGCACTTACCAAATGTCTTTTTTTTCTGAACATCACATTTTACACAAAATTACGGTCGGCTGTAAGCTAACTGCTACACAGGCTATAGTAGTCGCTGAGAAATTAACATCCACCTGCCTTCTCTTTATAATTGCAGAGGAAACCTCTCAGAGGAGCAGCACAGAAATCGAACCATAGCGACCCTCTGCCAGTGATCAAAGCCTACCCAACCCCACTCCAACCCAGACCCAGGAGACGAAAGGAGACAGCGAGGAAGAGGGAGGGAGAGGTGGAAGGAGAGAGAGAGAGTCCGCGCAAACCATATCACGTCTCAGCAAGAGCTACCTGCTTTACATATGAAACGCACCTTTCTCCCTTTAATTCCCATGAAATCGCGCAGGAAGCAGTTATTGCAAGGGAGGGACGAGGAAGGAAGTGATGTGGAACGGCTAGAGGGGCCATTACAGAGAATCCCTCATTACACCCTGGTCACAGCTTAAGAGTATTACCCCTGTGAAAACACACACTCACCTTTGAGTGTAAAAGTCAAAGAGAGAAGATTGTCTTGTCTTATTTCTTCACAATGTATCTTCTCTCTAGAGACATGCGGTAGGGTTCAACATGCCATCAACATATCCGGCCTTAGGTTGCAGTGGAAAGCATGGGGTTTAAAGAACTGTTTTGTATTCCTGTCCTTGGTGCGAACATACATGGCCTCTCATGTCACATTATAGCCTTAGATCACTCAATCAATTAATCAACTCACCGGTGTCTTGACTACTGAGCAGTACAATGCAGTTATTAACCCCAATGAGGAAAATGGAAAGGCTTGCTTAAGGTGTCTTTTTGCTTCGGGCAGCAATAAGAGTTGTTTGGCAAGACATCAGAGACAAAAACATCCTGACTCATCTGTCAGATTCTTGTCCATCCATTAGTTTCCCCATCTATTAGGAGATGCTTTTTTAAGGTCGGAATAAAGATTGATGCTGAAGTCGGGGATTGTGAAATACATAATGCACTGGCATCACAATAAGAAAGAAAAGCAGATGCCAATTTAAGTAATGCAATATTTAACCTATTAACCTTTGTAGTAGCAATGTATGCCAATCAGTCAATTAGTCTACCGCTTTAAACCAGATTGACTGTTAGGTGACTTGTCAGTAGGTTTACTATTGACATACTTTTCCTCTAGCGCCACCAACAGATTTGACATTAGGTTTGCATCTGCTCGGTTTATGTTAGTGCTGTGAGCATGTCAGTATGGTTAACTAAGATTATTAATATGGTAAACATGCTGTACTTTGAACTTTTTGCATTAGTAACATTAGCACTGTGTGCACATTAGTGTGTGTGCAAGTCCATTACAGAAACTAATTTAGCTATTGGTAGTTTTGGTGTGTTTGGGGGAGAATCTAACCATCATTCATTCATTTCCAAAGCTTGCAAATCTGTAAACAACTTAAAGGGATCCCAGAGATGCATTTTGAAAAGCATCAAATTAGTTCCTAGCACTAACGTGATATTAAAATAGTATAACTGCCCTGCTGATCACTCACTGGAGGTCACAGTTTTTCCTGCTTTTCATTTATAGCTACAGCCGTTTTGTTCCACATTATAACACTGAGATATTATGATATTATAAAGATTAACTATCAGGCGATGTGTATGTTAAAACAGTTTCATGGATATTTAAGAAGCATATTGGCACAAATGAATATTTAATTTACTTTGCGATCATCAATATTTGATAAGAAATAATTTGGGACAGTTTCATGTAAAATATATAAATATAAATGATCAGTTATTTTTTCATCCATTTGTTAATCCACTCAGCGTGATATATCACAGAAATGTGCCGCTTGCCCACTTGACATGGATAAAATAAGCAAAGAGGAAGCACATAGAAAATCTATTAAGACTTTAATTTTCTTAACATTTTTAAATACATTTTGGACAGGGTTTGGTATCTTTTACATGAATAAGTTACATAATAAATTAAAGAAATCATGTTTTATCTTGGCTCACATTTTCAGAATAAGGCATTTATAGCAGCAAGTGGCCCAGTGAATCACAGTTACCTGAAACACTCAGCTGACATTTCAAAGCAAGATTAAAACAGAAGTATTAAACCTTGATTTAATCAAACCAGTGAGACTGTCTCACAGGTGCTACAGGAAACTCTGCATCAGTGTGGAAATTAAATAAAAAACTAGGGTAATACTGGTATCAGCCCTAAAGCAGAGGAAGTCACAGGAGGTAGCATCTTACTCTCCTGCCAATCAATTTTATTTTTTTTCTTTCCTTTTTTCCCTTTTTTTTTGCAGCAGGCAATGTTTATTGATCACCATGATTATCATGGCAATCCATTCGCATCTAGCTGCATTTTTCATAGTCTGTTTGTGGAAGCTATACAAGAATGGCTTCATAACAAGGCTGTAGTTTTGTGCTGAAGGTTTGCGGTTGCGCAGATAATCTAAGTGAGGCTGTCACTGGTTTCATCAGAACAAGCAACAAGCAGCGTCTCTGCGATGTCTGCACAGAAACAACATGGCGTGAGAATAGTATGATCCAAGATCTCAAGAACTCTCTTTTCTGTGCCCTTTATACAAATCATATTGCACTTGGTGTTCTACTTTTTTGTGCATTAGTGAGGAGGGAACAAACATTATTAAATAAAACAGTAGTACAGAAGGACTTTGAGTTAGTTATCAAATAATACAAATGTCCCAGTCATGAATGAGCCAATCGGACTTCCCAAAATGATTGATGGGACATGAGGCCAATTAAAGGCCGAGTATAATTTTATGCCGATAGAATCTTGTATCTGAATTATATGTATCTAACTCAGCAGAGGTTAATGGCAGCTAACCTCCGTCAGATTTTCTCATCACTCATCATGTTAAGTGGAGATGAAAATGGACATAACTCACGTTATGAACATACACTGAACGGGTATCAAACAAAGAGTGTAACCATTTCTGAATGACCAGTCAATCATGTAGAATGTAAAAGCAACATCACTGTCAGCATTACAAAAATGTGCTGGTATTGAGTCGGAAACTCACCTGGTCATGTGACAAGTCTCTCTAAACATATTATTTCGAGCTAATTCTACAGTGCATATTCATTTAATATCAATTACATTCTTTTATATTGAAATGTACAGCAGAGATTTAACAATGTCTAATAATACATGTGTGGAATTAATTTACACCAGGTGAACAGGTGTGGCTTTGGCGTTGGGTTATAAATTGCGCTAAATCTGGCTTTGCTAGTAGCAGGGTAAGCACCGAGCAGTGGGCCAGACGCTGTTGGGGGTTAATCAGGGAACAAAATGACCACCTGTCTTTGCAAAGTGATGAGGAAACTCTCACTCGGCTGATTGGTGCGTTTGTATGGGGACTATTTTTGGGGTGGTTGCCTGATTGCTCTCCTGGAGAAAGGCGACTTGAATAAGGTAATGTGGTTGTTCCGATGATTACACTGGGTAACTACTCTGGAGTTACTGCCTGCTGGCAGCGAGGCCACAATTAAATGTCTGCTCTAAAAAGTGGACACAGAAATCCAAAGCCTCTTTCCTGTGTCTTTCCCACATATCCTCTCACAGATCAATCATACTTCACGCAAATGGTTACACTTAACTGAAGCAGACAAATGACTACAAGTGCATTTTGGCGTTAACGCTGATAAATTTACAATGGAAGCATTTGTATGTTGCTGCATACAAACAAAAGCAGCCATGTGTGCACTGTCACTTATATGGCAATCAGACATACTGAAAACACACTCACTTAACACACACGCTCGCTCATTCGCACAAGCACAGATGCACACACACACTTTTTGTCTGTGGCTTCTGCCAGCTTTCACCCTCTGCATGCCGACTGTGTGTCTGGCACCGGGGTTAAGGTCTGGAGCCACACACAAGCTGTGTGCTCTGACTGGCTTTTACACACTGAATGGGCTTTATGAATGGCTGGGACTCAATGACTGAGTCAACACTAGGGGCCACACTCAACCCAATCCGACAACAGGTTTTGGAGATAAGTCAGAAACAACATTCTCCCAGCGCATCCAGGAACCATGTTTAAATTAATATGCCACCAGGTTTTTCTCTCGTTTAGGACAGCAAACATTGTGCTGTGGAGTGTGTCAATCCACAGATGTGTTGCTTGTTTGCCATTTCTGGCTGAGCCCAAGTGCTTTTAAACAGCACTCGGCTGTGTCTGGGTGTGTGTTGGGCTCTCGGTGTCCCACCAAAGCTACGTTTGATCACTGCAATGAACCTGGCTCTAGACAATGTGTGGAGCCAGTAAATCTGACAGCTTGCCAATGATGGATGGGTGGATGGATGGGTGGATGGATGGGTGGATGGATGGCCTCTATTCACAATCTTGAGCCCTCAGTGGGATGCATACAGTTGCTCCATTTGTGACCATTAACAAAAACAATGCTCATCTACTGCACATACAAAGAAGTTGCAAACAGAAATTTCTGCACTCCTTGCACGTCTTCACCACTGCTCTATCATTAGATCCAGCACTCGATTGACATTCAGATCTGAATCCAGACTGAAGTCTGACTCAACAAAGGGAGCGGTTGGTGGGGTAAGAGGGCGGAAGCCAGACGTTAGCGTTTCAAGCCAGTCGGCCGCCTCAAATGGCGTTGGAGCCCGTCGTTTCCGTGACTTCCCAGTGGATGGCAGAGGGGAGGTACAGATGAGCGGTGGTGGAGGCGCAGGGACAATCTGGCTGGGCTTTATTACAGCAGGAGATGGAGGGAGCTCCAGCAACAGAGAGGAGCAAAGAGGTGACGGCAGGAACCTGTCGTCCTTGTTTTGCTGCTGGGTAGTCTGCAGCTGATCGGTTTGAGGGGGAGAAGGAGAAGAGCCAGGAGCCGAGTGGCTTGGGGATTTATGATCAGAGACATTGACAGAGCCTGGAAGAGGCGCAGTAAAAATGATTAGACAGTGGAAAAAATATGAGTGCCATTTTATCTGAATGCTTTATTAACTGAGGAGAGACCCACCAACACATGTAATTGGCTCATCCAGAATGTCATCAATAGACTGCCGAGGGTCCATCTGTTGCCAAGAGAAAAGAAAAATATTTCATTCTCTCCGTGCAAAAGAAACTCTCAGTGATCTCGTGTTTATCTTCAGACTCTGACCTGTGCTTTCTGGATAGCCTCCTGTAGTTCTTCCTCCAAGCTGAGAACACCAGGTAATGCCTGAACAGGACTTGCTGTAATCTGTACTGGCAGCTCAAAGTCATGGCCAATCACATCACACGCCTGGCAGCAAAACACCTGATTAGAAAGCAGGGGTAAATTAGCTGACAGATGGTGATGAGAGTATGCTCTCCTCTTTGAGAAATGTTCCCAAAAGGCTCTGTTGTGTGTGATTCTGACAATAATTCTTTCTATACATTTTCCAAGATCTGTGTGTGCAGATCTGTAGAGTTACCTGTGTAAATAACACTTCCGTCTGCGAATCTGTTTCTGGCTTCCCTCTAGAGCATCCGGGATCCTGTTGCAGGAACGGATGGAGGGATCCGCCACCAGACTGGTTAATGATAGCAGCGGTAAACATGCATTAATGAGGGTAATTCTATAAGACAGCTATAAATTAAAAAAAAAAAATAAAGTCCTCCAAATCGTCTCAGGGGCAAAGATTCAAGCCTGCCTGTCCTCACCTCGTTGTGTGTGGAGCGGTCCCTGGGCCTGCTCCTTATCCTCTCCCTCATCTCCAGCTCCACACTCAGCTCCTGCTGCTGCTGCTGCTGCTGCTCAGTCTCAGACCTCCAGGGAGTCCCACATTGCAGGGGGGAGGAGGACGACATGGGTAGGCTGGGGCTCGGAGTTCCTGAGGCGGTGCTGGCAGGAGCCAAGAAGACAGTGGTGGTGGTGGTGGTAAGACCACACTGTTCACCTGCCAAACTGACTGATGCAGCATTTGTGAATCCATTTGGGACAGTGTTTAGAATTCCACTTGGAACTCTGTTTGGAGCGTCGCTGAGAATCCCATTAGGAACTCCCCTGTCCTGGATGTACAGCTGTTGGTTTGGGCTGCTGCTGGGTGAGTCGAGTCCAGAGCTGGAGCTTGAGCCAGGGCTCTGGCTTGGGGGCAGCGGAGGAGGGAGGGGCTCAAGGCTGTTACCCAGCTGAGAGAGGGGAGCCGGAGTGAGGGAAGTATGGGGAAGCTGGAACGGACGAAGCCGCTGCAACAGGGCAGGCTTGGTGCCGGAGACGGGGAGGCCGCGCTTACGCAGCTGCTGACGTAACTCTGACACCTGACGAAGGAAAGCAGTAGAGGTGGACAGGCAGTTTCCCTTAGTCATGAATCATTCTCAATGAAGATCTTTCAAAGCGACTATGAGTCTCTACGAGCCGTGAGATATTTTCTTACTGTTAAGTCAACCAGATTTGCAGGGAGAAGCTCGGGTTTGGATGCAGGGTTTGTGTCCATAGGGGTGTGGTTTGTTGTGGCGGGAACAGGTTGGAGATTCACTGGCATGGCTCCAGAAGACTTCACAAGATCCCTGTGTTCTCCGCTGACAGGATAGGACAGAAGTGTTACCAGCTGAGGACTCATTCCTTATTGATAAAGCAGAGATGTGCGTATTTGAATTACAAATTGTCAGCTCTGCATGCACACACGAACCTGGGTACAACAGTGAGCTGTTGTTGCTGTTGTTGCTGTTGTTGTTGTTGTTGTAGCTGTTGTTGCTGTTGTTGCTGCTGGTTCTGGAGGATTTGTAGTTGGAGGATGACGTGCTGCTGTTTCAGAAGTTGGGAATAGGCTGGGTCTAAAGACTGGGTAGAGGTAGGGCTCTTTTGTTTGGCTCCTCCCACTATAAATAAATACATTTTCTGATTAAAGTCAAATGCATCAATACCAGAAAACACATAACAACACATTAAAAAATATGGAATTATTAAGTTGGTTATACCTCCAGTTCCAGACCCTCCTCTCTGGTCCGGAGGAATGTACTGGTGATACTTGAGTTTCTTCATCTTGGGTTTGGTGTCCCGTGGTTTCCGCGGGCGGGGAAGATGGTTGAAGTTGAGGGAGGGGGTCAGGGATGAGGAGCAGGCGGGGCTGGGAGGCCGAGCTGTCTGTGAACACAGGTGACACCCACGCTTTCTTAAACTGAAGAATCCATCTTCAGGAAAATGCAAACAAGTTCAGTTGGCTTGGTTTTACCTTTGCTTTAATATCTCTCTTTAATATCTTCTCTTTAAAGAACAGCATGTACGGTATCGCAGTGGAAATGCCAAGTAATTTCACAGTGTTTGACAGCATTTGCCCCATGTCGAGGTTAAATGTGCACATGGTGATAATGTATAAATGCTTTACAAATCTCCAGATGGCGGCGTGTGCTGGTTCTGACATAAAACCAGGCTGCTGGTGTGTGAATGTGTTAACCTACAGGGCAAATACCAAGTTGGCCCACAAGTGCAAATTGACAGTAATGAATGCAGAGCAGCTTACAGCGGAGCACTGTGGTTGAAAAAACAAAAGAGTGACCATTGTGTTAGGTTAAAGACCTCTACAGCGCTCTTTTATCTCTTATACGTACTATGAATACCACCAAAGGAGACAAATACACACGCGCAGTGCACACTAACCAAATGCTTTTATTTTCTGGGTGAAAATGTCATGTTACCTATTAAATGTTCATTTTGAACGACTGACAACTGAAAGGGGAAGAGGATGAGCATGCTTTAACCTCGTGTTACCTTTGGCAGCAGGGGTGTGGCCTGAGAGTTCAGATACATCCCATTTGGTCTCCCGGTTGTTGCCATGGAGTTTGATTCACCGAGTGTTACACTCATAGGTTGTCTGATGCCCTCGGTTGCCAGGAGCAACGCCAAACCAGACTGAAGGCAAAATATCAGATTATCAGAGTTGACATATGAAGCTATTTATAAACTCATCAGTCAGTTAATATCTCCTCTAATATGTTTATCAGTTTACTAGTGGGAAGCAATTCATTAGACCTTTTGTTGCATTCGACATATACATTTTAACCTCTGCGTAATTTCCTCACCTGTGTAAGACTGGGATTTTGGTTGAGGGACGGCCCCGCAGCTGAGCAGTCACTCAGTAATTGGTCACCCGAGAGCCCTGGCAATGAGGAGAAGGCCGGTGATTGGTGAGCGCCATGCTGCTCAGGCGGTGAGGATGAGGAGGAGGAGGAGATGTCATCTTCGAAGACATCAGCAGGCAGAGGGAAGGAGACAGGACCTGAGGAAATGAAAAGTGAAGGGAGGTAAGGTCAAAAGAAGAGCAGAGGAGATCGGGACGGGAAATAAAAAAATAAATAAATAAATAAAAAAAATGTCCGTGTGTGTCGATGCATGCGGATGCGTGTTGACTCACGGTTCTCTAGGGGCAGTGTGTGTTCGTGCTCCGTGGGTCCAGGCGGACGCTGGATCCTCTCGGTGAGGTCCTGCGCCTGGCGAGCCTTCTTCTGCCTCTGGCCCCCACACGCCGCCGTCCTCTCTGCGGGTGAGGGAAAAGAGAGGGATGGTGCAGAGGAATGGAGAGATGAGGACAGATGGGAGACCAGCAGAGAGGGGGGGATGGGGGGGAGATGAGATGAGATTGGAGAAAGAGAAGCAACAGGATTCAGAACATATGTGATGTGAGCATGTACCAGAGTTTTGCCACGGGCGATCAGTCCCAATTCAAACCAGCAGAGGCATTAAAAAATAGTAAACACTCTTGTCCATAGGGAAATGTATTCCCTTTGATATGAACACACATTTTAAAATAGCAGGAAAAGACTATTATGAAATTTGACATTAAAAGAAATCCAACTACTATAATAAGAACCCTTTCGAAACAAGTGTAGAGTTCGAGAGCGTTCGGGGGAGCAGAGATGATAGAATGAGACGTCAGTAAAGTGGCAGAAAATGATGACTCTGATCCTTGGATTGGCGGGTTTATCATGTGCTGTCAATCATCAATATGTGTGCCGGCCGCTTATAACGCAGCATTACAGTGTGCAACAAGGTCACATTTCTATTTAACTGACAGCCGATGAAACAGAGAAGCCCTGAAAGATTTACACACTTCATTTCCTTGCACGACTACTGTGCAACGAGGAGTGGAGAGCAGACAGAGAGAATGACAGAGGAGAGGAAATTACTATGCACTATGCTGGGAGCATACAGGGTAAAGCAAGAAGGAGACGGCAACAGTACTGTTGGCATGGTATCACCTTGTGCAGTTTCGGTCTTGAGACCACCAGGGGGCAACTTCTGAGTGGCACCATCCTCGGTTAGACGCTGCATCAGGAAACGGCAGGTCAAACCAGCACCCAGAGGTAACAATGCAGTTAATGAAAATAATGAATAAAACGTCAGTGTCTGCGTAGCCTAATGGAATCACTAAAAATATATGTAAAGATTCTTTTTAAAAGGAGGGTCCTTCAGATTTCACAACAGCCCTTTTATGAAATTCTCTTTACAAACACAATCAGCACAACACACTCATGGAAATGTAAAAACATGGCACATGTAGCACATGTGTTGGATGCATCAAAATCAGAGTCTGAAATGAAGTGAAGGAATGTCAGTAATGAGAAACAGGATGCTACTCACCAGAGCTTCACTCTGGTCTTTCTCTGCTTTTGGAGCGGGACAGGTGGACTTCAGACCTGTGGACACCGAAAGAATGAGGGTATAGGATGAAATTGCAACATAACATTTAAAAAAAAAAAAAAAAATTGTCTTAATCCAAATATTGTAACACTTAGAGAGCATTAGCCTAGTTAGATCAGGTCAAACAACACGCAGACGCTTTCAAGTCATGCTTCCCAGTTACAGCACAGGACTGGGATTGTTTTTTCTATTTCTACAATGTGGAATTTTCTTTCTGTTTTTTTTTCCTGACACATTTTATGCACAAAAAAACACATAATGAAAAATTGACTGTTGAATGTCTGGGCATGTGCAGATATTTTACTTTATTAAAGACATAATGATAATGTTCAGTCATTACACGAACGTTATTAAGGCTGTTAGCATTTTTTAATAAAGCTGGAATTACTGAGCTAGATATACAACATAATACAGCAGAATTAACCGTTAACCATTTGCCATATTCGAGTGACATAGACTGCATGGCCTTAGGTTTTCAAAACACACCTGCAAAAGACAAAATTAAATCCAGCTATTTTGCTCTTTTACGAAAGTCAAAAGAAGAGAAAAGTAAACAATGGTCAATATAGTAGAATCCGCAAAAACACTGGGAAATCAATAAGTAATCATCGTTCTGTGTAAACAGGTGACTGGAAGATCATTAATATGAAAGGCAACCTGCAGTCATAGTGCAGATGGATCAATCACAATGTTAATGATACACATGGACTAACCTGAGTCTGCATTGATTTCACTCAGCCTTCGGTTTTGAATCCTCAACTGCAGAACTAGAAGACAAGAACAGACAATGAGATGTGTTAAAAAGGGGGGAAAGGGGGCTTACAATGAAGGAACTGTAGTCTAATTAAAAAAAAATAAAAAAAAAAACATCTGTAAAAACAAATCGGACTGACGTAGAGAGGTAAGTAATCCGAGACTCTCTGTTAAATGATATGGCCTCGAAACTCGTCTTACCCCATGACTTTGCAGTGCTTGTAGATTGTGTATCTCCTCTAATATCTGCACTCATGTACACACTGCACATATGTACATACACATTAACATCCAGGACACGCACGAACAGGTGAAGCTGGGTATAGGGCTGGGCCCATTACACCGAGTGATCTCCCCCCCCCCGCCCCCCTCATGATACATTTCAGCGAGTTTCGAGACCTGAGAGACCTGAAGGAGTGGGGTGTGTGTGTGTGTGTGTGTGTGGGGGGGGGGGGGGGGGGGGGGCTGCACAGGGGGTTTGAGGGCAGTAACTATTTATCTCTCAGTATGTCTATTTCTGTTGGTCCCTTCCCCCCATCAGCTGTCCCACTCTCTCCACAAGCCTCTCATGCATCCCCTCCTCCTAACGTCATACTCATTTGTGCCGCCGCAGTTTGTTCTTCCTGCTTTCCCGGACCTCTGAACGCTCAAAACAGGAGCCGAACAACTTCAAAAATCTGGATTTAAAGCAGATTCACACACTGTGATCTGTGCTCTTAGTCAGATAGAAGAGCGGTGTTTGTCAGCTTGGGTTCAGTCGTTTATTTTTATTCGCTGTCGGCCCAATGCAAATCACCACTTCCAATCACATTACTTAACATCAGTTACATAATAAGACTGCTCCTCGGGGTCAGTCACAAGGAATATGTGAGCAGCACTGTTGAGTAATTAGTCTCTTTCGCATTTCTTTCTTGTAAACTATCAAATGCCTTGAACCTTTTTAGGGTGAACAGCTCACAGCCGAAAGGCAATTCACGATAAGGGGTCAGCGGCAGACATTTATAGTAGCTTCAACGGGTCAGAGGGCAAAAATTCTGTGAAACATTAGTTTGATATTTGCATTTCGACCATATCTAAATATTGATCTCAGAATCTAATATATGCGTGCTTTGGAGACGCGGAGAATCGGCACAGCAGTTAGTGTCAAAGGTCAACAAATGCACGAAACTGTTGACAATTAAACGGAGAAAAGGAAGTTGAAACTGAGATATAAATGATACACTGCGTCATATGTTGGCACAGAAATATTCCCCTGGCTCCGCTATGTACACATAACATGATTTCAAACAGAGCAGCTGCCTAAAGAATCACGTTTTGCAGCAGGTGTTTGCACACCTAGGGACCGTCTCTGTGTCATTTTCTCGCCTTTCTATTTTACCAGCCGTTTATGACAGCTGCCTGGGAACTCAACAACAGCCGCTGCGGCTCGTAAGGAAGCTAGTAATGTATGCAGCCACGAGGACGCTGTTTCAGTGCTGCTTGTTGATCTCCTGAAAGTAGTTTCCACTTCCAAACCCACCACGGACAGTGGTATTTCAGTTTTCGGATTTTAGTTTTCAGTCTGAAGCTTCGCGCGACACAGTTAAAGTTTTCCAAAACAGGATGAGATCCTTCTAGCACGCTTTTTAGCTGTTACAGATCGCAAACATGATTCGGAGGCAGATACTCTCTAATAACTTTGGATGCTGGTGTCAGAGCTTTGCCAGTGTCATTTGTTTAAAACCCCTCAACACATACTGTACTCTCTCCTCCAGCTTCTCCCTGTGAGCGACGCGGCGCTTAACGAACTCAGTGTTTCCCACCATAGTTAGGACATAGATGCTTATTACGGGGACGGGACTCTTTGCCAGTTAACCAACATTAGAATCAAAATCTGAAGACGGTTGTGGAGGTTGTTTGCTCGTGCTGCCAGGCCACACTGAGTCACATCTGATCTAATCACACAAGGATAAGGCCGCTCAATTTAGCTTTTTTAACTTTGTTGGTTGTTGTTTAAGTGTCGCGCAGTTACGTGCAGACATCTCTGTTTTTTTCCCCCTCGGGGTCAGCCGTCATCACAGCCACACAGGACATCTGTGTCCGTAGGCAGCGGTCTTTAAATCCATCCGACGTGATCAATACCTTCGCTGAGTAGCCTATAACCTTCACGAACACCTCTACGTATTGATGCCAACGTAGCCAATCGTGCCTGACACGTAAAGCTGTTGTTGCGTCATCCTCTCCCCTAATTGACACGAGCACGGCGCCGCCAGGGCCCTCACCTGAGCGGAACTTGTTCCGGATGAGGAGTGACCTCTCGGAGGCCAGCAGCGTCATGGTGGAGGGCAAGATGTTTGGAGGATGCGAGGGCGTGGAGCAGAGAGAAAGAGGAGATTCCTGACGTTGCTCTGCCAGGAGGAATGGACCCCTCTCTGTCTGTCTCTCACGGCTGGGAGTACAGCGAAGGGCAGAGGAAGGGGAGGAGAGAGAGAGACAGATGCTTGTTAACCCACTGATAGACACAAACTGATATTGATAGAGGCACACAAAGCCCGGTGGAGGTAGACTGAGCGGGAAATAGAGACACAGAGCTCCTCAGACCTACAGGCAGACTGAAGTCTACGGCGAGCCGCTCTGGCAACAGCAGGCCTCCCCACAGACGGCCTGTCACAATCACACAGAGAGTCACAGAGGCCCACCCACAGAGACAGAGCTAACAACACAGACAATTAAACAGACGAGGAGGCTTTAGAGAGACGGGGCAAGGAGCCGGGAGAAGAAGCAAGGTGAGGAGCTCGCACAAGCGACTGGGAACCCCAGCGGAGTTTCAGACGTTAGCGCTGGAGGACGCTGATTGTGATGGACAAACGTGAACTTGTAACACCACCGCAACCACACAACTCCACAGCAGGACCAAAAGTGAGTCGTGCGCCAAGCTAAGAGGAGCCGACTCTCAAATAGAGAGAGCTGGAAATCTACATAAGCTGCGTTATTGCTCACACACACAATCTATTAACAATATTGATCCAAACGGGCCGGCCACAAAACACCCAAAGGAAGCCTGTTTGAAGGGAGCGTGCAAACACACACAAACAAAACCACTCACACGTGCTTCGGAATGGCTGAGGTTATGCATACTAAATCACCACAGTTGTTCTTCCTATTCCCAGTCCGATAAAAGCGCAGACTTCATTTATTTACAACATAAAGAGTTCAAAAAGAAGACCCTCACTCCGTAGTGCAATCTAATAACAAGCAATTGATTGAGATTTCATGTCTGGTACAGGCATTGTTTCACAGTAGGGCACAGAGGCTCAAGCAGGCACTGAAATCACTGAGAAGAAGAAAAGCAAGAGAATGAAAGAGAATACTTACAGGAAAAAAGAGAATTGAGTCCCTCGGGGGAAATTGGAGTGGATTTAAGATTAAATTGAGAGAGGTGCAGGATGGAGGAAGAGAGGGAAAGAGAGAACTTCGTAGTGCGTTTAATGACGAATTCTTTCTTTCATGTTCTTTTCATATCCTTTTTTTTTCTTTTGCCCCTTTTCCACACTTCACCGTTTTTCCTAAAGGTGAAATGCAAGACGGAAAAGGATCTGTGGTTCCTTCGTTCCTCTTACGATAGAAACTCACCCTCTCTACCTCTGCCTCACTCTCTCTGCCCCTCTCTCCGTCCGCCCCAAAGCATCCTGGATCCTTGGTGCCAACTGCAAGCGACTGTCAAACTTCACCCCCCCCCCCCCCCCATGGCCTCTCCTTCCTCCCCCTCTCCCCTCCCTCATAGCCATTCACCCTCTTTGACATCTGCTGACTGACGGATTCAGGAACAGCTTCAAAGACAATACGTGTTTTGTGTTTGTTTGCACATGACTTTGACAGAAGTGAAACCCCTGACGACGTCAGCACAACCCCTTAACGTTGGGAGCCGAACTGGCAGCTAATGTGATGGATGGAAAAGTGAAAGCGGGATAAAGAGACAGTTTATTACAAAGCAGCGAAAAGCCTGGGAGTGTTTTGGACTCACATCAAATCATGTACAGCAGCAGGACTGCAGGCTCATATGCTCCTGTCAAGATACCTTTGGGTCACCCTCTTAAAGTGATTTAGCAGTGTGTGTGTGTGTGTGCGTGTTTGTGTGTGTGTGTGCGCGTATGTGTGCGTGCGCGTGTGTAACAGAGAGTCACAGGTCAGTAAGTCAGTGTCAGTCAGCATATACTTTAGCACGATTCAGCACCGGCACCGAGCGAAATCACCCGACTTTCACCTCACTGTACAAGCTCAGTGGCAGCATGGGTGAACATGTAGGCGCGTGTTTGCCAATAAATGCATGCTCCCTACACGTGTATACCTATATATACACGTGTGTGTGTGTGTGTGTGTGTGTGTGTGTGTGTGTGTGTGTGTGTGTGTGTGTGTGTGCGCGTGCGCGTGTGTGTGTGGATGGGGGCAATGGGCTGCGGAGGGCGGAAAAGTGGGGGAAGTGAGTTTGTAGCCGGAGCACCTGTTCCGTCCGTTTGACAGACAGGCCGGTGTGTGCTGGTTCAGCAGGTCATGGAGAAGAAGGGAGACGGAGAGAAGGGAGGTAGAGGGAGGGACGGGGGAGGCGAGGGGGAGGCAGACGAGACAGGAAGGGCAGGCGCAACGCTGGGGGAAGTCTCAGCGGCATGTACAGGAAGAGGGATGGTAGGGGAAAAAACAAAAAAACAAAAAAACGCCGGTTGCTGCTATTTTATCTGACCTGGAGGGAAAGTGTCTGACGTGGATAAACACTAATCAGAGCTCAGGCAGAGGGGCATGGACCAGTAGCACTCACCACGGACCAATGAATGAATGGGAACTTTAATTTAATAGGCGGCTACAGGCCGGCCACTCTTTTCGGTGCCATTTGCACACGGCGTCTGTGTTTGTCATCATTATAAAATCTCACCTTTGACAGCTTTTCCTCTCGTGCCCTGCGAATGCCTCTTGCACACATCACACTCACATATATAGAAGCACCCACTGCACCGACAGCGCGGCACATTATTGTAGGAAAGGTGATGTAATTGCTTTTTCCTCTGGTTCCCCACAACAGCTACACCCTCTCCTCTGCAGCCGGGACTCCCTTTCTGATTAACACCTGTTACCCTCTTTCTTTGGCTCCCTCCCTCCCCCCCCTCCTCATGCCCTTCCTCTCTCACACAGCCCTCACACACAGATTGCATAGTGTTAATCCTGTGTCTGGTGAGCGGGCTGGCTTGCACACTGTTAACCTTACCCTTTTGAAATATCATATTTCTCTGGGCTTATTCATTTGTACATATAGCAATTGAGGTAAAAAAAAAAAAAAAGCCCCCATATCCATCATGTAGCCAGTAAAACAGATATGCCACACAATGACGAGTCGATGATATGTGTGTCAGAACTGTCTCCTCTCTCTGGTCTGTCTTCAGACTTTGAATGTAAATCCAGCTCTCCAATGGCTCGCTGTCTTCTGCCTTTCACCCTGATCTAAGTATCCCTCCACCATTTGAGGGAACTGAGAGACAGCACAGAATGAGAGAATGAGCCGAGCACATCCTACAGCACATCCTAAGTGTAATTGCGCCCTCACATGGTCGAACTGCGCAATGGCAGCCGAGAATATTAGACCCCATCAAAAAAAAATTTTTTTAAAAAAAGCATTCATGGTTAGTTTAGCTTTACATCATTTTGTCTCTCAGTGGCAACATTGGGACACCTGGGATGTAACACAGCGGACGCACGACAAACATATCAAAGTGCCAAACACATCAAAGAGAATGAAAAGCTGAAACATACCAGTATAACACACTTCATTACATCTGCCGCCCTCTCTCTGGTCGTCCATCACTGGATCCATTCTCATCCTCTCTCCCCTCCTCCTCTACCTTTATCACTTCAATCACTTGGCGATGTGCCTTGTGCCACTCAGAAGGCCCTGCTGCCCGTTCCACTTCACGCAGCACAAACACAACACACACACACACAGGCAAATTTCAAACACACACTCCACAGATTTCTGTCTTCCCTCTGTCCGTCATCCATCTGTCCGTCAGTCGCAGCACTTTGAAGCTCTGTGCAATCTGGATCATTACCAAGCAGCACACGCACGCATAGAGACGCATACATACTGTACAACACACACACACACACACATCTCCAGCTGGACTGCTGATCTCACACACTCAGCCAGTTGAATATTCATTATCACCATGCGCCGAGAACCTTGTAGGCTCAGCAGTGCAACAGCCCAGTGGTGTCAATTAGGGGACCATGAATCTGTTTTGTGTCAGTTTGTTCTTTTTCTTCCCAACAGAAGAGCACTGATTTAATGGCTGAACCCTCAGAGTGACCTTAACTATATGTACGCAGCACTTCAATGGGTCTTTACAGCACTGAAGGTTAGGAGCCACTGGTAATTGGGGAACTATCTTTTGTGGGAATGATGTGGATTGGGATCATATTACTCGTGAATTTATAATTCAAACTTACAGTATATATACAGTATATAGTTGAAAGTGTGAGCAGGAAAGTATTTGCGTTAAATTAAAAGTAATGGTTACATTGCCATAAAAGGTATTATGATAAGTGTGTACACATAACACTATGACCACTGACAGGGGAAGTAAATAACACTGACTGTCTTGTGACAAAACCACTGTTTTGGACCTAAACAATATTATGTCATGATGTTATGCCAGATCATACAGTGTAAGTGGTTTGAACAGATTTTCAAATAAAAGGGGAATAAAGAAAAAAATAAAAAGCTGTGATAGAATCTTCGTAAATGTGAAAAGGCAGTAATGTACAGCAGTTAGCCAGTGTATAGTGTATACAGCACCTCACTTACCCATTAACCATATTGTATATATATACTGTATTTTGGACTCTTGTTATCTTTTACTCACATTCATAACTGTTTATATTTGAGGTTGCGTTAAGGCCAAAGAGACACAGTTCATCTGGGGTGACGACAGTGTTGACGGAGCTCGGCGAGGACAAGCGTATGGCCAGCGTGACCGTAAGGCAGGGTTACTCAGGGACCTGCAGCTTTTATGACTCAACGGCAGGTTTGTATCACGTCTGCAATCACTCCTCCCGTCTATATCGGAGCGGAAGACAATCATTCTCAACGATCTCGAGAGCTCCCTTAGCAGTATGAGGTCGTTGGTATTTGCACTGTTCACCCTCTCTCACACAGGTGTGTTAGCAACACACGGAGGTCATTTTGTACGTCTGTTTTGTCATTCCCTGACTGATGACTGCTGATTTACATTTCACCTGAACTTTAGAATCAATTGTTACAGACGACTGAGGTTCCGGATTTTCATCTTTTAAAATGAAGTCACATTTATAAGAAGTCCTATTACAGAAAACATGAATAAGTAGAACAACGACCGTGACCAATAATTCTTACTTGAAGTACACAGCATATGAGCATGTGAGTACTCTTTTAAAGGCAGACATTGAATAAGTGGCTGTCTGGCCGTTAAGGCCAATGCAAAATTAATGTGTGTTCGACTGCTATTTATCATTTGTCTCAGTCTTTAGCAGCCCAAGTGTATTTTTGAAGCCTTCAGTGAGCTAAAGGTCAAATACATACAGTTAAAGGTAAAGTATGAATTATTGAACTGAACATCTGCTTGTACAGTTTCGCCAGAGCAAATGCTCAAAGAACCCGGCCATCTCTAATCAGCACTCCATTCTCCTCTCCTTCCACTGACCCTCTGTAAAAGTGAGTTTGCCAAAACTAAAGCACAATGGAGCTCAGTGCAGGCCTAAGAGCAGGCCAAAGATTCTCTATCCGCACAATGTCCAGGGTAGAAATAAGAAATGGGACAGCCATGAGGACCCAGTCAGGTCATTTAACCGATACAGTATTTAATAACTTATCTCGAGCTTAGCTCTGTTAGGCTCCATGGCTTAAATGGAGCAGAAAATTGAGAGAGTGCAAAAAAACTGAGGACTGCCTTACAAACTCAATTACTTCCTGGAGGCAGTCCAAATGGTCAGCTTGCACACCCAAGCAGATATGAGTGTCTTAATATTCTTTTATCACACAGATCCACGTGAATCATCAGCAAAATAGAGGCGAGATAAGGACCCTAGCCATGGTGCTCATTAAGGAAGGTTACATACGATTAAAACCTTTTATGATAAAGTCACATTAAATAAACACTTGAATAAAAGCTTCATGAAAAAAAAAACTAATTAAATGGAAGAAAATCAAATTAGAAAACGGGTCAAAAACTGAATTATAGTTGTGAAAATTTAATTCCAATAAGTTAAAATAATTCACAAAAACTAAATATAGTGTTCGTGTTAGAATAACATTTGGTCAAACTCTTACACAATATGAATTAAATACACAAAATGAACAGTGGCAACCAAATAAAAAGGAAGCATTTTCATTCACAATGTCAAAAAAAAAAAAAGAATCTCGAGTTCAAACAAAATAAGCGCAAATGACTCACAGTGTCTCTGACGGTAAGAAAGATTATATCTTTCATGTTAGATAGTGCAGAAGTGCAGCTCTTACAAACAGTACTTGTATATATATACCAGAGCAGGGACTTATTAAGAATAGATACGCTATCATTCTTTTCTGAGCACTTTAGTTTTAACATGGATTGCATGTGAACGCAACTTCACAGGGACATGTTAGCCGTCTAATTTTGGACTCACATAAAAAACACTATTTCAAGCATGGGCTTTCCTTTTTTATATATTTTATATATATCACAGGAAAGCTAAATAAAAAAAAGTCATGACTGACAGCTGTGTTTTTTTGGCCCATTAAATGGAATGGGAAAAATGTACATTCGTATAAATAAATTACCATTAAAACACAAATAAATATTGCAAGTGCTCCCTTCTTTGAATGTCAATTTATAAAGAGAGATGTTTGGAGTCTAACCAAAGTTAGATATGATTAGTCTGCCAACAGTTCTCCCCTAACCCTTTCCTTTGGACCGTCAAGTTTCCGTTTCAGACTCTGAGTTATCCAGATTGGAGACAGTGGAGCTGTACCATTCGGCGCTCTCTTCTTCCTCCTGCACTCCAGAGCCGCCGCCGCCTCCTCCTCCTCCTCCGTCCCCCCGGCTGCCTCCTCTGTCCCTTTTCTCGTTCAGCATTTCCATGGCCACTTGGTGGTAAGGGTGTTTGCGTTTGGTGTGTCGCCGTAGTGTGTTGCGCTCGGCAAAGCGCGTGTGGCAAAGTTGGCACTGGTAGGGTTTCTCTCCGGTGTGCACCCGTTGGTGGCGCTGGAGTTCGCCCGCCTCCCTGAAGCGCTTGGCACAGATGGGGCACACAAAGTTCCTCTGGCCTGTGTGGATGTGCTTGTGTCTCTGTTGAATGAAATGATAAACATTTTAATATGAGACTGGCTTTCTAGCTATCTTTATCTCCATGGAGATCGGTCGCATCTTTCAGCTCATTGTTTGGGTTTATGATCCGCACGGTGTGATAAAGTTATTTTCAGTCTCACCAGGTGTTTTATTGTAGCAATAAAGCACTTAAAACCACTCGGTACCACCTGCCCAACACCAACGAGAGTGAACATGTAACTTGTTCATCACAAAGCCAGAAAACCTATTCCACATGGGCAACAACTTCACCATTATATCTAAAAATAAAATTATAATGCAGGAGCTGAAACAATTAAAACACAAATTTAAAGTAGGTTAGAAAGTGATAAAGAAAGATGTATGTACTGTATATAAACTGGTCAGCCATAACATTGTGACCACTGACAGGAGAAATAAATATCATTGAGCATCTTGTGACAATAATGTTCTGCTGGGAGACCTCTGGAGCTGTGATACGTGTGGATGTGACATGTGCAGCAGTCATCTCCAGCAGGATGCAGCCTGATGCAGACACACACAGTTTAGGAACAACTTAAAAAAACGCACAAGGTGTTGACCTGGCCTCCAAATTCACTAGATCCCAAACTGATCAAGTATCTGTGGGATGATCCACAGAGACCCCTCCCCTCAACCCATAGGCCCCAAGAGACCCCGCAGGTACCAGATCTACTCAGGTTACCAGCTCGGCTCGGGGACCATCTGGTGCCTCCTGATGATGTTACACAGTCGTTAAGGATGGTGACATTGCATTTTATAATTGGTTGGACAACAGGAAGGTTGGTGGGTTGGAAGGTTAGCAGTTTTAGCTGTTAGCGGTTGTTTTCGATGCACAGCAACTTAGCAGTTTTGTTTAGTCCTTTTATTCTTTAGATGAATTAATAAACGCTGTATTATTTTTTAATATTTTTAAGGATAATATTTCTTTTCCGCACCCTCTATGAATGAATGGATTGAACTCCAACTGTTGTGTCATTTTTTCTTAACAAAGTGCTGTCATTGTATTTTTTTGTGAAAAACATAAATTATATCGTGTTGTCTAACCACGAACCCAGACTCGAATGGAGCCGAACGTAGCCCAACATATAGTTGACATCATCTAGAATCGCCGGACTGGTACCTGTTGTGGACATATGAGGTTGGTGGAAATGACACAGAAGACTCAGACGACCTGTATTGAAATAAGGTTTACTGAACAGGAGAAATGGTAACAGCTGTTCATGCATTCGGAGCCAGAATCATTCTGACCAGTCACTCGTGCCAAGAGGAATTTGAGATGTGAAATTAGGTGGGAGGTCAACCACTGGCTGCCACCAACTGTGGTGGCAATCAGTCTATCCAGCTAACCTTGTAGACCATATTTTGTCTATGAAAGGAACACAAACAAGACTAGGTCAAAGAGATCTGTTTAACATAATATAATAATGAAATTTTTCCTTCATGGTACCTACACCCCCCTCAACAACATTCAGTTACCAGACACCACAGGACACCCTCAGAAAACCCATGTCTATTCTCTGATGAGTCACGATTGTTTTGGAGGCACAAAGGAGACCTACACAATATTAGAAAGATGGTCATAATGTTGTGGCTGATTGGTGTACATTTCAGATTAATTTTATCCTGAATTAAATAACTTAAAACCAATCAATTGAAGTACGTCCATTTGAACTCCGAGAAGTAGTTTTTGAACACTTTCTTAATCAATTAACAATTAATCACAATTAATACTGACAAATAAGTCAATAATGAAGTTGCACTTCTACTGTGGAAAAAGTCTTTAAATGTTACTGCATTCATTACTTTGTAGCATATCTTTAGCATATCTTTCATCTTCTGTTACTGCCAGGGATTATGTGGCTAGAATTAGCTTGCACTGACCTGCAGATGGCTGGAGCGTTTGAAGGCCTTTCCACACTGCTGGCAAACATGAGGCTTCTTCTGCGAATGGGTGATGGCATGGCGCTCAAGGTCAGAGAGGTAAAAGAAGACCCGCGGGCACAGCTGGCAGTAGAGCACCCGTCGGGCACCCAAATTGTTGGGTGACCCCACTGGAGAGAGAGGGTCGAGGGGGTCAAGAGAGTCAAGCTTACCAGAGGGGAAGATGGGTCCAATCGGAGGGGAGGGAGGAGCAGCTGCGTTTGAGAAGTAAAGATGGTCATCCAGAGGTAAATGTTCTGAGTGAGGGTCAGAGGTGTCAAATTTCAAGTCCGACGCTGGTGATTGTGCATCTGCTTCTGAGGTGGGCTGAGCTGAGGGGTCATAGGTCAAACCAGCTGACTGTGGCTGAGGAGAGGACGCGGTTAAACTTGATGGCTTGTTTTCGTTTGAGACTTCTTCGGCAGATATGGCTTCACTTCCGTGATTTGATTCTGAGTAGCTGATCTGAGTCTGGATGGGGAGGGGGGTTGTGTCGCTGTGGTCATCCTGCAGAGCCAGAGTGGACGATGGGACGGCGAGAGAGGTGATCATGGAACCGGTGTTTACAGTATTCATGCCTGACAGGATGACTGGGGCGTTATTGGGGCTCAGTCTGATGACAGGGTGAGACAGCGTGGGCAGAGGTGACCCCAGCGTGCTGATCTGACCGGTGGACAAAGGAATAGAGACTGGAGCTGAGGTCGCTGTAATCTGGGACAACTGACCAGTGGATGGGTCGAGGACCGCGATGGGAGTGGAGGTAGAAGTGGAGTCACCAGAGGAAGAAGGTACAGAAGAGAGGAGAAGAAACACGGGAGTGGAAGCACCGGGTGACGTCTGAGTAACTGAAAGAGGAAGTCCAACTGGGGCTGAGGAAAGCTGAGAGCAGGAAGGAGAGGATGACAGGAGGATAATAGGAGCATTGGTTGAAGGGTTTGTGAGCACTGGAATGGGCTGAGTGGCTGCTGATATCCCAGAGGCAGGAAACAAACCAGCATTAGCCTCCTGAACACTCTGCTCTGCCGCCACTGAAGGATCCGAGTTTGTAATCAAACTTGTGAAGACCTCTGGGGCAGTTTTTTGATCCAGTGATGATGAGTCATTGGCAGAGGCTGGTGAAGGGTAAAAATCATCAGAAGGTGCATTTAGTGCATTATCTAAACTTTGGCTGAGGCTAGGGCCTGCTAACACGGTCGAATGAGATGACTCCTTCCCTTCTGCCAGTGCTGAATGAACCGTCTCTGGCTGAGGATCCTCCGATGTGGAAGCACTGACCTGCGGCACTTTGAGTCCATCTTGACTGAGAGTGTATGGGATTCCCTGGTCGTCAATGAGAAGAAGGTTTTCAGTGTCACAGTCTATTGAAGAGAGAGAAGTAAGGACGGAGGTAGAAAAGAAAGAAGGAGACAGCAGAGAGTCTTCTAGAGTGTCTGTGCCGTCCAGACGCCGCCCAGAGCCATCAACTCCATCATCATCCTCTTCTACAATGTCTCTGTCTCCTTCTCCCTCATATTCATCTACCTCCATGATTAACGAGCTCTCGTAGCCAGAATCATCCAGAAAACGTCCATGCCTCTTCTCTCGGCTTTCTCTTTTCTTGGGCAAACTCAGGTCCAGCGGTTCTGTCTGCTCCTCCATTCCCACATTAAAGTCTAATTCTTGTAAAACGACTTTCCGGTCTGTCTCTTTGCTCAGTATTCTACCTGTTTTACTGCTGGATATGAAAGGTGTTTCTGACCCATCAATATGGACAATCTTAACGTCCAGAACGTCTCTCTCTTTGACCATATCATCTCTCCCCGCCTCTGTCTCCTGGAATGATTCTGCTTTTGTTTTTTCTTCATCTTCTTCGTCAGTCCTTTGATACATAACTTCCACAATCTCGCCTTCCTCCTTAACAGCTGATATATGGATTTTACTTTTATTTTTTTCTGTGATCACTTCTCCAGATGAGACCAAAACAGGTCCCCTGAAGTGAGAGCAAGCAAAGTCTTTGGTCCGGCTGATGGCGGAGGTTGTGATTGGCCTCTTGCACCGAGGGGGCACGACAATTTTGATTCTTATTGGTTGGCTGCGCAGAACAGGCACTCCAGTCTTCACTGTAATTGGCTGCCTGAACCCACCAATCTTGCTTGTTTCCTGAGAGGCTGGCTCAGAAGTCCCGCCCACCTCTGGCTTTTTCCCATTGATTGAAAGAGCATCTTGTCTGATGGTCACTGCTGCTTTGACAGGGCACGGCAAGAGGTTACCTGGTACAGTACTGGGTGAGGTTTCGTCCAAATAATTCTCTGTCAATGGCCCTGATCCCTCTCCACACTGGCTGCCATTTTGGACATCCGGGCTGCCACTGGTCAGGACTGAAGCCAACTGAGAATCCATTTTGGGGCATACCTATCTATATTTCTACTAAAAGAGGATGAAAAAAAAAATAGATTAGAAGCTCAGGGTAGCAAAATGAGAATAAAAATAATAAAATGTAAATCCCCTTCCTGTTTATTTTTGGTAGCAGAGAATGAGAATTAAATGAGAATGCTGGGTAGATTGCTAAAACTAAATGTGTGGCGGTTTGTGGGGTCAAGTTTAGTCAGAAAACCAATAATCATCTCTGATCTTGTGATACTACAAGCAGCACATTAAACAGACTAGGTACCCTGATTCCTCGGGCCGAGAGGATGAGCGACTCACGTGAATCCCATCTTCATCACCCGACGGTCCTGACAATTTTTGCTGATTATTTCGCATGATCATAAATGAATACATCTGAATTTATAATAATAACTGAGAGGTCGAGCAGAGTCGCCGATCATACACACACACACACACAAAAAAAAAACGCACCGGAGTACAGAGGGGTCCGAATGATGCGAGCGAAATAGCATCTCCCATCTTACACTTCTGCCATCCACATGCAACACAAGTAATGCAATCTTTCTTTTAAATTCGCGTCGGAACATTATTTACATCCCGTTTGGCTCCCGCAAGAATTTTGCGGCTCTAAATATTTTCTGGGAATAAGCCGTGGTGAACTGTCCGTGGAGGACGCCATTACGCACAGTCCTAGGTTCGAAATGCCAATATTATTATGGTGCGTGTGCGCCTTGACAGTTCTCGGACCTGGGACAACGCCACCACTAACGCGTCCGACGCAGCGGATAAATGTGCATTTACACACAGTCGCGGTGAGGAGCGGATCCTTCCCTTAACACCGGAGCTTCCTCGGACCTACAGCCAGCCATTTTAGAGCCGAGGGTCCGAGACACCGAGAGCGCAGCTTCAGGACAAACTTTCCCCGGCGCGCTGTCATTTATCCCAGCCCTGCTGTCAGAGCCGGCGTAAGACGCAGCGGACACGCTTTCGATACATTTAAAACTGTATTTTAAACTATACTCCACCCATACGCTCGCTGCATAGGGACTGGCTTACCCGAGCTGTGGATATTTCCGGAGGACCAAATATGACTGTGCAGTGTAAAAGGGTGATGCTGCGAATGCTGAGGGAGGGAGGGGTCAAGGGGAGTTGCTATGGTGTCGCAGCCTACCGGGTCCGACCAGTAGCCATGTTCAGCCTATGAGTACTGTTGAACCTGCAGCCTGCGAAGAAAGGCTCTCTGTGCGCCTGAAGAGTCAGGGAGACGGGGAGGGAGGGCAAACTAGGGGGGATGAAGTGGACCCACACAGGAGGCCTTTATGTGCCACAAAACAGCCAGAGAGAAAACCATTTTGACATTATTTTATTTCAAACCACACACATCATTAAAACTTACAAGCCTCAAGACTTGATGCGTCAACAGAGCAAAAGAGAGATGACACAGTGAAACATCACAGAGTCACGTGAACATGAATAAAACTACATGGCTGTATCATCACTGGCGTATCTGCTATACAGTAGCACGTACTAAACAAACAACATCTCGGAAATCTTATGAATACATCCGCAGTACGCAGAGGCTCAAGCTGGATGAGTATCAAAGTAATGCTTTAGCTGTGTTTATTATGCCTGCAGCTTGATAGTAAGCAGAACTAAGAGGCAAAAGGCTAAGAGCAGTGTTGAAACACGTGAGGCCACGAGCTGCTGATCCACAAGAGCCGTGAAAGAGACTGTGACGAAACAGATCATAGCACGGAGAGTTGAAGCAAAACTGCATGGGGGACGGGGTGATGGGCTATGGAACTGGTGTGTATCAGGAAGTGTGTGACACGATGTCATAACTGTTGAGGATGGGTTGAGGTCAGACGTGCAGGCCATCACTCCACGTCACCGGGCTCACATGCCTCGATTTCAGAGACCAGTCGATGAGGGAAGAGTTTAAACTGCAACCATGTGGGCTCTGAAGAAATAAGAAATAAAAAATTTTAAAAAATTATGCTACAGTATTTGCAAATGACACGAACCAGTCCCAGCATGCTGAAACAGATACAGATGAGAAGGAGGTGGCTTAAATGGGGGGGGGTTACCGAGGTAGCAGGCAGGTGTCTGCAGCTTTCCGTCAAAGCAGGTCTGGGTTGCAGTGAAGCTGCACTGCTTGCGAGGATGTTTGCAGAAGAACGTAACATTTTCCCCGTGGGGAACCATGGCGTCAGTAACATCAAATGGCCAGCGCTTTATTCCACCAATCACCACGCGGCTTCGCTCGGCAGGTATGAGGCAGCGAGCTGTGAGAACAGTCAACAAGAAGCACGACATAAGCATCCAGCACATCGAGCACATTGTGTTCTGTGTATCTGCACACTGAGACGGTTTGGTCGTACTGAGTGTGCCATGATTGAAATCCTTATAAGTTTAAATACACTAATCTGGTTTGGCCACTCTATTTGTTCCTCACCTCTACAGTGAGGGGGCGATGCACTCCAGCTGCCATTTGTCAGACAGGTGATCTTCTGGGGTCCATCCAAAAGGAAGTTCTTTTTGCACAGGTAGTGGATGTCGAAGTCAACCTCATATTCGGTCTTTTGTACCGCCACCACATAGCCCTGCTCCACCTCTCGAGGAGGCTTGCAGTACACACCTAAGGAAGGGAGAGAAGCAGTTTTCACCCAGCTTTTCTATTTCCAGTGTGACTGAAGAAACATCCTGACTGAATTTTCCCAACCAGTTTGACAGGCCATGAAATTCCCAGTTTAACCAAAAGATGGCAGAAAAGGACCACGAAACAGAGCAGTAGCTAACGAAAGAGGATGCTTGCAGGGGTTTGTGTATTTCTCTCTATATTTCTGCACATAATAAATGGCACAGCGCACTTAGAGGTCTTTTCACTCGCACACCATTCACCACTTAATTATATCCTGCTTCCTACATAAAGTCACAGGGAGAGTGAAGAGGCTGTAACATGGTCAGTGCGAGATGCCACGGCAAACTTACTTTTACAGATGGGGTGAGGATTCTGCCAGGTCTGATTGTCCTGGCAGAAATTTTCACTGCTGCCCACTATATCTGCCCTGCAGGATAAAAGGGAAAGAGTGATGGAGACAGGTGGCGGCGTGACACGTACAGTACTGACAGCTAAGGAGCTTCATTTAAATAAAAGTGATGGGAAAAAAAGGTGTAAACGATTCCTTTTCTCACTGTCTCTCTTTCAGAGTGTCTACATTTTGTGCGCACAGTTCTGGCTGACACATCCACTCAGGCTCATCTTATCCTGTGAGATGAGTCAGTGCATAAAGGGGAGTCAATACAAGATTAGACTGTAATGACCTAGTTAGCTCAATGGAGAAATCGTCAGCTGGGAGATCAAAATGAATTCCCTGCCATTCATCGCTCATCACACCTCTCCTGTATTCAAGCCTTCCCTCCGCTTCCTCCCTCTTCTTCACACTCCGTCTCTGTCCTCTCACTTCCTCCATTCCTTCCTCTGTACCATTTCAGGCGCTCAGAGCCCCAGACTCGTGGCATTAACCCTACCCTCACCCAGACAGGCAGCTGTAGCGGATAGAAGTCCCCACGGCGGCGTCACCCTGGACGCTGAAGGTGTTGATCACTTCCTCAGGCAGAGGGCAGGTTGGGACAGCTGCAGCTTCAGGCAAAGAAGCCTCTGAAGGTCGAAGAAGAAAAGAAGGAGTGAATGACCGTCACATAAGCAGTTGAAGTGGGAGACGCATTTAGATCGTTATTCAAGCAAAAACATACTGTGGGGTTCTCAGGGAAATATTTCAAATATCTGAAAGTGATTCAGTCTTTGCTCCTCTTACTTTCCCCAATCAGCCTCGTGTAACTGCATCATCGCATCTTTTTATAATAACAATTATCGTCAAAATAAAAATCCAAAAAATAGTCAGACCAGTTGTTAGTGAAGATAGGTTAAAACTCCTTGTTGCAAAGGTACCGTAGTACTTTATTCGATCTACAGACTTAGATCTTAAGGCACAGCAGCACTTTGGTTAAAATAAATTAAAGGCTCCTAAACTTTCTATCTCTGACATACCCTTAACTACAACTGCATTTCTTTATGTTGATTAAAGCAACAACGCCGTTGCTCTAATCGGTGGATCACATGTCAGAGACCAGTTAAGAGTTCCCAGTCAATTAATCAAGCTGGACATGATGTTAGAGTTTATTTGAACATGTGTTTAAAAGAGGCTTCAATTCAACCTGATTATGTTTTTATTCTGCCACTCCACAACACAGATAATATAAATATCTGTCTTTTTATTCTAGTATGTTCACCGATCGGCGACAACATTAAAACCACTGACATTGATCATCTTGTCACAATTAAATGTTCTGCTGGAAAATGTAGCACCCACCTAGACCAGACCAGACACCCCCACCCCATAGCAATGACACTCCTTGGTGGCAGTAGTCATCCCCAGCAAGATGCAGCCTGACACACAAAATCATTTAGGAACAACTAAAAAAAAAACAACAAAAAAAAAACAAAAAAAACAGCACAAGGTGTTGACCTGGCCTCCAAATTCACTAGATCCTAAAACTGATCGAATATCTGTGAGATGATCCACAGAGGCCCCCACTCAAAGGCCCCCACTAACAACATCCAGACACCACAGGACCCCCTCAGAAGACCCACGTCCATTCTCTGATGAGTCACAACTGTTTTGGAGACACAAGGGAGACCTACACAATGTTACATAATCTCGTGCCTGATCAGTTTATATTTGAAAGATACTGGATGATTTGTTGGGTATTGTTACACATTACCTTACTCAACAATAGATAATATTTAAAATTAGCATCCAGTAATACTGCTAGTAAAACGCTTGCATTTTAAACATTTAGTTAAATGCACAATAATCAAATATAAGATCTGTGGTCTGTATTGGGATCTTTACTGCATAAATACTGATGTACTTTTAATAATAATAATAATAAGACACAAGTCATTACTAAGTCCCAATGACACAGAAAACACATCAGTCAGCAGTAAAAGTAAAGTAAAATGGAGGAAAAGACCATTGCGTTACCTCATTTGACTTGTATGTAGCCTAGTGAGTTTTTTTTTTTTTTTTTTTAGTTTGTGACCCACTATTTAAGCTGAAAAAACCCCTCTTAGGTAATACCTAAAAGTTTGTTGAACAGGTGAAACGCCACCCCACACCTCCCCAAGCTCACGGCTATAGCTACGATTGTGTAACACCTGGCACTGTTCATTCCTGGAAGTTTGAGTGCCTCACGCTCGTGGAAATATAAATATCGAGAGTGGTGCTTGGAGAGAGGCTGGAGTGACCCGGGCCCGCATCAAGCGCGGGGTTTTCGGGAGCTGAATGCAGCTTTGAAAGGCAGAGACAGCTCTCGCCGGAGGGTTATCCGAGGTATCTGAAACCGAGAAACATTAATATAAGAATGTAAAGGCACCTATGGGAGAGGGAGAGCTGCATGTCTGTTTGGCTGCAGATGAGAGCCCGGAGCCGAGTTCTGTTTTCACATACCGCCCTTCTCCTGCCTCGTACTGCTGCCGCCCACACAGGCTGCAGCACCAAACTGCTATGAAGCAGGTGTATCAAATTCATCTTTTAAAAACTATAAAGCGGTGATTTTGAATGAAACGCTTTTATATGCACGCCAATCTGACCAAGGGTAAAGATGTAAAGGTCCAGCCTGGCTCCACATAAGCCTCTCCTCTGTGATTTCACTCTGTCTTTTTCACCACATATAAACATACACAAAGATATATCCGCAACACCGCAAACTAAATAGCCTAGAGGTGCACACTTGTCCTTGGCTCCCATTGTGAGAGAGACTTTATCAGAGGACTCAGATGGAAGAGGATGAGAGGAGAAAGAGATGAGAGGAAAAGAGGATGAGAAGGGAGAGCAGAGGAGAAGAGAAGAGGGAACAGAAAGGCCTCGAGCAGCGTGAGCAAGAGAGCTCTCTGACTCTCCTGGCTGTGATCTGTCGCCCACACACACACACACACGCAGAGAAACACACTTACATGCATGCACGTACAAATTCTGTGACACATGTGTAGCCCCCCGCCAAATACACACACACACGCACGCACACATCTCATGTAAACTGAAAAAAAAATGCCTCTTTTTGGTAAACACACACACACACACACACACTAACAGCAGAGTGCTCACGCAGCTCCGTGCCACTTTGACAGTGATCTGCCGCCCACTGCCTCTCGACAAGCATGAAGGAGCTCGACTCACACTCTAACACGCATGCAGCGCACACACAATACAAACACTCTCACACGTTCAAAAAACCCACCTACCTTCTGCCTGTCTCTCAGGAGGAGGATACTCTACGAGAGAGAGCCGAGGACCGTGTCCTTATTTCACATCTTTGAATAGATGAAAAAAAAATTCAATCTGGGGGCTGAGGCGGCGATGAGCGTTTCCTTAAGGAAGCGTGTTTGCTGTGGCTGCAGGTGTGTGATTAATCCTGCCTCAGACCCTTAGAGCCGGATGACATTGTTACCGTCACACTTGACGGGCTGACCTAGGCATTGGGAAGGGCACGTTTCGGGTGCAGCATCTTGACGAGATGAGTCTAAACACTCAGAAGTGTTGTTGGCTTTACTTCATGAACTGCTGCGCAGCCTTGAGGAAAAGTGGCAGCAGTAGTAGTGATGCATAGTAGAATAGAATATATTTTGTCCTCATACTTTAAAGTTAATTCTTTGATATTTACAGTGATAGATGGAAAATATCACCAGAGTTTCCTTGATCAGTGCTTCACAGGGCTCTAAATGTCTCTAATTAGTCTTTCTGTTGTGCTTATTTTTACAGCAAAGCACTTTACATTACAATTGTGTCCCCAGGACTCCCTAATGATCTCCAATTCAACACAAATACAACATAGCTTCAGTGCGATTACACACACACACACATGTAGTGCGTGCATTCAGTCTACAGTGCGTACACACTGTGTGCGCGTGTCCAGCTTCCATCTCCTCTGTAAACTTATCAACAGTTCAACAGTGAAATCTTCAGACCGCCGCTCTGAACAACTGAAGCTCCGGTTGCTATGGCGATGGGGAGAATAGGTCCCAGTTGTGCAACAATTCGACAAAGTCGACACAGTCACAGAGGGGTTTCGTTCCTGGGTTTCTCTCTCTGTCTCACTGTCTTGTGTAAACACACAAAGGGCTGTGTTTTCGTCCTCGGCCACCGAGGGCCGACACCATTTAACACCAAGATAAACGATGATGATATAAACTAATACCACAAAACATTCCTGTGTAGTACTGATCGGCCGTGAAGTCAGGATCACGAAGGACACAAAGAGAGAAAGAACATTTTCCTGCCAACTTAAACCCACCTGTGCAGATGGGCTCATCCCCACTCCACTGTCGGTCGCCTTGACAACGGCGAATAGTGACATCCAAGCCATTGGACAACGCAAATCCTGGCTTGCAGCGCACTTCAAGAAGGGCAGAGAAGGAGTGAGTGGGAGAGAGGAGGCGAGCTTCTGACTTGTCACTGTGGGGTAGAGGCCACGGACAAGTACGACCTGAGGAGGAAAGAGATGATCCAGAGGGAGGAGAGAGGCGGGAAACAAAACCATTGTCAGAATGTGTTGGATGGTTCTCCGTATAAGACAAATGAAACGTTAAGCGCCGTAAAAGAGCACTAATGAGGCTGTACAACTGGCTCCGTGCACGGTGCCCCCATTTTACAGCACACAAGCACAATAAAACGCTTGTGCTCAGCACTGGCATACCACACATTTCAAGGGCATATTTTGTGCATGACCAAAGCTTTCAGTTTATTTCCCAGGAAGAAACGCGTGCACAACGCGGAATGTATGTTGCCACAGCTGCTTATAAACACACAAACACGTTTAATGGCCTAGCCCACAATGGTGTTCGCGGGGGGACAAGCGAGTGCACACAAATACCTGGAGCCACACAGCTGAGACCACAGTGGCCGTCGCACAGACACTGACGTTTGCTCCCGCAGTCTTTGTCAACTTTGCAGGGCCGAGGACACGTCCTCTTCCTCTCTTCTCCCAGAAGCCTCTCTGGACACGTCCCTGTCGAGATAAACATCATCACACCATCACGCTAATTGTTTCTTTGTGCATTTCTACTCCATTTATGGCCCCTTGTAAAAAAAGCTCAAACACTGAGGGTCGTAAAGGGATTGTTTGCCAATTCTCCTTTGTTTTCTCTTTTTAGGACGGTCAATTCAGTGTGGGGGGCCAGGCAAATGTTTACCACCCAGGCTGCCAGATGAATATCGAGATGGCATGCTTTCATTAACCCTCCTATTATCTCTAAATATATGATTTTCTTTTTTTTTAATTTTCCTATTTTAATGGAGACACTGACACTGACACAGACATTGGCCTTGACATAACATATGTTATTATTGATAATAGTTTTCCTTATCAAATGTTATAGATAATAAGAAATGATATAAAGCCACTTAACCACATCTGTTTCCAGTTTAAGGTATAAGGTGAGGTGAGGGCTTTGTTTTGTTTGCAGAGCTATTTAAATTCAAATATGAAGTGCCTGACACATAAACTTGGATTGAGGTTTAAATTGACCCAAGGCAAACAAATGATTGAAAAATCATTCCACAGGATCTCTACATCCTGGCCTCAATCCCCTCACATCTGCGTATGTATTCCATATCCCCCGCTTCACGCAGGCTCTTGGCAAAACGTCGACACACCCTCGATGTCCAGAACATTTGAGAGGGACGGGGGAGGAAAACGGGGAGGCAGAGTGTGCTCCCCATTTGTAAAGATTCTCAGAATGAAAACATGTGTGCCACTGTGTTCACTCTACCCCGGAGCACGTGTGACCACAAACATGCATGTGCTGAGCGCCGCGGAACGCCTCGGAGACACGGTGTACGGTACATACATTCAGACATGTAGGTATGTAGCACCTCTCACGTTAAATAATTAACCCGTTGTTATGAAACATGGATTATAATCATTGGTGGGAACATGTGAAAGGTCAGTCAAAATCCAACAAAGATTTGCATCCACAACATGTACTGAAGGACACTTTGTGAATGCATGGGGAACATTTAAATCATGTAAACGTTGAATGTACTGGGTTCAAAACTACAAGCATTGAAAAATTAGTGATCAGACTTACATCCATATGTCAGTGACATATAGATGGGATGGAGTTTTTACAATCCAATGCTACTCAAATCTGCTCCCAAACCTGCTTCGGCAACTTCACATTAACCTACACAGAAACAAAGCGTTGCAGGATCAAGCCCTGAAGGACAATAATTGCGTTCCCAAAGGACACTCAATTACCAAACAGCCATTTCCCATTTCTTCCCTGCAATTAGAGACAGATCAAGTGCGTTTCTAGTCCGTGCGGGGACCCCAGGTGCGAGTGATGGAGGGCTTACCTGAAGGCTGCGGGGACGCCGTTCCAGTCAGAGCCCACAGGGACAGCAGCAGCAGAGCACAGTCCATCCTTGAAGCCGGGCCACAGACGATATGAGTTAGGGACACGCAAACGCAGCATTTTTAAGGAAGGGGGTGGGGGGTGGGATGGGGGGGGACAAAGGGTGGAAGAGGGGGTGAAGAGAGAGGGGGGGGGAGAAAGAGAGAAAGGGTACAGCCCAGGAGCACACATCTGGTTCGTGTTGAGGAGGAGAGAAGTGGGGAAAAATTCCAGCCCGAAGGACCTTTCACCCATTTCTGTTGAGACAGCAGATAAATTGGATGACATGTACCCGATACGTGGGATGCAAAATTAGTCGTCCTACGTGTGACCTGCAGCACGAAGGTGTGAGGCTTTAATTGACGTGTACGTGAGCCTATAGGTCACACATGACAGACACACACGGGCTGGATAGGAGACATTAAATGCAACGACCGAGGGAAACCCATGTTGGGCAACAATGCGTACTTGAATTGTTTTGCCTATTAAAAGAATGTACACAATGTGAACAAACAGGGAGGATGTCAAGTCAAGTAGTCTGAGGACATTTCACCACATATCGTAGTCTGGCTAGAAGGCCTGGGCCTCGTGATAGGAGAGCAAAACAAAACAAAGGAAAACGGAGCAGTAGTGAATGAGAACAATCTTTTATTGGTGTTTTTGGGGTAATTTCAACTACATCCAAATAAACCAGCACTGACTGGAGGGCTGGGCACCATGGACACTACTGATGCAGCAGGACAGTTGATCAGTTAGAGTCACTAAAAGATTTGTCGAACACATCTGTGAAGATATTAGAGACTAAATCCTGTTGGGAGAGCAAACAATCACTGAATGAGGTGATCAAGGCTGAAATAAACCAACAAGGAGCATATCAGTATAGTGTGCATAGTCCGTACACAGCTGGGGAACTGAAGAGGGCGTCACAAGCGGTAAAACGAGTCTGTGTGAACAACATGTTCAAGATGTTGACCCATAGTCAAAGAAACCGAGGTGGCATTAGTGTCCGTAGAAGAAGTGAATAATGTCCGGAGGTCTGAGACAGGATGCAAAACGCAGAGACTGAGGGTTGTTTTCGTTTCCAATTGAACAGTCTTTCTGAGGAACACTGGAGATTACAGATGTTTCAAGGTGCAACAGATCATGTTCGTCCAAAGAAAGAAAAACATTCAATAATATAGAACAACAACAATAAGAGGGATAATCATCATAATTATAACAATAACAGCTGTAATGGTAACTACTCATCATGGTCATTGAGGGGATTCAAATCACACTGTATTACTAGTCATCCCTCCCCCAGGAACATAATGTAGTGTACCATGCCCCTGTGTGGGTGTTGTGGGTACACAGAGAAGTTCAAAGATACAGTTAAAAGTAGGTAGCAATAACAGGAGTAAACAGTAAAGAAGGAGCAGTTTGAAAAAAGCACTAAATAGCAACAAGCTTTGTGGATCAACTTAGGATGTTTTGGCTTTTATTTCTCCCAGAAATCTGAGAAATGAACACCATTCCAATCAACGGGGGCGTTCGGCCCATCTCCTGGAATACATCAAATACACAAAACGGTATAGACCTATCCAATATACAGAACATTTCTCCCCCCTCCCTGTGATAACACTTGTCAAAGCGTGTTCAGTAATGTACAGTAAAGTAACGATGTGCGTTTTATTGGAAAGACTGATTTACTATTGTAGAGTATGTTACAACGTTTCAGCTCCTCCCTGCGCCGCCGAGGCGCAAGAGAGTCACAAGGACGGGATGCTGCAGGGAGAGGTCCGCGCACAACTGTGCGGGGACCTGCCGTAAGTGCGAGCGGACAGAAATAGAGAGGTAGGCTATAGAAACACAGGAGCAATTCAAAGAGAGGATGAAGAGGACCAGAGTTACCCAGGGCATCACAACAGGCTTTCACCAGCTTAGGCAAAGCACAGAGTAGATTAAAAGCACTCCACTGGGAGAGTGAAAAAGAGATAGAGTCAAAGAGACAAGTATGGACTGGAGAACAATGTCTCGTAAAGTTAAACCCAAGGTACAAAGAGCTTATATTGTTGGGGTAAAAAAACAAAAAACAAAACAGACAATTAAAAAGGGTGAAGTTGTTCTATTAAAAAAGAATGCACGAGACTGGTCGAGACAGGTGCTGAGGATAGCGCTGGATTGTGTACATGGTGTCTCCTCGTGTCTCTCGTTCTGTCTCTCTTGAGCATGCCCATTCCCAGTGAAAGAAACACGACAGGAAAAAAAAAAAAAAAAAAAATTAAGTGCTCGAGTAAAATCCACAAAATGCTGAACTATACGATTTTTAAGATAATTTTGCTCTCTATATTACAATTGTTACATGCGTCCTCAACCCTGCTGCTGCCTCTGCTGCATCCCGACTATAGTAAAGTCAAAAAAATATCCATCGATGGCTGCACCACCTGTTAAACGTGTCCTGACTCATCTCTAATAAAAAGATATTTACCATAGCTTTCACCCTTCTCTAAGTCCCAGTCATGTAGAAAATATACAAAATTATTCTCCAAATTTTCTCTCCCTCTAATATTTCTGAAGTATTATAAAAATATACAATTCTCCAATAACAAAACTCTTAAAAGTCACATCTTTCATCTGTTAAATTATTCTCTCTGTCCATCGCTTTTAAGAGCCGACACCTTAACAGAACAAGACACCTGAGCTTCAATACACATCCTTCTCCTTGTCTTATACATTCATCATCATCATCACCCTCTTCCTCATTATCATCATCATCATCTTGACCCCATTCTGTCCATCATATCACCCCAGAAATTCAGAGTCTCAAAGTGAATCCAGCTTATTTTCCTCGTCTTCCTGATTTGTCTCCATGCGGCCATCACTGGTCAGCCAGACGGTTCTCGTATTTACTAAGGATGTTGCGACACCGGCCCAGCTCTTTCCGCATCTCGGCCACTTCCTGACGGAGCGCGGCGTTCTCTCTTTCCAGGAAGGCGGCGCGAACTGATATTTGGTTCTCCTTGAGGCGGCGAGCATCTCTGGAGCGCTTTGCTGCTTCATTGTTTTTATATCTCCTGGTCCAGTATTTCTCATCCTAAAAAAAAGAAAAAAAAGAAGAAAGCCATCAGTATGTGTCAAGTTTTTGTGCACATAGCTCATCCTCAGAGTTTGGTTAGTACTGAGCAGTAATTAAGTATTTAAGTGAACAACATGTATCCACTGAGGGTGAAGATCCTTAACGGATGTTATCATTTTATTTACCGTGAAAACATTCTTTTGTTCAGGCTTGACAGAACAAATTGTAAATAGTAACTGACTCATCTCTAATCTTAGTAGCTGATGCTTTGCTATCGCTTATGCTATTTCTGTTTTGTGGCTCATGTGAGGCTTGGTTTAATATTTAATATCAGCTATTTTACTTTTTAATGTAATTCCAGGCTGTACCTTTGGTTGCCTGATTAAATGGTTGCCTGAGGTTAGATATTTCTTCATTCATTTTTCCTCAATTAGTGTCCTTCCCCTCGTTTTATTATTTTGTGCTATAGTACTCCTGGAATGTATAAGCTAAGTAATAAGAAAATTAAATCTCAAATAATTTACACAGCTTATTAATCCTTTCTCTCTCATTTATTTGTGTTGATCTGGTGATAAATCTGCATTTTCCCCTATTTTCTATTTCTGTTTCAAAGATATGTGGCAGTGCTAGTATGTACACGTTCCGGGCTTAAGGCTCTTACCTTCAAGCTATCAGGGACCAGGATCTTGCGGGCCTTCTTGATCATTGGCTGTGGCTTAAGCTCCTCTTCACTGAAGGAGTGTCTTCTGGGGTCAAAGTTCTGCTGGCTTGACCCGCTGGACATAGCCATGTCCGAAGAATCCATGTCAAACATTCCAGACCCATCTGGACCGCTGCCCGTGGGCGTCAGCAGAGGTGGACAGGAGGACGAAGAGGAGGATGAAGGTGACTCACAGGAGTCGTTCATACTCGACTGACTCCCTGAAATCAGACGGAAGAGAAATCTATATTACACGAAGTCCACTAAATTAAATTCATTCTAATTTGTTTAACGTTGTCAAACTCAGATCGATGACAGGAATCCATGAGGACTACAAAACAAACACATGCAGCATTTTGTGATGGCCACCAGGTGGAAGCAGAGAGCTACTTTCTTAGGCCTCTAAACAACAAACAACATTCCTCGTCCTCTACCCTTAACTGATTCCAGTTAAAAGGAATTAGGAACATTTTTCAGACAGCTGTCACGGACACGGACAAGTTTTCACAATCAGGAGATCAGAAGAATGTTTGAAAAACAAAACGATAAAATATTTACTGAAATAATGAGCAAAAAGGGGGCAACACAGTGTTGTGCCGTATACTGCATACTAGACCACATGAAAGTATCACTGATATCATTTATTATACACACGCAGAATGTGAATAATACAAAGCCATTATCAATGACAGAACTAGTCCCGATGAAAGAAGCCCACTGCACAAACCCGTGCTTTGACAAATCACAGCTACATGAAATCTGTTGGTTCCGTCAGTGCAAAACGTCGGCTACTTTTATCAAAGAAGCTACTGAGAAATTACGGTGGTCTAAGCCCAACATCCAGAACTAATTCCAACAGGAAAATCTAAAAGTGGAAATGTTATGTAACTTTCTTCCCTTCCCCTCCAAACCAGTTCCTTTAAGTGGGGCCACTATAGGGCTACACCTCACCCACCCCCTTTAAGGCCCTATTCACCTTACTCAACTGTTTCCCTGTAGGAGCACACACCTCCCTTTAACTTCTACATGATGCAACGGAAGCAAAACTGATGCAGAGTACATCTGGAATGAGAACAGGACAAACTGCTGCACGTTATTGATGATGCTCACATGATCGACACGCCTCCTATAAAAAAAATTGAAAGAGGGCTTTCACTAACACCTCGACCAAGTCAATCATTTCCAACGGCACACAATTAGAAGGTCCAAATGTCACTAAATCTTCGTGCGGTACAACCATGTGCCACGGTGCCATGCAGCTTAAAACCCAACAGCGGGAGCGAGTTAGCGCAGCCACCTGGTGTACTGCTAAGATGAAACGAGAACCTGCAGACCGTGCAGTTCACGGTTGCCTCTCCCTGCTCTTTCAGGCAGCTTTGGAACGCACACTCGCAAAGTAGATTTGGAGCAATTTTTGTTCACGTGTTTCAAGCCTTGAGTAACAGGAGACTTTCATTTTTAGAAGATATGGTAAAAAAATAAAAATGTGTAAAATTCCAAGAAGGACTAAACCTGTTGTGAAGTCAAACAATAACCAGAGTCTTTCTCATTGTACCTATTATCACGAAGTATGTTTAAAATGTATGAAGCAGCTGTTGAAAGAACACAGCGCCTCTAGTTTTAAGCTTTGGGAGAGTGAAGAAATGTTTTCACTTCGCCTACACGGTGTAATGTATGAACAGTTTCGACAGCAATATTTTGTTTCTCAGTTGTGTTTGTGTATTTATGTGACTGGATGACGACAACAACAACACATGTGTCTTTATTGTGCGACATAAACGTTTTATCAGAGTTTATGAATGTGCACTTTGTCGTGGAAGGGTTGAATTTAAGGTCCTAAGTCAATATCCCATAAAATTTCGAATGCACCTCAGGGTGAGCGTGTACTAAATGTCTTTTGTTGGCAATCAAATGTTCAGTTTGAAGTCCAGCAGCACAGGGGAACTCTTCCTGTTGCTGTCTGTTCCTCCCGCTGTGAGCTCCACCCACATGTCTGCTGGCCCTGCCTCTAGTTCCCTCACTCCAGTACTCCCTGCCTCGGCACGTGTACCGACGCGTGCACATGGCTGTGGCGTATGAAGTTGAGAGAGATTTAAAGACACGCAACTGCAAACACTCCACACACACTGCTCTCTCTCTCTCTCCCTCTCTCGCTCAGTATTATTCTGAGCCTGCTGCACATTAATTACTGGCCGGGAATGAACTCTGATTGAGTTGTCCACTGCAGTACGTAGATCTCATGCCAAACTATATATCTAACATAGTCACTGCATGAAGTCACCTCATATAGCCCACGACTTATTTGTTTACCTTTATTCTCAGCTCGAGTCCACCATCACTCTTTAGACGTCATTTCCCCCATCCAATAATCAACATAATTTGATGATATTCGATTTTAATAATTTAATATTAAGGTGCTACATAATTTGTGGGACCTTGCTACAAATTATACAAAATGCCCAATTCTAAACTCTGTTTTCTTTTTCAAGTTGACTTTGGATTTAGAGCCATGTGACTCCATCTCGTGTCTTCAGCTTGACCCCACTGGACAGAAAAATGCTTGGTCACCACGACATTCGTTGTAAAGTCTAAGGAGAGTTAAAACGCTGATTCACCAGCAAGCGGGGAACATTACAGACGCACCAAATAACCTTGGTTGCATCTCGACCATTATTGAATTGTACGGTCAACCAGCTCCCTATCAGTGTAAAAGGACACTGTGTCTGTTTTCAACTTGTCAACTCTGCAAAGCTTGCAGACCATACTTAATAACTTCTGCCGTGAGGTGACATGTGTGAACCTTTAATAATAAACCGTCCTGGTTTTCATTCACTCATACAACTGGCCGCCATTCCCTTAATAACAAAAAGGTCGATGTTCGGCCAACTCACCATGCAGACAGTCGTTTCCTTCTACGAGATTCTGTGGTTGTGCCACCTCCAAGCCGATCAGAGATGGGGAAGAAGCGGAAGATGGCGACGAGGACGAAGACGGGGGTGGAGATGAGGGCGGTAGGCACTGGGAGCTCTGGTTTGGTACTGCTGATTGGGAGATCTGCGAGGGGATCTGGGCCGAACTGGAACTGTTGTTGTTGTGCATGCTGCCCATTCCGTTTTCGGTCAGAAACTCCTCCAAGTCCATGTATTGAAGCTGGAAGAGGCCCCCATCTGCGGGCAGGGTGCGATCCCACAGGAGCGGCCCCAAGAACTGGTTGAAATTTCCTCCTCCATTGCCACCATTACCTCCTCCACAGCCGTTACTGTTGACACCACTGCCATTCCTCATGGGGCACACTCCAAGCGAGTCCTCATCAAGGTCCAATCTGTCTTTATCTACCAGAGGGAAGAGAGCAGAGTCATTGTCAGAGGATGAAGCTCACGGTTCTTTCACCAAAAGGTTTTCTCGAGCTCGCCAGGTGTATCTGTGAGATGCACTTCTGCAAAGCCCCCCTTTCTTTCCGTCTCCCATTGAATCACACACACAAACACACACTCACAGATGGACCAGATGGTAGCTGAATCGCAGCACTGAGCACGAGCCGAAATCAATTTGTTGCTATAACATATACGTAAGCTCCTGAACAAATCTCACAATAGCTGGAGATGTCATGACCAGAATGGATGCTCGCATGGGTTTAGCAGCGCAACTCAACTGAACCAGGATCACTCAGTGTAAGCTGGATCCTAATTTGAAGACGTAGGAGGGATTATCATCCAGGTGGACACTCATCAGGGTCACGGCAGAGTCATCTCAGGAATGTGTGACACGAGACTGCACGAGACCGAAATTTGGGTTGCTTTTCAGAATGACAAACGCTTGTTATATAATAATGTGGCATGTTTGTGTTTCAACGGCAACAGTGGGTGAAACAGAGGGGCATGATTTATTCATGCGCTGCCACTGTATAGACAAATAGACAGTGTCAGAGAAACACGCCGCTTCCAATTCATCAAAGCTTTCTCACCTTTCACATCACACTGGCTTTTTAAACGCTGGTCTCCTTTCATGGGGTGCTGCAGGAGAGATTTCAGACCGGCCATGGCGTTGAGGTTGCCCCCTGTGAGGGAGCCTGCGGGCTGAGTACAACTTCCAAACTGCGGGCTTGCTCCAGCTGGGAGGTCGGGGGTCGGAAGCTGGGAGAGCTGCCTTGACATCCTGGACCAGACGGGGTCGCAGAGACACCTGGGGCACTTGACGGGGCGAGGCGAGCTGACTGAGCACCTACCAATAGGACAAATACTCTGGATGACTGTGTGTGCAGGAGGGGTGGGGGCGAAGGGCAGAAAAAAGATAGATAGTTTAAGAAGCAGAACAGAACGAATGCTGAAATTTATTTACATGTATAACCACAGTATTAATAGCGCAGATGTATTACATTTTGAAAGTAGCGCAACTTTTACCTTTCGCTTGTTGTTGTGCAAAGTTCCTTATTTCCTTGAAGAAATATTTTCATCGGAGTATTCCATTGCCATTGTACGTTGTTAAAAGTGTCGAGTAGACCAAGCTGTTCTCTGAGGAATAGTCGTGTAGGAGGGACAATCAGACCATCTGAGTAGGAATACTGTCCATGATATTTTTTTTTTTTTTTTTTAAATGCAAATCTGTGAAAATGACAGAAGAAGCCGCAGTCTGCACGCACAGCAAAATGTCACAAATAAAACGTGTAGATCCCGAGGCAGTGGTCCGAGTTAGTTTTGAGAAGCGAAGATCCCAAAAATACTTCCTCCGTCAAAACAAAACAACCGTGGGGACACAGAAAAAAAAAAACACCCAGCGACTAGAGCAGCGGCTGTGTTGGTCAGATGACAACTTGTATTGCTGTTTCTCTCCTCTGCTGTGGCGCTCTGCTGTCCGTCGGGGTGGGAGGAGGAGGAGGAGGAGGAGGTCGTTTCCTCTTTCTGTCTGTACTTTTTTTTTGCATCCGGTGGATCCAGTCACGGGCGCACGGGCTTGGGTCTGCTTGGGCCGCGAGACGTCCACGTCCGATAGTCTTCTCTCTCCCTCGCGCTCAGCTGGAACGAACACGGGCAGTTCACGTGACGTCACACCTCACAGAACAAGCAAGTGAGGCGCGAGGTGGGCGGGGCCGGGTCAACTCGGCTCAGTCAGTCAGTCGCTACACACCTACCCTCGTGCCACACCTCGAGGAGAGCAGTGTGTTTGTTTTTGGGTTATCTAGTTTGTTGACATCACGATAGTGAAAATGCAATAAACCCTTTAAGATAAATTCTATCTTCATATTCATAAATGTTGGTGCTTTTACGTGAGAGATACTTAATTCTAACTGAGGGCTTCCGAATCATCCCCATATTGAAAAATAGTTTTGTCTTTCTGCATTAATCAGGCACAGCTCCATGACTTTTCCAGTATCCTTGTAATCCACTGAAAACGTGAGTGTGTCGGGTTTTTTTCAAGCGGGAGGAACGCGCTTCAGCACGTTGCCTCCCGGCGTACAATAGCAGCTCCACCTCACGTGTATTAGGCACGCGGGGACCCGTCCTGTCCGCTGGCGGCTCTGGCTCTGACTGGTTGCGGGAAATCATGACTCCGCCCGCGACGGGTGCTCATTGGGTAGAAATAGGTCGAACAAGCCCCGCCCGCTCGGATTTCCCCCCCGTGCATGCCACTGCCGCGTGAGGCGAGTTCGAAATACAAAAAGCGCGAGGGCTGTCTGGTCTACTGTACAGTTGCAAAGCACATGCACAACAAAGCATGCCGCAGAAATTCACCTTTGTTTTTACCTCTCTAAAGTTGGACGTGAGGAAGGTGACGCAAATAGATTACAGAGTCATCATGGACATGCTTTAGTGAGGAGGTACTATGAATAACATGCACTGGAGGTGAATAACAGGTAATGTACTAGTGCTCACCTTAAGCACGTGTTATTTGTCCTGAGAACATCTGTTTCTCTTTCAAATTAACCTATCGGGCGTTTGTCCAGCTGTTTATTACAACTCAAGATTACAACCACCTCACACAAAGCCACACGAGGTATGACGCATCATGTTTTGTGCTGCACACCAAGACAGGTCATCAGACATAACAAGGACTATAAGTATAAATTTCAACACTGCAGATCATCCACGCAAAAAAAATATGAAATTAAATGCTGTCTTAAACCACAATCTTTTCTAGACAAACACTAAATTTGTGTTACAATTAAATGCAGCTTCTCAGATTGTAGTGTGGCATTTTGTTTACTTTGTAGCATTAAGCTTGTAGTAAACAACATCCCCACATATAATTCACACAGTCATCCAGGACTCAGCCTCTCTAGTCTACCCCCTATCACTGTAAAATCCATGTGACTGCCACAGTCATCCCCAGCAGGCCAAGAGTACACCATAAATGAGTTGCTTACTGCCATCTGGTGGAGCTGGAGGTGAGGTTTTACACCGACATTTGTAAATCAGGCACTCTAGAGAAAATGCATCCTAATATAGCAGTGCTGAATTAAATCTTAGCTTCATGAAGTTTATAGTATTCAGCATTTACTTAAAACAACAGGGAGCTGTTGATTTAACTGTGTTTTCATTTTGGGGGCTTGTAGAACTCTTGTGTTGTACAGACACGTTTCTATTGCTTTGACAACCACATTTTAGTGGTATTTATTTTAGTATTAGGTAAATAATAGAAACACTTGAGTTTAATTTGGTCCAATTTAACATCACCACAATCTGCGTCCTCTAAAATGATCATATAGTTTAATTACCACCGCTCTCACGCCGTTTCAATATGAACCGGGGGATTTAGTGCAGGAAGGTTGAAATGCATTCGTCTTCTCTTGTGTACCTAATAATTTAGTGAGTGCACAGTATAAGGATGTTACAGGGTTCATTTTGATTACTGTAGACCTGACCAATAACATTGTTAATGAAATTTATTGGTATATCGACTACATCCTGATACTCAGAGTGCTATGAAAATCCACATTTGACATGAAGCTAAATACGATTTTAAGACTTCAACACTGACTTTGGTAACGGTTTCTCTCACATTCGGAGACAAGCAGTCTTCTGGATATTGTAGAAGGTGATATTGAATCAGAAATGAAAGGAAAACAAATGATTACACTTAAGGTTTATTCATTGCTGAAATATAATCAACTACTGACTTCTCAGTAAATAATGTGATAAAAATCTACTAAAACTATAATTTTTCTTTAGAAGAAAAAAAGGCTTGACAGGGGTATGAACATGTGTGAATAAAGTGACAAGATGTACTTAAAACTTATTTTTCTTTAGAAGAAAAAAAAACATGGTTTTACAGACTATGATTGCAACTCAGCAAAAAGTAAAAGGTAGAAGGGGTAAGTATAATATTGGCATGAAGACTGATTGGGTTACACACATAAATACATGGAATATTACATTTGTTTTCTATCATGATAGGTCCTTGTCTTTAACACACCGTGAAGTACTGTAGAAATAATCACTGCTAAAAAGAGCATACAAATAACATGAGATAAACATGTGTTACAGTCCACTTGTTTAACCTGTTTTCAATCTCTTGGTATAAAAGCTAGGAATATCTCAAATAAATGACGTAAAGTGAACATCATACGCAAGGCTTCTTGTAAGTTTCTTCATTTTGGCAGGAGAGGGATCCTTGAAATGCTAATTACCAGCAACTTTGACATTTTATCTATATGTGATTCAATCACTTGGGAATATAGAGCAACTTCCAAATCAAGTTTACACTACAAACTTCTGGGGATATACTGAATAAACCATCACATACTGTAGGAGTGATTTCACAACCTCAGCAAAAACTTGACCAGAGAACAAACATGCACTGACAAACTATCAACAAAGGTCTTTGTCCCCATGTCCCTACTCCTAATAAATGCACTTTACATATTTTTAAAAATCCTCAGAGTCGCTAAGTGAACAACAACAAGACAAAATACACAGCAGAGACATTTATCATACAGCAAGAGGTGCAGCGGGAATTCTAGTTATGGGGAAGAGAGATACATTAGCATGTTATTTCACCTAAACTTGTCTAGTAACTGCACAGTGTCAGCCAAGCATAGTGTCAATGCACTTAAGGGGTTAATTAATGATCCTATGGAAACAGTCAAGTCTTTGAAGACACCTTCCAATATAATCTGGAAGAACTTCAGGTGATATTTTATTGGACACTCTACAGTAGTTGTAACACACTCATTCTAATAATCAGCAGAGTAGATGCAACAGAGACACGAGGCAAATTTTCCTAAAGGCAGCAAAAGCCTTTTCAAGTCCCTTTTTTTTTCTCTCACTTTCCCATTTTAGAACAGAAATATCCCTCTTGAATACCACTCTTTTCAGACACCAGGATGCTCAGTATCTATATGGTCCCTGTAGAAATGGCATCTCTTCGTGACCCTCGCGGGTCTGTCTCTCTCCTGGTCTTTTTGAAAGCTTCAGCCTCTTGGCATCTCCTCTCAGCAGTCCTTTAGCCCTGCGGCGGCAGGACACCTTGTGCCTGTGAAGAAGTGTAGCATTCCAAAAACGTGCAGAGCAGCGCCTGCAGGAGAAAGTCCCTCTGGCACGATGGGAGGCCCGATGGATGAAGGCCGCCAAAGGCCTGGGAGACTGCTTCTCACACACACTGCACCTCAGTCGCTCCTGAGTGCTCAAGGCTTTTTGTGGATGTTTAACTGCCATGTGGACCAGCAGTCCCGCTTTACGGGAAAACACAGAATTGGGGCATATGGGACAGCCAAAACGCTTCACGGGGACTTTGAGAGATGACAGGATCTGCACCTTCATTCCACCAGTGTTGACAAGTTTATACCCACCACCACCCGATCCTTCTCCTCGCCTTATTGTCAAACGGAGAGAGCCTTGTTTTTTACTCAACTGCCCTCTTACTGTACAACTGATCTTTCTCTTCCTTCTGATGCCATCGAATCTGACTAAATCTTGGGATTCCCATTTATTTTCCCTCCAATCTCTCCTCTCGGACTTTTTTTTTTTCTTCTTTGGTCGTCTCATTTCATTGTGTGAGAGCTGGATGTTGCAGTCGAGGTGTTGGTGGGACTGGGCACCTGACTGATGATGAGGATGATGGTGGGAAATATGATGATGGTGATGCAGATGGTGATGTTCAGTGGAGGGCAGTTCCGTGAGGGGCTGGAACGGGGCTGTGGTGTGAAGAGTGCGACTACGCGATCCGGCCGGATATATGTGCTCTCCTTTCACCCCAGCTGGAGAATGCGGGTGCTGCGGGGGCATGATTGTAGAGTTGGGAGGCAGAGGCTGAGCGTAGGATGGGGCATTAGAGGCAGACGATTGGGCTGCTGCAGCGTCATAAAAGAGGGGAGAATAGCCAGCTGGTGGTTGCGGGGGTGCCTGTTGGTGGCCGTGAGTGACAACGCTAAGATTCTGCCCTCCGTGGCCCTCGGTGGAAGGGGCCATCTGTAGCAGGGCATTGGTGGCAGCCTCGCTCTCAGATGTTGATTGATTAACATCGCTCCCACCTCTGTTGTCTCCCGACCCGCTGCCGCCTTCTTGTGGGTTTGACGGTTCAGCGCGGGTCATGCCGTGCTGAGACTGCCTGTGTCGAGTGAGGCTGTTAGAATAAGCGAATGCTTTTCCGCATACCTCACAGGAGAAGAGCTTTTCGCCCCCGCTGTCGTGAACCGTCTGGTTATGTGCAGTCAGATGGAAATGATGGCGGAACGACTTCCAACATATAGCACAGGTGTAGAGTCGAGGAGGCGGTGGGGGCTGCGGCTGAGGCGGGGGTGGAGGCTGTGGTTGGGGGTTGGTGTCTTGAGGCTTGACATCTTGAGAGTAGGAGTAGTAGGAGGAGGTGCTCGGTGCTTGGTTCTGGCTCCTGTCTTGTGCCACGCTACATTGAGGATTTGGGTTAAAGCTGTTAAGGTTCTCCGGAGCTGGTGTTGTGGGCACCTCTTCCATCTCACCTTTCTGGTGAAGTTTGCTGTGCCTCCTGAGGCTCTGAGAGTAACCAAACTCTTTCCCACAAATGCTGCATTTGTAATTCTTTGCCCCAGAGTGGACCGTTTGATGCTTGCTGAGGTGAAATGCTTCTCTGAAATACTTCCCGCAAACAGTGCAGTGATGGGGCTTTTCTCCGGTATGGATGCGGTCATGTCTGCGTAGGGTCTCACGCCGTGCGAATCCCTTACCACAGACACTGCAGAGGTGAGTGCGTGGGAGCCCACTGGGCCCCATTCTGGGGGTGTATTGCCTACGTTTGGGGGGCTGTCCACCAACTGCAGGGTCTTTCTTAGCTCTTGGTTTGCGTGGACGTTTTGGTTTGGCAGTAGGATTCTGTGGGTTGCTGCTCATAGCCTCCTGGCTCCCGCCACCTCTGAAATTTTTATCCATACCAGACGTGGACGAAGGTGAGCCCAGAGGTCCTAAACCAAGACCACCTAGCAGACCTCCTATAATGTCTCCCCTATCATCTCCTCTATTTCCACTGTTACTAGCAGCCGTTATTGCAGAGATTGCATTATTGACAGAGCTAGTGACATCATCCTCTGAGTCATCCAGTAGAGAAGAGAGGGGCAGGTGGGGCTGTTGCTGCAGATGGTGGTGCTGGTTGTGGCTCTGTGAGTGTGGATGCAGTGTTGGGGCCAAGGGTGCCTTTCTCAGAGCTGGGCCCGCCATCCCACTTCCACAGGGGGAGGCACCAGAGTAGCATGGAGATGGATTACCTTGAGAACGGTGGTCATCGTGGTAGCCTGTGTAACGATTCCGAGAGTAGTCAGTGGGGTATTTACCATCTGTTCTGTCCCTGTCATTTGAATTCCCACCCCTTCCAGACTGAAACAGACCATCACATCCTAAACCTGATTTGGGTTCTCTTTCCCCGACAATGATTACACCATCCTCTTCCTCAGTTTTCCCATAAATAACCCCTCTATTGCTCTGATAAGTTCCCCCTCCTCCGTTACCTCCTCCACCCCCTCCCCCGACACTGTCCTCACCATCAGTTCCTGTCTTGCTGCCCCGTTGTTTGGATCCCCTACCTGGCTTGCCGCAGGTGCCTGAGGCAGCATGGTTGAGTAGAGAGGTGCTCTCACGGAAGGCACGACCACAGGCGGGACATCGGAATGGCTTTTCCTCATGTATCTTCTCATGCCGTGTGAGTGACTCTCTACGATTAAAAGCCCGGGAGCAGGTGGAGCAGCCATATGGGCGGGCTGAAGAGTGTAAAACACCATGTTGCAGGAGGTGCCCTTTTTTCTTAAAGGCTTTGCCACATTCTGGGCAATGAAATATTTTGTCTGGGCTAGGACAAGAATTGGATGAAGGTTGGGGAGTTTCTTGGGTCGAATGGGGAAGGCTTGGGTCAGGCTGTGGTTTAATGTGAACAGGGTTTGGGCCAGTAGTGGCAGTATTGCTAGTACCTGCTGTGGTTGGCTCATGCATGCGCAAATGCCTGCGAAGGCTTGAAAGGTGAGGGAAGCTTTTGCCACACTCTCCACAACTATATAAGGGCTCTGTATCGGACTCTGAGGCATTGGGTTGCATTGAGCTCTGGTTATCAGATTTAGAAAGGTGAGGATCATTAGTAACCAGTACTGAGGCAGCAGTGGAAGAGGGAGCAGAGGAGGAGGAGGAAGAAACTACAGATGAGGATGAAGATGACGATGCAAGAAGAGATGACGGGTCTCCACCCATATTTGAAATACCAACGCCGCTCCCAATTAAAGCTGGGGGCTGACTATGACTGAGCCCTCCATTACTATTAGCGCTAGGATTACCACTATGGCTAGTGTGGCCGTGGCTGCCACTGCTACTACTACTGCTTTCAGACTTTCTTTGTGGCAAATATCCAGCCATAGCTTTCTTCCTCCTACTGCTACTGCTACTACTACCACTTCCACCTCCACTGCTTTCCCCTTTACCGTCATCCTTAGATAAGGATAAATGAAGGGGCAAGGGGAGGGGCAAACCTGCTTCCTGTTGCATCAGAGAAGCTATCTGATTTGACGAGAGTACAGGAATGCCCTGGAAGTCAAAACTGCCCAGTGATGAGGCCTGGGAGCCAGGGTGGAGAGGGTGGTGAGGGTGAGAATGAGAGTGGGGATGAGAAAGGGTGTGAGGTGGAAGCTGTTGCTGCTGGGGAGGCTGCTGTGGAGTCTGCTGTGGTTGAGAAGTGGAGTGGGCATGTGAATGAGAAGAATGCAAAGCAGGAGGCGGAGCAAGGCTAGTACTAGGCTCCCCGCCCGTTTGACTTAAACCTAACCCTAAGTGATTATGGGTTCCCTGTTGTACGAGAAATTGCTCTAAACTAGCATTAGCAGGCACCCCAGAAAGGAAATATTGATTAGCAGCTAACATGCAACTAAATTGTTGGTGAAGGCTCCGTGCATCAGACTGGGCCCCAACCAACTGGTGCCCCAACGAGCTGACTGCACTGCTGCTAGAAGGGTTATTAGAGGTGGCCACAGAGGTTGAAGGGGAAGGAGAGGAAGAGGAGGGGCCTGGTGATGGTTGGGGAACAGAGAGACCAGGATGCAGAGGAGGAGGGGGTGGAGGTGCTGATGTTACTAATCCTCCTAATCCCCCAGCACTCCCACTACTGCTACTTCCCCCAGCAAAGTGCTCAAAGCGGCCTACGCTTGGATGTAATTGCTCCTGTGCTAGTGCTGCCTCAGACGGGTGGAAAGAGCGCAGGAACTGTGGGTAGCCTGAAGAATGGCTTGAGCTGCTGCTGCTCATCTTGCTTGACTTTGAACGAGAGCTCTGAGATGAGGAAGGCTGTTGTTGTAAAGGTGGGGGAGGAGGGGCACTCATCTTGGCAAAAATGGAGGCAGAATCAGAAAAGGCGTTACCTCTAGACCCCTGCAGGGGGCCCAAGCCAAGTCCAGACAGAAGAGCTCCAGAAGACTCAGCCTGCTGCTGCTGCTGCTGCTGGAGTTGATGCTGGTGAAGTTGCACTTGCTGCTGATGCTGTAGTTGTCGATCTAAACCAAGGCCTTTAAACTGGTGGGCTTGGTGCCCACTTAACATCTCTATAATGTCCAGATTGTATTTTCCAAATTGGAACATTTCCCACTCACTGGCACATGGGGGTGCAAGTGCCAAACCTCCAGCGCTAGGAGCGGCAACAGAGATCCCACCACTGACTGGTGAAAGGCAGACTTTACCCTAATGGTACAGCTGCGCTATGATTTCTTTCCAGAACTAATTCAACGACAGCTTAAATCTTAAGTTCGTCTCTCCAGATTGTTTACTTCTGGTGCTGCTACTCCCTGTTGATCATTCACTGCCCGCACTCTACTTCCAAAATGAGCGGGACAGCTGAGATGATAAGTTGATGATCAAAGGGTTAAAGCGTCTTTTTGGAAGGTAGAGGAGTTCCACCTAATTTAAAAAAATTGCTTACGATAGTTTTTATTGAGAAGCAGTTCAAATGACTTCTTCTTGTTTCCTTTGTGAATTACTGCGTTGACATTTTCCTTCACCTAAGCAAGATTCCTCATCCGTGTTCAGCCAAGAAGTTCCTACAGCTGAAAACACAAAATTCAAAAAGGGAGGAAAGTCATAGAGAGTCTATATAAACAACAGTTTTGTACAAATGTTCACTTGCTGCAGTCCCTTATTAAAATGTGTTTAATCTATAAAAAGGTGCCCAATCCATTAAAGGGGATCTGTATAAAGACCTCAAGAACCCATATTTATAGGAATTAACCTTTTTAATTAATCGCAACGATACTTACACCGACAAGAGTATGATAAAAGCTACCAATTGGGCCACAATAAATTAAACATGTCTCTTTAGCCGCCCACATTTTACAGCCATTGCAACAGATTAATAAATACATTCAGCATTTTGTCACAACTCACCATGATGTAGCTCAGCTGGAGTGCAACACAACTAGAATTGTTGCATAAATGTCAATTCTTTTTTATTATTAGATTCATATTTACAACGGAACGTATCTTCACAATTCCTACCGTTTGTGCATATGCATTTAGTAGGCGTCTGTGTGAAAAGACGCAGACTTTGCTTATTTAACAATACTATTCTGAAGATAGTGACACTTTTTATTACATTATCATACACTGTCCTACCTCACTGTTAGCACTTACAAGCAGCAGCAGATGCATCTCACAATGTTTTTTATTCTCACAGGAAAAATGTGCAGAACAATTACAATATATTTCCCAGTACTAAATGTTCTTAAAGGAAAAGGTACTGAACAGACAGAGAGGTGTGTTGGTGCTGCAAGAAAAACCACATTATACAGCAGACGCCTTGGTTTCAGTTAAATGCAGGTGTCTTTGTAACTGATTATTTGGATTTCAACCACGCTGCTAACTTTCCAACTTGTACGTAATCATTAAAATAAATGTTCACATGCTAAAACCAGCATTTCACATAGTGCAAGGTCCTCTAAAATTATCAAGAATTACAATTAGTATTGTTGTACTAGTATGTTATAAGTATTATAGGGAGAGTTAAATTATTTGAAAAAAATATTTTAGTTCCTGTTATGAAATTACTATTGCAACAGAATTGATGATAAATATTCATTAAGTAGAAACTCATCCGTTTGAGAATAGGGTTCATTTGAATGTATTATTCAAACATATGAACCCTTTAGAAGCCACATTTCTGCATACCTTAAATTGGTAGAATATTTAGTCCATTAGTCCTTACAGTTGAACATACATCAGAAACCAGTTATAACGGTTTTCAAATACAGGTCAAACCCTCCTGCAAAAAAATGTCAATTTTCATTCATAACGTAGGTGAGCGTCTTTTAACTCCCAGAGTCACCATATTTACTGCTTTTCGTTTTCATTGGAGTGTGTTTACTACCAAATAGTTCCAGTTTCATTCTTACCAATCAGTCCACATGAGTTCAAGTTATATGGGGAAGGTTTTAAAAGAATTGCTGTAATAAGTAAGTTGCAAAAATGAGAGAAACAGGATATTAGGTCCAGACTATTTCTGATCTGCATCTCCATGCATGCTGCAGACACTCCACATTATTTATAAATGATTTGGTACTTGGTATTTATTTATTATCTAGTTCTTTACTTTTTTTTTTTTTTTTTTTTTTGTTTAGTTTTCAGCCAGTGCTTGTGAATGATACAAAACTGCTTAGATTTGTAGTAGAGCTCACTATGTGCAAAAATAATAAAGTTATCTAAATCCCAACCACAGCAACAGGACCAATATTTACATTTTATTGAAATGCATTTGCATAAATAGACTTCAAAAATACAAAAAAAAAAAACTAATAAATATAGAAACTGTTGTAGTAAGCATAATTCATTGACAGAGTAAAGGCAGGTTGCAGGTCTATTTTTAAAAAATAAAAAATAAAAAAAAAAAAGGTAAAAGTGCACTGACTAGGGCAGGATCACTCACTTTGAGTCTGGCTTGGCTCACCTCTTAAAATCTTACCGTTTCCTCTAATTGATGCGATGGACCTAGAGGAGAGTAAGCTCCCCGGGTAGATGAGGAAGATAATATATCGCACATTTGACTGCCTCTCATTTTACTGTAAATCGGCGATCCTGTTGAGAAGGGCAGAAAAGCTCAGCATCAGTAACACGCTCGCCGGACAATGTAAACATAAGCAGTTGCGTTACATGCGCAAGTAATAAGGGATGCACTTGAGGTGGCATCCTGTAATAGTATTGGCTAACATTTGTGGGGGGGAAAAAATAAAAACATTGGTCGCGCTTGCATGCAAAACTTCACGGTTCTCCTTAGCATCACATTTTACTCGTCGTGTTTGGCTATCTGGTGCCACACGCAGTCTAGAAACCCCCCGAGCCCTGCTGCTGCTGCTAACGCTAGCCGTAAAGCCAAAGCACATTATTAAAAGACCTAACGGTCTGGTGCTAGCGTTAGCATTTACATCTGCGTTAACCTATATTCGGCAAATGTTTACCTACGCATCCAGATGCAGAGCACAGTTGCAGATGGATGAGGCCCGTCACGCCTTCTTCTTACCGCCTAGCTAGCTGTCGTCCGCTTCCATTTCTGCGTGCTGTTTTCCAGTCGTTAGCCAGAGCCATTTTCACTGATGCTGCGCTGGGTGAACGCGTACACCGTTCCTCCCCGAAACCAACGCCGACGGATACCGCGGCCGCCTCCTGGCCATTTAACTGCGACGAGCCGTGCGGAAGGGGAGCGCTCGCTAAATACTTACGACGGCCGATGAAAAATTTTTGGATGGTCGTGGTAATATTTTTTGGGTAAAAGTGAGTGACGTGTGCTCCCTTAACATTGGTCCTTTCCGGCCCTTGTAATATTTCCGGGTAGCAGCAGCGGGGCTCGCGGTCCGTTGTTCAGGGCTCAGTGCGGATTCACCATTAGCCTCGGCGCTGGGATCCTCTTTCACAAATGTGCATGGAATGTGTGCTGGTACCGCTTCATCAGTCTTATGTTAATAACTCACCCCTGCCTGTTTATATTAAAGGAAATCAGTCTTTAAGTACTTTTCCCCTGGCTCCGCAATGACACATGCCCTGCAGGCCTATAAAAATACTCCACCTTAAGGCTAATATTAATTGAATATTCATTAAATTAGAATTAAAGTTGAAATGTGCTATAGGGCCTGGTTAAGTCTTACTGCTGTGGTTAAGCAAAGAAAAAGGCATTTAATATGATACATGTGTGCATTAAATGGATGAATAAACTCAGAGAGGTAGAATCTGGTAGCTGGGATGATGGCTGTACTAGTGGTTTCCATAAGCAATCAATCAATCAAAAAAAGCGTGCTGCATTAGTGAAAAGACACAAATGACTGTTGTTTTCTGAAGACACTGTGTGCTACATATGTTCAGAAGAAAGGGTAGTTCAGTTTTACTTCACAGTTTAGTCACAGACAGTTTATAATGCCTCAGACCCCATTTGTTAGAAATTAAGTTTCATCTTACTTGAGTTGGACTTTTCCTCAGCCTCCTTAATGCTGCAGTATTTTTGTCAACTAGTAAAGTCACAGTCTTATTAATAAGGTTAAGCATGTGAAAAACATTTATGTATGATACAGTTACTAAATGCCTCATAGACATATTAAAAAAAAAACAACAAAAAAAACGTTTTGTATCGATGGTAAGAAAAGCGCTCAAATAATTGTTGGATGATTGAATGATATTTAAAACATGCTGGTGCTGGTTCACTGGTAAGTGAAAGACTGATTGCTATTTTATGCCTCACAGACATACTTTAAGAGTGACATATTTAAAGGAAAAATAAACCCCAGTTGTGACTCTGGGTTCAATTCAGTTCTGTTCAATTTTATTTCAGAAGCAATCATCTCAGTCATTTGTAAGAAAAGGGGTTTTAATTTTACTTTCGTTGCACAATACTTATACACATTTTGATATAGCTCCACATTCAGTGGTTGTTCACAGTTCGGTTCTGATCGCATCATAACAACGTAAGCAAAAAGCTTGAACTGGTGTATTTGTACACAGCAGTCTCTCCATCTATGTAGCAATCTTTTTTACCGCAACAACTGTTATGAACTAATATGAAAAGAAAAGCAATTGTTTGTCGTTACTTTTAGACACGGAGGTCAGTTGTCTGGAAATTCCTTCAAGTGCAGCCACAAAAACCATCAAACACCACTGTGACTCTTTGTCTCCTGAGGAAAAGGAAGAACACAGGTTCCCTCTGCTGCAGAAGATAGGTTCAGTCGAGTTACCTAAGAAATTATTTAAAGCGCATCAGATTAGAGCCCACATCAGTGGTTCCCCGAGTTCGAGAAGCAGACACATCTCAGCGTTAACTGCTGGGATGAGACTGTGTGAATCAGAGCTCCATTGTCAAGTTAATAAACACAACAACAAGAGAATATATTAGTGGAAATGTGGAGTGTGAAGGTGTACTGATGATATCTGCATGTGTGGCTCCCTGTGAAGCATGGAGGAGGAGGTGTGATGCTGCTGGGAGAGCTTTGCTGGTGAAACTCTTAGCAATTTCACAGCATTCAGGATTCAAACCAGCATGGCTACCACAATACAATCCCATCTGGTTTGTACTTAGTGGGACTACCGTGAGTATTTTTTTATAGAACAATAAATCACACCTCCAGGCTCAGTGAGGTCTGTGTGACCAAGAGGAACGGTGATGGAGCACTGCATCAGACGATCTGGAGACCTGATCTAAATCCGACTCAGCTGATAGGAGCCACAGAGTGAGGGAAAAGTAGACAAGGTGTTAAATTTACCAACACATTTGGCTTTATTAACACTTTTTTTTTTGTTGTTTACTACATAACTCCATGTGAGTTGTTTCATAGTTTTCGCGGTTTCAGATTTGGTCTACAGTGTAGAGTATGCGTGTCCTTATTCTCTCTCTTAATCTTAATGTTTGTATCCTTGTGTAATAAAAGAGGAAGAGCTTTAAGGGTTAAGTTATATGCCATTCTGAGAGAAGAGAGGCCTCCTTGCACAGTTCATCTTGCAGCCACTGAACCTCCTGGTGGTGAAATGTGTAAATTGCAGAGGCTGTGATGCAGCAGTGGACGCTGCTGCTTAAATCAAACATAATATTTCTTGAGCCATACGGGTCCCTCTTGTAAAAATTATTTCATTATTACGATGGCAGCCGTCCGCTCTTTCATTTAAGCCTTCATACATCTCAGAGCAATAAATGTATTCACATGGGGTTTTGAATATGAGGTGCACAGCCCTTACCTCACTGTAAGAACCCATCAGGTGCAGTGTGATATAACACAGACGATCTGGAAATGATATGAAAACAATTTCCCCTTTTCATTTTTATTCAAAGTTGCAGCTGTCCGCACCCGGTAGCACTCCATATCCTCACTGTAGCTTAAACAATATCCGACAATATCAGTGTCTATGGGATTTTATTACACTAACCTACTGAAGATTAGACTTCCTTTTGTTAATATTGCCACTGCTTCTAGTTTCCTTAAACTTTCATTTGCCTTGTATTTATTCTTTTATAATTCCAGTTTAATAACGTATTGATGCTGACCAAATAAGCCAAGTCTCATCTGAGGGTTATTTCTAATTTTTTCCCCCTCACACTTTATGCTGTGTTATACTTGTTTGTCACTAAATTTATTTTAGCAGTGTCAATGGTGACTTACTGACACCAGACTCCACAAAATAAATACAGCTTCTAAAATATACTATAATGACTCAGCTTCACCAGTCAACACCAGTAATCTGATGCAATTATATAACACAAAATATCGTCCACCATGTGGCTTTTTTACTGCAGCACTTGTAGCTTTATATTAAAATATATTTACCTCCATGAACACTTTTTTTTACAAACCAAAAGTGCATTGTTTTAATTCAAAAGGGTCTTAAATGAACTAGAATAAACTGAACTGCTTTGCAGGTCTGAAAAATAGAAATACATCATCATCATTATTAAGGATGTTACTGTAATGCAAAATAACTGACTAAATAAAGAAAATGTCACACACGCCATAATAAAGAACAAAACGTTTTGGGTTTTTTTCCACCAACTTTATTATACAAATTCTTTATAAGTTACTGTTGTATCCAAGGGGATCAATGGATTTAACAATAGCAAAAGGGTTGCTTTGAAATTTATAGGCATGAAAATAAATCCATGAATTCTCATTACTGGACACTGTCCCTGTCCATTTCAGGTGGCCATTAACCGTCTTCAACCTAAATGAATTCATAATGGTAAAAACATACACCATATTCATTCATTTCTTTCTGAGAACTAGCTTCTCCTTCTTTCTGTTTTTCAGCTTAACTGCCCGGTATTAGTTCTCGGCCGTGAAGGAGAAATAACCCCTGTAGCCATCTAGGAGGCTGTGACGATAAAAAGACAACAAAATGTTATGAGTTTGGCACTGTACAATTCATTAAATACTAACACATAATTATTATTTTTTTTGAATCCTCAAATTAATGTCGAAGAGATCACTCAAAATATTCTGATTGTACTAGCTATACAAAATACAATACTTGCACAAATTAGATTAACCATTTATAAAAGTGTGATAATGAGTTTCAATGGATATGGCTTGTGAGATTTTACAGACTTTGCTACAGACCTTTTGTGGCTCTATTTAAAAAATCTAGTACTACTGTATGTCATCTATCCATTTTCCCTGAAAAAGACACTCCGCTCAAAGCATTCAGGTTTCCGTTAGACCCCTTTCCTTCCCCGACTCGTGTTATAAACATTCATATAAAACATACATACATTATGGCATCATGGGTTTTAGCGTGTACACCCCATAATAAATTAGTGGGTCAGGCTGCTGCAGTGGAGACAACAGACCGTCTGTGACGTTAATAACTTCAGGCCCATCCCAGGCTCATCTATCCCCGTTTAATCACCATCATCGAACTCATAGAAAGGCTGCAGATTTTTATCAATCCATGTTTTTGTACCAGAGTGGAAACCTAAATAATCACTTGAGATCAAGAAGTCGTATAAGGCCGATGTCTAGGCACAGTACACACAGCTGGAAAGTCGGCCATTTGAGCATTCGTGACCGTAAAATCCAGACATACTGTAAATGCCTCTCAATGAAATGGAGCTGGCATGCATCAAGATTTGGAATGTTTTAAAAATTTATGACCAGATGTATGAAAAACCAACTAGTCATGAGAATGCTAGTTACCTAAAAACAATAAACACTTAAAATCCCACCAAGTAAAAGAACATCACACCATAAGATAATTGTTAAGAATAACCATAACAGTTATAATAATTATTAATAATAACACTCCATCATATTCATAACAACTACATTTAGCACTGTGTATAGGAAGATTGTCCAAATGAAATCCGTGTTTCTGTTTATCAGCATTTCGTCTCTGTATCCTTTCACACGACTGAACAAAAACCAAGCAGTTCCTTCCTTTCGTCTGCGTCTTTACGTCTCATTTCTGTTGATAAAAAAAAAAGAAAAAGAAGAAAAAAAAGGCATCCTCTCTCGGTGCAATACCTTCCGTTGATCAGTCGCACTTTCGGCCATGCTCGTACAGAATGTAAACCTTGAGGACGTGATACAAAGTATGTTTGTATCTGGTGCAAATATCAGGGGGTAGATTTGTGCAAAGTTTTGTCTCCGTGTTTCTCTTTGAACTGTGCTTAAATTGCTCTTGTTTTTTGTACACATTAATACTTAATACATCATGACAATATCAACACAAAATCAATAGAAAGAGATAGCATTTTATATGGAGCACAGATATCACATACTACAGTATATAGGATAGGATAGCCCTTAGTATTGATAAGCGTTGTTATTGATGAAGATTTTTTTTTTTTTTTCATTTTTTCCTCTTTTCTGTTTTTCTTTTTATATTTTTACTCGTACTGGCTGAACTGCGTTATGATACAGCAAGGTCTTTGTCTTGAGGATGGGAAGGGCTTCCTAACCATCCGAGTCTCTTGCGGCGCGTGGAGCCGCTCAGGAGAAGGCCTCGGGTCGCCCTCGCTCCTGACTCAGAGGTTTTTGGCTTGCTCCGAAGCCAATCCGCTTGACTGTACAAAATATCACTGACTCGTATAATTTGTCACCTGGCGATAATAATAAAATGGTGATTGTCAGACCAGCTTGCTCTGTGGTATTTTTCTTTGTATCTCCATAAATGGCTTTGAAGGACAGTTGTGTAAGTGCAACCTCTGCGTCATGGTTTATTCGTTTGTGCTCTGTAGAAAAACCTCTGCTCCTGGCATACAACTTAAAGCAAGTTGCCTCCCTCTCTCTCTCTATTAGTAAACTTAACATATACTTCTGTTTCACTATCTCTTCATTTTGTAAATTTGTGTCGAGATGTTTTTGTAATACTGCGATGGCTCTGTGTCATTTGGTAGCCCATAGTTTTTACAGGTAGGTCTTGATGTATCGGTGGGAACATTAGGGGAAACTCACCCGTAACGTAAGCTAACACCAGCTTATGCTCCTGTAGTGTAACAGTGATCAGAGCGCGAGTTCTTCTGGGGATTTCATCTAAGGTCACATGGAAAACTAGGCAGCCCAGGCATCAGATTGGTAATGTGGGTACGTCCGCAGTTTGAATCAAGGCGTGGAGTCCGGCCAACAGTGTCGGGCTGCCGAGTCTCAGTCAGACACAGCCCCCACTTTGTCTCAGCGTCATAGGAAGCAACAAAAATCAGTTACGTCTCCCCGTGCCAGGATGAGGTTGGTTCGGCGGAGGGTAACATCGTCAAAATCCCTCCCCAGGCACACAGTTCACACGGACTCGTCTGGTCCACGGGGGCTCTTCACCCGCGAGATTCAGTTTAATAAATAGTTGTCGGCAGGGGTTGAGCGGATCGACGGTCCAGGTAGTTGGCTCAGTTCTCTGAAGTTCTGAGATGTAATATTCCACACGGTCCTCCGCTTCAGCGAACCTTTTTTTTTTTTCACATAGTCTGATTCCCTATCTAATATGGCTCCTGAGTACTTTTTGAAAAACATATATAAAAACTAAATTATGAACGACTCTTCTGTTGGTTTTGTTTCACCCTTCCAGTCAGTCTCTCTACAAGTAATGGCACCGCTGTATATGGCAATATGGCAAATTCTGTTACAAAATATGGCTGATGTAGGCTATCACATAACTGTAACAGATGTTCCTAGGTTTTTAATTTAATATAAGTAGTCATATTCAAGCGATTTAATTACAAGATAACACTAATCTGAATAGCCTAAACACATTATACTCTTACTATACTTTATACTTCTAGTTTTATTTCTTGTAGCTGTTTATCTAATGGTTAAATGCAGAAGGGTGATCTATTCCCATAGCTGTGATGAGGTGTAAACTCTACATTAGGCACAGACCTCACACCGTTACCTCATTTTTACTCCCTGTCCTGATCCCCTGACTACCCCCTCCACTTCCCGCGGACCCCCCTCCGCCCCCTCCCGGTATGAAATGTAGCTGCTCAATGGTGTTCTGCCTTTTCGCTGCAAAAGCCATCCTCCTCGCGCTGTGGCCCCCTAGTGTTCCCGTTCCCATGACTACCCCGGCCCCGGGCATCTCCCCCGCCCAGCCCATGCCCCCGCTCATGTGCCCCGTCATTCCCGTGCTCCTCTCCTGCTCCCGCCCGGACGTGGGGTGAGAGTTCATCTTGATCATGTGGTGCCGGTCGAGGGAGGGGGTGGCGCAGACGTTCTGCTGGGACTGGGCCTTCTGCTGGCGGGGCAGCGTGGGGACGATCCCTCCCGTATGGGCGTACGGATCTACGACGCCCATCCCGCCGACGCCCATCCTCTCCTCCAGGTGGTCCGGGGACATGAGCAGCCGCTCCTCTCGCCTCTCCTCGCCTCGCCTGTCCTGCCTGTCCTGCCTGTCCTGGGTCTTCCTGGTGAGGGTCTGTGTGTTGGAGTTCTTATTGGAAGCAGCCATGGCTTTGTAGTACTGGTGCTGCTGGTTCTTGGAGAGCCGGGACAGGGTCCCTGTGTTGCCAGGGACGTCGCCCATGTTGAGCAGCTGGTCACTGGACTTGACTTTTCTCGGCTTGGAGAGGGTGTCGTAGTTGGGGTTGTACTGGGGCTCTGGGGGATCCAGAGGGTAAGGATTGGGAGTGGGCGAAGCGGGGATGCCGGAAGGTGGTGGTGGGATCCAGGGACGTGCGGCGTGCCTGGGGAGGGTCCCTCTCCCGCTGAGGGTGTAGTCTCCCCCCCAGTGGAGGTGGTGCTGGGAGGACTGGAGGGCCGGCTGGGCTGTGTGAGGCCGGCGCTTGGTGGTGCAGTAACCAGAGGAGTACTCATCAAGACCTTTCTCTGGAAGCCAAACAAAATTTAGCTGAATTGTTTATCACCACAGTAAAATAACACCAGCACATAATGATGCAGCCTGCGTTTTATGACTTAGCGTCAAGAGTGTTGCCACGCTTATGAAACAGCTGCAGAAACAGCCCTGGAAGGGGAGCGAGGTGAGGGTTTAGACAGAACAGCTCGGCAGAGCGCGTTCCTGGAAAAGCTCCGTGCTTACCGAGGCGTTTGAGTGAGGAGTATCTGTTGAGCTCGGGCTTGGTGGCGCTCTCATAGGAGGGCGGCAGCTGGGCCAGGTTGTGCAGGGAGTGGTGGAAAGAAGGCTGGGATTTGGTGTTGTTGTGCTTACTAGAAAGCAGGGTGCCTCCAGCCGCCAGCTGAGCATTGTTCATCCGAGGGGTGCGTTCTGCAGAGACCACAGGGAGAAAATGAATGTGTGTTAAATGAGATTTGCTCCTCTGGATACGGCGCACCGCACGCGGCGGCGTGTGAATCTGCGAAACACGCAGTGGAAGCGATAGATTTTAACTTGCTTTCGACACCAACGCAGGCATCCAAAGCTACGATAATCGTCATTATTGTCGGAATAAACGGGTCCGCTTTTGAGCTTATAATGAATCTGAATGAAGTAAATGAAACATCAGAGTGATTACATGTCATTTACATGGGAGGCCCGGCTTTCACCAGCTGCCTTACCGATAGTTGCTGTGTGTTTCGGGCTGGAGCCTGATGAGTGGATGAAATTGTGTTGCAAATTGCCCACTGTAAATCAAGAGAACATAAGGTGATCAGCTCACAAAATGGATGTCAGGCAGTCACATAAAATATAAAGATTTTAGGAGCACCTATCTCCAGATCCTTCTTGTGCATTTAACCACAGTCAAAATACTTCACACAACAAGGAAGTCTTTCTCAGTGACCACTGACAGTACAGGGAAATCTCTACGGCTAAGCTTTTGTCTTTTTGGCACGCCACCATTTCATTGTTTTTTCATTCTGTCTGCTGAATAGCTGCAAAGACATCCTGGGGGTGAGACAGAAAAAAAAAAAGAAAAATCCGCATCCGTATGCAGACGTGACGAGAACAATGCGCCTCTGCATACATAGGATGTTGTTACAAAAGCTCTAATTGTGCGTCTGATTGTGCTATTCAGTAATACTGTATAAGCCCTAGACTCTCACATCTGTTGTCCTTGCTGGGGAGTCCTGGGGCGTAGAGATTTTTTGGAGCTCTCCCCAGTGTCCCCTGTCCATCCCCTACAGCCAGAGCCACGCTGTTGTTTCTCTCATCCTGCTGGACCGGACTCGACTGGTGCCGCAACATGTCGACCAGGGCTCTAATTATGTTTTAAACACAAGAGAAAAGGGAAACGCAAGACAAAAATAGCAATGAAGCTGATACAGTAAACTCAAGGTCACTTTATTAGCTGCAATTTCTAATTTGCCATTTTTCAAAATCTGATGTCAAGATTAGCCATCGATTCCCGACTTGTTTTAGATGAATGACTTGTTTCGTGATGGAATCTTACTATTGAACTATACTGAAGGGGCGGCAGCCACCTCTACAACTATTAAAACCAAAATGACCATTTTTATTGCCAGAATGAGGGGTTTTATTTGAGATGAGAAAGCCAAGAGGAAATCAAAACAACCATGAATTCTGCAGCAGCCACTCGATGAAGATCAAATATGTTTCGGCTGATGACTAATCGCATTATTCTGGGCCCAGAATGAGGGAATCTAGGCCATTTATGGAGTGCTGATTTTTATTACTGTATTCAAAAGTGGGATTAAGTAAATGGAGCTGATGAAATGAAAAGTGTCTGAGACTCACCTGGGCATGTTTAGGTCCCTCTGGTGGGCTTCCTGTTGCACCTTGTTGAAGACCACCTTGATGCCCACAGCGACAGCCACCATGAACACTATCACTCCCCCAATGACAAAGCCCGTGTTGTGACTCTGCTGCTTCAGCGGATCAAAGTCTGGGTCAGGACCCATATCCTCTTGTATGTTTATGGTGTCTGTCTGCGGCTTGGCCCAGTCTGGAGAGTCATAGTTTTTGCAGCTTTCTTGCTCTAGTTGGCGGCTTCTCTCCGGACAGCAGAAGCGATAGTGGCACGTTCCACAGCAGTAGATAAAAGTGTCCTTGGAGCAGTTGAAAGCGCTGTCAAAGTGTCCCATCACGTCATAGTAACCCCTGCATACATCCATCCATCCATCCATGAAGCGCGGGGGAATGGGCGCTACCTGGGCCGCACCTAAGGGAGGCGCGAGGGCCTCTGACGAAGTTACATTCTTGGGGAACATGACCTGGGGCAGGGGTCTCGGAGGCGTCTCCAGAACCCCCTCGGAGGTTTCTGGGAGTTTCTCGGGGGTTTTGGTCCTGCCCTGGAGAGCGGCTGGCCTGAGGTTGGCCTGGATGGCAAAGAGCAGGAGAGAGGGGCTGGAGCCGGTCTTGGGCTGCTCTGTGAACGGTCTCCCTGAGAGGTCTGCGTGCTGGGGAGGGGGGAACGGAGAAGTCTCCATGACAGTGGTAAGTGGGGCAGTAAGGAGGAAGAGAAGGGAGACAGCGAGGACTCGGAGATTGGTGGTGGGCGTCATTTTTACATGACTAAGACATCTATTTTCTGTTGTTGAGTCAATGCAGTTACAATGGTGTATCCGCTTTTACAGTTTAACCCACTAAAACGGCGTGAGAAGTGTTCATGTAGCATGTACAACCTACTGGATATTGATGTATCAGTAGTTTCATTCAGTAATCCTCGGTGATGAAATGGGACGCCTGACGGACAAACACTACCCAAATGTTTTTGTGGGTGTTAATAATTTATGATAGTGGTATTAAAATGGGTTTATTTCCTGCTGGAAAGGGACTCTGAGGGCGTATTGACTTCATACCCTAAAACACGTCTCATATGTAGATCAGTAAAATGGGCACGGCTTTGTAAGAAGGACAAATAGAAAACAACAATCTTCATTATTTTTGTCCTTGATGCCTCATCCTGCATGACCTACTGAACAAAATCAGATTACTATTCGCAAAAGTTCAGAAAGAAATTGTAGCAAGTGTTTTCAATAAAATATGGCGTTCCTTTACATTCCTGTGCTGATCGTGGCACTTGAACGAGATGCTATGGCCCGAGTTTGATCAAATGTAAACAGCTGGATCTGTTTTGAATCGGCACTTATTTATTCTGTAAGCAGATGTTTTTCTGTACGACGTCTATGTCTTTTTTCCACGTGTTTGGCGCTTTTCGGCATTGTAAACAATTGGATGAACGCAGCCCATTAATGTGGCCTAGTTTTTACTGAGTGTAACATTTTCTCCAACTTGTTCTAGATACATCCACAGACTACACCATGAACGTGACTTTAATCTTTTTCTATGGCTGGATTGGCGAGCATCAGTACCCGCCTGGCACGGACTGTTTCTGCGACCGGGCTGTGGGTGATAATGAGAAAGACTCCGCTTAAGTGCTAGAACACTGTAACAACCGAAAATTAGGAGTAAGCACAAACCACATAAATGACTCCGGGCCCGTGAAACACGTTGCAAAATGAGGCAAGTGTCATGATTTTTAAATGTTCAGCTTTTAGGCACAAAATGTTGCCCGTGTCACTCAACTGTATCTCTAATTAGATGTCAACTGAATGGCACATTGCTTCTCCATGTGACACGTCTCTCCAAGTAAAATTATTCCTGATTTGTCTCTGAGGTTCAAAGAATATCACTTTTGTTGAGAAATATGTAAATGTGTGAAGTTATTGTGTTGGAGGTGTTGGCAATAATAGACAGAGGCAGATCTGTCTCCCACAGAAATTATAATTATATGTAATTATCAAAACGTCCCTATCTGTAGCAGAGAATGTAGGCACAGATGGGGGAGACAGAATGCTGAAATCACGGAGGCCTCCACTTGTTTCAGTTACATGCTCCTCTAACCTTCTGAGGAGAGTTCAGTGGAGGAAAAACAAGAATCACAAAGCAGCAGTTCTCCCACTGACTAATGTTCCCAAAGAGTTCGCTGAGAGAATTTCTCTTCTTGTCGTCTTTAGGTGTTCTGCTTGATTTCCAGAACGGTCTCGGAGGGTGGGGGGGGGGGGTTTACGAGTCGACAGCTGAAACTGGAGCGCGTCGGCCGAATGTAAATTCTGCAACACAAAAATGAGAGACATTAGAATAGAGAGAGCCCGCAACCTCGCTGACCCTCGTCTTTGTCCATTTTGGGGGCACACTGTGAGGAGCCAAGAGTGCGTTCGCATGTGTGCGTGTGTGTTTGGTTGCGGGAGGAACACTCTCCTGAAAAGCCAATGATGGAGAAAGAGAGAAAAAAGAGAGCAGAGGATAAATGCAGGGTAGGGATTTAAATGAGCAAAGAGATTGTGGCGAGCGGGAAGAGCCAGAGGTATAGATGCAGAGACGACCATGAGTGGGAGGGCGGTGTGTGGGTGGCACAGAATCAAGTACATTTCTCCCAGCACTTACCAATACAACATAGCACATCACACAAACAGCACCACCAAACAGATCTGCAAATACAATCCGCACGAGAACAGAGGAGTGCTAATCAAGACTGCAAATCAGATACAGTTTAAGGGGCACGATTTGAAAGTGCAAAAAAAAAAAGGCTTTGTGTGAGTGTGTGCATGCGAGGTTCTATAGCCGGCATTCTGTAAACCTCCTTGTAGCCAGTCTCTGCCTCTTTCCTTTATTCCTCTTGCTCCCTCCTTCTCCTCTTTCTCCCTCGTTCTGCCTTTCTCTCTTTCTCAGATTCTGTGCGTGGGTTGAGGCAGCTAACTCTCTCAGAATAGCACTGCAGCTCTGTCTGTGTGTGAGTGAAAGAGGCAGTGAAAGAGAAGGGAGGCAGAATCCAATCTACACCCATTAGCCAAACCAGATTTCAGAGTCACATCTGCCCATCTCTTGCTCAACAAGACGACACTGATGTCTTGCGAAGTCACCTGCGAACGCTGCTCAACTTCCATTTGCCGTATTGTGTGCACCCTGCACTGACTCCATTCACGTCACGGGGTTATTTTTCCTGGCCAAATATTCAGACCCCTTCCTCAGTAGATGTACATGTACAGCCTCCTAATAATAAGATAAGAAGAATTCAGATGGGAAACATTCAAGTTCCTCAATCTAATTATGCTGCCCTATGGCCTAAAGTCTAATAAGGCAATTTGCCTTTTTACCAGTCAAATGTTTTCCTCTGGGTATTTCTGTGCTGTGATGCTGAAGCAATGCAGCAGAGAGTGGGAATGGGAACTAAGGGGCGAAGGGCACACATTCACAGCTGTGAAGATGCAGCCCGAGTTGCGTTGATGGGAGGACAATCCATTCCAACAGATTCCTGCATCTGCAAGTGATTGTATCAAAGCCCCCCCTCCGTACTTTGCATTGCAGGGTGTTGACAAGCCGCGTAGACGCCTGGCCATGCAATAATTTCAACAGGTGTTTGTTGGGAATGAAACAAAATGGCCCCGTTTTCTTTAGTGTTGCAAAACGCGCTGATGTGAATCGATGGGGGGACAGAGACAGACAGATCCCAAAGACAAGTCATGCCAACGCAAAAGGCGATTAATTACAGCGAAAGGCGCGCAGCCGCTTTAGTCTTAGCGGTGAATATATGCTGCGCAATGACTTCGCATCAGCCCGATGATTTGGACGCCGTCTCCTCAGACTACGTTTCATCCCTCATTAGGTTAATAAGTTGCAACTTGCAGTGAACAAGCATGCGGGTTATGGACATGACTTGCATGTATCAGTAGGCAAAGAGTGCGTGGGTGTATCCGTGCCGGTGTGTGCGTGTGTGTGTAGTCCGGTATGATGTGTCGGTGTGTGTGTGTGTTATCAGTGGTCTTGATAACAATATGTTCATAATGTCCCAGTGTGGTGTCGATTAAAGTATTTTAAGTGGTTTAAATATAACACGTCAGCCCCGAGTAAAAGCGACTGTGTGGATGTTTCTGTGGCGCAGAATCCATCCAAATGTTTTCTTTGACAGCCTCCAGGACAGCTGATGCGTCTAAAACAGATGCAAAACTCAATTTTCATGCACACGGAGGCAAACAGTGGCCGCATCGACCAGTTTCTAGTCCAAATCAGCGACCGCAAGTTGCATTAGTGAAAGGTGCATAATGTCGTGTCTTACCTGTGCGCTGCTCTGGGGGCTTGATGCTGGAGAGGAGCGCTGGGAGAGCCTGCGCACTGTATCTCAGCTGTTCTCAGATGGCAGCCTGTTATTGTAGCTGGAGATGATGAGGACAGCTTGAACTGTTGCTGGACGTGACACCTGTTTTTTCTTTTTTTCTTTTTCTTTTAAAGCCCGTGTTCGTCGGAAGCGCTGCAGATCTCGATCACTCTTGTTGTGCCTCCATCAGGCTATTGATAATCCATCATCACGGCAGAGAGAAAGAAAGACAAAAAAGAAACGCGAGCGGGAGAGAAAGAGTGAGTGAGGGAGAGAGAGAGGGGGGGGAGAGGGAGAGAGAGAGAGTGAGAGAGAGGGAGTCAGTGAACGACGAGATGTTCTGAGATTTTCTGATACATGTGACACTTCATCTAGGTACATCTGCAAATGTCCGCTTGACGTAGGTGCAAGTTAGAGAGTAGTCTAAGTAGTAGTAGTAGTAGTGGTAGTAGAAGCAGTGGTAGTCGTAGGGAAGCGCAAGTAGTTCCGATGTGAATATGATGAAAATGTCGCCAAAAGCGTTTCTCACAATTTTAACTTTCTCCCCGTAACTGACCGAGGTTGTTGCCTTAATAGCGTCCAAGCGATGCTCACGCCGTCTAACTGCGACCGGCCTCACGGAGGTCTGCCAGCGGGGGAGCGCTGTGATTGGTCGGTCAGACCGGTCCCGACGAGAGTCCGCTCTGCTCGGTGCTGATGGACATTAGACCCATTCAACTGGTGGCACTCATCTTTAGCCTACTCCCCTCCATTTAATGCCCCTCTTTTAACTCGGTGACTAATATATAAAAAAAAAGTCGGATTCCCGTTCTTTAAAAAAAAAAGAAAAAAAAGTAAAAACTCTATTTAAAAAACGGAAGCAAAACTTGCTAAATGCAGCGCAGCCGGTATATTGAGCGGAAGACCTCCGAGATCCAAGAGTGTGTGTTATTTTTCTTTTTGCGTGTGCGCGAAGCGGAGAAAAAAAAAAAAAAAAAAAAGAGACACGGAGAGACACGGTTGCCACAGCAACTGTGTCATTATGTTGGTGGCAATTATGAAAGCGATGAAAACGGGGAAGGGGAGAGGATTGGCGCAAAAAGCTTTAATACTGGAGCGTGAACGAAACTGTCAATTAGACTCAGACCTACACGGACTATTCGGAGATTTCTTTAAGTGTGAGACGAGAGGGGGACTGCAGGGAATCCACAAAATATAAAATAAACCAAAGAGTGGATGGAGATGTGGGGAGATTCTCCGCAGATTGAGGTGACTCTCGTTCGGATTCATGAATGAAATGCGGTTCAGGCTTTCAATTTAATCTCAGCGTTGTACCCTATTAATTGAGGCCCACAGGATGAATCACGATTCACACTGTGCGAGACACAGGAAGAAACATTTGGTCCTATTACACGTGCCCTTAAACGCACCCAAGACACAAATTCACTAAATAAAAACAGTGTACTTTACAGTTACACGCAAAGTCTGTGTGTTTTAGCATTAATGTGAATATGCGACAGAGGTGCGTACCAGGTGGTGAAGAGGTACGCACATCCAAACCGGGCTCGCGGAATGCGTAAAGGGTTATGTGAAGCCCCAGGTGTCTAAGAAGGGCCTGATAATTACCTGCATGGCAGGTTGCTATTTCTAACAGGTGGGTGGGCTGCTGCATGTCTGCAGCAGAGGCCGGTGGAGCCCTTCATTAGATGGTCCAGTGACGCTCTATCGGGTGCACTTTTCCCTCACTGGTTTGCTGGGGTGGATGCAATTACTCGTTTTCTCATAATGGTTATTCCACCGCTGCAGAACAGGAGACCACTATAAACAAAACAAAGTGCTATCACACACACACACACACACACACACACAAAAAAAGCTTCACCCTCACATACGTCCTGAGCATTCAAACGGTCAAATAAAAAAGAGCAGATCGGGGCATCATTTTTCATTTCACTTCTCGTATTTCAAGGTTTTTATTAATTTAAATAATTTAAAGTGGACACAAAATATCCGACCAACAGTTTGCACGAAAACAGGAGTTTCAGGGGCACCTTTTCCTTCCCGAAGCGTTCCGCGGCATTTCAGAGTGTTTCCTTGGGAAATGTAGGCCCCGCATGCATTGAGAACAGAGGGAAAACCTGCCCGAGAAACCCTGCCAGCACAACGGGTGGAGAGACAATTTTTTTTTTTTTATATAAAAGTGGATTTTTTTTTTCTCCTGATGTTGATCAAGAGCTGGGTATTTGAGAGCACATACTGTTTTGTAGGGAAACGGAGGCAGTCAAAGCAAGTCACACCACAGTATGCTTAATACAGAGAACAGATGATTGAGATTTTTTTTTGTTTGTTTGTTTTTATAAAAGTTGTCTTGCAACCTACCCTGTTCCCTTATAGCCACTGATCTATGCCTTAACACACAACCACGAGACAGACAGCTGAATATGGACATGTTAATTAAAAACTTTTGAAAATACTGGACAGTGAAACAATCTTAAAAAAAAAGAAAGACAGACTTCCTATACCCCACTGCTAACTTTTTCCATACCTTAAATTCATCCAGATCACAATATGAAAAATACTATTTAAAAAAGATGTTACTTTCTCCACAATGGTAACAATGTTTCTCATCCAATGGGCAATCCTGCATTATTTCATTTAAACTAATTTTGTAAACCTGACTTTGAAACCTGACCAAACAAAAAAGAGAGCGCCATGCTGTGCAGTACACAGTACCGTCACAGTAGCATTTACCAAGAAGCCCTGATGTCCAGTCTGAGACAATAGGACTTACTGTATGTCTCAGTAATGGACAGGCCATGTATTTTGCACAGTGAAACCTGTTATGTGTCATTCACTCAGAAAAGGGCAAAGACAAAATACAGCTGATAACATGATTTTCGCAGTTTGTATTATTTCTTTTTTAAGGAAGAAGAAATATTTCTCATAGTGTCTTCAGGTATGGAAATAATTAACAAATCTGTGATGCCAACAAGTCAAAATTGTGGCATAACAAAGGTGGTGGTAAGAGTACAAATTGGACAGCCTGGACTGGGGGTAGAAAGAGTCAGAAAAGGGGAACAACAACTTTGTCAGCACACTTCAATATTTATATTTACATTCTCGCGCACGCACACACACACACGTACACACACACACATGTATTAAAGTCGCCTCAACGCGCGCTTTTTATCTGCTTTCTTTTTCCCTGCTACATTATTAGTACTACTACTGTTGCTATTGCTGTTGCTGTTGGTGGTACTGGCTCCGTTAGCTCCGTTACCCAGAGCGGCCGGCACAGCCGCAGCACTGGGTCCTGCTCTCTTCATGGGGTCACCTGCGTGCTTCTTCGGCTGTGGGCCGTCATTAGGGTCCTGAGGTGCCCCAGACGTGCCGCCGGGCCCACCCATCGCGTGGATCTCCGTGAGAAGGCGGGCGCGAGACTCGTATTCTGCATAGTCCTCTAACAGCAAACGCCCAGCCTCTTCGTTCAGAGCCGACTCTGGATTCGGGTGTATGAGAAGACACTTGATTGTCTGTAGGAAGCGCAGGAAAAAAACAAATGTATTAAACTGTGGACATAACACAGCTGAAAAGCGGAGATGAATCGGTCCACCTTACAAGTAAGACATGTCGGAGGCCGAGTTCTGCCTTCCAGTCCCTCTTCAGCACGTTGACACAGATCTCTCCCTTGTGGCCCACGTTGGGGTGAAAAATCTTGGTCAGGAAATACCCCTTGGGTGGAACAGCAGGGAAGTCCTTCCCGAGGACCAGACGCATTCGGAAAATGCCACCAGCAAACGGAGTTCCCTCTGTCAAAGTATAAAGAATTCATCACATGAACAGTATGTCCTGGCCATGCCAAACTTGGTCCATAAAAAAATAAAACGGGTTCAGAGCTCCAACTGAGTCAACTGACAAAAACATAGAAAATGTTAAATTCAGATTTGTCAAAGACTACCTCAAACTGTTACATATGCTGACTATGTCAGCTCATTTAATGTCCCTTTTTCTTATTTTAACATAATACATTATAACGAATGAATGAATGCATTATATGATGCAAATAATCTGCAAATACAGTAAAGCACCAAGTATAATTGAAAATGACGCAGAGAAGGAGATCTGTGGAGGTGTTACAAATGCCAACAAGTGTCTAGCTCTTCAAGGCCTACTTAAAAATAACAAGGTCTGAAGCTATGAGCACATAATGACCAGACAGCATGGATGCAAAACCCGTAAATAAAGCGATTATTCAAAAATCCATCAAGAGAATAGTTTCTACGTTGTAAAACTTGTGCATTCCTCTATTATCTTAAGAAGTTGTAATCCTAATGAGTAAATGACAAAAAAATAGATAATGTACAAGTTCCACGAGGCCTGAGGGTATTTCAATCTTTAAACATGGGCAGCAAACCACAAACCACCTTAACATCGCGGAGCAGCAAACTGTCTCAGCTTAGCCATCAGTCGGGGGAGGTTAACAGGCAAGCGCTGCTATTATCATAAGCTGATGATAAAAGGTTAGTCATCAAGCAGAATCTCTCTTGACAGCATTATATTATCAAGCTATTCTACTAACTGTGCAGTTATGGGGCAGTTAATATACTACACGCTGCAAGAATGAAACACATCAAACATAATCAGCTGTAACTGGGAATACGTGAACAATTTCATAACCATTTCTTTGGTTATTTTCTTACTAAATATTTTGATTGAATTTAGACATTAGCTACTTGCAAGTGAAAATGATCAATTTGTTGTATTTTCTTAGTCGGATCAGGTTTTGTATTCGTTTTAAGGCCAAAGTGCAAAGAAATTTCTGCTGCCAAGTTTTACAGTGTTAGTTTACACAAAATTGTGATTTAGAATTTTTGTGGCTGTGAATGTTCAAGATAAGCCATTTACCACAGAGCTATTTAAGACTTTAGTGGTCATGTTATTTTTTTGTACAAATCCATCTCTAGTGGTGTTGTTGTACAGCAGTCAGCTTGTGTGTGTGTTATCGCGGCTTTACGTTTATGAAATAAAAAGTCTTTAAGGAACAGCTTGGCAGCAGTTTTTCTTTCCTAAATGCTTTGACAGCTACTGTGAAGTTACATGGACAAATTTGTATGTCGTATGTATGGTCGCATAGTGAACACTTAATCGTGGAGAAAGGAAGTAAGATAAGAAAGGGCTTTTGGGGTACACTTTAAAACCCTGTCTCTAATGGTGTGCATGTTGAGAAAAATGAAATCTCAAATGACGAGTTTTGGTTTTTTTTTTAACTTGCAATCCTTACCAGGTCCTTCAATGGCTGTGTGTAGTTCAGTTATGTCCTCCTCACTGGGGTAAATCTTGATGCCCTCAGGCGGGTCTGCAGCTAAGGCTGAAACCTCTTTGTAGACCAAGCGAAGAACATGAGGGGGCAAATTCTCCACATTGGAGTTCTGAAGAGAGACACAACAATTCAAAACAACGTTATTAAGTAGAAAATACAGGTCAACATTAGAATTACCTTGAAGTATATTTTTTAGTGATAGACATGATAAAGTTGCAGAAAATCAACCATCACTTAAGATACTCCATTTTTTCCTCTTGCTTATGTACATTCATTTACATTAATTATATCGGTAATAATTGTTTCAGTAAGGAGCTAAAATAATTTAGCTGTTCTGGGTGAGTTACAAAGTTGTGGCCTCAGATAAATCAACCAAGTTCAATTCGGCATTAGTAGAATAAATAGATCCGTATTACAGTAATAATAAGGTAAATGTAAGAGTCTTTAATGAAGATCCAGCTAATGAGTAACTCTACGTTACCGTTAGCATCACTAGCCTAGCTTCAAGCAGCTAATGTTAAAGCAGTTCGATGGCTTGAAAATTCTAGATACTGCGTGCATTATAACAAAAATACATATTAATTTACACAAATATAAAGAGAGTGTACAAAAAACAAGACACCACAGCAGATAGACGTAACCATAATTAAATTTAAACGAAAATACTCGACGGCTAAATATCGGATCAAGCTAGTAGCTACCGCTGCTAGCCGTTAGCAATAAGCTCGGTCATTCGTCTCACCATCTTCAAAAAGGAGATCTGCAAGAGTGGCGGGTGTGTGGCCGGTGTCAGATAGAATGAGCCTTTTCTGGGAACGTCTGAAAAGAACTATCTTCGATTGGAAACTTAGCCGGGTTTCTGTGGCTACAGCTCTTTTCTTCTTTACGTTGACACAGGAACAAAAATACGATCCTCGGTTTAACCTAATACAATCGACCAATGGGCATCTCAGAGACGTTCTACGTCATAAAGTATTACCCAATCACGGCACACCAACGTACCCGCGTCACATTCGGGAGACCTATCAGTGACGCAGAGTCAAAAATGTGACTGATCCGAATCAGCCATAGGCCCATTTAAAAAACTCACACCCCCAATCAATACTGAAAACAGTCCTAAAACAATAAGGATACGCTGGATAAACGAAAGATACTACTTCTTTACACATCTGTGTAGCTGGGAGAGAAGAAAATTATGTTTGATTGGCAGTAGCAGCTACACGTGAAAAGTCCAAAAAATCAGACCGGGTTCGAGAGAGAAGATACGGATATACATTAACATGAGTGGCCACATCTCCAGAAAAGAATTAAAACCACAAAGCATCCCCCCATTAGGCCAACTCAGCACCAGTTTCCGCCAACTGCGCAAACATTTTGGTTTCCCCAAATAACAGAAACATTCAGTGTAAATCAAGATGTTTTCTTGCCAGATGGGTAGTAATGTTACGTACCCATGTAACCTGAACCTGAAGTACATACACTCAATGCACCTGAACTGTAGTACTTATTGATTATTTTATTTGGCAGTAAAACAAGGAGCACATGAAAGTTGACAGGTTTATGAAAAAAAAGTGTATTAAATTAATTATCAATAGCAATTAATATTCCAAAATTGAATGTTGGTCAGTATTATGCTAGGAGTAAACTCAAAGTGATTTACCGATGACTGGAAAAAAGAAAAATTATAAAAGTCTAAATAGTACTTTCAGTTGAAATCATTAACAATGTATTAATCTTGCACATGATGATTAAACCTGAACCTGAAACCTGAATCAAACTGAGGGAGGTGCTTGATAGTCCAATGGTCAGAGGTTATGCATTGATTGGGTTAGGGACCCATAGTTGTAGGAAAAATGAATTTATTAATCATGGTACTTACATTGATTAAGATATGATACTGGCAGACTTACAGACTTACACTCATTTTAATGAGGTGTAATTTGTTTGATTTTAAACTGCGATGGGAAAACGATTTTGAAAACCTCCAACTCAGAAGCACTTTATATTAGTGGCATGAGGTTTCATTAGAAAGTTTATAGTCCGTTATTACACACTAGCAGTGCAATACAACAGTCTTGCATTCCATCTTTCCTTCATGAAAGTTACTGAAAATGTTTAAGAGAAACTGAACCCATATGACACAGAGCAATAGATGAGTATCACAAAACACATTCTCCAAACAGTCTTGCATATCCTCTAGAAATTGGTTTATGAAATTCATGATTAAGATGACTTTCAGAACACACAACAAGAGTGTACATTCTCCAAGCTGAAAATAATAATAATAATAAAAACTAAACTAGAGAGATTGGTAAAGCCATACAAATATACGTTGTAAAAGGTATAAGGATGTTTCATCGTGGTTGGATTTTTAAGTGCATTTTATTTATTTATTATTGTTTTTAAAGTGAATTGTTGCACATTTGACTACAATAATTTATGTATGTATGGCATCAGTCACCTGCATCTTGGAAACCTGGGCACAATTTCGGAATGTAGACCACTGCTAACTAGAAGCAAGCCATCTAAAATGCAGATGATGACCTTACCAGAGGGAACTACTGTCTCAGGTCTGTGTCACTACTGTGTCAGTTCTTGGATGCGCTCACTGGGATGTGGGATGCTCATCAGTCTGTCTACATATGTTATTGGACTCATATCCAAGTGTGTGAGGGATGAAGGGCGGCTGTTATTATTAGAAATAATCTGTGTCGATTATATACCCATTTGCCTTGAAACTTTCCTTTTTTCAGCACTATCCTCATTACCCAGAATGGGCACTAGGGGGCGCTTCAACACAGCTGCACATTATTATTATTATTATTATCAGGTCCTGCTGCTGGTGAGTTGACAACGGCAGCGTGTGGGGTTACAACATCGAGAGAAAGTAACCTTTATTTTATCCTGTTATTTTTTTTAATTAGTTCAGCGGAATAACCGCTGAACCATCAGCTCGTCAAACTGTGCTGCTGTGAACATCATAAACAACAATAAACAACAACACACGTCTCTTCTTCCGGTTTCTGGATGTAGCTGTCATACTCCAGCATCGTTTTCACGGGGAATTGCCTTATCAGCAGGTCAGTAGCTTTATTTCACTGTTGTTTATCAACAGTACCGTGCCCCTCGGCTTTTGTAAAGAGTGTAATAACCAGTTACAGTTTAGCCTCCGTACGTCTCTGAATGCTAACTGTTAGCTCCAGTCAGTCGCTAGCCTGCTAGCCAGCTAGCTGTACAGTTTTATTGCCATTTGGTGCCTGTTTATCTTACTTGTCTGTGTGTGGGCAGCTTTAGTATGAGTGAAGGAGAGGTGTTTCACGAGAAGCAACGACTGGAGCTGTGCGCCATCCACGCACTCAACAACGTGCTCCAGGAGCGGGTGTTTACCAAGGAGACAGCGGACGACATCTGCAAACGGTGAGGGGACATCGTAGCATCTCTGTGCGTGCTTGTGTTTCCATAGAGCTACGACTAGTGGAGGAGATAAAAGTGCTGTTTTGAAACAACCGACAAGCGTGGCTATTTACAAATCTCTTGATCAAGCAGGAGCGCTGCTGTGTTGTCTGTCCATTAAATGGACATCAGCCCTTTCCTTCGTTTATACCCTCAGCTCTTTACTGTGTCTCCACTATTATTATTATTACTACTAGTAGTATCAATTTAACCTGTAATGCATCACTTGTCAAAATAAATGCTTGTGCTCCTGCGATTGCCATCTTTTCAATCTGCACGCAATAATAAAATGTTTGCCAAACTAACTCCATTCCAGTGTTATCCACAGACACTGCTGGTCACACGCCCAGGCTCATGTAAAAAAGCAGAGCATATGTTTGTGGAAATAACAGATTCGAGCGTTAAGTTTTGACCCTGGAAAACATCTTTGAGATTGTGAACATATCTTGGAGGAGAAAAAAAAGTATTTTCTTGTTCTGCTACGACGGTCGCCCTGTGTTTACAGTTCATATCTTAACCTCTCTCCAGAAAGAGCCAAAATACTTTTTAACAGCATGTTTAGTCTACACGGACGAGATACTCGCTCTGTGTCAGGCTTTGAGTGGGAATGCAAACACACTCTTATTTGCTCAAACATTAGTGAGAGTGAATTCAGTCCAATATGGTGGTCCTGCACTAAACCTTAGTTTCACGAATGTTATGGTGTTGGGGATTTGTTTGAATTAACTGAGAGAGCTGTAAGATCAACTTTTCATTTTGGAGCATGTGGTTTTGCAGTATTATTGAACTCTGTTGTGTTGTATAGGAACGTGTTTCTGTGAGGAGTTATTTAAGAAATTAGTGTCAGTGTGTTAGGCTTAATAACAGATACACCTTTGTGTTTAATTCAACAGCACCGCAAACAACATCCTATAAAATGATCATATTGTTGAATGACCACATTTCTCATGCTGTTTAAGAGAAAGCTGGACCTTATAATAGTCACAGGCATTTGTTTTCACTCTACCCAATGTTTTGGCAAGTTATTGTAAAACCGCAAGCATCTCCGGTTTGAGTCTGTGCAGGGACATTTGTTTTCCCACATTTCCTGCTCTCGTCCCTGTGGTAGTGCACTGTTTCTAATAAAGATGAAAATCCTTTGTATAAAAAGTAGAGCAGATTTGGTTGCGATCTCTACATATTTACTGTTTTTCAGACAGGCGTCCCCACTAATGCACTGTCATTAAATGTAGCTTCATCTTCAGGGAAAAGAGTGGGTTTTCTTGTGCAGCAAATGTCTTGTTAAACGGGAGCTCATGTTTACGTCTTCAGCCATTAACTTAATTGAACACGATGCTACATGAGTCATGATGCTGGTGACTTTTGACAAACACATGGCCATAATTTGAACGAGGGGCAGTGCTGACCAGAAAAATGCAGTCCATTTAAAGCACCATTGTTGTTGTTGTTGTTGTTGTTTGGGCCGATGCCCAGATCTGGGCGATACTCGTGTGCGGGAGACAGAAAAGATGATGTTTCTAGCAGAGTCCTCAGAGTTCAGAGTCATTCCTGGTACTGGAAAATTTTAAAATCGAACTCTGCCACATGTGAAGTTGACCTGGCATTTGAAATACTGTGTCTTCTACTCTCTGCAGGCTGGCTCCGCAGTGCGTGGTGAATCCCCATCGGTCAGTGTTGGGGACAGGAAACTATGACGTCAACGTCATCATGGCGGCACTACAAAGTAGGGAATTGGCAGCAGTCTGGTGGGATAAACGCAGGTGAGAGAGAGACACAAACCTTTATTTCATCAGCTCCAAGCCCTTGTGTTAAATGCATTTTCAACCCAACAGATAAACTCAATCAATGGACAAAGACGTATTTGTAGACTTGCAGTGAGTGGCAGACTTTATATTTCTGCACAATACCAGACATAAGTAGCTAGTCATGCATTTCAACCCCAAGGCCTGGTGCATTATTTATTTTTATTTTTATCTTATTCTATTTTTTCTCCTTGACTCATACTCTTATGTCTGTGTCTGGTCACATTTATGTTCTCTGTTTGCTTGAGACTTGGACAAAACAATTCCCCTGCAGGGATCAATAAAGTGATCTTGAATCTTGAAACTTACAAGAGATGTGATTCTTTTTCACTCACACTCGTAAGCATCCCGTGGTACAAATAAAAATTAGACTTTATATCAGTTCGTCTAGAAATTCAGTAAGTGCAGTGAAAGTAGGTTGAGGTCTGTCATTATGAAGAATATAATGAAACAGTGCTGGTTATTTTAACAGTTTCTGTATCCTTTTTAAAAATACAGGACGGTTCAGAGCCTTTGCACGTCAAAGGTCCAAGGCTTTATTCTCAATGTCCCGTCACGAGTATCACTGGGGATTGTGTCCCTCCCACTCCGGCGGCGGCACTGGCTTGCAGTTCGGCAAGTGAACGGACAGTACTACAACCTGGACTCCAAACTGAAGAGTCCCGTGTGCATTGGGGGAGAGGCAGAGCTACGGTGAGAACGGAGTCGTGTGATGTGCGAGTGGGCCCGCTCTGAATTAGATCAAAACGTGGCATTTGTGTTGCTGGTTGAACCCTTGACTCACTCAGTGAGTCACTCCATATGACCGGTCACATGGGCGTTACTTCGCTCTTTGTCTTGTAACATGCTCACTGTCTGTGTCCCTCTAACCTTTTCTCTCGCTCCTCTCACAGCACGTTTCTCAGCGAACAGCTTTCTCAGGATGTGGCGGAGATGCTCCTGGTTGTCCGACGGGAGGTGGAGGAGGACGGATCATGGCTGAACGCCGACAACTCCAAGAAGTGACGCTTTGGTTTAAGACGTTTCTTTGCATAGCATGGAAAAAAAAACCTCTGGGAAAATGACATTTTTACTTTTAAATAGACCTCATTTCAGAAATTTCTTCAGGGAATGCACTAAAATACATTTAATACCTACACACAGAGGAAATTCCAAAGAAAAGCAGAGGCGGGTGTTTACTCCTTAAATGAAGAACTGTGTTATTTAACAGCTGTAAAAGGTTTCGCGATACGGCCCGTGTATCTGTGTCGTCTACTCTATGCCTGGTACTTTTGTTTTAACACTGGGAAGGAGCATTTAAGCTACGTGTGGCAAATGTGAGCTATTTTTTATGACACTTAAGTCGTGACATATGACTGAACTGTTCACTGTTTCAGTTGCAGGCAGTGTTGTGCATGAAAACGATTAATACAGTATCATTTTTGTTACTTTGTTTACTAAAACAGCATCAAGACGATAACGGTTGAGCTGAGTTGTGACGTACAACATCATCTTCTCAGACCTAGATCATTGCACGCAGTGGTCACGTCAAACGTATCACTCATGAAGCACCATCTTGTTGTTAACCTTCTATGCACTGCAGAGTTAGTTCTGTTAGCACCGTTTGTCCTTTGTTTGTACTCACACAGGCACAGGTACCACATAGGCATCACTTTGTGAGGCATTGAAGGGCAGCGCCAGTGTTTCTGCATACTTCCCTGACACTGGAATGTGTGTTTTTGGTTTGCCTTTTGTTTAGTTTGATAATCCAAGAACCCGTTGCAGGGAAGAGCAGTTTGACTATAACACTAGAAATTGAAGTCAGTGGTTGTACTGATGTTGGAAACTGTTTTCATTATCACCTAAAAGGAAAGTATGCAGCAATGTAAACACTGGTTTGTGACTGTATGTAGCCTCTATGTCTGTAATTGCGTCTCTGCTGTTAATCTATGCATATCCAAAAAAAAACAAAAAAAGTAAAAATAAGAGCGCTGCCTCTGTTACACACTAGTGACCTACTCACACATACGCTCAGAGTTTGGTAATATTGAAATGTATTTATATTAAACCTCTTGTTTTAAGTATGACTCTGTTGTAAAGTGTGTGTGTTATTGACGCTGCACTGACGTTTACACCATGAAGACCAGTGTCGGGTTATTGAAGTTATTTTTATTTATATTAGACTCTTGAGTGTAAAAGGATGCCATTCAAAAGGAGCATTGATAACCATACAAACTCAATTCAAGGGGGTTAACAAGGTCAGTTGGTAAGGAAGGGGGGGAGTTCAATGAAATCTCAAACCATACCATATATACACAAAACATCTCGGAAAGATCTCAGAAACCCAATGCTATACATAGTTATTATTGCTAGTTACGGTAGGGCTACTGCAGCACCAGTAGCAAGAATCATATTGCTATGTACCTGCTGTCATTGCATGGGATTTGTAGTCCTCCACTCTTGTGGCTTTGAGTGGCAGTTGTAATTCTCCATTCAATCATTAAAACGGGGTCTTGGTAGCCCTCAAGTATTTTTTCTTTTTTTTTTTATAAGAGCAAAGGTTCATGATTAATCAGATATTATAGACAGTGAGATATACAGAATACCATAAGGTAATACAAGGAAAATACAGAATTGCCACCTATAAAAAGTATGAATAAAAAATAATATATATATACCAAGTGAAGGAACTGCATAACCATTCACAGAAAAAAATGTGTCTTGTTGCTACGTGCCAGTGCTTTTCTACAACAATATCCATATAAAAACTTGAAAATAAAATTGGTGGTACGGATACATTAAGAATATAAAACTACAACGTAGTAACGTCAATACCATTCTGACTTGCCTCACCACTGTTCACAGTTTACACAGAGGGGAATGAGGGGGAATAATTTAGACCTCGGTTCGTAGGTTTTGCGCAACCAGCAACATCACCATAGATTATATTAGCAGCCCCTTTAGGACCGTTTCTTTTAAGTGCTTTTAATAGTAATACTCAGTGGTACTGACGTTACGCACTTTGAATTCACGCCTAGCATTCATTTTTATTTAGATTAGTTTCTTCTTCATTTCATTAAAGTGTCCATCCATATGAAAACTAAACGTTTTTTTTTTCTATACATTTTCTAACAAAAAGAAAATAAAATTCAACGTGAATACAGGTTCCTCGAATGGGCGGGGTTGGGGTGTGATTGACTTCCCCCGTAACCAGTCAGCATGCTGGGAGAGTACTGCGCTTCCGGGAAACACGGCGGGAGTCGGCGGAAGAAGAGGGGTGGAGGCGGCCCCCGGGATGGATGGAGAGAAAGTGAAAGAAAGGAAAATGTGTTATTCACCCACGTAGACAGACCATGACTTGCTCACCATCTGACCACCGAGACATTTGTGGAAGGGAGGCTGTTGACTGTGGTTAGAAAAATGGAAATGGGACTTTTAGGGTGACGGGTTGAGGAGCCCCCCGAGCGAGACGCCTGACCCTTGAACTGCCTGTGTGGCTGCCCGCTGACTGCACTCGCTGCTCTTTGTGTTTTGGCCAATTAACTTCCAATTAAGAATAATGTAAATACCTAAATTGTATTCCTGGCATTTTAAACCACTCCCGGTCTTCCTCAGCAGATGGGAGTTGCTTGGTTGCCACAGAATAAAAAGGCTTTTTTTTTTTTTTTTTTTTTTCTTACAAGCTTTCATTTGCATCTCGTGCTCTTCCTCAACACTTTATGATACCTCAGTTAGAAATTAAAGGGGCCATATATTTATAGGACCTGGTAGTTTCATCGTGCTTTATTGAAAAAGACTCTCTATTCGGTCTATACTGGCCAGATAGTGACAAAAACATTCAAGTCGCAGACATGTTAGTTATTTTTTAGTATTTTTGCAGGCCAGCCCACAGGGTCCTGCGAGGTTGAGGGCTCGCCACCACGCGAGTCCATTCGCGACCGGTCATCAAAGCGAGGGCGGGCGCTGACAGCAATGATAAAATGGCACAGACTGCGATGGTGTCACAAGTACAGAGGAACTCACAGAGGGGGGTGGGGACTGCCTGTCAGTCAAGGGTAGGCTCTCATAGCCAGGGTTGCCATTGGAGGAAACGTTTGGAGTCCTGCGTAGAGACAGAAAGAGACAAGGATAGAAGAGAGAGGGAGAGGAAGGAGGAAAAGAGGGGAAAAAAAGAAGAGAGGGAGGCAGGGGTGAGACACATTGAGAAAGACAGAGGGGTCAGGGGGCCGGAGGGTGACGGGATCCAAGGACAGGTAAAAGGAAAGAGGGAGAAAGAGCGATTAGATTTAAAGTGCGGAAAAACCACGGCGCTCAGTAGAGCTGGTAGTCATAAGTGCTGGTGTCACTCAAGCAGCAGGCGTACAGTCCACTCTTGACTGATGCACGGCAGGATTTATACAATAATCTGCAATTACTTGCATTAAGGACCGGGCGTGACTCACCGGTCACATGTTGTTTTTCCTAATGAATTTGTTTATCTGCACTACAAAACCCAGAAAGCTTTTAAAGCGATTCCCGAGCAGGTTCCGTTTTAAAGGGAGTGGACTGTATTTTTTTAGTGCTAGCTGAGTGTCTGAGCCTGGACAGTTTCGTTTTTAAAGTCGGCGTCCTTGCACTCGCGTGTCAATGGGAGATACGGGAGCGGTCAAGACGATCAGCTGGCACTAGAATAGTGGGCAGTTACACAGTCCTCGATTAAGGCAGCACTAGCTAGGCTTCTTGGGTGAGGGAGTAAGAGGGGAAAACGTAATAAGATGAGGAAAAAGCGTGGGAGGGAGAACCAAATAGGAAGCAGGAGGGGGGGGGGTTTCGAAGAGAAAAGCGGCAGCAGCCAGAGAGATAATGTGACGCCACGGTGTGGAGACAGATGAGAGCGATGCAGGAGGGGCGGCGGGGTGGGGGATCGAGGGGGGTGGGGGGTTGTGTGTGGGAGGGTTACCTACAGTCAACCTGAGTCTCGCATCGGCGGAGTTTTTACGAGCGCGGCCTCGTCAATGACACCCTCCCCCCAGCACAGCAGTAGCGTGCTGCTGTTTAGGAGACAGGACGCCATTTGAGACAAGATCTGTGAGCGAGCGGCCTACGTCGTCTGTCCGGAAACACTCGACAGACGGATAGACAGACACACAGACAGACAGACAGACCTCTGCAGTTGTGTCTGTTTCTCTGCCTACACTGTAGTCCATAGTGACCTGTCTGTGTGTCTGTCTGCAATGCATGTGCTTAACCTGACAGCTCTGTTTATTTGGACTAATCCTAATCCTGTCCTGTATATGTAAAGAAGAGTTTGTAAACCTGGCTGACTGCGCTGCACTCAGAACTCCTCCTAATCTGCTGACCCTCGTGTGAAGATGGATGTGCATTTCGTTGAACACCTGTATGTTTTGAAGGCGGCAATGTGGTTTCACCGGAAAAGATTACGTGTGTGCACAAAGCCATCTTAGTGTGTGCTGCTTAAGTGTAGTCTGTTATGTCTGTGTTGAAACACTACTTTCTGGACTTTTTATTTTATTTTTTATATTTTTTAATCCCTAATCCGAGGGAGGGACTAGCACCAAACTGCCCACGGCTGCGGACGTTAAAACAGTAACACGGTGAAACTGTATCTCAGAGCGACTGCTACCTCCTCTTTCAACATCTGGTGTCTGTCTGTCTGTCTGTATGTCTACGTGTCTGTGTTACTCACGGAAGAGGCGGCGCGCTAGAAAACGGGGGTGTCCACCCGGCCCCCGGGTAATTATAGAAGGGGGCCATGGCCCCTCGCTGAGACCCCGAGGCCGTCTGTCTACGTGCCTGATGGGAGGTGAAGGGGTCCTCACTCTCGCTGTCCGAGTCTTCGTACTCCTCTGATTCGCTGTTGACGTCCGTGTGAAAAGAGAAAAAGGCGATGTGTGAGATCAGAGAAATAATGGGCGCCAAGAAGTATTCTATAGGTCACGGAAACATATTATGTAGTTATGCTCAAATGGTCACCACTTCAGACTACTGGCCTACGGGAGTTATTGCACCTGCAGATCCAATCATAAAGCTACCGATGTTTCTTTTATCTTGCCCCACTTTAACAGGGCTCTTATGGATTTACCACCATCCACCGAACCTGTGCTACTAAATGTCACAAACTCTAAGTTCAGCCTGTCTGCACAAAAGAAACGCATTAATCTAGAAACGGAGGGTGGAGAGCCAAACCTCAGGCTATTAGCAGAAACTGCAACGCAATCATTATGTGTTTGTGGAGGATCAGAACATTGACTGTTATCAGTGGTGAAACAGAGTTTAAGTCAACATCATTCCCAACACTGTGGGACAGACGGGTTTATTAACTTAGCTTTAGTCTGGATTGCCTGTTTGTGTCCATTTCTTGCGCTTTTGCGGGCAGTATTTAACCCAGGTGATGTGTAAAGTGTAAAAATTTCACAAATATCCAAATGACGTTTATGGCACACTCTCACCTGGGGAAGCTCCTCCAGGCTCCAGGCAGAGAGCAGAGGATGGCAGTGAAGGCCAGAGCAGAGAGGAAAGAGTAAAGGGAGAGGTAGAGCAATCCCTCCATCCCATCGTAACACAGGCCTTTCAGCGAGTCGATGTAGTCCTAAGACGAAATCACAGAATAGACACGGTGGCCTGGTAATTAGCTGCCTGCCGCCGCTCATATTTAATACGTGCGACTCTCGGCTGCTTTGATTACCTTATTCAGACCCCGGCAGTTCAGTAGTGCCACCAGCTGATGAAAGTTGCCCTCTGTGGAGTTGAGGATCTGTTGAACCTCCCTGAGTGATTTCTGCAGCGGCGCAAAGTGGCTCAATGTGAGAATAGTCATCGCAAGTTGCATTTGTGCTCTGCTTAAAACGATGACATACCTCAGCTTTGGGGAACTGCGGGAGAGCGTTTCTGTCCAGACTGGAGAGGTGTGTGTGGATGTTTGAGAGCGCCCTCTGCGACTGGGTCAGCAGCTAAACGAGCCAACAAGTCAGCGGAGTCAGTGGGATGAAGAGCCCTTATTCTGTGCAAAGCTACTCCAGTGTGTCATTAATATGCTGAGAGCGTAGCTGTTCGAGGACAGGACACGCAGCAACAGCTGTGCGTCCCGTCCTCAAGTAATATGTCCCTTGCCCTTGAGAAAGAGTGACATTCAACCCGCTCACTTACGTTAAATCACTTGGGTGGGCTGAGTGTAATATGTTGATGTGTTACATGGGAGGGACAGAGGTCACGTTACCTGCTGGAATGGACTGTTCATGCGCCTGCTGCAGGTCAGATAATAATCCAACACGTCTGAACGGGCCAACAAAAGATCAGTGCACAAAAGATCAGAGCACAATAGAGACGACATGGAAACATGCTTCATTGTACCAGCTAACAAAAGCAGATTTGGGGAGGGTCAATAAAGTGCATGTAAATAACTAGCTCCTCCAGAAAGTGCTGATCGGACGGGGAGGGGGGAGATTAACAGGGTACCTGAGCTGGTCCCCGTGTTGAAGTTGGTGGAGTTGAGGACGAAGACGTTCGGATCTGTGCAGAAGTCACTGAGAGCCTGGCGACGCGGCGGAGTGACAGGAAGAGCGAGGAGGTATGGCGGGAGGTAAGGATAGCGGGGAGAAGGGGGACAGATGAGGTGAAAGAAAAAGTTAGTAGACACACTGACCGACTGACACACTTCCCTCAGCAGATATCTGACAGCAGCGCAAAAATACACAGACGAATATTGATCTGTCTGCATCACACGTCCTGCGCTGCACTTTTAGGTCTGTCCACCAGTTCACCTCTTCCTAACCTATTTTTTCCATAGCATGTATACACCGCTCTGTGTGTTCTGGCCTACTTTTTGAAGAGGATTGCAGATAGCGCACCCACCCACTCACACTCACCCCGCCAGAAGAGGGAGCGAGAGTTACACAGAGGAGCTGGCGACGGATGGGGAAAAGCAATGACCCGGGGCAGCATAAAGTGGGGAGGCCCACAGCTGGCCCATTGTTTCCCTGTCAGTGACCAGGGACAGAGCGGCTCTGTGTGGACCCACAGGCTTTGGGACGTCTCCCGCCAGCCCCACATGACACTGAGACTCTTAAACGGGGCGGCGGGGCAGGAAAAACACCCTCCATTTACCATCGGCAAACAAGTCTGCCCCTCAGAAAGTATGGCAGGACTTCACAGAGAAAACTCAAAAAGGAGTCCTCTGTTTGAGACATAAATATGTTCTTTATGCTCCTGGTGAATATCACTGTGATAAGTGGCTTCATATTTGGCCGCAGGAAGCGGCGGGCTGATGTCATGCTCAGGCCGGGCCTCGGGCTCGTCAACACTTTCCCGGAGCACACTAGTACATTTAACTTTCGCAGGATTACACGCACGCTTCCACCTCTTTGCGTGCGCTCAGCCTAAGTGCCCACAAGGCTGGAGAGCACCGTCAGCTTCAAGCAGGACGACGTTTCCCCACTCTCTCCCTTTATCGCTCTCTAAAATGATCTCAAGATGCACTCTCCTGCGCCTCCTCTCCTCTCCCCTCCTCTCTCTCTCTCTCGTTGAAAGCACTCCCCCCTGTCTTCTATCTTTTCTCGAGGCCCAACGCCCACACACTTGCAAACAAGACTCGCATGTAAAGCACGCACGCTAGCGCACAGACGCACTTTGTTCACAAACACGCTCATGTACACTCACAGTGAATCTTTAATCCCTGCCCCATTTTTCCTGCCTTCTTGGTCCCCTGCCATGACTGCAGCGTTCCCTAGCAGGCAGGTCCTTTCACGGTTTAGCACAATGGCCACAGAAATCACACACACATACACACACACACACATCACTTTGGCCTGCCATCGGGGGTCGGCCTCCCACAGCTCTCTTCTCTGGCTCTACTCACCACCACAGTGGCCGTCTCCAGGCCCAGGGAGCCCCAGCTGAGGAACAGAGCCAGCCATGCCAGCACGGTCATCCTGTTGGGAGGGAGGGAGGGAGGGAGGGGGGGGACAGCACAAACCCTTCAGCCAAGAGGACACCCCGATCATCAATCCACGCGTCGTATGGTTTGCGTCTAAAGATACGAGCGTGTGTGTGTGTGTGTGTTTGGACTCACAGGATGAGGAGCCAGCGGGCCTGTTTGGCCAGTCCCAGCAAGATGAACAGACACACTATGAGGTCAAGCAGCAGCAGCAGCACATACGACAGCCACCTAGGATAAACGAGTGAACGCACAAACACACACAGAGCACGTTGTTTTGCAGTTAAGGGGTCAAGTGCGTTTCAGGTGTCTTCCCCTTTGCCTTCACCTCCAAAAAATGTTCCTCATAAAGACCTAAACTCCCCACCAGTCACTGAGAACTAAACAAGCCACTTGGATGAGTGTCAAAAAGTCTTTAAGGAAACTGAAATAAGTTCAGGGGCCTTTAGTTTAGCTGTGTTGTTCGGGATATAACATGAACCAGGTGACTAGTTTTTCTATCTCTCTGTGACTGTCGTATCCGAGCCAGAGGCCAGAGGTGAATTATTTGTTGATCTCAGTGGGTTGATCAAGATGTATTTGAGTGAGACGAGGTTTGTTTTAATATTTCTTATATGACAAACCTAAATGTGTGAACTAATGTTTTAGAAAACAAGCCTCTAATGTGTGCAGTAGGATTTTTATGGGAGAGGGATCAGGACTCGTGAATTATCCTTTATGTGATGGGACGAACTCCATTTAATGTAGGTGTGAGATGCCCAAAAACAGAATGATTTTTCTTGTTAGGCTGTTTGGATCTGTTGGTAGTTTGTTCATATTTAAAATAGTTTTCTCTGTAAACTTCCTCCCAGCCGTTATGTGTTACTGCAGATTAAACCGTGTCCCTTTCATCACATTTCGATTTTTCCACCTGCTCCCGGATTAAAATCACTGTTCTCAGAATCAAACCTGCTGAGAAGTATAAAAAGATTATCTGGATTCTGAAAACACTGCAGATGTGTGAGATCTATTTATGTCTGTTTAAAAAGAGGCAAAAAAGAGAGGCAGCGTGTGTCTGTGTTTAGCATCACCTATACTTGTGTCCTTCTAGCTGTATAGAGTCATAACAGGTACTTTTATATGTCAAATACAATGTGGCCATTGCAGAATATAAAATATAAAAGCATCCCGTCAGCCCGCTTAAAGAAACATCTTTTTGTAATTTAAATGCATCCCTTCAACAAAGACAGGCTTGGAAGGACAGTCGTCTCTGTCTCCTCTCTGTCTCCTGCGGCACTATAAGAACAAGGGTTCAGCAGCCTTCAGAAACAGCTAGGACTGTTGTGAAAGTGCTCCAACAGGATTTTGTAAGCTTTGCTGGCAGAAAAAGTGCCCATATATTACTTTATTGGCCGTCATATTAGTTAGTTTTAATGAGCTCAATTGGAAGCAATAAAAAGAGAATAAACAGCTCCCAGCCCGGGAGCGACCTGAGAGGAGGCAGTCAGTGTTTACTTTGGCCAGTGAAGCAGTAAACACGATTATCAATTATACGGACGTTTCAGTTCTGAAATGATTCAAGTTTTTCTTTATAGAACGACCGAAAGAAATATAAAATTCCGTCAGATCTATTTTCTTATCAAAAAATCATCCGATTCTGGAAAACAACAGCTTCATTTAAAACAAAGAAAAGCTTCAGTTTTTATTATTTGGTTCTTATCAAGAACTGGGAGCATATATTTACTCTCATCTGACAAAATACAATGGTCTCTTTTAGTTTTAACTAGCAGGGAATTTATTTTTAAAGTACTTTTACTTAGTATTTTTCTAAGAAGATTATTTAGAAATGACCTGCCTATTGACAAAGTACATGCACTGGATCCTGGTGTGTATTCAGACACTGTTGATACGTATTTGGGATCAGATCTGAGCCATTTCCAACGTGTACTTCTATCTCTGGATGTCCTCTCTGAACTGAAGGCTCACCTGTAGTCCTCGTTGACCATCAGCGTGTTGGCCGCCCAGCCAGGTGAGAAGGGGCTGGGCATTAAGCCGCTAGTAGGCACCACAGTCGGAGCCATGGAGGGAGGTACGGGGGTCAGGGGTATGATGGACGCCCCGCTGACGCTGCTGTCGTTCCCCAGCCCCGCGTCAGCGCTGGACCGAGCCAGGGAGATGGAGGAGAGGAGGTTGATCACATTCTCTGACAACCTCCGGCAGTTCCTCGTCGACACCAAGAAGGGTTTGCTGCCGGTAAACAGCTCCTCCATGGACGACAGAGGGCCAGTGATGGACAGCTGCAGGCCAGTAATTGTGTCTGAAATCTGGAGATGGAGGAAGTGGGAGTTAAGTTAACCACAAAGTAGATATAATGTTGCTCGTGTGCTCATCAAACCTCTGTGGGGTAAGAGTGGTCGTTGTGGTCATCTCAGTCTGCAAATGTCTGGCCCACATTAATCTATAATGCTGCTCAGATTTCAGGCCGACCACTTATCAAACTTCTCACAACTAAAGTTTGGACTAAAGTTTTGATTGTACTCAGAGAGCTAAGTGATAAAAGTTTCACATTTCTTTTGAGTACAAATTTTGACGCAATGTATTAATGGTCTCTCATGGTATCTCATTTTTATACTGTTATTACATTATGATTAGACCTGCACATATATTGTTGTTTTGTACACGAATGCATATTATCAGTCAAACAAATCTATGGAAATAAAATGAAACTTTACTTTCACTTTACTTGCTTTGTAAATACAAGATAATCTACTGTATATTTACAGTCAAAATATGGCCTTAGTTATTATCTGTATCGGTCCAGATTCTGGTTCTAAATTTTTCTTCATGCATCATTTCTCATTTTAGCTCATCTACCAATGACAGAATTTCTTTCTTTCTCTATTTTTCCTTTAGTTGTCATTTTAAGCCTCATCTGGCGATCAAGGGAGTTTTTCCTCGCCACCGTTGCCCTCAGGCTTGCTCTGGAGGTTGCAGGCTGGTTTATGTGAAGCGCCTTGAGACGATTTGTATTGTTATTGGCGCTATATAAATAAAACTGAATTGAATTGAATTGAATCTTTGTTTCACCCTATATGTTTTCAGCATATACAGTATATACTCATTGTCAAGTAATATCTTTCGATACCTTCATTTCAAGCAATGAGATGAAGGTATCGAATTACGTCGGGTTTCACTCTACTCCATGGAAACAGCATATAGAGGACATTCTTACAGATATTCAGCTGGTGCTTATTTTACAAGTCCAACAGAGAACAGACAATCAACTTCAATCTACCATTAAAGCATTTTTGATCAGGAATAACATTATGACTACTTATACCTTCATTGAGGGGAGAGGAGGGGTGTCCCCCCAGTTTGAGTGTCATTTCTATGGGGTGGGGGTGTCTGGTTTGGTCTAGGTGGGCGCTACATGTCTAAGTGACATCCACACTAATGCCAGGTCCAGATGTTTCCCAGTAGAACACTGTATTGTTACAAGATGTTATTCACTTCACCTGTCAGTGGTCATAATGTTATGCCTGATCAGTATATGAATGATGTAAGGTAAATCCTATTAGCTAACTGGTTTAATGTACAGATAACTCAAGTGGTTAACTGTGTGTTCACCAGATTGCTCATTAAGGTTACTTTGAATGTGTAATTCCCAGAAGTTTAACAAATTCAGGCCCAGATTATTCTGTCTAACTTTTAGATATCCTAAAATTTGCTAAGGCGTTGGTTTCTTTGACATGAAAGCAGGCGATTGACTTGTGTTCTTTTGCAGCCACTGATTGGCATTCATACGTCATCTGCACGATTTTTCCTGACCTGCATCTTCAGCAGAGCAGCGGACGGAGAACATTCAGCAGTCTGACACATAAACCAGTGTGTGACCACAGGGAGATCGATGAAACAGGAGTTTGTGTCTGATTTTCTGTCCCCGTCTCTCTCTCTCTCTCCCTCTCTGCAGACCTCATGTAAGCGTGAACGGCCCCTCTCCTTCTAACACACACACATCAGCATCGAGCAGACTAGATATTCTGCATGACATTTTACTTGCAGAGAGCAGCACTCACCAGCAGATCGATTGAAGCTAGCGTGTAATTGGCTGTGAGAAGAGACGAGGTCAACTGATACATCCCATCATTAGCCTCGCTGTTGCCATAGAAACCGATGCCTATGGCAACACTGCAAAGTGGGGGGGAAAAAAAGAGAAAGATAAAAACACTGTGGGAGGGTGCATACGTGACAGTGAGGGAGACGGAGAGTGGCAATGAAGAACAGATAGCAGAAGAATAAATGTAATGTTTAATTCAGTGTGTATGTACATTTTAAATTAATGTGACACAAGGAGATGGATGCTGGAAGATGTGTGCGTGTGCACGCGCACGCACTCCGGATGAGCACACCAACAGTGGAGCGCAGGGGAAGGAATAAACAGATGATGGGGGAGAAAAAAGCGGACTCTCAGCACTCAACAGTTAATCTCCCACAAAGAAAATATTCCGTAACGTTAAACATAGTGACGTGTTTACACATTTTTCCGTTATTCAAATATTCAGATTAAGGCGCGGGACAGATGTTCATCAAATCCCCTCAAACCCAAGAGGAATGGTACAACCCAATCTCCCACAAAGTATGTGACCCAGATTAGAAAGCAGGGGGAAAAGGAGGAATGTGTGCCTGTGCCTGAGTGTGCTTCGCATTTCAAATGTGAACAACGTCTAATGTGGCTGCCTTTTAAAAGGATTTTTTTTCCTTTTTTTTTTAGAGTTGTGACCAAAAACCATCATCTGGAGGAAACAGTGTCACGTTAAATATGTTCAAGGAGGAGAACTGCAGCATTATTTTTTTTTCCTCCAGCCCAGCGCAGAGAACACAACTAATAGAGTGATCCATAAGGGGGAGACACGAACCACCTCATCAACCTACAGTCTATATGATGACATCATTATGGCAGCTGAAATCGTATCTGCAGTACATTATGTTCTGTGCAACACGGCGACACAGTCTCAGAGCGTATAAACGTGCAGGAAATGGACTGGAATATGATAACATTAATTAAATAGCACTATCATTTTCTCACGGCACTGTCAGATTTGCTAGAAGCCGAGCTTCCCCTCAGCGGGATTCGCGTTTCCCCTTGATAAGAGCGTCTTGGACAGATGCCAGGTAGCATTTTTCCTTAATGTACAGTGAACACAATGTACTGACTTGATGACTGCACGGTCACCAGAGCTGTACTACTTTAACACCGGTGGCAGAATAACTCTTCCACTGTAGGTGGGCCAACTGAGATCATCCTCACACACACAAACACACACACAGTGCTTGTGTATCGCCGTGGTTAGGAAACAACGATGTAACATGACTGTCAGCTGTCATCAAGTTTCCAAAGACATCAGTGACTGCGTGAGAAAAACACATGACAGTGGAGATGTTGGAGGAGGGACGGAGCTCGTGATGCACGGCATCACTGCTGTCGGAAAGCATCGCACTACTTTTAGAACTGCTCAGTACCATTGTGAAGAACTTCCTTTGAGTGTTTTTAGTTGCTTTATATCTAAAACACCATTAGAATACAACTAGCACTGCCTTTACTTGAAATCCAGCTCCTTCACAGTTTGAAGTTTTAGCTAAAAACATAAGATGGGTCTATGAAATGCAACATTAAATCATGATCATTTAGTTAAGGCAACTCACACGTGCATACGTTTTTAGTATTTTTAAAAAGGGGTGATTTCCTCGTACCTCACACAGACACCTGATCCTCTAATCTGTAGCTATCTTAGCTTAGCATAAAGGTCAGAAACAGCCTGTCAAGTCTTAATGTAAAAAGACAGAAATAGAACATGTTAATTAATTAGCTGCAAAGGTCCTGGAGGGATGATTTTAGTATCTTTGAATAGAGCCGTTAGCTGAAGCTTCATATTTATTGTACAGGTATTGAAGAGGTATCCATGTTTTCTAGCCCCTTTGGAAGAAAGCAAATAGGAATATTTTCCAAAAGATTTAACTAGTGATATTGATTTAAAGACTTATGCCAAACCCTAGTAAAACAGAAAGAAAAATTTCACATAGTCAAAGTGAATGAATATTAAGCCTGTGACTGTTTTAAAGAAAAGAACAGAATATAATTATTCCCTTAATAATCCCTCTTGGGGAAATTCTTTCTCTGCATCTGTCCGGACCATTCGCTCACAGAGTGCCGTGTACATTACGGCTGACCTCTGGAAAGTCACTAGATTAACACGAGAGGCATTTTACCATTATCCATTATTATCTATTAACGCTTATCCTCTAAAGAGTCGCAGAGGACTCTTTAGAGTAGTAAAAGTAGCTCCTAACAGGAACACTCTGGACAGCCCACCAGTCTATGACAGGAATAACTCAAAGACAAGCAACCATTCACACTCACATCCGCGCCTACGGCCAATTTAAAATCACCAGTTTACCTAACATGCGAGTCGTTTGGCTGTGGGAGGAAACCCACACAGGGCAAAGGAGAACATGCAACTCCACAAACAAAAAGGCTCCAGCCTTTTCCGGATTACACTGTTTATTTTACTAGATAATAATTATTGTTATTGCACTTTTATCTAATCTTATTTTATTTTATCTTTCTTGTGTTTTTTAAGAGTGTTTACTTTTATGTACAGTGAAGCTGCGGTGACAAAGTAATGTCCCTCATGGATCATATAATTCTGTCTAGTCAAAGTGAAAGTGTAGATATAAGCGACAGTGTTAACAACTGCACCACCATGCCATCTGCTCCCTAAACAGTTACAATAAACTGCCTCAAGAAAGAGAAAGAGAAAGTTTTTCTTTCTTTCTTTTTGAGAAAGAAAAACTTTCTCTTTCTTGAAGCAGAAAGAGAAAGAGAAAGTTTTTCTCTCTTAATTTTTCAGAATATCAACAAGGAAGACTGATCTTTAAGAGGTCTGGAGTCAAATGGTTGGAAAGCAGAGATTTGATCTTTTTTGTTGCATGTTACAAAATAATCAGCGTTTTTATGTCCAGTCATAAAGAGAACAGTAGGAAATCCAGTAAGTAAATGTATGTTATGCTGATGATACACCAGAATTTCCACTCAAGTAAAGTTCTGAACGCGGGACTTTTACTTTTACCGGAGTAACAGATTCTTATTCCACCCCCTCGTTTAAGGCGACATGTGTTTCACCACATCTGAATCCTGCCTCTCACCAGCACAGCGTGACAGCTGCCACCGCCACCCACGTGACGCAGCAGATGCCCCTCCCCTTCTTTCCGCTGTAACCGTGACCCGTGCTGCCGTCTTCATCCTCCTCCTCTTCTTCTGATCCCTCGCTCCGGTCTCCACGGTGACAGCAGCAGTAGTGTATGAGGAAGGAGAGGACCACCAGGAGGGAGACGACAAGAGCGACGGCCGACAAACTGGACAAAACCAGCAAAGTCTGAGAAGCAGAGAGGAGGAGGAAGAGGAGGAGGAGGGGAAAAACAGTCGAGGATGAGTCAGTGAATGTAGAAAAATGTCACTTTTATTAAGTGCAGAGGAGAGATATGAGAAGATGAAATACCAAGTAATGCTGCTAAATTCCATGGCTTGTTATATTGTCCCGCGCCCATAAACAGCAGAAGATATGACAATTTAAATTTTATATACATATATATGGATATACATTAACAAATAGTGGTTCTTGGCCGTCCCTAATGACTTCAAAGGCTTTAACCCAGCATTTCTGATCCATCAATGCAACGCGACGGGTTTTATCGTCACTAAGCCATATCAGACCTCACTTTTGATCAGGCTCCATGTCACAAACTCAACATCACTGAAATGCATTTTGCTCCAAAACATATCTACAGTATTATCCTTCATCCATCTGGCCGTCTGTCACTCCCCATTCCTCCACCTTCTCTCCATCTCACCTCCCGCTCCCCGAAGCCCCTCCCCATCGCTCCACCACTCCAACCATCCCTCTTTCCCCACGCCACCCCCCACCCCACTCCCCCCTCTCTTTCTTTCTATCCACACCACTGAATCTCTATTAATAATCTGTGACCTACTTAAATACATTCACTGCCACTCGCCCGCGCTCCCACTCTCGCTCAGTTTGCCTTTCCCGCTCCCTCTCTGCCCAGCTTTCTGTTCAGCAACCTCCTCGCACTGCTCATTGCCTCTCTCTCGTTCTCTCTTTTCGGTCTCTTTTGTCTTTCCGTTCTGCAGGATAATTTGTGCCCCAACCACCACCACCACCCCACCCCCCCACCCTCGCCGCTCCTCTCTGCACAGCAGAGAAGTCACAAACACTGAGACGTGGCTGGCTGGAGCATTTGCAGGAGAGCTCGTTGGAGGAGAGGGGATGGAATCTTGCTTTCTCCTACAGAAATAGGGCAGTGCAGGCGATAGGCGGTTCGTGCAAACGTGCTCGGAGGCTCACGCCGCGTCGACTCGCATGCACTACCTGACATCAGATTGCATAAAGTGGCCCAGTTCAGGGGAGCTTTGTCACATCTAAAGCAAGGTAACCAAGCACATAGATACGAGACAAGTTATTGCGGCAGCCCAGCGCCATCTCCCCGCCAATAATTAGGCCAATATATATGCATGAAAAATGATTGTAGAGGCCTGTAAATGCCATTATCATAACTCTACAGATTGCTGTTGCATTCAGCGATTTATCAAGCAATTTATAGAGTCGGGTGGCAGGAATTGCCCATAATCCGGTTACTTAATTAGATGGAAATATTCCTGCAGATTTAAAACTGCAAATGGAGAAACGGGCATGTGATTATTATGCGGTGTGGCACCTCAGACTGGAGAGCTACAGCACGGCGCGTGGTTACAGCGCGCTACGAGCGGCCGAGGCAGGTGTCTGTTACCTGCTGGTACTCCCAGCTGTCGGGGACAAAGGTGTTGTCCCTCATCTGCATGGTGAGGTCCAGCCGGGGGAGGGCGTGACACACTCTCACCCATAGCGAGGGCGTATAGCTGGGTACCGTTGTCATGGCAGCCATTTTCTACTGCCCCCCGGGCTCCTCCTCCAACCTGCGAGGGGGAGAAGAAAAAAAGGGTCAGGATGTGGAGAACGGAGGAGAGGTGAATTTATTCCTGAGCACATGAAAAGACAAGAGGGGTCAAGGTAACGCTATGAGCAAACGGTCTTTGACTTTGTGGTGGAATATGTGACCAGCGATCACCTGTGGTGACAAGTAAACTCGTAATTCACATACACAGTATCAGACGTGAGTGTTTAGGTCAGTATCTCTAAATGAAATGCATGTGCCGTGCTTCCAAGTAAAATGATTAATTGATTCTTCAGTGAGTTCAAACCATGACAGGTGATCAAAGCAAGAGGTTAAATATTTGTTGCTTTTAACTTCCCAGAGAATAAGATTTGCAGATCTCTCTGTGCTTCACTCATCTTAACTTTCATATCTATGCGGCTTTTGCAACTGTTGTTCAGACGAAAAGATTTTAGGATAAAAGATGCGGAAACTCTGGGATTTTTCACACCTCTTCACACACAGACACTGCATTGCTGTACATTAAACATACTTCTCCGTTGACATTAAAAGAAGGGCATGCGTGGATCGTATAGGGGATATAATGTACGGTGCTGGGCCTTTGAAGGATCTTCCTGGGAGGGTGTACTGCAGAGGAGGAGCGGTGCATGGGTTGCCATGAAGACCATGACATGAACGTATTAGATCGTCATCGCCCCACTGTTCTTCTGTTAATCATGTCTTACTAAAGCCGGTCAAGGGGGGAGAAAGTAGGGTAAATACAAAGGGCAAATCCGGTTAGCCAAAACACACACTGGAATCCTCATTACAATGGCAGAACAGAGGGGGACCAGAGGACAGGGCCGAGCCCGGTCGACTTCTGATATCAGCCGCCAAGATTAAGGGACCGTCGGAGCTTTTCTGTTTAAGAAAGGGGTCGTTTTAAGACTGAGAACCATTCACAGCAGCAACAACAACAACGATGCCTGAATATAAAGGGCGATACAGCTGAGCTCTATGCTGATGTCACAGCCAGATACCATTCTGCATCTAAAGGGATTCAGCAATGTCCCACGGATTCTGAATTGCCGGCCTGTGTTTGGATTTTAATGTCTTCTAAAAGCATTTTGTTCGATAGATAAAACTATCAATCACATCAATGTTCCGCTTTAGTGAGGCGTTTTACTGTCCCCATTGATTCGCCATACAGCGCATCCGATGCTCAGAATCAAGTTAAACACTGCACATAGTAAAAGTTTGGATATTGCCACGTGTCCCTTTCAATGCCAAACCCTTTGGCCATTCAGATGTGGGGAGTTTATGGCCCGGAACAAGTTAACAGCTCACACACAGGCCAGACAGGGCTGCTCTAAGCCCATTACAAAAAAGCCTGTTCACCTTAATGGTTCCAGCAGCCCGACTGTCACAAATCAAATCACTGCCAACACTCCATTTCCCTTATTAAAATAGCGCTGAACATAATGGTTCACACGCTGTGAGGGCTGCATCCATCCACCACTCATCAGCGGCGTAAACACGCCGAGCCGTGGTGTTATATTTCCTACGTGATCGCTTATCGAGTGTGACTTTATTAGATTCCGTGTATTTTCGTGGCCCCGAGGCAGGTCTGTGTTTATCAGACTTTGAAAAAGCTTTTGAAGAGACGTAACAAGCAAGCGAGGGAGTAATTCAACAATCAGAGGAGAGACTGTGCGCCTGGTGAGATTACCATCAACAATAATTTGGGTCAGTATAGGAAAGCAATTGCTGTGATGGACTGATTTTCACTGTGCGGCGAGCAGAATACACCACAGCATCCCCCGTTATTAGACAAGGAATGGTGAATGTGAAGATACCTGCATGACAAGGGACAATCACGTTCACGACAGACGTCAGGTCAAAGTTCAGGTAGGATTCCCCCGCACCCCAAACACAGTGGAAGCGATTAATGAGGTGCTGATGGGAGTGGGGGTGTGTTCTCAGACCTGGAGCAGCAGTTACTCAGCAGCTGTCACAGATAGAAACCCTCAAGTTGACGTGATGTCTGCTGCCAGCTTGTTATTGTGCCTGCTATCATTGCATAACTGTAGGCAAATAGATGTGATTTTGAGCTCAGACGGTGGAGGAGGAAAAAGAAAGAAAAAAAAACTGAAGGGAGAGATGAGAAATAAAACCTCATCCTCACCCTGAACCATGAGCTCTCAAGAAGAAAATAAACCATAAAAGGAAGAAGGGTGCATCTGTTGTGCCGCGGCTGTGGGAGCTCCAACAACGCGGAGGATGAAATTTGCTTCCGTGATGTGAGACTGCGTGATGTGTGAATGTACAGAAAAGGGCCATTTTGTGAGGCAGCTAATGAGAGCAAGGCGGACGCATCTTCTGTCAGACCAATTTAGGATCATCTTCAGCACAGGGAAAATCCTCTCCACCTCGTCCTTTTTTATTTATTTATTTATTTGAGACACCACAGCTCTGAATCATATAAATCATATACAAGGCACGTGTCTAATTTGCCTAGTGAAATGCGTTATGATTCACATTACCGCCTGTGCAGTCGTCTAACAGCCCCTTAACAACAACTTTAACGAGCACGATTTACGAGGCATCATTACATCCTCATGATACACTGTGTCAGTCGGGAGAAAATGGATTAACGTCTTTGCAAAGGGTTAGAAGTCACCTTTATCTGCCACGTGGGAGCTGCAATTAAAATTACATTTTTTTTTTTTTACAGTCACAAAATGAAATGATCCGTTCCAACAATGAACCTTCAAAGTGAGCCCAGCTGACCGGAGGTGAGACACTAAAGTCAGTGCTAGAGTCCGGCGTGATGTGAAGTTCAGGGTGACAGCCACACCACTAACCACACAGGCAACCCTACACCAGACTAAATGCTGTTCTGCAGGCTCAATAGACAGCCTTAAAGCAGATGAAAGCATAATTGGGTGGAAAATCTGTGCATGCAATCAAACCATTACGCCATCGCCCACTTAGTTTCCTATTGTAAGAATGTCCATGGGAGAGGACGTCCATTAAACGTGATAACAGTATAAAGGTTTCCTCAACACCCATTATGCATTCACGAAGATAATAATGCACCCAAACTGGGAGGACACCGTGTAATGGGCATCTGCAGCATATTATATTTCAACTTCACTGAAGATCTATCTTTGCAACACATCAGCAATTAAGTCATAATGAACCAGGGACAGATCTTACCTCTGGAGGCTGTGGTGGGAGGTTTTCTTCTCTCCTGCTGTCTCTGCTCTTTGCCGGCGCCCGTGAAATATTTACCCACTCAGAGAGGTATACTGCCAGCCATCAGCGCGTGACGCTCTTGAAAAATCACCATCCTGGAAACATGGCTTGGAGACATGCCAAAAAATAAAATAAAAAAATATGTCAAAAAAAAATGAAGGGGGGGGAAATGGGCCAATAGTGACAGAAACTATTTAAATATTGAATGGCCAATAATTGTCTGGTTGTCGGGTGACAGTGGAAAGGTGATTGTGTTGATGGATGGGAGAGGAGCTCTCAGTGAGCGCGAGTGAGTAAGAGAGAGAGAGAGAGAGAGGGAAAGAGAGAGAGAGGGAGAGAGAGTGAGGGATTAAGATTGAGGAGACACCCCTAAGGGACTCTTTATCGTTGTATTGTAGCCCTCCGAAGCTTAGCGCCCAAGCAACTTCACAACACTGCAGTGACACGATATTGGCCAAAGATAATTAATCTGTTAACGCGGATTAACAGGATCTAACCCCTCACTCGCTTCATAGCAGAGGCGCACTTCTAATGCCGACCCCCACCAACATCCGTGCACGCTCCCATCCACCCAACCAACGTCTGTCCAGACTACCGGGCTGAACCAGATTACCAGGAGAAAAGAGTAACAACAACAACAAGAAAGAAAAAAAAAAGAGATTTTAAAATTGCACTCACATGTTGGATGCAAAAAAACGTGAACTCCTGCCTATGATGAGAGCTAATGAGAAGTAGTGAAAATTAGAGTGAGAGAGGCGCATAGGGATGAGCGTGGGGAGGGGGGAGACGAAGAGAAAGGCTACATGCAATGCTGAGGAGAGTGAGAGAGAGAGGAAAAAAAATAGTGGGTTCCCAGGGAGTGATGCTGAGAGAAAGAGGGAGGGAGAGGGAGAGGGAGAGAGATGGAGGGAACAATGAATGGAGAGGGGGCAAAGCGGCGTGCAGTGGATTTGTAGGCAAAACCATGTTCCAGTGGAGGCTGCAGGACAGCATCAACACTGATCCAGGGACAAGGGGGGGTGGGAAGGGGGGGCCAGCGGAGAACATGCAACAACGTGACAGGAGTGATGACAGCGTACTGATGGAGACGCTCCGTGGGTGATTGGGCTGGTTAATGCAAGCTGGAGACGCGCTGGTGGAGCGCAGCAAGACGGAGTAAAAAGAGTAGAGTGTTCGTCTGCCATTGGAAAAAAGGGGGGCAGAGGCGAGCGCGCAAAGAGGGAGGGGGCGGCGTTAGTTTTTCTGTGTCACTGAAAGAGAGTGGGGGAAGGGAGGCAGGGAGATAATGCGAGTGAGGGAGCAAACAGTAGAGAGCACTGACTCATATAGCCTATGTATAGTGTGTATGTGATTGTGTATCTGGGAGGAAGAGGAGGGGGGGAAAGACAGAAAATTATATTATGTATGCAAGAGTTCAGCTCAGAGAGCATCTCCATGTGTCTGCACGTCGGAGCGCAGCATCCACAGGATCCACAGCATCCACAGCATCCACAGCATCCATCACTGCACCGATAAAACATCACCACACACAGGAGTAGCCGCTTCAATATTTAATGTCCACAACAATCTTGTGGTTATAACTCATCGTAAGGAATACAAACAGTCCATACAATATTCATATAAAATGGATTAATCACGAGATGCTGAGCTGCAGAAAACTTCTCGCTTAAAAAAGAAACAACAATTAAGAGCGCATGCATCCTACATAAGACTTTACAGCCTAAGCATAACGTCCTGTCTCCAATAGTGCATCAGGAAAAGTTAAGGACGATGACAAGTTGGTTCCCGTTCACCCAGTTCGTCTCATTAAACCTAACATTTGATTATATTTTGCGTAAGATGAAGTAAAATGACAGATTACATCGTTCTTTACAATAACTGTAAACAAAAATCATGACACAACAGTCTGAGAATCTGAGTTGTCAGTTCTTAGTGTTTTTTACTGTAACTAAGCTGCTGCTGCAGAAACTAATAGCTTTGATTAGCAGCTGATTTACTTTCTACCTCAGATGTTTTCTATAAATAAAGTCATAAAATGTGTTGGCCCCTCTTTAGTGTTCATTTTTAACAGATTGTCTGTCTGCTGGCTGTGTCCCTGGCCACTTTAAAACTGCATGTGTGAACCCACTGATAAAAACCAGGACTGGACGCCTGATGACCCTCAGGTGTTAACGAACGGGTCGATCTGAGGACTTTAAAAAGCTGCCTTTGTGACATTAAAAACTGGAAGAGTTACAGCTTCGTACAGCTGCACTTGGACCAGACTGAAATACTTGTGACTGGATCACAGCAGTTGACAAAACAAGATTTACCCCTGACTGGTTCCCTTGACAACACACTCAGTCCTGATGTAAGAAATCTGGGTGTCTGGTTCTACACACACACACACACACATTACTAAGCTGGTCCGATCCTGTTTTCACCTCCTTTAGAAACATCCGGCAACATTTGTCTTTTAAAGACACAGAGACTGTTTTACATGCGGCTACGCGTATTTCATCACGTCTGGATTCTACCCGTCTCAATCACACAACTTCAGACGGCACAAAAGTCAGCTGCCAGCTTTTAAGAAGAACCAGCAAAAGGGATGGTATCACTCTGGTTTTAACAGGACTCCATTAGCTCCCGGTATGTTTTAGAGTTGATTTTAAGAAAAAGCTCTTCATGGCCCTGCCCCTGGCTACATAACCTTTGACCCTTTGGCACCACACATGCCACCGTGACATCCTCAGGCAGAGCTCTACTGTCCAGGGGTCCAGTTGAAAACTAAAAGGAACCGGGCATGTTCACAGTTTGTCCTGTGAACGGTCCCGTGGCTCCATGGCCGTGCCTGAAGAAATCAGGTCAGCTGACTCTGTGATTTTTAAATCTCTTCTTGAAACATACATTTATTGTAGAGCCTTTTCTTGGAGTTTTAAATTGTGCATGTTTTACTGTTTTTATTACGCTTGTTTTAAGGGCCTGCAATTTATTTTATCTTGCTAACGACTTTGTGATGTTGATTCGAAAAGTGCAACAGAAATAATTATTTACATTATAAAATTATCATTATAAAATTGCTAAAACACATACAATCATGAAGTTGTCTCTCCCATAAGAACAAGAAAGTAACATTCTGTAGTGACTAATAATGTTTTTTTTTTTTTACTTTTTATGCTTACATTTGATATTTGTTAGTGGACAGATACACACAAAGTAACTGAGTGAGAGAAAGGGGATGACTAGTGTGGAGGCTGGAAACGAACCTGCGTCACTGCCCTGAGGATTACAGCTTCTATAGCTGGTCTGATTTTAAAACGTCTCCGTTTAAAATGAGTCTCTATAAGCTAGAGCCAGAAAATAAGAAGCTCTAAATTATAACGTGAAAAACAATCAAGTTAATGTTGTAGAGCTGCACTTTCAGATATTTCTGCATCTATAGTATTTGGCTTCATTGTCTGTCATCAACATGAGATATGACGCAGATTAAAATGCATTGATTACGAAAAACACTAATCAGTACAATCGCATTATAATTTCAGTGGAACTGAATTTCGCACATAAAAAAAGTGCTTATTCAAAAGTGCATTTCATCAGAACAAACATTTAAAAAGTTAAAACACAGGCGTCTACTTCGCTAGTTGAGGGTACCATTGCACTTCTCTAAGAACACAGAAAACATGCTGCTAAAATGATTTTCATCGAAGTGTCACTGTGCACACGGTCTCATAAAAACCATCTCTCTCTGAAAAACCCATGGCACAAAGGTGTAAGGTGTTCACTGGCAGGCGGCCAAAATTTAAACCCTTCCCCACCTTCAGGTCCGAGACCCTTTCGAAAACTCTCTCTCCTTCGGCGTCCTTCATCTTGGCCAGAGTGAGGTGGTAGCGCGGGTTGTAGGAGTGCTTGTGGAGCCAGCCCTCCTTCCTGTAGGCCTCCTGCAGGCCGCCGTTGAGCTGCTGGAGGGAGAGCTGAGGCTGGGGACTCAGGAACAGCACCCTCCCGTTGAAATGTTTCAGCCTCACGGGAAAGGTCACGGCCACCGGAGGGTTGCGATCCAAATGGGCGAATTTTCGGAGGACGTCCGCAGCGGCGGCCACCTCAGCTTCGGTGGGCAGCACCAGGAGGCACAGGGTGACGTGGAGGCTGGAGGCGGGCTGCCAGTGAGGAGCGGAGGAGGGCAGAAGGGCGATGATCTCCTTCTGAAGCTGCTGGAAAGAGGAGAGGACGGCACGAGTGTTGGCCCTGAAGGTGATGAAGTGCGTGGGTTGTCTTTTGGGAGGGCGACCACCGCACTTCCCTTCTCCCTTCTTCGGAAGTGCAGGTGGACTGTGGACGATTTGTGCCACTCCGTGAAAACTCTGTGTAGTACGAGAGGAACATAAGTACATCTGTGCAGAGCATGAAAGGTTGTAACAAGAATGTGTGTCACGGTCTGATGCGATGCACCCACCACAGAATCTTCGTGGCCCTCCCAGGTTTCTTCCCATTCTTCCGAAGTCTCCTCCTCACCCTTCTCTTTTAGGGAAGAGGAGCTTTGGTCGGCAGAAGACTGAAGCCTAACATCAAAACAGGTGAGGAAAACGATTAAAGCCAGGATTGATTTCCAAGTCACGCATAGAAACTAACAATAAATTACATGAACGTAAAATGATATATGTGACCCAAGAAGCGTATGTCTTTCTTCTTCTAAGCCTCGATGTTGGGTCATTTGGTTATTCATTTCTTGCTGTGTGATTAATGTTTGTGAATTGTGTCACATCTTTATGATTTGAGGTGACTAGGTAACTCAGCCCCTCACATTAAACCACAATTGACCGTTGTAGTAGCAAGAAGAGTGCATTTATTTCTGTCTCCCTTCTCCTCCTCCTCCTCCAGACTTGGATGTGGGTGGAGGTGAACCTTTGTCTAAATATTAAGATGGCATTTAGAGCGATCTATTCTGATTCAAATCACACATTACTGAAGGTGCTCTAATTGCTGCATCTCTTTCGCCAAAAAGAGGCCATACAACATGTACAATACAGCCCATTGTCCTGTACAGGAAATGTTCTCCGTTAAATTTAAAAGATTATCACAAACACCTCGCAGCCTCCTCCGCAACACATGACTCCTGTTGTCCCTGAGAAGTGCTTCCTCCACGCTCTGGAGCTGGATGTGTGGAGTCCGGGGTGTGATTATTCTTCTCATCCTGCTTCTCTTCCTCCAGATGTGTGTTCTCGGTATGAGTACACTCCTTTGTTTCGCTCTCATCCTGCCCACTGACAGCAGGTGGCTGCACTTCTGTTGTTTCGAGGCGGTCGCGTTGCTGCTCCGGGTCACTTGCGTTTAGTTCTGCTAAAACAAATTGTCATATTCAGAAAAGGCCGAGTGCACGTCAGATGAGGTTGCAAACGAAGGACCCTGTCCTACCCTTTACTTCCTCCTCCTTTCCAAAGGGGGGAGCCAGAGATTGGCCGGTGGAGCCAAAAACCCTGTCGGTCCTGCTGTGGCGGTCCCAGATGCGGTGCCCTCTGTAGGTGAAGTACTGGATCCTGTGTCTGGGCAGGGCCAGCTCAGTGGTGTAATCGCAGTCACAGGGGTTGGTGTCCCAGTTGAAATCACAGAAGGGGCGCTCCAGCACACCAAGGAAGCGATCCACGTAGCCCACCACGAAGTCTGACGCATCCACCGACGAGTCCCACAAGATCCGGGAGATCACGTCATCTGCCGTTCGCATGCGAGGCTTTTTGTTCGCCTCTGCTGGAGGCAAAAGGTTAAAACATTTCAGCGAGGGGAAAAGGTGAATCAGGGCTTAAAATACGTTGTTATCAGATGACACAGAAAAATTAATAAATATGCAATGACCTCCTCCTTCGTCGCATTTTGGTTTTGTCACTTTGTTGGCGCTGCTTTTTTTCTTCTTGTGTGTATCTGTATTTTCTCCATCGTCTTTGTCATCCATGTCAGCAGACAAAGCCCCTGATTCATCCACTGATGGCTCACTGAGAAATGACAGCAATGAGACAGTGGAAAGAAAAGTGAAAATATTCATATGAAACATGGCAAAGAGGAAAAAAAATTTCCAGTTCCTTTTGACTGAGTGGCCAAACAGGGTCATCTGGACTATGAATCATATTGGTCAGTGCTAGGAATCAAGAATCAACCTCTGTGTGCCCAAAATATAACCATGACTACTTTAAAAAATAGTTCAATATCACCACTGGAAAAACAGCTAAATAAGCGCCTGTACTACAATGACTTCCAAATTCTTTAAAGTTATGTTGCTGGTGACTTTGCCACAAAACATATTGTGAGCGAACCTGTGTGATAAACGACATCTGGGGCCAAAACGACACTTTCCCCTGAGGAAAAACTGGCACAGTTTGAGTCCATCCTCGTCCCCTCCTGTAGATTCTGTGAAACACAGAGAAACAGAGAGAAAGACCGATCACAAGCTAAAATAAGAGGAGCATTCTTATGAAACTGCCTGTAACGAACTGAAATGATGTAAAGAAGAAAAAACAAGTCTGACTAGAGTTGTAAACATGTGTGCACTGATTTACAGCAGTTTACAATGTCACTCGACTTCCAGGAGCAGGTGAATAACAATCCTACTTTGATAAGAGAAGCAGGAACCTCCAGGTACAAAGTACAGAAGTTACAAAGAACACCTGCTTTACAGCTACAGTCCCACACTAAACAAACAGTGATATACTGAGCTTTGACAATGTCTCAGACCACATGGGTCCGCCTCCGCTCCAAATGTGCATCAGTGAGCCAATTTACCGCTCTTCAATGAATGTGTACTGATCACTGGAGACAGGAGACAACACTCAAAAAGAGCTGCAGTGTTTATCCAGTTTGACGGCACAACCCATCACTATTTGGCCCCAAGTTGCTCAAATCTTTCGACTTCCACCCATTTTTCCTGCTTCTGCTTGGTAGGACAAAATGTTCACTTGCTACCCAATATATCTCACCCACTGACAGGTGCCATGATAACCAGACATTCAGTGTTATTAGCTGGACCAGTCATTCTGACCAGTTGGTAATAAACATACGGCTAATCAGTGTACATGAAGTGTGTGTTGTCAAGAGGTGGTTGCTTAGCCAAGTTTCTGTGACATATGTTTCTGTGCGCCAGATCCAAGATAGAAACAGGATTACTGATTAGCGGCCCTTTCACCCTTTCACCAAATTCCCTGTTATATTTTATCTCTGCCTGGCTAGTATTACAATTAACAATTCAAATCGGGAATTAATATGTGGGGATATTATATCCCATCCAATACACTTCCAAAGTATATTAAATCATGTAACAGGTGGGAATGACTCAACCCAGAGGCCTCAAATGTCAGCCAAGTAGTTGGGAGGTGGCTGCCTGTGTACTGAAACACACACCACACGTCCTGCGACGCTATTTCAAGATAGGAAAACTGAGTGCGACTCACAACGCAACGCATCAATTGTTATTTTCTAGCTAGTTGGCGCTGGGTGGCACAGGTTGACCTGGTCAGCACCAGACTGTGAGGAGCCTTCCGACTACTTCCAGGCATTAGACCTCAGGGCATTTGCCTGGAAGTTAGTTGGGTACAGTAACTAACTGTGGGTGTATTCATGGTTCAAGTTTGTTTTGCTTTGCGTCATAAAGTGAAAGAAAATAGGAGTAGAGTAGAAGCATACAGTAAATCCTTCCTCCTGTGGGAAGTCAGAGGCTGAGCAAGAGGCCAATGATATTTGGCCAATAACATTTCCAGCATCACACACTGACAGAATTAAATATACTGGCAAGATAGCGGTCGCTTGACTCACTCATGCTGCTTTAGCGTCACTTACACAGATAGTTGCCACAAATCAAATAGCTCACAGTAACACAGAAAAACACCACATTGAAAATTTTATGTGTTATCTGGTAGTGGTGGGTCATGCACAAAACAGCCAGTGAATCAGAAGGGTCGATTCCCATCAAGTGAGAGTCAGCTCTCCACTGTACACTGCCCCCACGGCGGCCCACACCATACGAGGACCCGAAACGCTCTTTACTGCGAGAACTAGACGCTGTAACCTACGTAGGCACTGAGTGAGACATTTCTCCTTGTGTGTTTATCAGTCTGGTTCTCTCTGTAACGATGCCACCCAAACACTAGTCTGGTTTATTTTTATTTCCACTTCCTGCTTCACTTTCAACAACTGTGACCGAAACAAAAATGCAAAAGGGCTTATCAACACATAAACAGTATGCAATCACTCCTTTGGGCTAAAATATTAGTCTTTAAATGTTACTGAATAAAGAGCCAAAAGAACCAGCTCTACTTTGGGAGCCAAGGCAAAAGAGCCGACTCTCAGAAAAGAGACAAAGTTCCCATCACTTTTACCTGGAAAATAATGTGATGTCAGATATATTTGAGACATGTGCTGTTCTGATTCATTATATTGAATATGAACCACAATATAACTTTAAAACTCTCCAAAACCCATGTAAGTGCAATACAACAATTTCAGTATATGTAACACAGAGAGAGTGATTTACCTGCTGTGGCTTTCAGTATGTCTTCACCACTATTAGGGTCAGCTGACGCCCCCGCCTCCGTACCGGGACCCGGTGTGTCAGTCAGGGTGGTGGGCGTCTGGTGGGTCCCATCATCTGCCTGGTCCTCTATGGACACACCTCGTCCCTCCGACGCCATGATCGCTCAGATCTGCGGTTTAGAAAGCAGTGTTACTTCACTGTTGTGCTGTTGTGGTGTTTCACTTACTCTGACCTGTCAAAACAATAGCAACGACCACAAAAAAAATCCTCAAAACAGCTCAAACCAAATCTATAACTTCTCAATACCAACCCGGAAGTAGCGAGTTAGCCTTGTACAGTATAATAAACGGTTCGTAATTCAACAGTTCAACACGTTGTGAAAAGAAGACTGTGCATTTCAAACATAAACACGGATTTTCAAACATTATAAAAAAATATCCTCACTAACCGACAGAGAAAACGCCTGTGACTTTAATCGCCCTTTGACCCTAGCTCGTCATACCAGAGGGGATTATGGGTAAAGTAGTTTTGCTTCGGATTTCATCTCAAAAAAACATTTCGTGTGGTAAATAAAGCCCGCTTTTAGCGAGAAGCGCCATCATGAAGATACTTTATGTGTGTGCTTTTGTATAAGTTAAAAAAATAGCGGCAACATTTTCGAAGCACCGGTTAAAACGTAGAGAAATGAGAGCGATCTTCAGCCATGCGTCATTTGGGCTAGAGCGCGTGACTCTGCTGCGTCATGTGACCGGTTTGTTGTTGCCTGTTAGCAGCTGAGGCTCAGAAGGACACAAGAAAGTGTGTAAATCTCCATTTAACAACTAATAACCATGGGACTTTGAAAAGGGACGAGTCAAGATTTGTTTTTTGTCTTTGCTTTGTCTGTGTTGCTTTTTGTGTAACAGCTTTTTTTTTTTAAGTCTACGACCAATGAATGTCCTTTTGTGAAGTAGCACTGAGCAGCAGTCATTTGTTGAACTTGGCTCTGCTTTGAAGGTAAGGTCTGATCTGATATTTCTAGCTGTAATAGCTTAGTAATGTCTGTGGCTGTCCATAACCAAAGTAACCCTTTGATTTACATCTAACTAACACATATTCAGCACTGTAAGGATCCAAAAACATGTCCTCTCTCCCCCAGATGAATGCTCTGGTGGCTCTCTGTCACTTCTGTGAGCTTCATGGCCCTCGGACACTGTTCTGCACAGAGGCACTACACCCTCCATCCCCGACACCTTCATCCCAGGCCGGTGCCCCGGTGCCTGGTGACAGGGACCGGGATGGTGACAGGGAAGGCGAAGGCCTGACCATGAGGGCCAACAGCTCGGCCACGCAGAGAGGGGAAATGTGTGAGGTGAGTGCAGGGCTGCAGAACAGAACACTTGTAATTGTTGAGGGGTTCGTATTCCTCTCATCACGTTCTCCTCACTATCCTCCCTTTTTCTGTGCCTCACAGGGATGCCGATCTCTGCCCGCATCTCACCCGGGCTTTGTGAGCATCGACGACGAAACGGGCATCCGCTTCCTGAGCCACCAGCACCCCAGACAACCCCAGCTTTTCAGTGTGGTCCGCCAGGCTTGTGTGCGCAGTCTCAGCTGTGAGGTAAACAGTGAAGTATGTCTGAGCATATGTGTGTGTGAGTCACATGTCTCATGCACTAAATTTAAAGCACCAGCGCTGTTTTAACCTCTTTTCTCCGGTTCCGTGCTTGTTCTCAGGTGTGTCCTGGGCGTGAAGGGCCCATTTTCTTTGGAGACGAGCAACACGGATTCGTGTTTTCACACACGTTCTTTATCAAGGACAGCCTGGCCAGGGGCTTCCAGCGCTGGTACAGTATCGTTATGGTGGCCATGGACAGGATCTACCTCATCAACTCTTGGCCTTTCCTGTTACGTCACATGAAACTTACTATACAGAGCTTGCAGAGCACAGCTCTAAAGGTAGGATGTGCGCGTGGACTATGCATGACTTTATGTACTCAAATGAATAAAGACGCTGCGGATTTGTACCTAGAAGGGTCCCTAATGTCTCAGTCTCTCATTTCAGGTGTTTGACAACGAACAAGGAGTTTGCCCCCAGCGAGCTATGAGGATGAACAGCGTGTTTTCACCTGCAGTTTTCCCACATCAAAGGAGTGGCAACGCAGCCCGATCACTGACTTCTCTCACCCAGCATCCAAGTCTCTGGGCCAGCCTGCACTCCTCCTTTAGCTGGTGAGTCAATAAACTCTCAGTCCGACAACGACACGTCGTCAACACCCGACCGTGCTTACGTGCGCCTTCGCCTCGTTTCCAGGCTGCTGAAGGCTTGCGGCAGTCGCCTGACAGAGAAGCTCCTCGAAGGGGCCCCCACCGAGGACACACTGGTGCTCATCGAGAGACAGACAGGTAGACACACTGTCCTCGGCGGGATGGGACGTTAGCGCGGATATCTGTGCTTGCCAGTCTGACGCCGGGGAAACAGTGTGACAAAGTTAAAGCTGAAAAACAAAACAACGATGAAATCGCACATTTGCGGGGAAGGAGGGTGGTATAAGTTTGCACAATGTGCCGTGGCTTTATCATCAGCCTGAGAAGTCTCCTGGGTCTGATTCACCGGGTCAGTCGGCACAGAGACGCTCCGGAAAAACACGATGATTCAGTCGACCGCCGCTCTCAAATACTCCCCTGTTCCAGAAAGAGTTTGCACTTTAGTCAAGATTTAGAAAGTGATTAAAAGATTTCCAGCCATGCCTTTGTGGAATTTTAATACCACACTCCCCTTTTATAAAACGTTTAAGTGAAATACATTTAAAGCGCAAGCTGTACTACACGTGATATAAGTATCAGCAAAATACAAGAAAATAATGAATCATCAATCATAAGATGTTAAATTATAAAACCGTATCAGGTGATGTGATGTGCCCGGGAGGCTGAAAAATCATGTGCCACCTCATGTAACAAACTATCTATTAATGGTGGGTGTTGAAGTGGTAGATGAGAGGTGAGTTCACTCAATTTTAGATTTTTTGATTTTGTTTTGTAAATGTGTGTAACATCTTGTGCCCATCACGTAAGAGTCTATTCATGCAGGGTGATGTCAGGATTGCACTTTGTAATAATTTCCTGTGGAAACTCCCCACACGAAGAAAACATTTGTGTGTGTATGTCACTCTGTGCCTCTTAAAGAGCAAGAGGAGGAAATGAGCTGCTGGGAGGGAGCGGAGGGAGACGGTCCATTGTCACAGCGGCACCAATCGCAGAGCGAGCTGTGCCACGGCTTCCTGTGCGAAGATGCAAAATTAGACGAATCACCTGGCCCAAAATTTAGGTCACTGAGGCACTTGAGACAGGTGTGTACCTTTGTTGTGCATAATCCAATAACCACGAGTTGATATATAACTGAGAAAGGTAAAAGAAAAAAAAAACTGGATTTTTTTAGAATGATAAAAGTCATTTGCTGGTGCTAATCTGCTAGATATGAGTTAAAAATCTGGTAAACTTCATCTCGAGCTGCTGCTTGTTACACAGTGTGGTTCATTCTGCAGGTCCTCGGGGCTGCAGAGTTTCGGCAGCTAGCGTGGCACGTGCTCATGGGAAACCAGGTCATATGGAGAGGCGCAGACCCCGGGCTCATCCAGTCAGCTTTTACTGTGCTCAAGGTACTCTACTGTGCTGGGGCTTCCCTTTCTGCCTTGTTTAGGGAGGTAGTTTTATTATGATGTGAGTAATCGCACCTGGGAGCGCCCTCGTTGGCTGAGTCATGCTGTAATAATCTGTTATTAGTTAAGTGCAGTTTAGTGCAACGTACTTATTAGTTATTAAAGGGATCCATTGATAAACGTTTCAGACTTGAAGATAACCGTTTTCATATAACGTGAACTCATTTTGTTCCACCTTTTTTCTTTTTGTCAAACATCCAGCCTACAGACAGAAGGTCGTTGAAGTTATTGATACACGCCTTAACTTTTTGAAATGCCCGTACGTGTTTTTGTGATGTTTCCGTGCAACACAGCCAAACAAGACGGAGCATGCAAGAGTGTTTGCTTCATACATGTTCAGTTTGGCATTTGGAAGATATTTGTGTTTCGTGACGATCTTTAGGTCGTTTTTCTGATGTTTTCTGCTGGATTTGCGTCACTGTCTGCGAGGCTCAGGTGTTACTAATAACGCTAGCAAGGGCTCTACATCAACTAAGCATGTTTCAAATCATTTTCCCTCGTCTCCCTCTCAGTCTCTGCTCCCAGTAGGCTGCGTGCGCTCTGTGCCGTACAGCGCTCAGTACGAGGAGGCCTACAAATGCAACTTCCTGGGCCTCAGCCCAGACGTTCCTATTCCGGCCCACGTCAGCTCCTCAGGTACGGGACTTTCTTCGCGCCAGTTGTCGGCTTGTGCGCGCAGGTCACATCGGGACAATTTCACAGTCCTATTGTTTGTCCCGTAGAGTTTTCCGTGCTGGTGGATGTCAGCTCAGAGAAGAGCTATCAGATCTCAGCTACAGGCGAAGATGATATCTGCTCACGGCATCAGTTCGCCATCAGCAGTGCCAACACACAGCCTACAGATCGAGGTGAGCGATCGGCCACTATGAGCTTTTGTGTCTATGTTAGATTAGATTCGCAACATGCACAATTCAAAGTAAACAGGAGGGAGCTGTAACATTGCCGCTGTGACTGTGAATCTGAAGATGCATCGCAAAAAATAAGATCTAGATCTCCCACCCTAACTTCATTCTTATAATCCACAATGGTGTAGAATCCATTCAATTATTCCAGGATCCCGCCTCAAGGTTTTTATTGGTCAAATGTGTGGTTTACAGGAACGGCAGCAGTGAAATGAAACTGCAGCTACTGTGCAAATAAGCAGGTATTTTATTACCAAGGTGTTTGCAAGGGTTAAGAGAAGAATGAGTCTAAAGTGGGATCTAGATCCGCATCAGAGACAAATCTGCATGCTTTCTACAAACATTTAGTCAAACCTGTTCGTCAGATAACAAATGAAGCATTAACAAAAAGCGGGACCAGAGACATTCCTCTGTTAAATTTACAGAAAACATGTTGAGGCTGCCGTTTCCGTTTATTTATTTTAAAAGAACAGACACTAAACCGTCACGCGCTATTGACTGACTGAATGTTTTTACAGGACCAACGTTACTGAACAAGCTCGAGGTTGCCCTGTCTAATGAGAACCTGTCTGTGGACGTCGTGTCTCACTGCCTGCTCTGTTTGAAGGAGGAGTGGATGAAGTGAGCAAAATTACTTGTTTTTTGTTTGTTTTTTTAAGATAAGACGGCTCCGATTTGTGTAAGATTTCACAATTTGTGAAGTTTATAGTTTATTCTCACTCTTTCAGTAAAGTGAAAGTGCTGTTCAAGTTCTCCAAAGTGGACGGCCGAGGGAGGGAGGACACCCAGAAGGTTCTGGCCCTCCTTGGTGCCACGGGCCCGGGGGAGGAGGACAACGTCAGGCTGCTCAAGTACTGGATGACCGGACTCAGTAAAACATACAAGAGTCATTTAATGACAGCCGTGCGAGGAGGGGAGAGGAGCCCCAGCCAATGACAAAGAAAGGAGGAGATAGAGGGGTACATAAAAGGGAGCTGAAAGGAGGGGAGGGACGGGGGGTTGCTAAAGAACGGAAAGTAAAAGCAAGAATCTTTTCATCAACACTGTTGAGCTGAATCAAAGAAAGACCTCTGTGAAGGGATGACAGGGATGATTTTGTGCATCCATTATTGATATATTATATTCTGCACAGTTTAACACTGATTACGTTTAGTTAAACCATGTTTGTCAAAGGGAATTCTTGATACGTAAAGTTTAACTTATTATTAATTAAAAAAAAGGCTTTGCACTTTGTTTACTTTTGATGTTGTAAAATTAAATTAACATAAACTTTCAGTCTGACGCCCTTTTTTTTCATTTTTATTCTACACTTGGCTCCATCTTGTGGCAAACAGGGAGATTAAAGAGAGAGTGAAGCGGAGGAGGAGGGGATCGTTTGCTTTTTCCTCCACCAGCTACTCACTTGTTTGAGTGGTTTTCAACCAACCAGTACAAGTTTTCCTGTGGCCTGAAATGTAGAAAATAGTTGCATAACAAGGCCTCGCTCCAGTGCGGCTGACCACATCAGCAGGATTTTGGCTCCTTAATGAGCCACACTGATCCACTGTGCCTTTTTTTTATTTGAGCCTGCTTCTTTTGCTGAAGTTTGCAGACTTTAGTTAATAAAACCCTGCAACACGCTTCATAAATTGCTGGATTCCTCCAAAAGTATGCGATGACTGGAAAAAACAACAACAAAAAAAATATATATTTTAGTCCACATTAGGAAAGAACAGCAAATTGTTGTGTTGGGTAATATTTTTCTCAAAAACTCAAATCTGGATTTCATTTGGCAAGCTCCACTAATAGATGCACAAACACAATTTGTAGTGGTTTCACAAGTTAGTCACACATTTACCTCTCTCAGCATGCATGTGGCCCACGAAACAGGAAGGCGGCACAGTGACTGGATATTTATACCGGTCATTAAAGCGCTTCGTATAGGTGAAGAGGTTTCGGGTTGATGATGCATCGGGGAGCGTCAGGGTTTGTGGCGAGGCCGCTGCTGCTGCTCTCTTGTTTCCTCTTCACCTCAGCAGAGATGCACTCGTGGAAGCTGCCCCTCGTCCTCTGACCTAAGCTCAGAAAACGAAAGGCAGAAGAACGACTCGTCTTCAACACAACATCACACTTCCTTCCTTTCATTAGTAATTAACTAAAAAAAAACCCAAAGCAGCATGGCGCTTCACGTAACCTGAGGGTAACACTCTGCAGACAGGATGATGACAGTCGTGCACAGTATCAGACATCGCAGTCACTACACCCCACCCCACATCTGGGGGCCCCTCTTCAACAGTAATGACTTAAGAAAGCTGTCATACATGGAATGACTTGCAAGTTCCGGCAATGTAGTGTTGCAACTGTTTTTTTTTTAGTCAATTTTACAAAGAATGTGACTCTGGATTTATTTTGGACGAAGAAAACACCGATCATGTGATGATTAAACAGGATGACACTGCGTACTGAATGTGAAGGGATAAAGACCAAGGGATCCACAGGCGCAGAGGTGTGGGGGAGAGTCCAAATGAAAAACATACGCTCCGATTGCATGACTAAGCCTCCTCGGCCCTGGTTTGGAAGGGGTGGAGGGTGGGGGTAAGGGGGTGGGTGTCAGGGAATGTAGGGAACAGAGGGGGGAGGGAGCCGGGTCAGTCAATAGTGAGGTAAAACGTGTGGCGTGGGAGGGGCTGTGACTTAAAGGGAGCAGACAGGCAATCCAAGCACTTTCACTTTGAGCGGAGCCTCTGTCTGAGCTGGGGATACACACAGAGTGACCAGAGCGCACGCAGGAGGAGGAGGAGACCAGTGTCTCCGCCACTTTATCCATTAACCACTTTCAAAGGACAGAGGAGTGGTTCAAATTAAGCTGTTCAGGGAAAATTCCAGGTCAGCGGCGAGGGGAAAGAAAAGGGAAAGGGAAAGGGAGAACACATTGTAAAAAAAAAAAAGAAGAAGAAAACTGACAAAAGCTTTGAAAGGAAAAGCACTGCAGCCACTCAGGCTTAAGTGGGAAAATCCAAAGTGAGAGAGCATGGAAGCGCAAGATGACAAATGAGGCATTTTTTGGAAAGTACCAAAGGAACCCGCATGGAAGGATTGTATAAGGGATGTCAGCAAGACGACTAACTATCAAGCAGAAAAGGAGAAGAAAACAGCAGCGTACTCTGTCAAGAAACCACAGAGGAAACTTTGCCCTTCACAGACTGACACAGAAATGTCTGCAGAGTGATTGCTATCAACGAGAGAAATGGAGACATGTCCATTCTTAGAAAGATAAAAGGATGTCACTGTCAGGTGAGGAGCAAGAAATACATTCAGTCTTTTCTTTAAGTTTCTATCTAGAGTCCGCGGGCAAATAATGAAATAGTAGAACTGGTTGTGCAAGGTTTAATTGGTGAATTCAATCTGATTTCTTCACTTGCACCGTAATGTAACAGTAGCATTTCCTGCATCTCAATTCAGTTATATTTAACATAATAATAACTCGCGTCTCACGTCGTTTTCTGCAGAAGCCTTAATTAACAGGATATGATGTAATGTTTCTTTGTAGGTATGCAGTTTGAACAAACCACAGAAAGTTTCCAACAATTATTTGAATGTGTGGCTGTCTTTCTTGCTTGCTTCCTCACATGTCAACAGCTATACTCCTGTTATCACTTCTAACTGTCGAATGTGGTGGATGTGGCTTTGACTTGGAAGGCGTCAGAAATATTAAGTCAACCATTGACTCTAATCCCACTGGATTTGTAAGTGAATCAGTTTTGATGATTTTTTTTATGTAATGTTCTAAAGTGACTAACATCCTCTTTGTAGAGGAGCTCATAAATGTGTTTTATGGTCTTTAAAGAATAGAATAATGTGCATTGTTCGAGTTATTCTATATGCATGGAGGGTTCTGATGTAAAGAGTTCTTTCAAAAGAAAAGTAATCTGTCCCTTGTCATGTGATAACTCGCAAAGTCATTGCATGACATTTACTGTAACAAGGCAAGGGGATCAAATGTTTTGTATTTTCACACGTGTGCTTAGGATCGAGTATTACATGGCTCAGCACAATTGCCATGAATGTAATTTTCTCTTCTCTATTTCTCTCCATTAGCGGACAGTATTCCCCAAAGATTACTATGTAGTGCATCGATTCACCAGAAGCATGCTGTGTGACACTGATCCGGTGAGTTTCTTGGCTGACAAAAAGGAGAAGTGAGGTGTCATATAGCAATAAATAGGTTGTACATTTCATATTTTTACAACTTCCCTAAAGGTGTGTCTTCTTTGAACAGTGTAATCATTAGATTTTCTATTTGTTTTTTTTTGTTTTTTTTTTTTTTTTTTTTCTTCTGTAGTGTTAAAGTGAAAAGCAATCAAACCGTTGGTATGGTTCTTTTGGTGCCACTTGTTTTTGAATGCTCACGCTAACTCTAACTCTGGGGTGTTGTTCTGCATTTCCTGCAGTGTTGTGTGTTCCCTGCTGCAGTAGTCCTCCTTGATTCCTGGCATGTCCTCCTCAGAAACCTCTGGGACGAACACTTAAATCACTCCTTAATCCTCGATCTAAAGCAGACACTGGATACAATCATCAGAAAGAACAGAAATACAGAGGTAGGGCATTGTTTAATATTTGACATGTTCCCATAATGCCAAACTTTACTAGAGTTACTGATCACTCGTTTTTGTCCTCTCATTGCAGAGGTTCCAGGAGGAGACAGACCTAACAGACTTCCCAACATTATCCTCCTCTCCAGAAGAACTCCTGAAGCTAACGTCAGAACTTTTTAGTAAATGGCTTGAAGTGGGCTGCATGCCTTTAATTGAAACCTGCACCCTGCCCACCTTGCCCCCCTCTGTTGAAAGGAAGGACTATGGCCCATCGAGGGCCAGACTCTTGACCACCCGAGCTATTAGCAACAAGGAGGAAGAAGAAGAAGAAAAAGAAGAAGAAGTAGAAGAAGAAGAAGAAGAAGTAGAAAAAGAAGAAGAAGAAGTAGAAGAAGAAGGACAGCCCGACAAGATGATAGACTTTACACAGCCTGTACTCAATGGCGGTCCTCTACCCCGAACATATTCTGCTTTTGTCTGGAGCCCATTGCTGTTCAGACTTTACTGGTGGTTTCTGCCATAGTCACTAAAGGGATCTTCTTCTTTGATTGAGGATGCACACAAAATGCAAGACTTTCCCTGGCACTGAATGATTGTTTTCTTGTATTTGTGTCTGTGTGTTTTAATGCAGGAAGCTTTGTTAATATGAAGTGACATGCGCAGGTTGCATTTAATGTCCAAAATGGGTCCACTGTCCAACAGTGCTCCGTGGCAGACATCACAGATATAATCTCATAGCCACTTTCTCTAGAGGAAGCCACGAGCTCCAGCTAGCTATGTTCTTCATGCTAATAAGAGATAAATGTCAAGCTAGCCAGTGCACATACGCCGTCGTCTGTGTGGATTTCATCACTGTTTACAATGAATGTTAAAGAAAGGTTTTTACAGTCTGTGGGTGTTTACTTTTGTACATAGATGTAAATTAAAGACATTTACATATGCAGTAGTTGGTTTAACTCGGACACATCACATCGTCGCTAAGCTATATTTATTTTGGTCTGTATTTGTTTGGCATTCTAGGTGGAAATGTACAGTTACAAGTAAACTTATACTTCATTTGATTTAAGATAACTGCTGCTTCTACTGCTATTTCACATGGAAATATTGTACTTTTTCTCCACATTTATCTGACAGTAAATGCCTTCTCTACAGATGTGATGAATATTTGTTTTAAGCTGAAAGACAAGACATTTTATGAAGTCATTACACTCAGCCCCACCTCCAACCAGCTGCAACAGTAAAATGAAATGGGTACTTTTGCTTTTGTTATCCTGCATAGCTGTTGTTGTACCTCTACAGTGTGTTATTGGTGCAGTAAAAAGTGTTTACTCCACTGCTGTTTTTCTGTAAGAACCTTTTTTTGTGTTTGGGCTGCAGTTCAAGAGATGATATCTTACATTCCAGTAGAAGAGTAGACTATATTCATCTGAGCTCGACCATGTCAGAGTAGCTTCTTGTGTAGCACAGATTTTCTACAACCTAACTCTGATTAAAAACTGAAAGATAAGTTATAGACAAAACTGTGCTGTGGATGGGCTTCAGAGATGTTCTGACTTCCAGAATACACATATACAAAGTTTGCCCTTTTGGTGCTTTCACTTGCCCCTACTTGTACACACCCACGCATCTAATGTGCTGGTGTCCTCAAATCGCTCTGATGGGAGTTTCGCAATCCTTTAAATAAATATGTACAGACTATAGGAACAGGCTTCTGTAGCTTCTCAGGCCTTTCCACTGAATTAATGTAATTTGGAAAGACGAGGAAAATGCAAATTGTATTTGGAAGAGTAAAATGAATTAAACTCTGACAGAGCACGTCTGTTTTTATGCACAGTGCCCATTTCCAAGCACCTGTCGTTCCAAATACATAAATATCTGAGCTGAATGTCGATGTCCAGCTGTGAGCCAAGATCTCATTTACCATCAGTGTTGGCTATCGAGACCCCTGACCCATGTCAGTAGGACTAGGACGTTCAAATCACAGCTCCCTAAAATCACTTATGACTCACTCAGAGACGGCGTCCTCCTCTCCTGAGTCAGTGCATGCATTTGGTGCCACATGTGGAAATGACACTGCATTTTTCTTAAACTTGTTTTCCAATCAACACTGAACAATCACCTAACCTCCATGAAATTATCATTCGTGTGTAGGTTATGTCGTTTTTGTCAGTTTCCGAGACAAACATGTGCATGTTTGAGCTTTCCTGGCAGCTAAGAGCCGAGCGCCAAAGAAGCCAGCTGAATTCCCGTAAATGCAGGGAGACAGACAGGGGAGAGGGGGGATTGCGAGGGTAGGAGGGGATGACGGTGCAGGGTGTTTAAACCACGTGGCCGCGGAACATACCGGAAGTGCCTCAGCCAAGATGTCTGCGCCCGATGAGGACACGTTTGCCGAGGAAAGAGACGAAATGGAGGAGATGGACGAGGCGGGCAGCGACGACGACGAAGGAGAAGAAATGGACGAGGAAGGAGAGGGCGGGGAGCGGGAGACGAAAGTGTACGTCCCCGGGATGGAGCCCCTACAGCCCGGAGAGGAGCTGGAGATGGACCGCTCCGCGTACCGCATGTACCACGAGTGCCAAACAGGCAAGTTGGAGGCAAACAGCGCTTCCCAAGTTACCCACGCTGGCATGCGTCAGTACGGGCGTGTGTTGGTATAGTTGCGGTATATTGATCCCGCTGGTTTCGTTGTTTGTGTCCAGGTGCTCCCTGTCTGAGCTTTGACATCCTGAGAGATGGAGACGGAGATGGCAGGGAGCAGTTTCCTCTGTCCATGCTAATCTGTGCCGGCACACAGGCTGATACAGCCCTGAAGAACAGGTACAGGCCCCCCCAACAGCACACACACATCACTAACGGAGTGAAGGCTTTTAATATCAGTACGTGACATGAGTTAGATTTAGATCAACATATACTTTCAGAGTATACTATTGCTTCCCCAGGGTGGTAACCATGACAACACCTTACTAACGGTTCAGCACATCTGTCACGCAGGTGATTTTAGTTTTTGCTTATTTATGCATGTTTTGGGGCCCATTGCACAAAGATGACTGGTCAGTAGTGCAGGTCACTAATAATACCCTGACACTGGAGTTTCACCCAGCAAAGGTCCAACACACTAATATAAAAAGAGACAGGCAGACCAACCCTGTTAACATTGCTCTTTGATCGGTTAGTTTTATAAGATTGAGTCTGATATCTTTTAGTACAACAATGTCAACCCATCTTCTTACCGTGGTAACAATTAGCAACCCAGACTCATCACTACCACAGAATCACAAACAAGGAGCAGAGCATGGTTCCTAATGTGTGTGTGTGTGTGTGTGTGTGTGTGTGTGAGTGTGTAAAGTGAGAGTTCATAGAGTGCACAGAAGCCACCATTCATTTTGAATCGATTGATAAGTGGCACTGCATACACATAGGAATTCCTGCTACGGCTCTGCACTATGCAGATTTAAAAGTTAAAGTACAGGTTTTCTTTTGGAGCGAACCAAGTGGCCGTAGCTTTACATTGACATGTGCCTTGTGGGGGGAATTACAGCTTCACTTTGAAAGTTTGCACTGAGACAGGGCCACAGTGTGTGTCTTTGGGAAATCACCCAGCTGTACACTATAGGTGTGTACAGTACACACCTATCACCCGCAGCATTAAAACCACCAACCTGATGATCTCATTACAGTGTAATGTTCTTTTGGGAAACCTGTTTGCTGGTATTTATGTAGATGTTACTTTTGGCGCATGCCACCACCTGAACATTGTTACAGTCCGAGCGCTCTCCCACACTTTTGCAACACGGAGGCACCCAGCCACCCAGACATCTGCATGATGTTAAAGAAAACATGATTTATCAGACCAGGCCACATTCTTCCGTTGTGGTCTGGTTCTGATGCAACAAAAATATAAAGTGATGTTTGTTCTGATCCAATTTTGTCAGAACCAGCATTAACCTATCCAATAATTTAAGCTGCAGTAGCTCGTCTATTGGATTGGAAAACTTGATGAGTACTGACCACTGCAAACCATATGGGATATGCCCATCTTTCCTGCATCTAACACATTAACCATGGGGACAAAATATTCTCTTGCTTCTTAATATAGCCCTCTGTCAGATACTGTGGTAATCAGATGATCTGTGTTGTTCACTACGACTAGTGATTTTGACCAGATGCTCATAATGTTATGGTCGATCAACTATGCACTTATGCCTTGTTAACTCAAGGATCACTCATATTTACTCATTTATATCCTAATTTTAGTTCAACAGCCATGTTAAAAAGTGAATAAAGTAAATGTAAACCATATTATTGTATGAGAGCTCGGTTTAACACAGGCTTTTCATTACCAACAGTGTATGCGAGCAGTAGAAAAGCTAAAATATGCCACTAAACAGCGGATGATTTGGGGTTCTTAACAATAACGCAAACCACAGAAAAACGGGTTGTAGGGTTTTTTCCTCTGGGGGATTTTACACTTTGTTTTAATGTCAACCACAAAACATCAACCGAAGATTTTGCCTTCAGTGGAAACTTAAATGGTCAGATAAAGGTTAATGGAAACATGTTTTGGTTTAGTTTCTTTCCTATTAAACCCACCCACCCGGGTTTTGAGTCATTTTGCTGTCCACCACACACCCCTGCATGGCTAAATGCACGCACTGACTTTCTTGCAGACTTCTGGTCATGCGCATGTACAACCTTCATGGAACCGAGAAAGAGAAGGAGGGGGAAGAAAGCAGCGATGAAGAAAGTGACGATGAGGAGGAGGAGGACGAAGAAAAGAAACCACAAATGGAACTTGCCATGATGCCTCACTATGGAGGAATCAACAGAGTCAGAGTATGCTGACATCTTTATCAAATAAATAACTGCAGTTTTGGATTCTTTATTTTCCAAATTGGTTAATGTTGTGTCTTAATCCCTAATTTCCAGGTGACCCAGTGTGGGGACCTGTCGCTAGCTGCCGTGTGGTCAGAGAAGGGACAGGTAGAAATATTTGACCTCCGACCTCAGCTGGAGGCCGTCCACAGTTCGGCTGTGATGGCTGCTTTCATCAAAGAGCAGAAGGAAGCCACGGCACTCTTCAGTTTCTCAGGTCACATGACTGAAGGCTTTGCAATTGATTGGTCACCTAAAGTACCCGGTAGGTGTAACTAAATCCCTGGATAACAAAATAAACCCACACACACACACACTATTCAGACACCTCCTGGACAGTTTGCAGGTCTGGCACAGGGTTACCAGAAAGAGACGAGCAGATATTCAGCTAAAGTCTTTTTGCTTTGAGCTTACCACTGCAATACCAGGTCACCCATATTAAAAATAAAAAATAAATCCATATCTTAATCTTATTTTAAATCTTTCGTAGACAAGTCATATAAATTTTAGCAACTTAGCTTAGCTTAACTTAGCCTTGTTATAAGACATTGTACAAACCTCAAAACTAAAGTGTTTCTTTTCTTGTTGTGCCCGGATTTTATTCACAGGGCGTCTCGTCAGTGGCGACTGCAAAAAGAACATACACGTGTGGGAGCCGAGGGAGGGGGGGACGTCGTGGCAGATTGACCAGCGACCTTTCAGCTCCCACACCAAGTCTGTGGAGGATCTGCAGTGGTCGCCTACAGAAGCTACAGTACGTTTGCAGCCTATCGGTGACGTAGCGGGGTCATCTCACTACTTGGTGCTCAACGGAACCTTTCTCAGTTTGCGCGCCCCCACCCCACCCTCACACATCTGCATGCAAAGTATTAGACAAGCACGTTGTGATTCGACATGCATGCTATCTGTCCTCGTTTTCCCCTTTGGCCTCAGAGCCTCCTCCTCAGCTGGAGGATGAATGAAAAGCAGATGACACATTTATCACAGGGATTAATTATGTACTGATCAGGAAATGGTTTACTGAGGCTTCCTAGGCAAAGTGAGATGTTTTGAGAGAGGTGAATAGCTGAAATGATTGAAATTTGTGTTGACATCTGGTAACACTGTCGCTATGTAAATTACAGACTGAAATATGTTATTTATGTGCCTTAGTTTGAGAGCTGCAGCTTGTCACCAAACTGGTACGTGGATGTGCGTTCGACAGACTGACACTGATTGTTACCTTTGACTTCCATGAATGTACAGACTTTGCTCTATGTCCGACTCCTGGCACATGTGCTGTGTGACCAAATTATTGTTGACTGATACGCGTCACATGTTGTTTGCAGAAAATTCAGAAGACTTCCGTGTATAAGATAACCGAGCTGGTTCATGTTTTGTAAATATTTAAACTGCCATCTCAAAGTCCAAATCTGAATTTCTGCTCTCCTTTATTTTGCCGCAGGTTTTTGCATCGTGTTCGGTTGATCAGTCTATTCGGATCTGGGATATCCGGGCCCCACCCAACTCTATGCTCTCAGCCGACGGAGCTCACTCGTCAGACATCAACGTGATCAGCTGGAACAGGAGCGAACCATTCCTCCTGTCGGGAGGGGACGATGGGCTTCTGAAAGTTTGGGATCTGCGACAGTTTAAGGTAAAAAAAACAACATAATAATAAGGTTATCATTGAACACAAGGTAGATAATTCCATTGACAACAGTACAACTTTGAGTTATTATCACTGTGTGTTTATATTAATTATATAACCCACCATTATTATCACATACAAAGCAGTGTTCAAAGCTTATATAATATTTAATATTACACCATCCAAAAGTCATCAGCCACACCTATCCAGTAACCTTTGTTCCTTTGTTCGTACCTTATTGTAGCCTTATTGTAGGCCAATTTCAGTTCACTCTTGAAGGGAATAATAGAACATTTTGGGAAATGTGCTTTGTGGCTGAGAGTGAAGTGAGAACCAGAAACATAAACACATTTGCCAAAATACATATTTATTTCTATAAAACACACCCGAGTGGTCTGGATTTTTTTTTTGTTGCAGCTTATGAAAAACACAGATTTTCTTTGTGTAGCCTGTCATTGCACTTCACTGCTGTCCTCTACCTCTAGGCTGGCCGGCCGGTGGCGAACTTCAAGCAGCACAGCGCTCCCATCACGTCCGTGGAGTGGAGCCCAGCGGACTCCAGCGTGTTCGCCGCCTCAGGGGCGGATGACGTTGTCAGCCAGTGGGATCTGTCCGTGGAGTCCTGCGACGTGGGCGCCAGGGTGGAGGGGCTCAAGGACCTACCCCCTCAACTGCTGTTCCTGCACCAGGGTCAGTCGGAGATCAAGGAGGTCCACTGGCACCCACAGATACCTGGCGTCATGGTCTCCACGGCGCTGTCTGGATTCAACGTGTTCAGGACAATATCCGTGTAGTGTGTGTGTTTTAGAGATAAACGGATGATTTTGCATTTACACATTTGATGTACATGTGTAATGAGCAGTAGGGAGCTTGTAATAATGTACAGAACTTTGCTATGTAAGTAAAAACCCTTCTTTGACCTTTATTTGCCGACATAGGCACCACCATGTTCCTCACTGATGTTCAGTGTGTATGCGTTACACACGTGTTGGTCATTTTAGACATTTTGCCTGATGAATGCTTAAAATAAAGCATTTAACATTATACATGTGTTGTGCTCTGCTGAATTAACGTCTTTAAAGGTGGTGGGAGTTGTCTGCTTGAAGGAAAAGTTTTATCTGCAGGAAACGCACAAGATGTTCATCAGTGACAGGTTAAAAATATAAAATATATAATTGTTAAAGATGAATTTTCTTTTTGCAGCAGCAGATATTTTAACACAGACACCCGTGTGGCTATGGCTAAATTCCTCATAGAAGAGGACTTCCTTACATTCTGGTTCCCTGAGACACCATTAATACACCTGTCTTTCCCTCCTAGTAGTAGAAATACCTGCTGTGCCATGTTTGAGGCTAAATGGTGTGTGAAAATCAAATTCCTCACTTGTTTCACAGAAATCGGCAGACAGATGACATAATGAAGAGTGATTTCAGACAGCCAGACAATCTACCAAGAAAAACTCAAAGCCAAGGCTGGTTGTTATTTTTAAATCCCAATAATGACTTTATTGTTTTCACTGTAATCCTTAAGAAACCACAGAATGACACATGTTTAAACCAGCATTTTTCAACAGATGAGCATATCGGTCTCTCCCTTTTACAGCATCAGGATTTTTTTTTTTTTTTTTTTTTTAAACAACATTATACAAGCTAAAAGCGTGCACAAGAAAAATACGCTGCTGCTCCTAATGCACGATCGCCCTTAAGATCCCGTGATTGTCTTCGCATGAGGCCGCAGAGAATAGCTTTGGTAAACTGAAAACATGCAAAATAACTGCACTGTGAAAACACACATAATTTAGTGGCAGATTTGGAATGTGACAATTCACAGTCATTCATTATAGACCTCTTTGGGGGCACTTTGTAAAGCTTTTCCAATGTATGATACATCAACAGACTGTAATAAACATGCAATACGAGAAATTACTATAAAGACACTGATATAACGTAGGATACAATAATGTGAGCATACAGCTCTTTAAGGCACAATAAGACAGAGTTCAATGAACACGGAGCCGACTGTGTGCAGATTAATGTCAAATAAAAATCACTGTAAAAGTTTAGCCAAGCAAGCATCATTCATGAAACCTGAATCAGACTTTCCACTGAGCTTCAGACAGAGATCAATGCTCCCAGTGAATCAAAGTGCTACAAACCTTTCACTGGAATAACCTTAATGACCATTTTTCCCCCCCGATTTGCAAATCTGTTACCCTTGCAGATAAAACAAAATGTCTTTTCCAGTTGAGCAACATCGTCTTGCATATGTCTCACTGAGTTTTTATAAAATCCAGTATGCATTAAGATCTGGTGGTTGATAGAAAATACAGAACATCTGATGTAGCTGACATCATAAATCTGTTCTCTGAGAACCATCCCCTATAGACCGATCTCATCATCAAACTCATCTTCAAACGTGTATCCTCGTCCTGCTTCCTCCTCCTCATCCTCCTCCTCCTCCTCCGAATCAGTCTCTGAGTGGCAGCTCTCAACCGTCCTCCTGTCCATTGAAGCGACTCCTTCATACTCCGAGCTATTTGAAGAGCCAGGACTAGGCGGCAAATCTGCTTTGTGACCACTGAACTCGGTTTCGCCTACTCGGCTCGTCCCCCTCTCGCTTTCGCCCCTCGTCGGGCTGTTACACGGCCGATCCTGGAACTCAAAGCCCTGACCCTCTTCCTCCTCAGACGCCTGGCGAATGATCTCCTCCCGTTTGTCGCTGAATCTCACTTTTGGTCGTAGCCCCTTAGGCTTGATTCCATTTCCATCTGGTATCCTGCCATCTCCCACCTGGCTTCCATCTAGCCCGACCAAGTTCTTCCCGTTTAACTCGTTCTGCATGCTCACAGACATCTCCACGTCCCCTTTCACCTGTTTTGATGTGCCACCGTTGGGAGTGAACACATCCTCCTCGTTAGAGTCAAGCCCCAAGCCGTCCATCACCCCCAACACGTCCCCCAGCATAGACGGGCCCAGATCCAGGTCCAGGTCCAGGGTGAATGAAGACACCGACTCTGAATGCTGAAGCTCATTGCTCAGTGGGCTTCCTGGAACATCTGCATGAAGATCGCTGTGGTTGACCACCACCAGAGCATCGGCGTCTGCGACGCTGCTTGGACTACCAGGGTCAGCACTGGCCTGGTCCGGACCTAGAGTGGACAGGAAGGAGGTGTCGCCAAAGGCATCCCCTCCTCTCCCGATGTGCATGGTGTGGCGAAAGTCACCAAGCGGGGCGGAGATCATGGTGGGGTCCAGGCGAGGGGCCCGAGTTGATTTGTGGAGTGGCATGACTGAAGAAGTTCACGGCAAAGGGGAGAAGAAGCCAAAACAGAGAGGATTATTTCATCATTCATTTAGCGATTGCACAGAGTGCATGAGGTAACAGTGAAAAAGAATAATACAGAAGGCAAGTGAAGTGCCTGGCTCCACGTCCTGACACGACAGAGCCGTGTCAAAATCCACCATGTTGTGCAATAATGTGGGAAAGCGATGAGCATTCTGGCGGTGGTGTGGCTGTGAAGGCCATGCTGGGACTTGTACATGAAGCACTCATATGCAACGTTAGCACATACTTTCCTCTGCCCTCAGGCCTGAAGGTACGCAAAAACAAGACTGGAACTCTATCTAGAAAAACAAATCTAGACAGTTGACGGTCCTGGGGAAGATACACTTAAGATACCAGGACATATCATGCCCTGTTTTTATATTAGTTAATAATTATCACACTAGGTGATAGCCTTCATTGCCTCACATATTAAACAGTATTTAATTTGAGATTCATTACATTTCACACATGTAAACAAGTAACTAGTATATGTGACAGAAATCCTTTTTAAAGTGTGTGTTTGTGTGTTAGTTAGATTAAGCAGGGGAGGGGGCTCACAGGCCTAGCCCAACCTTCAAGAGTCTCCAACATTGATTAAATTAAACAGTATATTAGTTCAACATATAGCCCAAACCATAACTTTACTAACCCGGTGGTGATGAGTGCTCGGAGTACTAACTAAGCGGTGAGAGGAACATTTGGATTGGATCAGTGTAAAACTCATAAACTGAGTTCAGCGGGCGTCAGCAAAAGATTCAAAGTATTCAAACACTTACTTTAAAGCGTGTACCCTGGTCTTTGGATGGCTTCCTCCCGAGTATCCAACTTTTTCATCTGGCTTTTCGCTTTCGCTTCCCTCTCAACTTTTTCCCTCGCTCTTTTCGTCGCCGTCGTTCGCCTGTGTGAATTTTCCTTTTTTCCAAAGGGATGGGCAAAGGCTGAGGAAGTGACGCGTTAGAGCGCAGAGCTGGATCACTGGTGTTCAATGCAAACCTGAGCGACTCACAGCACAACAGCTGTTTATTTACAGTGTAACCTAGTTACTGTGAATGGGACTTACGTGTTATTAGAAAGCATAATTGCCTCTGTATCAACTTTAATTTATTTAATCTATTATTTTGTTATTTTTTAATTTATTATTAAGTAAAGGGGTCACAAAATAAAATACTCACAAGTCATTAACTAAGTTTTCCTGAAATTTTATTTAAAGGATAAGGATTATTCCTTAGTTGTATTTGTTTGATTGTTGGGTTCCTTCTTACTTGGGTCCACGTTTAAAAATAGCATACTGATAACCTCCTGTTGGGAATATAAGTAACCATTAAGAACATTTAAACATGACTAACCATACAAAACGATACATTTCAAACATTCACTCCAGACTACACATGATTAACATTTATTTATTAAAAAAATACTTGCCTGACATTGCACTCAACATAAATGAACATATATTTATATTTATTTATATTACTATAACTGTCAACAAATAAAATGAGTGTCACACGCACAAAACAAAAACATTACATTTCTCAGTCTCAGTGGAGTGTTGCACGTTTGCTGCTGAATGAGAATAGTCGCAGTGCACATGCTCATGTCCCTTTATTTCTGATCATCAGTGTGTTTTGACTGTTCTTGGACATCTGTGTGGGATTGATGTATGAGGCTGGCAACTCTGATATTAAGGTAAGTTTTTGATTTCAGTAAGAAACTGAAATCAAAAACTTACCTTGTTAATATGGATTTGCTGAAAACAAGGGACGTTTGTTTGTTTTCCTCTGAAAGATCAACCAACTCAACACCACTCGTTAAATTAATTGTCTGAAGAGTATCCAGAATTATTTATTTCCCCCAAACTAGTGAAAAACACAACACATTAGACTATGTTTTTCGTGAACGTCAGAATGCTGTTTCAAAATGTTCTCCCCGTGACCAGAAACTGTCTGCGATGTATGTGCGTTTTTATCATTCGAATGAAAAGTTTGCTAAAACCCCCAAATTCCTTGGGGGGGAAAAAAATACTTCTGTGGTCGCCTCACCAGGCTGTACTGACATATTAAAGGTTATTTTACAGGCTATGGTTATGCTGCATCAGTATGGTAGACAGATTTAACTTTACACTGAATTATTATGTAGGGTTCGACTTCAAATTGACTGCAATTATACTGTCATTCACGGAATGCAGTCCATGAAGTCTAACCTCTTATGCAGCACCACCTAATTGCATCATATTTTTGAAGGGTGTCTGCTATATAATTAACTCATACAGTTGGCCACATCATTTACTACTAATGCAGTCAGTCAGGAACACAGCTCAACATCAGATAGATAGATAGATAGATAGATAGATAGATAGATAGATAGATAGATAGATAGATAGATAGATAGATAGATAGATAGATAGATAGATAGATAGATAGATAGATAGATCAAGGATTTTCTTCCAACAGGTGTTCAGATCAGCTATAGACATTTTTAGGAGTATGTTTCATCAATTTCCTCCCATAGGTTAAAGAAGTCCTAGGTATTCATACAATGGTGCTGGTTAGTGAGTCATTGTTTTTGAGATGTTGTCACAAATGCTCAACATGCCTGCGTGATGATGCAGCCGACAATTCAACAATGGGAGCACACTATTCATTCATCTGACACACACTTTCATTCACTATGAGAAATTTCCTGGAAATTGCAGTAAGTACAGTTATAAAACTGCATTCACAAAATAAGATAACCGGGACAATTTATTCATACAGTGTGTTGTCTGTATCGCCATTAAAAAGCATAAAGGGGATTAATAATTTGGCAGAAGGATGTCTCTAAGATGACTTTCTTATTGAAAAGACGTTGTGAAACCTGTGGGTTTGTATTAAACATCAGTTATTATTTGCACTCCACAGAGATTTCCTTAAGACTAAAATGTTTGGGGGAGTAAGTGTGGGAGAGAGTCTCTGACAGGAAATGACTCCCCTCTCTGCAGCACACACACACACATTGCAGCTGTGTACAGGAAGGCAAAGAGGAAAATGGGTATGCTTAAGCTCTATGGAGCCTGAGAACCACGGAAGTATTGTATCGTTGGCTGTAAAAACCATTAGCTGCACAGGTACCTTAAATATGGTCAATAGCACTAATATTCTAAAACTATATTGTATTAAATAATAACTGTATATTAAAGACGTTGCACAAAACCTATTAATATCGATCCTATAATGATGTTTGTGTTATTTGGTGGAGACACGACAAGATGAAATGCAAAAGACTGATGATAGAGCGTTAGAAAAGTCAAGAACTCTAGACTAGACATGGAGTATAATTTCCCCGTGTTTGGCCTTTCAGGCATTGCTGCATTTAGTTTCTCGTTTTTTCTCGTTTTATTTTTTGAATGACAAGTCAATAGAGGAATACGGCTCTTTGGGACTTATTGAAACGATATGGTTAGGTTTGATTAGTGGAGATGGGCGGAGGCAGGACAGACTATCCGAGCAACATGTGCATGATATCTGCCTTAAAGGCGTAGCTCGGGGCCAAAAGTCTCCACACACCAGCGTCACTGACTTGGCTGATTTCATGGAGCTGCCATTTTGTATCTCCACTAACCGTCAGATCAAGTTGGTCGTCAAAGAAGAAGGAAACAAATGTGCTAATGTTCAGTTTGTGTTTTTATTTACGTATTGCACCAGGTTATATTAAAAATCCTTCAGTTAGATAGCGTAATTCGCGACCGGCTGGCACTTCTTTTCGTAATCAGACAGTTTACAACGACGTCTTGTTTACCTTTTGCGGTAGTAGGAGAGCTAACGCTAACGTTAGCCCGGACGTTAGCTTAGCTAGCTACTAGCGTTAGCTTTCTAACGCAAATTTAAACCTGTGGCGAAATGGCGGCCAACACGACACAGGCAACCCCGACAACTAACTGGTAGGTCACAACTAATTTGATGTGAATATAATATAACATACGACTTAAGTGTGATGATATGATATCTGACAGATGGGTGTCTTCAGTTAGCATTAATGAAGTATTGGCACACTGCTGGAGTTATGTGGGCCGTTGGTTTGGCTAACAGCAGTGTGATTTTTTGAGTGCTAACCTTTTAGATTCGTATAAAGGTTAACGCTATATTGTGTTATCTCCATTTTATGTTGGACAGATTGTGAGTGGTGTCCCTTCACTGAGCCAACCTCGGCTTGTTTATGTGCTGGCTGTTTTGTTTGAAACAAGATAATTATGTAAATGATCGTAGGTCGGCTGGTGTCTTCCGTAACTTAGGCTTTCATAAACATTTACGCCTGCGTAACATTGGACAATGCTCCTTGATGGAAAATGAAAAGCCGGCGTTACATAAATGTGTTACAACGTGTTTTTGTGTTGGTGGCAGGTCCTATGGTGGTACTGGAGAAGGCCAGGTTCATGAAAATCCTGAATGGGAGAAAGCAAGACAGGCTCTAGCGTCCATTAACAAGAATCAGACCTCTGCTAAGACTGCACAAGCTAACCAGACCACAGCAGAGGTGTGTCTTCATCTCTCTGTGTCGTTTTTCATACTTGTCTTGCTGAAATCAGGAGAAGAATTTTAGTTTAGTTTATTCTAATATAACCTTAGATCAAATATGCCTACTATAGATATATTTAAATTGATAAATGACTGGGAATGTTGCTATGAAGAACGGGTTTATCTGTTTCACTAACAAGAACTACCACATGTCCTCTTTATCGTGCTTGCTAGAGGATTTTGACTTTGTTTTCTGGCTTGTAATGCAAGTTGTATATGTATATTATTTCAGGCCAGCCAGTTTCAGCCAGCAGTAACTGACTCTACTGCCATGCAGCAGAGTCAGTACTATCCGTGGTACCAGCAAACTCAACAGCACTATCCTGGATATACATACCCCTATAACTACTATTACCCCATGGCTCCAGTAAGTTCCGTGAGAAATTCTGTTCTTATTAGTGTGTTATCTCAGTAACATTTAATACAAACACAAAGCTGTTCATCCAGGATTGCTAATACATCAGCGTCTCCTCAAATTAACATCTAATGCAAAATGTTTGCATGCAGTTGATGAATTTGAAGTGACAAACTGAACAACATTGCTTGATTTGAATTTTCAGTATGGAGGTGCATATCCACCAAATCAGTACGGTGTACCCCCAGGACAGTACCCAGGAACTCCAACTTCCAATGGACAGGTACAGTGTATTTTGTTATCAAATCTAGTTTTGCTTTATATTTAGCTTTGAGTCAGTTACTCTATTACTCTAAAGGTGACATCATGATAGAACATTTGATCAAATCAGTATTTAGTGTGTGTATGTGTAACCATTTGACTATTATTATCTGTAGCACATTTTTCCCAGATACATTCAGTTTTTGTACGGCTAAAACAGATATTTGTTTTTTTTTATAGCCTCCTCCAGTGCCTGGAATGGAAGACCAGTCTTCCAGCTACTCCTCCCAAACCCAACCCCCTCCCCCTGCTGCTCCCCAGCCACCCCAGAGCCCAACCACCTCAGAAAACCCCCCTCCTCCTCCACCCCCACCCATTCCTCCACCACCCAACTCCCAGTACCCCCCTCCTCCATCACAAAATGCTTATACTGCCAACAACTCGATGCCATACCCACCTGGTGACCCCAACCAAATGCAAGTCTACAATCATTCCCAAGGAAGGACAAACTATGGCCAGAGCTTCCAGGCCCAGAACACCTATCAGCCCTCTCAGAATAACTCTCAGCAACAACAGCAACAGAGTCAGTATGTACCTGGACTCGGTAGAGGGGAGGCCAACAAAAACAAGAACCAAAAGCAAGGACAGCAGCTCTGGCACCGTATGAAACGTATGTTTTTCTGTTAGATTTACAATTTAATATTTAGTTTTAGTTGAATACTACAGGCAATTTTATGTGGTTGTTCAAATTCAGTGTTTAGATATGTTATTTCTGTTCTGCTTTTTTCCATTTTAGCAATTGGAACACAATGTTTACACACACCAAAATGTAAAAAAAAAAAAGATAATTTATGTCTTTGTAGCAAAGAATAATAATCCTATGATGTTAAATTGTTTCGCTATCATAGAGGCCCCTGGGGCAGCTGCCGTGAAGTTCAATCTTCCCAAGAGGCCCTATCAGGTTCAGTGTTCCCCGCTTTCCAATCAGGCTTTTCCTCCAGGTGAGCAGCCCTCAGGAATGAATCAAACACCTTCCTCTCCCGCTACTGCCAGTGCTGCACCTGGAGGTGCTCAGACCCGGTGAGAACTGGTTTGTCTCAAGTAGTTTAATGTCTTTCATAATCTGTGCTCTTAAAAACTGACTATAAGTGTTTTCTCTCCAGACCCCAGGACTGGCCACAAGCCATGAAAGAGTATGTGCAGCGCTGTTTCACCGCCTGTGAGACGGAGGAAGACAAAGATCGTACAGAGAAGGTGCTGAAGGAAGTTCTGCAGGACCGGTTAAAGGATGGTTCTGCTTACACCATTGATTGGACTCGTGAACCACTGCCAGAGTGAGTTTAAGTGTAGATGTGTGTTTGCCTTGCATTGACATTAATGAATTCTGGGATTGCAATGCTAGGATTTCAGACTGCACTGTACTTAAGGGATGCATTTCCTGTTTTTCTCTGAACAGACATTTGATGAGTTGTTGATAGTGTTTCATTACAGACAACATACTTTAAGACTTCAGTGTTGTTTTTTTTGGTTTGCAGACTAAAAGTCAAGCAGGCACAATGGGATACTGTTTCATCCCAGAGGACTTCAGACAACTCATTGAACCGTGGTGGAAGCACAGTGGCTGCAGCTTCAAGAGGAAGGGGCGGAGGACACAGATTAGGCCACTACAGGAATGTTTTTTCTCAAAGGAGCCCATCGTCTAGTTCGTCCCGATCCTCCTCCCGCTCACCATCGCCTTCACATGGCAGACACAGAGATCGCAGCAACCAAAGACACAGGCGCAGGTAAGGGACCGTTTCCTCTGTTTGTCTTTAGTTACGGTAAATGTCCTGTGTACTTCCTGTCTAAGTCTCACATGTCTCTATCCTGCTAGTGATTCTGACTCACAGTCAGACAGCAGCATCTCAAGTGACCTGCGAACTCATCTGTCAAGGCGTAATCAGAAAGGAGGACGCGGCCGTGGTAATGACAAGGATAGAGGACGTGGAGGTGGAGAAAGAGGCAGAGGAAGAGGAGGAAAATCCAACAGAGGAAGACGGTATTTTAATATGTTATCATTCTTTTTGAGGAAGCCTCAAATGGAGTTTTTTTTTCCACTACTGTGCTGCACGGATTGCTTGTGAATAATCTTTAACTTATTTTCCTAGAAATGCGGAGGATTCCAATTCAGCTACTGGAAAGAAGAGGAAAGGCGGCAGTGCTGGTATGGATTTCCATGACCCCAACAGAGAAGCTAAGAAGCAGAGCAGAGCAGCTCGCTTCCACAAGCAGCTGCGCTCGGAGCCCCTGGTTCTCTCCATCAATGCTCTGGACCTACCTGATGGAACCCAGGAGGGCCTTAGCTGGGAGGACTGCCCCATTGTGGGAACATGTCAGGATATCACCAAGTCCTACCTGAGGCTCACCTGTGCCCCTGACCCTTCCACTGTGCGCCCTGTACATGTAAGTTGTTCTTTCCTGTCTGCCTCGTTAATGGACCCTTATGTATCTCCACAGGTCTGAGAAATGTTTTTGGATATCAGCGATACATCTTTAAAATCATTCTGTTAAGAAAACACTGAATTAAACTATCTGTGCCTTTTCTTAACCTTCTTAAGATCCACACTTTAATCTATTTCTTAATTTGCCTTCAACCAGGTGCTGAGAAAATCTATGCAGGCTGTGAAAGCACATTGGAAGACCCACCAGGACTACGTCTATGCCTGTGAACAGATGAAATCCATACGACAGGACCTCACGGTTGGTCATTTGCATATGTTTTTTTTTTGTCTGTCTTTTTCATGGTTATCTTTTCCTTTGTTTACTTCATTATTATTTGATGATTTAGTTTATTTCCCACTTTACTTGCCTTAGGTCCAAGGAGTCCGTACTGACTTCACAGTGGAAGTGTACGAGTGCCATGCACGCATTGCTCTGGAGAAAGTGAGTCTGTTTTTCTTTTACTGTTAAACTACCTTAAAGTGTCAACAGCCTTTATTTAATACTAACTGCATGTGGTTTGTCTTCAGGGAGACCATGAGGAGTTCAACCAGTGTCAGACCCAGCTGAAGGCCCTGTATAAGGACAATCCCTCTGAGAACATTGGAGAGTTTACAGCCTATAGATTACTGTATTACATCTTCACTAAAAACTCTGGAGGTACGGTCATGTCTTTTGGAAGTATTACATAAATGTTAACCCTTGTATGTCCTTTCACATTTTCATATTATTCACTGTCCTTCCAGATTTGACCACTGAGTTGGTGTACTTGACACCTGCGCTGCGGGCAGACGTTTGTGTGGCTCATGCTCTTGCACTCCGTGCTGCCTGGGCATTAGGAAACTTTCGCCGTTTCTTTAAACTCTATCTGGAAGCCCCACGCATGGCTTCGTACCTCATTGACAAGTTTGTAGAAAGAGAACGAAAGATCGCACTCCGGGCCATAGTCAAAACGTACGTCATGCTCCAAAAACTTCTATATCAGGTAGTTTTGGATTCTTTTTTTGTAAACTGACTCATGTTGTTTCTCTGTTTCCTCTGTCCACAGATTTAGACCCGACGTACCAGTGCAGTATGTGCAGTCTGCTCTGGGCTTCACATGCTTAGACTCCTGTATGGCCTTTTTAACTGGGCTAGGTGTCACGTTCACTCCATCTGATCCCCAAAAAATAGACTGCAAAACCAGCACAGCCTCTTTGGCTGCTTCCTGAGGGGGTTGGGGGGGGGGGTAGCCCAGTGAAGGGAGATGCTAGGGGGCCAACATGGATCCTTACATGTTCAATGCTCTGTACTTCAGACACCTCAGTCAGTCCAGATAAGAGTAGCAGCAGACACATACCTGTCAGACCAATACAGACAGATACATGCTAGTTAGGTATGTTGTCAGACCTCAAATGCTGAACTGTTTTAAAAATGAAAAGGAATATCTGCACACACTGTCACCCAGATAGCCTAAAGTCATCTAATTACATTTTTGATGGCAGGATAGCGAGGGAGCAATTTAGATTTTGCATCATGTAATTTCAGCACTTGGAGGCCAAGAAGTTACAAGCAGATCAGGGATGCGCTTACCCTCATGGTTCCTTTACCACCATCAGATTTCAAAGCTAACAGTGTTCTGTTATGTTTTTCCTTCCTCAAGTCAACAGCTCAAAGCCCCGAAGATTCAAGCCGTGACAGTCGGAAAAAGGGAAATGCAAACGGCCCTTCTTCAAGTCTTTCATCCAGCACTTCACTCTTTGAAGTCAAGCCTACAGAAGTAAATCAAATCTACACCTTTATCTTAGAGACTGTGAGAAGATGGTGTAAAGAAGAGGTGGTGGTTTGTATGTCCTGCCCTGCGAATCGTCTAGAGGTGGCTGTTCATCCTGTCCTTATCTCCGCATCCTGTCTGGCCCGTGAAAGGAATGAACTGACGTCTCAAGTCTTGTTCCTGATTTAGTTCTTCAAGTCTCGATCTGATGAGCACTGACTTTGTATGATAAAGCTTAAGTGTTCTTCCTCACTCCATCACACTCCAAGATAAGCTTCACCTTCGTAGTCCCAGCATCCGAAAGCAGAGTGGGATTCTTCCATCTTCCTCAGGTAGAAGTTCCTGCCGTCACCTGGAACCCAGCACAGTCCGTTCACAACCACGAGGCCTGTTTCATCCACGCTGACCATCCGAACCTCACCAGCTGTTCAAGAGAAATAGGATCCATCGGCGGATAACGCTGAAGGAGAATTCCCTGTGGTGGAGAAAAACACGAAGGAAACCTGCAGCTTCTTCCAGAAGGAATAACGAGTGGTTTGTATGCTACGTCTGGTTCTGGTGTCTGCAAGGCTGGTAAGAGAAAGGGACTTCTGGAGTGTGGCGAATGACGACGCACCAGAGATGTTGCCTCACATTTCTTCTGTTAAATGTTCTTTGTCTTGCTTTTTGTGGACAGCAGTATTGGCCTCTCTCTTGACCAATGGAAATAATTATGGAACAGCAATCAGGCTTTCAGTAAGGTTGCTCTTTGGATAAATGAGATGTCAGAACAAATTTGACAATATCCAAAAAGTACCAAAACTGGATTCGGTGAGATCCCAGAAATTTTACTACTAGATTCGGCTGCTGTCTGAATGTCCTGCCACAGTATTTAAACATGAATTTGGAAATGATGTAGACAGTAATGTAATAAAAAGGTGTGTGTTACTTGAGTGCAGACTAATGCTATTACGTCTGTTTTCCTTGTAGCGCTAACCTTTGTAACGTAAAAGCTGCCGTTCCAGCAGAAACTGGTCGGCTTACGTGAAAGGTTTCCATGGCAGTGGAGCCGTCTTATTGAAACTCCAATGTGATTTAGATCTATTTGTCTTCAGGACGCTTGTGCTTTTTAGGACCCAGAATGATACTAGTGGCATTAAATACTTTGATAGATGATAATTGGGAAAATATCTCGTAAATCCCTTGTAATGTTTAAAATTAATCAGCTAAAACATGTCAACAGTAACTATCTCACACTGGCTACCTTTGTGCTGCCTTTTTTTTTTTCTTTTTTTTTTTTTTTTTTGCATATCGAAGGATGTACTGAGATTGGAAGCCTAAGTCCAGAGCGTTCCCATTTTAAGCATGGAGGTTTTTATTGACCAGTATTAATTACCATTGTTGAAACATTGCAGAGTGTGGTGTAATGCATCGGAACAAACGTGAACACAGGCTTGCTGTACAATCCACATGTTTACTTATCGACAGAGTATATTTTTGTAAATAATGTATGATATTACTGTGATTGTTTTTCTTCAAGTAGTGCATAGTTGTTGGGGTTTTTTTTTGTTGTTCACACATGGGTAAGTGTGATTTATTTTAATTTTTCTTTCTCCTTGATTTCACAATACTCTTAGACCGTTTATCTGAACATGTAAACACAGACAGGTCTGGATTGGGTTGTGCTGTTTCATGGTCGCACCAGTGGACACGGTGGAGAAGTCGATGCTGTTTCTCTCACTATAGCCTGAAGACGTTGTTTTTCACAGGCTGTCCGACCAAATTCTGGCAAGATGTCATCAGATTGATATGAGAAAAAAAAAAAAAAAGTTGCTGTTGTTGAAATCAACCCTTTAGCCAGTGAATCACACTTGTGTTGCCGAGCTTGTGTTGGCAGATTGGTTCACTCCAAGCTCTCAACACATTCCCCTGCAAACCTTTGTCAACTGCTCATTGTTGACCATTATTTTAGCAAACTTTTCGTAATGAAAATGATCTCAACATGTCTCCTTTCTTCCCCCCTCCTTCATTTATCTCCTGCCCTCCCTCCGTCCTATTCGCTGCCCCCCCCCCCCCCCCCACCCCCCCCCCCACCCCCCACTCCCCTCCTACCCCTTGAACCTTCCTCCCACACGCCACCAGACGTCTCATCCTTCAGCCTGCAGCGCTGCTGCGTTGCAGGAGCACATGGGAGCGATAAGTGGGCGAACCTCTTCCCAGACGCCTGCCAGAGGGAGAGTGAATTGTGAGCAATCCAAGTCTTGCTTTGACCCACTCGAGTTGAAGCCATACAGCTGATAAAACACATGGGAGCCTCACATAATGAAATGTGGAACATGTGGATGTGCTGCTGATGTGATTTGCTGCTAATATTTAATTATTTTTTTTTATTTCCTTTTTTTTTTTTTTTTGAGATACCTGTTCTAAAACAATGTTAGATTATTAACTAAGTTGCCATGTACTGCTAGTTTCTGTTTGTCCAGATGCATTTGCACTTTTTGAAAAATGTTTGCAGATAATTGATAGATGTGCTTGAGTGGTTTTGTTAAGAATTATTTAGTCATTTGCAGAATTGAGTTACAGCTTTGCTTTGAGAGTTTGAGCCCTTGGCAACAAAAATGTGTCTGGACATACAGAACATATCCTCAAAAGTCAATTAGATATAGATATACAGTGTAGTCTTTTCTTTACATTTTGAGGTCTTAAGCTCATATCATTTGAAATGCTGGTGTGTGCTCCCATGCTTAGGATTCACGTGATTGATTGACCACTTGTGTAGGATTTTTATGCAGGTTAGATAGTGTATATGTGATGTCTCAGGTTTTCAGCACTGAAACAACCAAGGATGTTTGCTATTATTATTTTTTTATGTTATTATTTAGTAAATTCACCCCTGGATGACTAACGGTACACATTTTCATTTAGTTTTGTTCCCCCTCTGGTGCCTGAGTCATGTTTTCTGTATTTTCTGCTCCCATGTTACTGTATACCTCCATCAGTCTTTGTAACTCCTTCCTCGATATTTGACACTGGAAGATCCTCCTCCCCTCACCTGTGTTCATCTCCTGCCATTTCTTTTTAACTAGTCTTTCTTTCTTTCTCTTTTTTCCTCTCCTTGCATGAACTCCTCTCCCCCCTCTTCTGCTCTCTTCCCACATACCTCTAACCAGTATTTGTTTTCATTCTTTTCCTTTTGTGTTGAGTTTGTCTGTGACTGTTGGCTGCGTGCAGCTAGTCACTCTAAATAGTAAGTATTATACGACGTCTGCAGAACTTTAATAGTTTTACGTTGCAGCTCACTAACAACTGAAGCTGAAGGTTTATCTGCAACGCATCCTCCCCGGCCCTCATTCCCATACACACAGATCTGATATGACGAACTGCCATTTTGTAAATACTGTGTAAATACTATCTTTTGAAAAAATCTAATAAAATTCAAGTATAAAGAGCAGCCGGTGTTGACTTTGGATCACTTTTGAGTTTATCATTCACTCAAACGTTTTACCATTTTTCAAATAATAAGCCACTGAAGTGAGGAAATCCACTTGTGTGATCAGTTTATTGTAAAAACAAAACAAAAAAAACCCCATCAAATTTAGATTGGCAGCCACCTGTGACACTGAGTGATAAGAGGACTTAAAACAATGGAGTCATTTCCTTCAGTGCTTCCCTTCACACCCTTAAGTTCAATATATTTGACTTTCAATGTACTTGAGGGATAAAGTAAACACAGGCGGAGCAGGAGAAAGCATAACAAGCTGGTGTGTCTGATTGCAGGAGGGTCACTTTGAAAAGAACAGAAGGAACAAAATAACATGCCATCAGTTAAAGCAGCACAGAATAGAAAGCATGCAGTTTAGTTTATTGGGAAATAAGAGAAAGCACAGTGAGAAAGAACAGCAGGATATATTTTACCGAAAGTGCATTTAAAGTTCATAAATTGCTAATAATAAATGTTTGTGCTCTAAATGCAGTAATGTGCATTTGTGCACTTTTAGATCATATTCACTGAGTAATTCATAATAATGGCTAATTAGAGGAGAGTGAATGCATGGATACAAGTAAACACAAACTCGCTGCTTTAGCATCCAAGTCTATCGAGGTTTACACTGATCAGCCACAACATTAAAACCACTGACAGAAAAAAATAAATAACACTGACCACCTTGTGACAATTAAAGGTTCTGCTAGGAAAAATCTGGACCTGGGATTAGTGTGGATGTTACTTAGACATGTAGCACCGAGCCAGACCAGACCAGGCACCCCCACCCCATAGCAATGACACTCCTTGATGGCAGCAGTTATCCCCAGCAGGATGGAGCCTGACACAGACACACAAAAACAGTTTAGGAGCAACTAAAAAAACATGAAGTACAGCACAAGGTGTTGACCTGGCCTCCAACTTCACTAGATCCCAAACTGATCAAGTATCTGTGAGATGATCCACAGAGGCCTCCCTCCTCAGCCCACAACACCCAAAGGCCCCCACTGAAAGGAGTGAACAATGTGAACCTCCAGTTGATAAGAAACATAAAACAGACCCACACTGTGAATTCTTTGGGGTTTTGTCTGTGTCTCTGCATCCATCTGAAGGTGCTGAATTAAACACACAGAAAGACCAGAGTATTCTGAGTTCTTATTTTCCACCAGAAGAATTCTTGAAAAATCTGTTTTTAATGACTGCGTTACCCTGCTGTCCAACTCCAGAGGAAAAAAGCATGAAAGAGAGAGAAAACTAGGAAATGAATAAATGAATACTCAGGAAAGACAGACTGGCACAAGAAAGGAAGAAAGGCACAAGTGATGCTCAGGATTATTCAGTATACTGAATGGAAGTAATGAATACGAACAAGCACAAACCCATCATTAATAAGCTTGGGAATGGGAAATGTACTCAGGAAAGACAGATTGAAAGAAGAGCTGCAAGAAATAAAGTCAGACAAGAAGAAACAAGAAAGAATAGAAGCTAAGAGTTCGGGGGGAAAGCCAAGTATATTAAATGTAAGTAATAATTGCATACAAACACACACTGTACATTTCACCCTGCTGTCCAACTAGATTAATAAAGGCTGAAGTAAAGAAACAACTACACAGAAAAGCAGAACTGCAAGAGGTTAGTTCAGAAATATCTAAGAGATTAAGAGAGAGAAGAAGAAAAAGAAGAAGAAGAACAGGAGCAAGGAAATAAAGCTAAGCCTACATAGAGCAGCTGAAGAGAAGAATTACGTACCATGCAAAGAGAGAGAAGATCATAAGCAGAAGTTGCAGACAGATAGAAATAGTCTTCACAGAATAGTTATAGAATAAGTAAAAAGAAGATTCAAACCTATGACAAAACTTATACAGAGTAAAGCCAAACACGCTAATAAAGCTAAAGGAATTTAAAAGCAGAAAGTGCAGAAAGGAGGAAGACAGGCCAAGACAGGATTTCATGTACACGTATAAACATGTACAGTATAAACAGTGGTGCAGAACAAGATAGGGGGGAGATAAAACATTTAGACAAGAGGGGAAATAATAACGAGGCAACAGGGTTAAATAAGCAGGGGAAAGGTTTGAAAGAAAAAGTGAGAAAAAAAAAGAAAACAGTTCACAAGGTGGGGTCGCCCCGGCAACAGAGCCGCTCAGGAACGTAAAGACACAGTAAGCGATGAGAAATGGAGACGAGAGACGTTTAAAAGGAGCTGAATCAATAAAGAACAGAGAGGAAAGGAGAGGGAAAACAGTTTTATTCAGAAGTAAACATCAAACAAAGCAAGAAAGAGTGCAACAGAAACTAAGATAAGTCAAGAACAGTTCACTGACACAAGCCAAGAAGTTACTGAGGGAGGACTGAGGGAAAAGATGACAGTAAAAGGTACGCACTGCAGAGTAAAGATGGGAAAATGGTCAGAAGGTGAATGTTCTGCTGATGAGGAGCCTTTGAGCCAGGCCTTTAATCCTGTTAGTTACTGTTCATGAGCAGAAAGATGGAGAGGAAAGGAAGTGAGAGATACTGCGGTCAAACGGTTGTATGGAAAGCTAAAAACATCTGAGAGGTAGATAGTTAGAGGGGGGGAAAAAAAATCAAAGTCCAGCTACATCCTGACAAACAGAAGGTCTGTGTTTGAATAATAAAACCAGTGTCACGGATGTCTGACAGTCAACAGTGTTCATGTACAGTATAATCTCACTATGCTATTCTATGCTCTCACGCTCTCTCTCTCTCACACACACACACACACACACACGCACACACACACACACACACACGTTTGTATGGCTATCTTTGTGAGGACATTCATTGACATAATGCATTCCCTAACCCTTACCCTATTCCTAACCTTAATCTATCCCATTGTCTCAACTCTCAAACAGAATTGAAAAAAAAAAAAAAAGCGAAGAGCGGCCAAAGTGTCCTCACTTTACACCAAACAGTCCTGGTCCTCAGAAAGATAGCTGTACAAAAACACACGCACATATACACGCTCAAAGAAATAAGTCATTTAACATTGTACAAAATGTTTTTGTACAGTCTGACCCCTGAAAAAATCCCAGAAATTAAACACAAAAAGAAAAAAGTCGTTCTCACAGTATTTGTCACCAGCATTAACCATCTACCGACAATACTCTTAATATTCAGAAAAATAATAACCAGTTAAAGGCTGCCTATAAATACATCTTCAGTTTCTCCAGCGGATCGGTCGGTAAATGGGTCCTACGGTACTCAGAACTTCAGTCCATTTTCGGAGAGGATGCTGTGGAGACACGTCTGACGTTTAAGGATCTCATAACCTGTCCTGCAGCGTCCATGTATCAGTCAGTCCCAGAGTTCAAAAGAGGCCTCCTCCCCTCAGTACGGGGTGAAGCGGTTGTATCCTCCCCTGTACAAACTGGCCTGTCGACAGAAGCAGGAAGCCAGCTGTAAGCAGGGTCAGTCAGAACAACATAACTCTCAACAGAGGCTGTGTATGTTTTGACTTAGAGCTCACCATTGTACCAACTCCATATGTCGTCGTTGGTCCAACTGAGTGGTGATAGGGGTCGGCAGCTGTTGCATAAACCCGGCCATATCTGGAGAAAGAAGCCCGGAGCAAATGTAAATGTCACACCAATCAGCCTCTGCAACTTATTCATTTAGCTTTGCAGTTTGATGTCAGCCAGTATTGAGATATCGACGGAAACATTTCAAAGCATTCTCCGCACTCACAAATACTAAATGCTTGTAATTACTTTTCATTCTCTCGTGAATAATAGATGAACTGAAACACACTGCCGTGCGCTAGTAGCAGCTAGGACTAGCTGACAGCAGTGTGTTGGTTTTCCTGTCACAGCCTAAAGTATATTCTCTATATGTTGTTGATGTATTTTTAGTACGAACTCTTCACTGTCTGACACAGGTCTGAATCTAGTACATATCGAATAAAACACAGTAACACACAAAAAGAATTTGTTAGGTTTTATATCCAGTAATATCTCAGTCAGCAGTTTAAATAAAATAAAATAAAACATCATGAACATCTGGACTGAGACCAGAATAAAATAAAAAGTAAACTAACAATTATTAAACACACTTTTATTCATGACCTATCAAATACAGTATGGTTAATAGAGTATCTTTAGAAATTATTAGCTCAGGCTTCAAATTCTATATATATATATTTTTATAATTTTACAACTATTAGCCATAACATTATGACCACCTTCCTAATAGTGTGTAGTTCTCACTTGGGACCAAGACCAAAACACTTGTGACTCATCAGAGAACAGACATGGGCCTTCTGAGGGTGTCTGGTGACAGGACGTTGAGGGAAGGGGCCTCTGTTAATCTTCCCACAGATACTTGATCAGTGTGAGATCTAGTGAATTTGGAGGTCGAGTCAACACATTGTGCTGTTTTTCATGTTTTTTTAAAGTTCCTAAACTGTTTTTGTTTTTAGCTGCATCCTGCTGGGGATGGCTGCTGCCGTTGAGGAGTGTCACTGCTATGTGGTGGGGGTGTCTGGTCTGGTCTAGGGTGGTGCTACATGTCCAAGTAACATCCACATTAATGCCAGGTCCAAAAGTTTCCCAGCAGAACATGGGATTATCATAAAATGGTCAATGTTAGTCACTTTACCTGTTAGTGGTGATAATGTTGTGTGTATATTAAGACAATAATTTTTGTGAGTGTTGTTTGTCTGCCTACCCATCACTGTAGGTCGCTGTGGCAGCAGATGCTGACTGAGCCACTCTGTAAGCTGCAGGATAGCCACCCTGCAAGAGAAAGATAAAATAACAATACAGGAACACAGGAACAGGATAGATGTGTGAAGAACATACAGCCGCAGCAGCTACTTACATAAACTTCTGTTCCATACAGTCCATCCTGATACACAACCCTGAGAAAGGCAGTGAAACGTTAGCAAAAATGCTCACGAGTGAAACAGATAAATGCAGAGCAGGGAGCGGGCACGGAGTCTTACCCAGGGTAGGCGGGCACAGCTGCAGGTGTAGCTGCAGCAGAGCGGATTGTGTTGTAGACAGCTCGACCCCGGCCACGCAGCGCAGAGCCCCGGTAGGCCAGGGTGGGAGTCGCTACGGGGTACGGAAAACTGGCAACTAAAGAAAGAAAGAAAGAAACAGGTAAGTGATATTAAATCTCACAACACTGGTCATCTGTCAGGAACTACATGTCAGAGTTTATTCACCTGTGTAGAGTTCAGGTGCGTACATCGCCCCCATGACAGGGTTGATCTTCCACGGAGAAGCTACACAGGAAGAGAAAATCAGTGTTTTACAAAACCACCAACAATCACTCAGATCTAAAAAAACAAATTATGTTAATTAGCTCTTACTTGAAATGTCACCATTCACGAGCGGCGTCTGGGGCTTCTTGGTAACTACTCTTGCAGTGGCGTTATTAACCTGATGATACAAACAAGAAGTAAAATGCTGTTAAAAAAAAAAAAGATAATTATGAAAAATGTGGAAATCTACAAGTGATCATTATTTATCCTTCCTCACCTCAATCTTTCTGCCTTCCACGATCGTCCCATTCAGCTTTTCTCTTGCTCTGTCGGCCTCAGTAGCACTCTCGAAAGTAACAAATCCAAAGCCCTGCAAGTTTACAGGGTTGTACAGTTTACACCCTTTGTTCGGTAAATTCATTTCCATATTAGTGTTGATCACGTTTGTGTCTCTCTCACCTTAGACCCCCTTTCGTTGAAGATAATTTCTACATCAAGGATCTTTCCAAATTGCTGCAAAAAAACAGAAACAGAAAAACAGATTTCTTGACAGTTCATTTACAGTGTATCGTGTTTATTTTAATTCGAGCACAGGGTATATCTTACACCAAACATCTGGCGGAGGTCTGGGTCTCTGAAGCGAAAAGGGATGTTGGAAACGTGGAGCCTTTTCGGTTGGGCCTTACCTGACCCCTCTTCCTCACTCCCACTTCCTGCTCCGCCCCCTGATGACACCGACACACTGAGAGACTGGGGGTCAGAGGTCACGGGGGCCAAAGCCTCCTCCTGACAGTGAGAAAATATGAAACACGGAAAAAAGGGGAGGAGGAGGAGGAGGAGGAGGAGGAGGCGAACAGATGGACAAAAAGAAAAGAGGGACGTGAAAGAACAAACAAAAACAGAAAGATGGAGAACAAAAGATGGAAAGGGTATGAGTGAGTTGGAGACAGAAGTGAGGAAAAACAGGGAGAGGGCATCAGTAGAAAAACAAAGAAAGAAAAGAGAAGAAATAATGAAGTCAATTCAACATATCCGTCTTTCAGAGAACTTATGTGTGTGTGTGTGTGTGTGAAGATTCAGCCGCGGAAGCATCGCATTAAAGCAAAGACCATTTTCACCAGATCAAGTGAACCAAACCAAAAGTTCAACGAGCATTCAGCAACCAGTGATCCTTCTCAAGCAAATGTAAGGAGGCGTGGAAAGGGCTCCGTTTTAGTGAGGCGTCTTTGAATACATGCCTGAACGAGGGAGTACTGGACGACTGAAGCCCAGCACACTGACAGTAAAGAATACAAACTGATATTAAAACTACATGTGCTCACTCCAGCTGTGGTAAAGAGTGGAAAATGTGTCCTGAGCTCCCCTGAAAAGTACCAACTTAGAGCGGCTGTGATTACAAGAAATTTACACCAAACGGCCGTAACATTATGATCATGATCCCTGGTCGAGTGGAGAACACTGGTGATCTCATTATCATAGCATCAGTGGGTGGGATATAAGGGAGTCTATCAAAAGTGGTCCAGGTAAGGAAAAGTAGTGAACCGGCATCACATTGACGCACATCAGCTAGCACGTTTAGCCTGACGATGAGCTACTGTAGCTCAAATTACTGAGAAAGATTGTGCTGGTTCTAACAGAAGTTGTCGTAAGAGTCAGTGCATCACAGTTTGCCCTAGTGCCTAAAATGAGCCTCAAAACTGGGGCAGTGTGAAAAGGTCGGTCCAGCCTGATGTGTCCGTATACTTCGATTATCTGGGGAACACGTGGCTCCAAGATGCCAGGAACATCTTGTGCTGTTGCCCTGGAGGTGGACTTGGTGTGCATGCTCAGGTGGTGGTGATACATATCAAAATAACATCCACATAAATCCCAGGACCCAGGTTTCCCGGAAGAACATCGCATGGCAATGAGATCACCAGCGTCATCCACTCCAGCAGGTGGTGGTTTTAATGTTGCGGCCGATCCGTAAACCTGCACTGTGTGAAATATAAACTGCCCCATGCAGAACGTTTCAAGGACTAATGTGCCAAAACCAAAACATTCACTAACCCACAATGCACCACGATGCTAGTGTGTGCGCATGTGCGCGCATGTGTGTGTTGGTAAACCAGCATCGTCAATAATTGCAAGGAAAGGGTTAAAAAAATAAAATAAATAGATTTGTAAGACGAATTAATGAGTCCAAACAAGAACGTAAGAGTGAAGAGATCTGCCAGAGAATCAGCTTCAGCAGAAAGAGAAGGAGCAGAGAGAACAGGAAAGAAAAAATGAAACATAAAAGCACAGAAGAATTACTGGAAAATGTTCTACTCTAATGGAAATAACAACTGCAGTCCCAAGACTTGAGTATTAGCATTCTAGTACCACGAGGCAGATAAACCTCAGGCCTCAGTGCAGCAGTAAAAGATAATATTAAAGTAAAACAAGGCAAAGAAGGTGCGCAAAAAGCTCGAAAAGGAAGAGGGTGACGGGGGGAGGGAAGCAAAGGGGACAGAGATCACAACTGAAGGGTCAGTCTGGGGTCACGGTGCTGCTTTTCTGCCAAAGGTTAAAGGTCATTTTTCAAGGGGCATAATTAATAAGTAAGGTGTAGACAGAAGAAGGAAACTCATTCACCCAGGGAGGCATTTCACGAACACGTAAACACACACAGAGACGCTACAGTAGCTACGTGTGGCTAACTATTGTGTACAGCAGACCATCACATCCACCCACACACACACACACACATACAGGCTAGAGTGGAGGGGAGTGGGGGACAGGGAGGGTTGAGTTGGGTGGTGGTGTCATGTCACGATGCAGAATTGGGTTTCTGGACCTGAGCGATATTTCAGAGGGGGAAAGGGGAGTCATCTGGTCAGCCTCCCCCTTTGACCCCCTCACTCCGTGGCGACGTCTCAACTTTTCCCCGAAAATCATCATGGACCCAAGTATGTCAGGGGCTCTAGTAATAAAATATATAGATGGGGCCACAAAACACCATTTATGAGAGGAGGAAGACAGATGTGCTGCAGAAGCAGGACACAGAGCCGAGCTGAGCTAAACAAGTCTGTCTTAATCAGAGTGGGTGTTCTCATGTCTGACAGACACACTGCAAAAAAAAAACAAAAAAAACAAAAAAACAAATAAACAAACAAAAAACAGTAGCACTTATTTCTGGCCGTATTGTGTCTATTATAAAAATGAGAACTCTGCCAATCAGCTCTGAACATTTCAGCCTGTCTCCAAATGACGTATCTGTGAGCTGAATGCTAACCCATGTTGACAGTTATAATGCTAACACGTTGGTTAGCATAATGACAAAGATAATGTCAGGTTCGGCATGCTCATTAGTCAAAAATGCCGAATTAAGTTGAATCTCAACCTGATGCGGAGGTAGACAGGAAGTCACTGCTTGTGGGAACCCTGAATATTTACAGCAAATTTCACAGAAATCCATAGTAGTCAATATCTCTCACAAAAACCTCACTGTGGTATTATAGAGGAAAAATCTAAAGCGTTAAGGTTAGTAAATAAGATTCAACCCTACAAGTGGGGGACAATGTCGTGTTGCTAATGCAAGAAAACAAAACAAAGCAGGTTTCTGCACAAGAATCAATAAGAGGTCAGTTTACTGTCAGAAAATGTGTGTCCCTTTACTGGAGACAGGTTGAAATAATCTTACTGCACAAGCAGTTTTCTACAATAAAATACCGTCACAAACTACATTTTATTTAAAAAAAATAAATAAATCAGGCTACCCCTTGATTCCCTATAGTTTCCTACTTTGAAGGAAGAACCACAGAAACAAACGATGCACAGCAACACTGGATTTCACATGTACAGCCTAGAAAGGTGATCTGTTTTACTACGAAGAACAATAAGACACGGGGAAGGACAAGCGGGAATTTATTTTGAACAACAACAAATCCTGTCAGCTGTCCACCATATTTGCTGTAGTGAGTATGAGCAGCATTTCCTTACAAGGACATGAGAGTGGAGGTGGGGCTCTAAATATAGAAGGAAACTCTATCTGGCCATGTTCCTCTGGTAGGACACAGGAAAGGACTACCTGTAGCCGCAGGGCTGCTTGTCACATTAACTTACTGAGGATCATGTTCTACTGGGACGTGAAGCTCTTGTTACATGTATGATGTGAATTCCAGAAACGTCTCCGCAAACTGCTCTTACCGTGTTACTGGGTGTCAGGGTGTCCGCCCCGTCGAGCTGGGGGCCCTGATAGACTCTGAGCTGGGGATGCTCGGGGTACTCTGAAGTGGCATGTGCGGAGCTGAAGTCGAGGGCTGGCAGTCGACCTGCAGATGTAGGCCCTTGACCTGGTGGAGGGTAGGAGGGAGGTGGAGCGTAGACCTGGGGCAGGGTGGGGTCTCCGCTGCCTGGGCCGGCCTCCTGAGTGGGGCCCCCCTGAGGAAGAGAGCAGAAACATCAGCTGCTGTGAATGTAAACAAGGGGGCTACCAGGCCTCGTTGCTGTTCATCTGCTTTGACCATTCAGGAGTAACACTCAGTAAAAGTCCTAAGGAAGGAATCTGTTTTCTCAGATTCTGATTCAGACCTTTTCACACCTTTTACCAGGCAGATGCCTGCATCACCTTCCGTTTTTAAAAATTCTCCTCTGTTTCTTATGTGTTGTTCTTCAGCTCACTGAATGAAGTGTGATGCTGAATTTCAGAAATACATTTTTTAAACATGTACATGCCCAATCAGGCCGACATATTAATAACTTACAGTAGAAGTACTAGAATTAAAAGAAACGGCTAGAGCTGGAAAGTTTTGACGGTTAAAACTTAACTACAAACATCACATTTATTCCATCTTCTCGGTTTAAATAATTTGCTGCTACTTCCTGTGTCATATATTTACTTGTTAGGGGGTTCTCTTTGAAGATTTGTCCTTTTCATATTATTTTCACACTACAAGAGTGAACAAATACAGTATTTTCCTGCACGAGTATTTGACTCATATTTATGAACAACTGAACAACTAGGACGAATAACTTGGATTTAAACACGTGTTGCTTCATATTAGGAATAAAGTATTGGAAATTCAAGTTAAAGATGCTTAAAATTAAACAATCAGACTTGGACTTGTTCAGTTGTCAGCTCTGACTCAAAGACCCATTAATCAGCCCACTCCAAACCAGTTATCTTGACGAAACAGACAGAAGAAGTGGACTTGACGGGATTATTCATGAGGAAAAAATAAGATTCATGAATTAAGATGCTGTGACTCTTTGGATTTCCTTCTCTGTTACAAGAAATCAGAACTAAATCGCACAGACACAGAGATAAGACAATAGTCCTGCGAAAACTTAAAAGTGCCGAAGTCTGAAAGCATTGTCTTACCCCCTCACTCCATTCCTCGATGTGTGGTGCATTCTCCAATAGCTGCCGCATGTTTAAATGCCAGCTGACCACCCGCCCACCGCACCATAAGTTCTACCCATCCACCAATCACATCAAATGATAGCCAGAGCAAAAGGACCTGGGGTGGTGGGTGGAGGGGGGCAACACCAGCTGTGGACATCTGTAACTGTCAATCACCCTGTCACCCACACCCACCCAGCAGTCACCTACTGCAGACAGACAGCAGACAGAGCTCTCGGCCCCAAGATGAGATATCGATGGATGTGTCCTGGAAACAGCGGCCACGCTAAAGGTCACCTCTAAGAATATCAAGAATATCAGGCTTCAGATGGCTTCACTACCTCGATATATGTCCAAATGACCTTGTGTAAGGATTTAACAGTTCTGGATTATATTTGAGAGACGTCTTTAGGATCATCAGCTCATATATATATTTAAGAACCATACACACGGGTACAGGAGCTGGCTACCTTTATACAACTGTTGTAATGTTGTAATTGGATGCTGTTGCCTACTGTTATCTTTACTACGTTGCAGACATTATGAGACTAGCTCATAAAACACAGCACTTGTTAATTACATTCTTGTCCAAACGTCAGGGTTTTAAAAGAACTTTATCTTACTGGGACAACATAGGTCTGATATTATCTTAAAATCTAAAACAAGTGGCTGAGTTTGATTACCCAAACAGTAACGTGTCATAACAGGAAACTCGTCTATTGCAGCGCTGGTATTCTCACTTAGTGGAGGGATTAGAGGAGTTCTTCCCTGAGTGTGTTCCAACATCCCCTTATTACCTTACAAGTCAAATGAGTCCCCCACCGTCAGGAATTGGAAGAATTCAATTTAAACTCCCTCCCCTGCATCTCATAAAGCCTTATGTAACTCTGTAGGCTCTCTGCACATGAGAGGTGTGAAGGAATTAGATGCTTGTAGATGCTGATAAAGAAGAAACTGGGTTTGCGGTTGAAAGAAAGAAGGAACAAAATGAATGTCCAGTAGGATTACATATGGCCTCTCTGCTGTTCATATGGTGATTGTCAAAAGATTTGGCTTGTCATTTTGTTAAATTGGAGTTTGGACTCTTAGTATCGTAAGGTCACACCAGCAGATGTTATAGCAGATGTTATCTTAAGAACCACACAATTATGAGGAATCATACTAATTGCACGTAAGTAGACAAAAGGTTGCATTATGTTATATTCCTTTACATAGAGAACATACTGTCTACATACAGAACTAGTGGTTGTGCGAGGCTGACATTTAAAGCTAACACAGTGACAAAAGTTGCCAATAAGCCCCAGTAGCTCTGAGGCTGTCGATAGTTGTGCAGTTTTTAGGCGTGAACCAACTGATCTGTCTTTATTGTGTTTATTCATCCTTACGAGAACAAAAAAGTTTCCACTAAATTTCCCGACAAGTCCAGATATTTTAGCGCAAGCCACAAAGGTTAAAGCGGCTCAGCAGTATTTCAAAAACTGGGATGAGCAGGATTTTTCCTCTGGGGACCATGGAGGATTCATGTGCACTACAATGCAATCACCTCAACAGTCCTTCAGTAGAAATATTTTGGTCTGACTGATAAATTCCACAAGTTTGTAACTCAAACTCCATCACACCTGAGTGCAGTCACTCTATAGACCATACTATATTTAACACGCTGCAACACGTTTTCAAACGTGTCAACACTAACCTGTGCCTGTATTGTGTCATTTTTATCTCAAGAAACAACCAATGAGCAGCTGCCTCTGCCGCCCTCCCGGATAAAACACTGACAGATGTTGGAAGATAACACAGTCTGTTAGATATCACTGTCAACCCTCCTCTCTTTTATTTGTATCCCCACAGACTGGAACCACCAGCCACTGTGCCTCATTCGGTATCATGGTGTCAGCAAGTGTGCAGACGCTGTCTTCTCCTCTCCTCCCTAACAGGCTTTTTTTTGATTGCCATTTGTTCCCTCGTCCTCTCGTCTCCCTCCTCAGCTGTCAGTTTGTGGTCAGAGGTCAACGGCTCGGAGCCAGGTGCCTGCTGGGACAGCTGTCACGGGATTTACACAAGCTGAAGCTAACTGCAGATGTGGCCTTTTAGTGCTGGCCAAGTTGCAAATGCTCCCAAAACGTAGCTTAATAAAGGGAACTTAATAGTGTTTCTTAAGAACGTACGTTTTCTTTCCATCTATTCATTCTGCACGCTTTATTGAAAATATTTTTTGCTTCTCGGAGAAAGAGAAGTCGGCCACAGTAATCTCTGAATGGAGGGGGTGTCCTCTCCGAACAGAGGCTGCTCTTAAATAATACAGAAACAGATGTCACACTTAAATCCTGCAGACACGTCTGCAAGAAGCTAACACAGGAGTGCTCTGTCCTCAGATAAAACTATTCAAACTATTTTCAGTCCCAGTCACTTTCAGACAATCCCTATCTCTGCACCTGTTTTCCCAAAGTAGCCTGCTAAAGTTTCATACACAAAAAGACTATGCACTATTATGCTTGAAGATCTAAATACTGAACGTCTAAATGCACAGACGGCCGGTTTCACACACTTTTTTTTTAAACACCCTTGACTGCAGAAAACAAGATAGGTGACAGAATCTCCTTCAGTGATAATGCAGGAGAGGAGGGCTAAAAATACAGCTGGTGTGAAGCACAGAGACAAGGTAGAGAGAGACCAGAGGCGTTGTGGCATTAGTGGCATGTCAGGGACACTTGCTGCTCGTATCACTGAGACTGCTGGACTAAAGATAACCCCTTAAGGTATTCTTACTATTAAATAAATAAGATGTTTCACAACAGTGTGCTTGGTACCGTTCCCATCTGGCCATCTTTAATTCATCATTCCTCTATTCTCTGCTGAGCTGAGATATTAAGCAACAGATCACTAAACTAAATCAGATGTAAGACATGACTCATTTACTCAAGAAATATTTGGGTCCTTTGGTTTGTTCTGAGGAATTGAATGTTTTCCTTCTCAACTGGAATATGCTGGCTTTGTGCTTTACTGGAGATTTATTTCCAAGTTACCATAAAAACTAATTTAGAGCAGAAAGAGATTAGTTAACAGAAATAATCAGCAGTTTGATCAAGTTTGAGAATAAAGTAACAGTTCAACGAGTGTTATTAATTTAGTTTTTATCAACAACACAACAGCTGGGGGTTTAAGACATGATGATGGACATTTTTCACACTTTTCGGTCATGTTTCCACCTGACATAATCTGTGAATCTGAAGAGGACATTATTTCCTGCAGCTGTGGAGTTAATAAATCTCATCTTTGGTCATACTGTTAGCGATCTTGTTGCTAATTCCTGGCCTCTGGATCTGAGTCTGTCAATTAAAAATACAAGTCATGCAGCCTCCTTATGAGTCTTAGCAAACATTTCTGTGACACCGTACTGGTGCAGAACAAATGAGGAACGGTTTACCTGAACTATGCCGGGGTAGCATGTGGTTGTCTGTGGATAGACGGGGAGTCCATAAGGCTGGAGAATCACAGTGGGCGAGGAGAGCATAGCCAAAAAACAAGGGGACAGGGAACAGAGGAAGATGGGAGGAAAAGGAGAGCAGGGGAAAAGGAAGGGTTAATATGGACGCTGAAGAGCAGGCAGTCGGGTCTGAAAAATAGAAGAAAAAATCCAACAGGAGAAAACAGAAGATCCAAGAGGGTGAATGGAAAGAAAGGTTAAGACTCTGTGTCAGCTCGCAGTTGAGTCAACCTAAAAGCTCCTGAAAACAGCCAATTCGCTGTCCGGAAAAGACAGGATATAGACCAGTGAAAGAGAAAGCAATTGAGCTTCTGTGTGTCCATCGGTTTATCATGGAGCCTGACAGACAGAAACACATGCTCAGGGTCTCATTTCAGAGTTATATAAATAGTCACCCATGTCCTTCTCTCTGAGTTTACCACCTTACCTCCCTCACTCTCACACATTTTGTAATCAAGGTTTCTCAAAACTTATTAGACATTTTTGGATCATTGCAGCTCCATTGTGAGAGAAAGACAGGTGTCCTCATCAGGCCTATTGCCTCAGTTAAGTGTTTTGTGCACATAAAGTTATATTTTCCACCATTTAATAGTTGTATATTTACAATATATACAATTCACACCTAAACAAGCAGGGACACGTCTTACTTTTAAACTTATACCCTCCAATGTGCTCAGCTATTGTTTTATTGTTGACCAACAGGTTGCGACAGCGCTGACATGTCCACTTCCGTTCGGGCGGCGATAGGCATGATGGGACATGTAGTTCCCGGTCAGGTCCTATAAATTAATGGGAGCTTCCTTTAACTTCCTCTTTACTACGCGAGCCTGAGCGAGACAGGTACGAGCAGCCTACACGGCCTACATCACGGCACACACTCATTGTATATGGACACACACGTTTACACAAATTAACAGGAAGTAAAATGAACAGCAAACGTATATTTTTAGGTAGTTAGTATCTTATTTTGCGACGTATTTTTAAAGCAGAAACGTGTTTCTTTCGGCTAAGCTAATGCTAGCTTGACACACTGAGCAACGTGGTGCGGTGCAGCTGCGGCCTAGTCCCTTGGCTGATAAATGGCTGATTTCTGGCGTATTTAAGCATCCATTGCTTCCAGTTTTAAGCACACTTATTTTAATTAGTTTAATTTTCTCCCACACCGCTGCTGATGGATCATTGTGTTGCGCACAACAACTATATTCATGTCTCCGTTAACTTACTTAACGGACAAACATTGGCTTCACAATGCTCTACTCCGGTGGCAGTTGTTGGGGCACAGAAAGCATAAATTCACAACAACAGAACACTGTCATGTAAACCTAATGCAGAAGTTGGGAATTTGATATAGCTTGTTACATTGCTATGGAAATGAAAGGACTATGATATTAAAGTCTAACCATCTTAACCGAATTTAATGTAGGATTGGTTCCAATCACGTATCATTACACTAATCATTTATTATAAAGCTGTTTATTTTTCACTGAATGTGTGACTGAAAAGTAGTACATCTAATGTGTGTAATCTAATATTGATATTGCAGGCACCTTAAAGCCGCCATGCCCGTTGCCAGGAGTTGGGTTTGTCGTAAGACATACGTCACCCCCCGTCGTCCCTTCGAGAAGTCCCGTCTCGACCAGGAGTTGAAACTCATCGGTATGCTGGGATTTAGAATTAACTTATATCTTATGTTGCTCTTGGTTGTGCACTGAACACTAACTCGGTTCAATCTTCTCCTCAGGCGAGTATGGACTGAGAAACAAGCGTGAGGTGTGGAGGGTCAAGTTCACGCTGGCCAAGATCCGTAAGGCTGCCAGAGAGCTGCTCACTCTGGATGAGAAGGACCCCAAGCGTCTGTTTGAAGGTAAGCAAAATAGATTAAAGTGAACTCATGCTGGCCAATGATTTAACTTCAAACTTTCAGACTTTACTGTGGTGTCACGAATTCCTCGTCAATGAGGCCAGTATTTTGACTCAACTGACAAACTGTACGTTGTGGGTGTGCTCCTGTATTTGGAATAGTAAATCTTTATTTTGTGGGTTTCCAGGTAATGCTTTGCTCAGGCGTCTGGTGAGAATTGGTGTGCTGGATGAGGGTAAGATGAAGCTCGATTACATCCTCGGTCTGAAGGTTGAGGATTTCTTGGAGAGGAGGCTGCAGACACAGGTCTTCAAGCTTGGACTTGCCAAGAGCATCCACCATGCCCGTGTCCTTATCCGCCAGAGGCACATTCGGTAAGATCACATGTCTTGTATGAAAGAAGTGTCACACAATCAAGGGTCTTTAAAGGGACTCGCAAGAACTGTCATATTGCTTCCTCTTCCATCAGAGGACCATGAAGCTGTAACACTCCCCGTTGAGATCTGTTAAACATTTCAGCAAGGTCAATTCGGTATCAAAACCGTATACCTTGTCAGTAAACATTGCCCAGAGCCAATCCTGCCGCTGAAGGCTGAGACTGTGCCACTCTGGTGTTGTGGCTGTCGGGTAAGGTATGGGGGATTGCACCTCGGGCAATTATAGTTTCACTACACCTTGTGTTTTTTTAATGTAGGCTGATGATTTAAGATACATATTCAGATTCCCTGTGGTGTCAAGAATTCCTCGTCAATGAAGCCTGCAGTAAACCAATGAAACTAGCCGACAATTTATACATTTAGACCATTTGTGTATATAATGGACATTCTTGATAGCAGAACATGTGAAAAATAAACAGGTATACTAAAAATCCCCTTGTTTCTTGGCAGTGTGCGCAAGCAGGTGGTGAACATCCCTTCCTTCGTGGTCCGCCTGGACAGCCAGAAGCACATTGACTTCTCCCTGAGGTCTCCATACGGCGGTGGACGCCCAGGCCGCGTCAAGAGAAAGAACGCCAAGAAGGGCCAGGGTGGAGCTGGAGGAGCTGACGACGAGGAGGAGGATTAAGAAGGATGTCGTCCAGGAGGTGTTATGATATGATACTCCCTGTTCTGTCAACTTCTAAATAATAAAAAGTGGTCTAACCAGAGAACTATGGTCGTCTTTTTATTGCATGTGTCTAAAAAAGTTTGTACAGTATTATACAATAGCTATAACAAAAGTGTGTAGTATTGCACCAATGTATTTTTACTGTATCAGGCTCCTAAATATGTTTAAAGTTTGAGTGGTACGGTCCGCACCCCTTCAGTTAGAATGGTATGGCCTGCGTCATGGCGTCATTTCATGAACCAGGAAGTGAACGAAGTGTACGTAGAGGTGTGGATGGGTAGGTTGTAGCATTCATTTCTGGGTAGGAGTGCAGGCGGCTTCAAACCCCGGTGTTTTAACACTATAAACGTAAGTAAAACTTAGTAACTGTAGTTTGGTCGTGAGTCGTGTTGCTAACGTTTGCATAGCTTTCTGAAATAGTGAGCAAAACCAACGTATCTCAATGGCTGCTCTGCTTTCAAGTCCTCTTTGGTTTGTCGTGGTTTATGTGCTATATGTTGGTGTTGGCTGATGATTTCATTATTAGTTACTTGTTAAATGCAGGCTTACTTGACATGGCAGTGTAGTAACCCTTGATCGTATCGTAGCTTATTAGCCATGTTTTAGTTGGTACCAAATGAAGCTCGTGTTTCATATTTCAACAAGAATCATTGTGTCACAAAGTGTTGCATTACACTGAGCGGACGTTGCCTTAATTGGGAACTGACACGATGAGACACTTGTGAAACACACATAGATTTTTATCACTTGGTCGTGGTTTTGAGGAGGCAATGTTCATATGAATGAGGTAGTTTATTTAACTACTTACGCTAAGTCAAATAGTTTATATTGTTACCCAAGTAAAGGTATGTGTTTCCAGGACATGACATTTGCAGTATTAAATATTATCTGCAGAACTGCCTCCATCTTTCCTGTGGCAAATGTTTACATGCTTCTGAGAAATTAAGATAAGAAAAATGCCTTCACATGAAGTGAAACCTTTGCAGTATTTGGTCTGTATTTGGTTTGACCAGCTACTCAAACCTCAACATTTGCACAGATATTAATGATATTATTCACATCATGGAAAGAACAAGTAGGAAGTGCGAATACATTTTCTGTCACTCGACTCATTGATACAACGTTTTCAGGTCTATTTGTTTACAGTATGGTTTCATTTTTTGATAAAGACTTCTTTTGAAAAGTATGCTCTGACTAATATTCAAACCATTTTAGTGAAGAAAGTACTTTATTCATTTAAAAACTTAACATTCCTCTGCTGCAGATCAGTTCTGTTAAATCTCAAAGCTATTTATGGGAAAACTTCTCACCAACGAGTCACAACTTTGCATGTTTGTTGACTGCTAAGTGTCTGCATAGATGAAGAGAAATGCATCACATTGAACATATATAAGTTCTCCTGCAATAATAATACAAATCATCAGTATAGTCCAGTATTAAAATGAAATATATTATGTAGAGTCTGGTTAACGTCGTTAAAAAAGTTTGGTCTTGCTATTTTGAACCACCTCTTTGCTAAATTAAACTATGCTGTTCACACCTCTGGTATAAGTGTTGCCAACCAGCCTGGTGCATAACAAATACGTGTGCAGGGACATTGGTCTGACTTCCAGTCTGGTTGCTAACCACTCAGTAGTATAATTCACCGCACCGTTGATACATATAAACGCCCAGCTCTATTTGTATGTGACCTTTGGAAAACACTAAGTAACATCCTTACAATGCCACGTGATTTAATCAGTACATAGTACTTGCTTGTCGTTATTAGCTACAGAACAGCAGAATCCATTGATGCGTGTAATTATCTTTTTTTTCCTTCTTCTTTTTTTGAAGTTTATATGTTTCTGTGCCAGCAGCGCAATGTCTCCTGATGAGCTGGTCTATTTGGGAATCCTTGCTGTTTCCATCCCTGCTGGATTCCTCTTCCGTTACCTCAGTGAGTAGTTTGGTTTCTGTTGAAGATACGGACATATACTCGCTTCAGAAGCTGAAAATGTGCTTAGCTCTACTCTCTGCTTACGGATTAGTGATGTTTTATCTGGTGTTTGTGAAAAAGCACTTGTTAATCTGCTCTTCTGTTCAGGGTTCTGGACAGTGTGCTCCTTAATCTCGTGTCAAGGCTGTAAACAGTCTTCTCTTTTGTGATTATGGTCGTCAAGAACACACAAAAAATGAATGGACCACTCCTGTGTGTAGAGCAAACAAGTGTGAATCACGAGGACCTCAGTCCTTTCTGTAAACCATACAGATGACTTTGACAAGCATGTCGTAATGACCTTACCATCTCCATCTGTTGGCATTGGAGCAGAATGAAAGAGCAATTTGTCAAAATCAACTAATTTTGCAGATTTACATTTTTCGCAACCATATATCTGCTGGGTGACTTAACTGTCTGCTTTCTATCATGTCAGGTCCACCTGTGAAGCAGGGGGCAGCTCTTCTTCTGGGCCTCTCCATCACCATCGCCACCTGTCACATTCACACACTCCACTCGCTGGTGACCGTAATCGGAACATGGATTATTATAAAGAGCAGCTGGCGGTGAGGGATTAAACATGTTTCACTGTACGACGTACGCACTGTGAGTGCAAGAGTCAGAATGCCAGGTCAATTGATAAGTCTGACAAAAATGCCTCAAGGTCTAAGATCATTTCTTAAAATGGTTTCACACCCACTGATGTGCAGGCGCCAAATCTCATACTGGACAAACATCACAGGAGATTGTTTTTTAAAATAATTGAAACACACTGAAATCTCCTGTAAGATTGTCTGATCTCGAATGTCAGCACTGATCCACACGACACACAGAAGATCCCCATGAGTGCACAACATGGATCAGATATAGTGCATCTCAACTTGTGTCTCTTGTGTCTTCAAGGCGAGCCCCAGCACTGAGCCTCACCTGGACCTTCCTCTACCTCCTCTTTTTCCGGTTGATCACTTGGTTTGGCCTCCCACAGCCAACTCCGTTCGCCAACGCCGTCCAGCTGCTTCTCACGCTCAAGGTACAGAAACCTGAGGGCTCTGCATGAAGTCCGCGCGACCGAGAAGTCGCCGGATCGGTTTATCTGTGACGAGTCTTTTTGATTCTTACTCAGATGGTGAGTCTGGCCAATGAGGTGCACAGCTTCCACATGGAGAAGAAAAAGGAAGTGAGCTCTTTTGCCAAGTCTCCCGTCATCGGTGGTCTGTCTCAGGAGCCCTCCCTCTACGACATCCTGTCCTATAGTTATTGTTACGTCGGTATAATGACCGGTAAGTGTATGGAGATATTTACTCATACTGATGTGTTGCTGTGATATTCATGTCAACATTCAATAATGAAGTGTGTGTGAGCTATTAATATTCATGTGCTGTTTGTCGATGAAGTTCATTTGCTTTTGCATGAATGTTAACCGCTGTCTCTCTTTGTCTCACTTTGTCTCACTTTGTCTCACTGCTACTTGTCCAATATTGTGAGTCCATATTTCTTTTAGTATTATTTGTGTTCGCTTCCAGTTGTCATATGGTTCTGCTCTTTTGTTTCATGCCCCTTCCTATTCATCTCCCATTTTCCTCCAATGTTCCCTTTTGTATCTTGCATTGTCCTTGTTGTCCGTTGTTGTCTATCACCGCCTTCTCACCGCCGCATTTGTCCCATCCATCTCCCCAAAGGCCCGTTCTTTCGCTTCCAAACTTACATTGACTGGCTGAGGCAGCCGAGCCCGCTGGCTCTGCCGTGCTGGGAGCCGTGTCTGCAGCGTTTGAAGCTGGTCCCGGTCTACGGCGCTCTGTTCCTGGCTGTCAACTCTTTCTTTCCACTGGCCTACGTCCGCACAGACGAGTTCCTGGATGAAAACGTTTTCTTCAGGTATTGGTTGAAATGCTGCCCTGATAATATCCTTTCATAAATTACTAATTGTTTGCCAGTCATATAAGATGTTATCTAGTGCTAAGTGAAGTGCACTGGATTGATTTAAACAAATACTATAAACTACATAACAGGGTCCTTCTGAATAAGCATAACAGCAACATTTTAATTGGGTATTTAAGTTTGTGGAATAATATGGAAAAAGAGCCACGGGTCTTTTCCAACGTTAAAAAGCTCCATACTGTACGTGCAGCACATGCTCCTGACTGAACTACTTCTTAAATGTGTGTCTAGGTGTGACCGTGGTGTCAAAATATGTCTTGATGATCAAAACCCAAGTGGACAGGCGAGACACATCATCATTCACACTTACTATGTTAATGTGTTGGCAGACAAACACCACAGATAATTTGCAAGTGTGAGCTAAGTAAACAGAAATCGTTGAAGAACTAATCCACTCTACCGCCACAGAGTATTCCGACTCACATCAGTCTCATCTCAAATCACTGATCATTTCAATCATAGGTGCACTGTCACCTAAACAACCGACACTGATGAAAACACTGATGACGTATTTTCTGGTGGTTAGGGACACATCAGGACACATTAGCGTTTACACTGCAGCATGTTGTGATGTGATTGCCCAGGGTGTCTTTAAAACTAGATGTAAATAGGGTCTAATATGTTGGAGGAAGAGCTTGTTAACACTGTTGTAGTTAAGGAAAGTAAAAAAAAAACAACAACATTTATCTCAAATAAAAAGTCTGAAGTACAATTCTAATTATGGAGGGCACTGAAAGTTCATTCTAGATGTGATAAGATAGTGGTAAATAACCGTTTCTTTCTGGTCCTCTCTCTCCATCACCAGGATGTTCTACATGGTCGCCGTGTTCTTCGTGTTCAGGATGCGTTTCTATTCAGCGTGGTGCGGAGCCGAGGCCGGTTGCATCAGCGCAGGCCTGGGCTGCTATCCAGAAAAGTCACTCTCCAAGCCCGGAGGAGGACCCAGTGTCAACTACAGGTACATTATCACAGGATTAACACGAAAAGAAGATGCATCACTTTTTGTGTGTATGTAAAATAAAACAATCCTGTTTTTGTTGCTGAAACACTGCACTCATACAAGTCTCTTTCCTTTTCTCTTGTGTCCAGCCCTGATCCCAGCGCTGAGGAGAAATACGACTTCAAAACCGTTCAGAATATTGACTGTTACAACACTGACTTCTGCGTGAAGGTCCGACACGGCATGCGTTACTGGAACATGACGGTTCAGTGGTGGCTGCATAACTACATCTACCCCAACGCCCCCTTCAAAGCATACACACTCAGGTACGTGCTGCAGGTTGTTCTTATTTCGCATTTTACAAAACTGCAAAGATATAACGGACAGCATCTCCAGTCTTTAATATATGTCTTCTTGTTCTCTAATAATTTTACAGATACACTTTTAACTCTAAGTATCGAAACTCAGCAGGCACGTCATCAATGGTTTAATGTTTAAGCTAATTCTGCTGTCATAAAATAAACTATTGAAAAGTGAGGTTGGCTTTATTCTACATGTGATAAGTAACACGTGTCAGAACACACTCTTAGGGTTTTCCCCCTTCCACTAAAGATGTAACTGTTTTTTTAATTATTATCCAGCTGCATATCTTTACACACTGATCAACCACAACATTAAAACCACTGACAGAGGAAGTAAACAACATTGACCGCCCCGTGTCTTCAAGTAATAAGACTTTCAGACTTCCTCTGTCTGTCTCCACCTCTCAGGGCTGGCTGGACCATGTTCATCAGCGCCTACTGGCATGGACTTCATGTTGGCTACTACCTCTCCTTCCTCACCATCCCCCTGTGCATCGCAGCGGAGTCCGCCATGGAGGCCTCCGTCCGCTCCAAACTGGGTCCTCGTGGACAGAACATCTTCGACTGGATTCACTGGTTCCTGAAGATGAGGGCCTACGACTACATGTGCATGGGCTTCGTGCTGCTCAAGGCCTCGGACACCGTCAACTACTGGATGTCCATCTACTTTGTCATGCACGTCATTGCCGTGGCCTGTATAATAGTAGGCAGGGTCCTAAAGGGAGGGAAAAGAGAAGGGAGGAGAGAGGATAAGGAGCAAAGAAGGGAGGGGGAGAAGATAGAAAACGTGAAGGAGAAAAGTGGAGAGAAAGCAGAGTGAATGGAGGTTCAGAATAACTGGTTGGATGCTTTTTGCGACAGGAGATATTTCATGGCTAGAATTTCAAACACTGATCGCACCATCATTCATCACACAGGTCAAATCTCACATCTAGTAAGAACTCAATTTAATCAAAAACACAGGCAAAGTGTGACTGTAAAACACAGTTAAAGGTCACAACAGGGACATTTTACATTTTTAAATATACGTAAAAGTACTGTGAGGACTGGGAGTCGCGTGCTTGAGCTCAGTGAATGTTATTTTTCTAGTGTGAGTGACAGCTGGGGTGTACACGGTTAATTCACTCCTCTCAGCTGTGTGGATTTGATGTGACTGTATTTCTAAGCACCAAGTACAGTTTTAAACATTTTGGAATTGCGTTTCTAGTCTAAAAGGCGGCGGTTGAAATGTCGAGATGCTGTTTGAAAGACAGGTAGTTAGGCTGGTCATAATTATTTAATAAAGACAAATTCAGAAATATTGGCACATTTCTGTAACAAACCAAGCATTCCAGCAGCAGATGATGGACAGTTAATATTGTGGCGCTGCCAGATTATAATAGCAATGTTAGAATTGAAACCTTTAAGTTAAGTTTAAAGCAGCATTTTGAAGTCCAGATTATGTTTCTTTTTCTGCCTATTAACAGGAGTAAAACCCAACTAGCGTTTCTGTGCTTTAACTTACACTGTTGTTCCTGTGAATCCCAAATGTTTCTGTGTTTATTTTTTTCCCTGTCACTGTTCAGCCGTAGATCGTTCCAGGAACATACACACTGCAGCAGTGTTCTTATCCGGTGAAGCATGCGCCATATGAAAGATAGCAACTGTCCGTTCACTGCCAACATCTCTGTACTGCCATTATGCACCATCCAGGGTTGGGACCAATCATGTGATACAAAACTTTGCAAGTTTTACGTTGTGACTGCAGGCTGCCGACTCGAGTCAGTTGGGAGCCGGAGAAACTGTTGAAATTGTTATCACATTGTTAATAGGCAACCTTTGACTTTCTGTGATTATTTTTAGCAACATGTATTTGACTGGTAGTTGTCTGAAGCGATGATATAAAACAATAACCTGCCAAATGCAGGAAAATGGAGTAAACCGTTTACAGCTACCTGTTGAGTTTTCACTCATTCTTGTCTCAAGCTGCATGAGAACTGCTGTATCTCTATTTTATATAAATACGCCTGAGAGCAGTATTGACAGACTGTGTCTTCCTGTGTGTTTTTTGTTCTCCATATCCTTGGGCCTAAGATCATTTGAATTATAAATGTACTTTTGTGTTAATGCAGCTTTTTTTCCTTTCTGTGCCAAAACTGTACCCTTCCCTTGGAGAAATGGTTTCCTTTTGTTATTATTGTCATTGCACAGTTAGGATTGTGAATACTAGTCATCCCGTTAACAGTTCATGTCCTGACTATATATTTTTCTGCCTTTTGTCTGTTCCATGTGTTTGTCTTTGGCTTCACATGCTGCACAGCTGTAACTGCTTTGTTACATGTTCAATACATATCAGCGTTTCCTCACCAGTGTAGTTTCCTTACCTTCAAAAAAAAAATAAATACTTTGTATCATCGTTTAAGTATTCGTTTTCTGTAAAGTTCCTTATTGTCTTAATTGTAGGATTTAGCTGATAGAAAAGGGCTCAAATTTCTTTGGCTGTCAGACAGGGAAGTCATTAGTAAACAAAAAAACACCTGCTACCTGCAGTAGCTCCTTTCATCCACACTCTAAGCCAGTCCATTTATTCAGATATATCACGTGGCTGAAGCTTTAACACCACTGTTGGTTGTTAAGAGCGTTTAGGCAGCAACTATCACCTTGGATATAATGGGTTAAATCATACAAGGAAGTACCTGTGTGGTCATTTACACAGGGAGTAAAGTCCATGAGAGGAGATATCACGGAAGTAATTACTGGAGAAGCGTATCCCTATGAGGAGCTGGTTCTCTTGTTTGTCTCAGTTTGAATTTTTTGTGTGTTAGATGTGGGTACAGACTAAAGCTACTTGTGCTGAACTTCATCAGAGAAATGGCCAACGCACTACAAAGAATATGGTCAAGTAAGTTTTTATTTACTGATCCCATTTAAACCTTTGTTTTCAACGCTGACATTATCTGACTTGAATATGAAAGTAACATTACTGTTGATATGGAATCTTTTTACAGTCAAGTCTTTCACTGTTTTTCTGTCGTTGAATCAACCACCCACAGGGAACAATTCCTTTGGCAAGCAGCGATCACTCCAGTTACGACGGGTTTCATCTCAAGTGCCCAATCAGAACAACGCTCAGTCCAACTGGAACTCTGGTCCTCAGGAGGACGATGAAGAGAGTAACCATGGGACGCGCCCGGAGCTCAGGAATACTCATCTGCCCATGGCACTGAAGAGAGCTGTCTGGTAAGACACATGGTTACGCATATGCTATCCAGTGTAGAACTCAGCTCAGATCAGAAGATGGAGACAGCGTTCAGTATGATAACCAGGAAACAAAACTCTTCTCATGTTGGCCAGTTAATCAACTGAACATAAAGTACATTTTTCCAATTCCAAACAAGGGAGAGTTATTCAATTTTCTAATAATCTCCACTGAAAATAAAGCCATCTTTGGACATATTGTTGTCCCCTCCTGTTGGGTTGCGCGTTGACGTATGGTCAGCTGACCTGATCATTACCCATACCTAGCCCTTTGCACACACTGTGCTACTAATCATCCTAACTCACGCTCTGTTAGTCTGGTTATTAGTTGGTGCAATGCTCTGTTGTTGTTGTAGTGCAGTGTCTTTTTTATAAGTATATTGTCTTGTGAATGTATTGTTTGTCTTTGCCCTGTCTCTCGGCTATGCACTCTTGGCACTGTTTGTCTGCACCATCTGCATCGTCCTTCCTGTTTTTCCCATTTGCACCGTCTTGTATCGTCTGCATAAGCTTGCACACGTGCACTTTATGCAACCCCTTCTTTGGCTCCATGGTTTGAGGAACATCATGTCATCTCTCACTGTATACTGCACCTGCCATTCATGGTTAAAATGACAAAGAAAACCTCTTTTAACTTTGACCTTAATTATTAGATTAATTGTTATTGAATTATAGACTACTTTAAAAGGAGAAAGTAAGTGTTGCTGGTAAGTATAAAACTTATTTAAACTCCAGAGTTATTAAAGTTATAAAAATGTCCATTACAGGGCGGTGCAGCAAATGCAGGTGCCTGTGGTTTCCACAGCCGACTCCTGGAGATGGAAGAAGACCAAATTTCTGCGTTATGTCCGAAACAAAAAAAAAGAGGTTGTTCACTTTCTTGTGCCGTGGCACAAGACCTTGCAAAAGATTGGAGGTTAGATGTCGAATATCTCTCTTTATATTTTCAGAATAGTTAGCATTTTACTAAACTGCTACCCTTTCCCCCCTACAGGGAACTTTGGAGGTGGCGTCCAGTCTTACTTCCTGTTCCTGAGATTCCTGGTGGTTCTCAATTTTGTTTCTTTCTTGCTGATTGCTGGATTTGTCCTGATCCCCAGCATCGTCTTCAGATCTGGGGCGACCCCCACCTCAAACATGACAGGTAACGATGTGTTACCTAACAGTGTTTCATTTCACTTTAACTTAAGGGCAACTCAAGGCAGCGGCATGACATGCTCCCCTTGTTTAGCGCACTTAAGTCTAAAATCAGGACGCCCTCTCACAGTTTGATGCAATGGTTTCCAGGCAACAGCCCTGACATAGAGACCGGGCCGTTCGTGGGAGTAAATGTAGGGGCAGCAGTACCAGTTGTGGTATTTCCCTCAGAAACTGAAGAAAAAAAAAGCTCACTTGTGCATGAGCGGAAAATATTCAGGATGTGGGACTTAATGGTACATTTATAACAGATACCGAAGATACAATACTGAAACATTTACCTACGCACAATGAAGATTATAAGCCAACCCTAAAATATTTTTAGTGAGATGATGTATCACTTTTTCCGACTCTACAGGAAAACTTCCTCAATCTAGATGACTGTATAAGGATTAATACTTTCAGTCTTTAGCCACAGGCCTAGATCTCATCTATCTCATTCTTCATCTCGCTTCCTTTTAACTTTCATTTGATGAAATTAAAGGCATCGGAATGACCTTTATGTTCAGAAAAGAGGCATGGAAACCGATGTCAGTATTAACACTGACATCACTGATAACACTGATAGAGTGTGAGATTGTTAAAGCTGTTTACTTACCACTTTTTACAGGTACAGAGATATCTCTCACAGATCCAGAGAAATGCATGCATTATGACCCTAATCCTCAAGGCCTGGTGAAGTTCTATAGTTACTTCCTCGACTTACTTTCAGGAACGGTGAGACTCGCACAACACACACTTGTGCATGAATGGTCCTTTATATTGGTAATGTTGTTATCATCAGGTGCTATTAATATTATTATGGCTCTTCTTGCCAGTCATAAAAGCACAATATGAACATAACCCTGAAACTGAAGCAGCTAAATGGAATTTAGCCTTGATTCATTTTATGATTTACACCTGTGTAAACACTAAGTCAGGTCGTCTCGCAGTTTACATTTGTATAATGAACGTCTACAATTATGGAACACAAGTATCTTAGCTGATCTGATTTAAAACATGAAGGCAGGTTGCAAAATTCTCCATAATGGACAGATTCTCAATTGTAGTACCTGCAGAAGTATATGTTCATTCTTACTTTGAAAGTTCATTTTATGTATATTTAATCTGTCATGCCCAGTGACTATCCTCTCCTCTATATTCAGGGCATCATAGAGTATACCTACCTGTTTTATGGCTACTACAGCAGCTCAGTGGTGGAGTTCGCAAACTTCTCCTACAACATTCCCCTTGCCTACCTCTTCACTGCCGGCTTCTACTTTTTGTTTTGCCTCATTTGCATCATAGCACGGTCAGTCTGTGGTTCAGATCGATTATTTCCAGAGACGGCGTGACATTTTAATAGGCCCGTGCTCAGTCACCTTGACTCACATCTGTATTGTAACCCACAGCATGGGGAGTGCAGCTCGAGTTGCTGTGGCAACGGGAGACCGCACTGTGGGCACCTACAGCATGATCGTGTTCACCGGATGGGACTATGGTTACCTGGGAGACCGAGCTACAAAACTGAAGCAGAAAAACATCCGCTACCGGCTACAGGTCAGCAGGGATCTATCCTACTTAACTGGATGAAGGGAAAGAAAAAAAGAGTACATGTAATCATTCCTTTAATGCATTTAACTGACCCTTTGACCTCATCTCTCTTGTCTCCCTCTGCCAGGTGGATCTGGAGGAGGAGAGGATAAAGAAACGGGCAGCGGCACTGGACATGAATAAAAAAATTGCTTTGTACTCTGTCCGTGTTGTTATGTTTCTTTTTGCAGCTGGGCTCATTGCAGCGGCCTTCTATTGCATCTTCAGGGCCACCACGTTCAGCCAGGTGAATGGTGTGAAAGTAGTGAGATGATGGCAACGTGATCTTTTTATTGCCTTTGCTGAAAGTTTGTCTGTCATACAGGAAATGAGCACGACTACAGGGATTGTGGGTTTGTTTTTTGAGTATCTGCCCTCCATTGTCATCACCGCTGGAATCTTCCTGGTGCCTACGCTGTGTGACCAGATCGCCTTGGTAGAGAAATATTCCCCCAGCACTACTATCATTCTGGCGCTATTAAGGTGTGCACAAGTTTCTTTAAGAGCATTTCATTTATTCACATTTGTAGAAGCTGGAAAAGGTTTGAGAAAACACAAAATAATGAGATAAAACACGTTAACAGTGGCGTGTTACGATGTGTGACTGCATCGGAGCACCACTGATCTAACAGTCCCAGATCTGTGTTCAGTTACTGAGTGAAGATCTACAGTAATTTTTTTTGTCCATTTTCAGGGCAGTGGTCTTGCGTCTGGTGAGTCTGGGCATCCTAATCTTTACTCTGTGGAGCCAGATCACCTGCACCGGAAACCAAGGTCATAAAAACTGTGAAGAGTGTCAGTACAATGAATTGTACCCGGTAATTACACCACTTGACTGTCTTTCAGCGCATTTAATAGTTCATGTATGGCCGCACTGTCTACAGCATAAAAGCCTCTGTGATTGCTATATTGGATTATATGTGTTTCTTTGAGTGACATGTCAACTTTGAATAATTTCACCGTGCTCACTTTATGAGAGAGGTTTGTCTGTTTTTGTTTGTGCAATGTGTTTAAGTGCTGGGAAACCCGCGTGGGACAGGAGATGTACAAGCTGACGCTGTTTGACCTCCTCATCACCATTGCGGTGCTGGTTCTGGTTGAATTTCCACGCAGGTATAAATCACTGAGCCTACATGAAACAAGACGGAGGTTGTGAAAACGTATTTAAGATAACGGTAAAACAGTGTGACGTGTTTATAGCATGACGTTAGACTGTGTGGTGTTGTTGTGTGTCAGGATGGTGGTGGACCACTCGTCTAGTAAGTTGGCTCAGTGGGTGGGTCGCCAGGAGTTTGTGGTTCCCTCCAATGTGCTCGGCCTTGTTTACGGTCAGACTGTGGTCTGGACAGGAGCTCTTTTTTGCCCCCTGTTGCCCCTCATCAACACCATCAAGTTTATCATCCTCTTCTACTGCAAGAAGGTAAAGTCACACCCTTAACACGGTCAGCATTTCAAAGAATATTTGTTGGTTTGGTCCCTAAACCTGTTTTATGCCCCCGCTTTCATTTCACAGATCACACTCTTCTATAACTGTCGACCAGCAGTGAAGACATTTCGTTCTACCACCTCTGCCATCTTTTTCCTGTTAGTGCTCCTGTTGGGTTTGGGCTTAGCGACCGCTGTCATGATTTACAGTGTTTCTGAGTGAGTGCTGGTTAATCCATTCTTCTTTTTAACAAAACAGGCAGATTAAAATGTCCATCATGAGACAGCTGACATTTAATATAATATCTTTGCATAAACATATTCTCCATGTATCACTCCTTCCAAACAGGATCCGCCCTTCCAGGGCTTGTGGGCCGTTCCGTTTCTCACAAAACATGTGGATGACTGTTCCTACCTCTTTCTACAACCTCTCCACAGTTACACAAGAGTTTCTGTTCTTCATTGGCTCCCAGGCATTCTCCATCCCTCTTTTTGCATTATCATGGTGAGATCATTACTCAAGCATTATATACCGTACAGTTTTGTAAACTAAACCATAAAATGCGACCATGAATATTTGATGGCTCTTCACTGTCTATTGAGAATTGTGTCTCTTTTCTCCCCGACAGTGTGATCATGTTCTACTTCATAGCTTTAGCTTCTGTCTATGGTAAAAGTGTTGCACTGCTGAGAAATCGGCTTAAATTGGTAAGTTGTTGCATTCAGCATTACAGTCTAAATTTTGACCATTTGACATGTTTCTTAAGACTCTCTTTGATTTAAAGGAGGAACAAGACAAGCAGTTCTTGGTCAAGCAGATTCAGAAGCTGAGTTGTCACATACCACAGCACAATGCAGGAGTGCAAGACTGAACATGTGGACCATGTTTGGCTTCTGCAAACCTCCTTATCTCCTTATTGTCTTGAAAAAAAAAAGAGATAAATGTATGAAAATCAGTGTAAATTGTTTAATGGTTAAGCTACAGAAATGCCTTTAATATAGTTGCAAAGTTGTACTTATTTTGTTTGTCCAAGAAAATCCATTTGTACGTGTTCTTTCTTTTGCATAATAAAATGAGAGGACTTAAAGCGCCACCTGGTGTCACAAGTGTGTTTCTGCTTCAAAGTGCAGCCCGTGTTTACTTCCTGTTTGGGGTAACTTGTTCCTGTGTGTGTGTGTGTGCTACTGCTGCTGCAGCCTCCAGCAAAACGTCAAGTTACCGACAGTATTTGTCTCGACTTTTAAATCTTACGATGATGAAGATATAAGTGCGCTGTCTGGGTGTAAGTTAAATGTGTCTGTTCACGGCCGCGTTAAAGTTAATGTTGCGGCGAAGTGTTTCAAAAGCAACCTCGGCTAATGTTAGCTTAAAGGGAAGCTAACTTATTGTGAATACGTTGGCTATTCTGGCATCTCTGCCTTCATATTTAGCTACTGCTTCGCTCAATGACCCGTTTCCTCTCACTACAAACGGTTCCGGTTTTGTGAACGAATTTGACTGAAACTATTTTCTTCTGCTATAGTCGGAGCTAGCCTGCCAAGCTAACCGGCTGCTAAAATACTGTGGGGTAGCAACAGTCGCCAAGGCAACAATGAACATCCTTCCAAAAAAGAGCTGGCACGTGCGCAACAAAGACAACGTCGCGCGCGTCCGGAGGGACGAGGCCCAGGCAGCAGAAGAGGAGCGCGAGGCCAAGCGTCGCGTGGAGCGTGCAGAACAAGAGGTGATGTCGCGTGATTATTTCCCAGGTTAAAGAACGGTGATGAGTAGCATATATTTTCAAGATTAACAGGGACATTTAGCTGATTAGATGTCATCCATGTCATTTTAAGATGCACGTGCATGTCATCCAAGTTATGGTTTATCTAAAACCAAAGTTAAAACTCAAGCGGCTGGATTTGAGATGTTTCACCTCTGCAGTCTGCGTACATCTGAATGACAAGGGACACTCTTTTGAGGACGGCAACATTCAGACAAATGGTGGTTTGAAATAATCCAATTCCTGTAGGTGCCCCTTAACATTTATCCCCAACATGTTTCACCCCTGTTTTACACCTCGAGGCCAGAGGTTCAGGCTGTTAATGGGTTGTATGAGAAACACTAAGTCCAGTACAAACCAGGATAATCTGAGCAACTTCCTCTGATTACAGTTACTTTCTGATTGTAACAGGACCCTTGTCATGTGAGTGTCATGTGTGCACCAACCACAGATGTTATAATAATAAAAACTGAAACTCTCTATTACTGATTTAAAACCGAAGAAGCCCCTTTAATAAGAGGGGAAACTCCACATGTGTTGCAGGTGCTTTAAATTTTACCCGCTATGTTTATATCGGTGACATAAACACTTCAGAATACAGCCTCTGAATTTGAACACAGACTAGAGTGAACACCCCTTTAAAACCTAAATTAATTGTTGTATTAGAAATGGGTAGATTTGGCTGGATGTATTTTTATTTTATTTTTTTTTAGATGTTTTTAGATGTTTTAGGAAGACAGTGATATAAGAGAGCGATACTTTGACATGTGTCAACATGTGTTGTGACATCGCAGCATTAACCTTAACATAAATGAGGATTATTTTATGCTATGAAGCCCCTTTTTGTACTCTGAACTAAATGGAGCTGTAGCTGGGTGGTAGTATAAATGTGTTTCTTAGTTTAAATTTGTAAAAATGCCACAAATAGCAATTATTCATTTCTTCATGGTTGGGTCGTAATAGCCAAAACATTAAAATAGAGTTAGCCCTTGCTTATTAAATGTCTACGATATACAGGTTTCATTCTTGTTTGGATATTTACTTTATAATATTTCTCTCCACAGGCCCGTACAGAGTATCTGAGGAGGAAATCTCGAGCTGCTCTCGAGGCAGCGGGAGGAAGGAGAGATGAGGACGACGATGAACAGAGTGGAGGAAGTAGAGCTCTGGAGCATCTCAACCTTTTTCCTCTGGAGGAGTCCTCGGAGAAGAAAGGAAATGAGGAGTATCTCAAAGAAAAGAAAGATGAAAAGGTGACAATGCTGGTGCCGCTCTCTCTGTTTCTTGTTAGCTGGCCCAGAGCTGTTTAATTTTAGAATACACCCACTTGCCAGTTTATTAGGCACAACAGTGAAAATGAATTGATTGTGATATGACACTAAATTGTAGGTTCATAGAGGTTTTGGTATCCAGCATCTGTATCTGTTTAAAATAACTGAGAGAGCTGTTGATTCAACTGTGTTTTCATTTTGGAGTCTGTGGTTTCTAGTACTATTATGTTGTACCGGGAAATGCTCTATCATGTTGACAACCCCTGTTTTAGTGGATATAGGCTGAATATCAGAAGCACTTTTGTTTCATAAAATACATTTTAACAAACCACAATCCACATCCTCCAAAAATGACCATTAAGCTTAATTGCCACCGTTCTGATGCTGTTTCAACATAAATTGAACATTTTAACGGTCATGAAGGAGGATTTAGTGCAGTACAATTATATTAGAGTGTATTATTATTGTAGCAGCCCACCTTCAACGTCCATACAACGTTTCAGACGGACAAATAAACATGAGGTTTTCCGATCACGTCTTAGTAAATGTCAAAACGTTGCTCATAACCAAGACAAAATTAAAAATGTGATATATTAAGATTTTCATTATTGCTTTTTCTGTATCAACTCAATTCAAATTAATGACGCCACAAATTTCGTTTTCCCCTGTCCTCCTTTTTCTTTCTTTCTAGGAGAAGCAGGAGCGAGCCATCGGCTTACTGGTGTCTTTAGGACCTCAACCAGGGACTGAGGTGACTCCATGGTATCTGAAAACCAGCGCAGACAAAGAAGAGCAAAGGAGCAAAGACAAAGAAAAGAAGAAGGGAATTAGTGAAGAGGAGAGAGAAAAGAAAGATCGTAGATTAAAGGACAGTCTGGACCCGTTGAAAGACATGAAGAAAGCTATGGGTGTGAAAGACAGAAAGGAGCACAAGAGCAGGACAAGGGAAAAGAGAGACAAAGGAGAGAAGAGGAGCAGTGGAGAGAGGTAAGAATGACAATACGGGCTTTTTAGGGGCTCGTCATTTTTATTCTCTGGGTGTCAAACTTGCATTGATTCATTCATTCTGAGTATCATCCGTAACAAAATGTCTTCTCATGTCTTGTCCAGCTCCATAGAAAGGTTACGAGCTGAGAGGTTGCAGAGGGAGGCTGAAGAAAGGAGGAGAGCTCAGGCCCTTATTGACCAGAAGAACAACAAAGGGAAGGAGCCTGGGAGAGAAGTAAACGAGAGGGAGAGGCCGTACAACAGCGCCTACTTCCCAGAACTTGCCAGAAAGCGTCAAAGACGGGATCAGGATAGCTGGAGAGATGAGATTTTGAAATCTTGAGTTGTCCTTGTTGTGTTTTTTTGTTTTTGTTTTTTTGAAGACTGCTGTGTGTCCCTTCATCAAGAAAATTGTTATTTTCTAAAAGTTGGTGAGATTTTAGGACCCCAATGTCCCATTTTCATTTAAGTTATTTCCCGCCATAAAACGTTGCAGAGGTTAGGGGTCATGTTCAGCCGCAGCTTCCTCTGCCCCTGCAGCGTTTCGCTCTTGAACGCATCAGCGGGGCAGATGGTTGCCATCACAGGGGGCTTGAAGCTCAGGCTGTCAACACAGACAACACTCTGTGAACAACTGTTCTTATATTAATGTGAAAATCTGTATGTATGCATGAAGACATTGTGACTGTGCTGAACCTATAAATCCATCTACACAACTATTTGATTGCTTTCTTATACCGATGACCGATCAAACGTTTAACTCAGTTTTCAGTCAGTTCTACGACCTTTGGCGCTTTTCCTTTTCTGAATGGACATCTTTTAGTTTTGTTGGTTGTCACCGTGGGCTCCAAAAAAATGATTTGTAATGTATATTAACTTGCCATTTCATTAGGTACATTTGTGAAAACCAAAGCCTCTTCTTATTTACCAGTCCTGCACTAAATTATTTTGACAACACCATTTTAGTTGGAGAGCTGTTGGCTAAATAACAGAACCCCCTTTGTGTTTCATTCAGTGCAATTCAACTGGACCACAAACTACATCCTCCAAATTTTTCATAGAGTTTAATATATTTAGAACGTGAAGTGGTTTCACTACAGGACTGTGTACCTAATGAACCGGCAAGTAAAGACAAACGCCGGTAAATGTTGATCATTAGAAAGAAAATAGATTGTTAAAGGTTCATTTTTTGTTATTTGATTGCTCAAAGTAATTAAACATTTGCCCGTTTTGTTGGTGGTGTGGGCCTTTCCACTGAAGACACTTGTGCGTGTCACAGTAGGAAAGGACAGGTATGAATAATAAAATGAATGCATTCCAAGCAACTGCTTCGCTTTCCTGATGCTGTCCATGCTGACTCACCATCACACTGTCATGGTTTACTGGGACACTTCATTAGATCACAAGTCAGAATGTTAAAAAGACCTTTTTTGGTATGCGAAATACACTTCTACTTTTATGAGTAATGTTGGGTTGTTTTACATCTATTATTTAATTTATTAACCTCATTTAAATCTCAGACAAAAAAAAAAAAAAAAACAATTCTCAATATCCCTTTAACACAGTGGACATTCATACCTTGCTATGCTTAATTTATATTCAACCCGAAGGTCCTGCTATGGATACTGAAGTGATTTTGCCAGGATTTAAAAATCCAATTTCAGATCAATATAAACCCGCGATATACTCACCGCCATCTCCCACTGGGGATATTATCACTGGGATTTCTTTCTTTATTTATTAATTTTAAATACCATTAGAATGATCAAGCCGGACCATGACAATGCGCGCCCCGTGAGTCTGACGTAGGCTGGCGGAGGAGAAAAACACAGACAACCTCCAACACCGTGAGACAGGGAGGAAGAAAACACACAAATCTAAGTGGCGGTGGTGGTGGTGGTGGTGGTGGTGGTAGGGGGGGAAACAGCGGCTGGTTGTTTTCAGCAGACGAGACGGAGGCAGAGCGGCGGACGATGTGCGGCGAGGATGCACAATAGAGCATCTCACACACCGTGTTTAATTGCGGATTAGAGCCGAGGGGGGGAGGAGGAGGAGGAGGAGGAGGAGGTGGATGAGGAGGAGGAGGCGGAGGAGGAGGGGGAGAGAGAGCACAACAAGGAAGGCAAGGAGACGCTCTTTATTATTAGGAGAAGAGGGGGGGTAGAGACGGAGACCGACGTGAGCCCGGAGACGGCCCAGACCGTGGCGGCGTTGACGGGAGAGAGGAGGACACCGACAGCTCGGATGGTGTTGTTGCTCCGGACGCGGCGACGATGCGGCCACACTGCTGGGTGATGGTAGCGGTGGCGGCGATCATGTCGTACTTCAGCCCGGAGAGAGCCCTCGGAGCTCCGCAGAGGGAAGGTGAGAGGAGTCGGAGGAGAGGGAGGAGGAGGAGGAGGGGGAGGAGAGGGGGTTTAAAACCTGTCAGTGATGCTGGAGAAAGGAGGAGAGAAAGGGGGGATGTTATAGTCAGTCATGAAAAGGCCTCTCCACATCCATACTGTGTTATCAGTTTGAGACATAATGCGAAGTGTTATTGCAGTATGTGGCTGACTTAATCATAGCAGGAGCGAGGCTGATTGGGTGATGGGTAGGGGAACATATTTGCATGCGGTGATGAAAATACTGGGGAGGGGGGAGGTGAGGGGGATTCGGTCTCGGGCCTCCCATCGATGCCTTTTAAAAACAACATGCACGTATAGCAGGATAAAAATCGTCGGTCAGCGCGAGATATTTCGTCTATAAATAGCCTCCGCTTGGCACCGGAGCTTATTTAGCCTATTAACCACTGCTGGCATCTTTATTTTTCTCCAACCTGAATATGCCGTCTCCTCCACCCCCCACACCAAGAGCTGGCAGAGTGTTGTGTTTGTGTAATGTGTGCAGTCATTGTATTGTGGTGTATTGTTTTGATAAGGGCTGTTGGCACAGTGGCTGGTGGAAAAGGCCCTGTGTTAGGTTCCTATTTATATGCAGTGTCTGTCTGGACATCTGTCTAGGGAAAGATGAAAGAATAGCACTGCTCAGGAATTGTGCGTCAGGATTGGAGCCACTAGTTATGTTTGTGATGCGTGTTCAGGGGGCTGCACAGCCAGCAGGAGGTCATTTATACTTTACATTTTGCACCTGTTCTGTAGGTGCAGCGATAAACGTTGACGCGGTCGACTGTTACATTTATCTCAGTTTCATGTGCTCGATCTCATCTGGATAGTTCATTGGAATCCACCGTGCCATTTTTCTTTTATTAGCAACAGACCGGGCCCTTTCACCAGCCTACAGTTTGATACAAAGGTGGTTTTATATTCTGAGCACATCTCCAGGTACCTTTTCTCTGGCTGCCTGTTTGCATCCTGCTCTCTTTATGCTGAAACTTTTTTTTGTGAGCGCAACAACAGCGAATAGAGAATGATCCGCAAGATCCTGCGAGATCCATCCTTTCCAGCAAAAATATGACACAATTTAACATATTTTGATCCAATTTTCACGGCATTTAAACGGATGAATTATTAAACGTACTTTACCATTTATGAATGCAGTGTTTACAATATCATGACCTTGTGAAGGAATGCATTTTGGGATTTTTATAAGGGAGACAGAGAATGAACCTGGGATAAATTGAGACAGCACAGAAAAGCATATTATATAAATATAAATTACCCCATCCTTTTTGAGACTGTACTATAGTATTTGGTGGTAGAATTTGAAATAACCTCCTGATGTTTGTCTAAAAGGCAGTTAACAAAGAAGAGCTGAGTCTTTACTTACAGAGGTTTGGTTTTAATATACATGTCCTTCATTGTGTGAGTTGGACACCTCCTGACTGTTTCAAGATGTTGTTGCATGTAGAAAATGTTAGTCATGTTTACCCTTTACATTTTGGCTATAATGAACCTATAAACAACACCTGAAGGGTATTTAACCTCGCTGCCCTGCCCCTTTTCTTTTCTACAGATGGTTCACTTCCCACAATCGACCACGTTGAGGTACAAATATCAAATGTCCCAATCCCTCCCTCTCTCACCTGAGTAGCAAACCTTCCCAATTTGAGTAATTCTTTTCCAGTTTCCAATCCCTTCCTAATTAGCGCTCCTCTTTACCTACATGATAACTCCAGCCAACCCTCCCCTGCTTCTTAACTGTGTTTCCTGAGTGGAATGCCGTTTCTGATATTTCCCTTTTCCCCATGCTTTGTTCCTTACTGGAATGGTATATTCTCCCGGTTTCAAGCTTTGATTCCAGTCTCTGTTTTCTTTTACTGATTCAGACAATGTTTTTCTTCTTGAGCTCAGTTTGTTTTCCCGCTTTTTTTTTTCTCCCCGAATCCCTGAAGCAAACTGTCCATTGGGGTTTTCCACTGTGTCCCAACCCTGCCGCTGTACGAAAACGCTCCAATGGTTTCCCTCTGAGCAAAACACCTATATCACAAGATTTTACACTTTTCTGATTCAGTGAACTCTCTCTTTTCGTTCTCACTGATTCAAACCTGTCACTGCCCTCCTTGTAGAAGCGCGACAAACCCAGAGTTTCTGCATTAAACCTTTCCTCTCCCTGTATTTTCTTCCTGTTTTCCGCCCAGTTTCCACGACCAGGGCCGCGTCGCTCTCTCCTCCGCCCTACGTTGTCATCCTCATCTCTTGCTCGGGGCTCGTCTCGTTCGTTCTGCTGCTCCTCACCTGTCTGTGCTGTAAGAGAGGAGGTGTGGGGTTCAATGTAAGTCTTCAACATGTAAGAGAATTATTCACCTCTCTCTGCCTTTGCCTTTTCAGTTGCTCACACCTTTTGTGCATGTTTGTGTGGTTCTTATACGAGCCAGACTCGATAAAGACTAGGAATATAAATGTAGAAATGGTCGTCTCTCGGACTAGACTCGACCAAGTCTCGTTCTTCAGACCTGACAGTGTTGTGTTTACCTTCATATTCTAATTTCTTAATTTAAAGTTGATGCTTAATTCAGTTTTATTATCATGTGAAGTAATACAGCTGATTTTATGGTATGTTGTATTTTTCTATGTATGCGTTGTGCCTCGACTAGGAGTTTGACAATGCAGATGGGGAGGAGTGCTCTGGAGGCTCCAGTCCCATCCAGGAGGACAGCCTTTCATCATGTCCCTCCCTCCCTGAGGTTTACACCTTGCCAGTCAGAGACCGGCCCAACTGCCCCTCCCTGCAGGATGGAGCAGGTAACAAGTTGAAGCTAACGTCATCCGACTCTCATTTACGCATAGCGTTATATGCCTTAAAACGAAGATGACGTGCTGTCCTGCAATAAACTCCCTCGAGGTCTGTTACCTGAATCACTGATGTGGATACATTGAAGGTCTTAAACTGAGTGCACTGGACTCTGCTCTGAACCTCAGTGAAGTGGAAACAATTTAATCGGAGAAAATTCTGCATCATGGCTCCGAGTGAGCGAGCCAAAGTGGCCACAGACAGAGATAGCGCTGGCACACAGTGGAGTGGAATACTTGTCTCTCTTTTTATTCAAGCCCCCTTCAGTTCAAAGATTTTTTTTTATGTATTGTTTCTTTGTTTCTTTGGATTCGTGTATGTGCAGCGTTTAAACTCGAAATTTAAAATTGTTCCAAAATCTGTTAAAGACAAAATATTGCTGGATGCTTAGTGTAAGATATAAATGCATGAACTTCTGCGAGGGTGATGCAGAAACCCTTACTGCAGTAAGGCTGCACCTATGAATGTTTTATCACAACATCAAAAAGTGAAAAAATGCTTGTCACAGTCTCCTCCAACACTGTGTCGATCCATTTTTGTCTTGTCAGGTCCTCGTGTCTTAATTTCATTTGATGAACAGAATCAACCCAAAAAATCATTTAATTTAATAATGTCACCAGAATCAGCAGATTCTCAGCTTCAACAATTAATCAATTATCAGGGTAGTTGCAGATGAATTTGTGTATTTCAAATGACTGTCGCTTGCTGTGTGTCAAAACACGTCCAGAATGGATCTTTAATGTTGTTTGCAATATCAGCATCCACTGTGTGTACTGCATTTACCTGACTGCATCAGTTTTCATAGCATATTCCTGTTAATGTTAAAAGCATTATTACCCTCATCTTGTCTTTTTCTTTCAGACTCGAAATATCAATGCTTCAAAAGACACACTTTAAACTACCTTCAAGAGATAGGAAATGGCTGGTTTGGAAAGGTAACACAACCCCGCCTCCCATTCAGCTACCGCAGATTCTGTTTTATTTTTGTTAAGGTTTTCTTTCTTAGAACATCCTCTTGCCCTTTTGGATTTAATTCTGGCTGCAAGCCATATCACAAGTCCTAACTCAAAATAGTTGTTTTAGTGCCAGCCTCCTTCTCCTGGGCGCCCTTCCACGTTATTGTCCATCAATCTCTTGTAGGTTATCCTGGCTGAAGTGCTGTGTGACTGCAGCTCCTCTCAAGCTGTGGTGAAGGAGCTGCGTGTCAGCGCCAGCCCTCTGGAGCAGAGGAAGTTCTTGGCTGAGTGCGAGCCGTACAGGTGGGAGAAACCTCTAAATCTCGGGTAGCCATTTTGAGGCCTTAAAACGAGACTATGTTGCTTTTGCTGAGCATTAGGCACTGCCAGCACAAGTGGATGTGAGTATGGAGTTATGATAGCACGAAGCTACTGTAAGTAGGAATCTAAAATAAGCCCACATCCAAGTTATATATGTAAACAGTATTTCAGTATAATAATAATTTGTCTTGATGGGTTTTGTGTCCTTAAAAATGCTAGTCATGATCTAACTATTGTGTGGATAGTACATAGTGTCACTATGTCTATCCATCCTCATCTCTGGTTTCTGTTCCTTCCTTTAGGAGCCTTAAGCATCCTAATATCCTTCAGTGTTTGGGGCAGTGCAGTGAGAGCATCCCCTTCCTCCTGGTTATGGAGTTCTGTCAGCTGGTAAGTACAAGCCGTAATCTGGGACAAAGTTAAATTGGAACATGAAGGGACAAAATAACACTCAAATGTCATAGGAGGTACACAGAGCATTGCTGCAAATGCTTAAGCATCTTTAAGGCTTAATTAATTGCCTTGTGTATCAACTGGCAGACCTCTCCTGTTGCTTATTAATCCCGTTCATTTCCACGTAGTATAACTCTCAGGATGTCTACTCTTCCTTGCAGGTTTGAGTGACATCAGGATTGTTTTATTTATTTATTTAAATGTGCTTCTATTTTGTTTTTCAGGAATTAGTATTATGGATGCTCTGGTATTTCTGAAATTAGTTTTGCGTCAGTACAGTCGGTTTGTTTTCCTTCTCTTAGCCCGTTCAATCACCGGCTGATTAAGAAATCCGTGTGAGTGGACTCTTGGGCCAAACAAACACACAAGCGGATCAATTACCACAACACAGTGGAGAGAAGACAAACAACTCTGCAGTTCTCAAAGATGGCTATTACCCTCCCTGATAAAACCCCCCATATCCTCCTTTCCGCACAGATATTTTTCATCCTGTTACACAGCCCTCATTTTATTTCCTTGCCCTTCTTGGAGCACAAATGACTAGCACAAAGGCTGCCAGCTCATTAACAATTCCTCTGCTGCTTTTGAGGCTGTGTGATGGAGAACACCTAAAATGTGATGTATTTACTGCAGAAGTCGCAAATATCATTGCCCTTATGGGGTTGCTGCAGGTTTTTATTTCTGTTTTAGGAGACTGAACAAAACACTTGGCTCACACGGCCGTGGCCAAACTGGCACTAATTCATTCTCCACTTAGACCCACATACAGCGCAACTCATCAAAACACATCATTGTCGTGATCTTAGGGTGACCTGAAGAGGTATCTCCGAGCCCAGCGTAAGTCAGATGGGATGACTCCAGACCTGCCGACCAGGGACCTCCTGACTCTTCAGAGAATGGCTTTTGAGATCACCTCAGGTCTGCTGCACCTACATGAAAACAACTACATCCACAGGTCAGTCCTGGCTTTCAGCCTTACGATTCCTATCATAAGCAAGGCGGTTGTGAAACTTTCAGCGTGATAAACATCTTCAACCAACCGGGCAAACGTTTGAAAGCAGTTTGTATGCTGTGCTTACAGTGATCTGGCTTTGAGGAACTGCCTTCTGACCTCAGACCTCACTGTTAGGATCGGAGACTACGGCCTCTCACACAACCACTATAAGGTAGGTGTCTCAGGGAAAAAAGCACTACTCTGAAATCAGCATCTATCCATGTTGGCTGACATAAGCCCATAATCATTCTTGCTGTATGTCGTTCTGAAGGAGGACTATTACCTGACTCCAGACAAACTATGGATCCCACTGCGATGGATTGCTCCTGAGCTGTTGGAAGAGTACCGGGGATCTCTCATAGTTACTGACCAAACCAAGACCAGCAACGTGTGGTAGGTTTTAAAATTAACCCTGCTGTACATGAACAGTGCTGTTAAATCTAAGCTGACAAACCAAGCTTGTTATAGTGGTGTCCAGTTCATAATGAAATTTTTTAGTGAATTCATTTTACCACCTTATCTAAAACCAGTTCAGACACAAAAACAAATTAAGCTGATAACGACCAAGTTAACTGAATTTCTCTTAATCCTGACACACTGGAGCACAGTGTAATGTGTGACAATAATTTGAAATCCTCTTTTAAGAGTCTCAGTCAGATCTTGATTTGGGCTCCAACCTTTAAAAATATTGCACTCTTGGCTTGATATTAAAGGTGCAACAGCAGCTGTATCACAAAAAAAACTTGCATTAAACACAAATACAAACAATTAGTGTTATTTCATTTTTGTTGAAGTAGAGTCTAGTCGTCCGTTTCAGTTTGTCAGCAATCATAGGCGCAATATCCAGACCCAGAAATACCACAGGGAGTCATGAAGAAATGAAGCAAACAAGGCTGAACCCTCGGGCTCCACTGTTACAACCTCCATTTTCAATTTTATTGAATGAGCCAACAAGAAAATATTCTGGCAACAACACGCACAAGCACAGGAAGAGCATCTAAGAGTATTTATCATATTATGCCTTCTCCAAACACATTTTTTCTCCAGTATGATAAAACATCTCGATTGTCTCAGAGATCTCTGTTTTATGTCTCGTCTGCCTGGAAGTCAGAGCTACACAAAGTGTTGCTGTAAAAGCATTACATAACAAAAAAAACACCTAAAAAAACAAGATTAGTCTCTCACCATGTCGACTCTTTTTTACCTCCAGGTCCTTGGGGGTGGTGATATGGGAGCTGTTTGAGTTTGGCTCTCAGCCCCACAGGCACCTGAGTGATGAAGAGGTGCTGACCTTCGTCATTAGGGAGAGGCAGATCACACTGGCCCAGCCCAGGCTCAAACTCTCCCATGCAGACTACTGGTCAGTACTTACAGTTTAACTAATGCTAACTGTATTCTGTATAAATTATGATTCCATCAATGGAAAGTAATAAAGTCTCTCCAAACTTATGTCCTCTTATTTTACGCTCCCGTCTGCAGGTATGAGATCATGCAGTCCTGCTGGCTACCTCCATCTCAGCGCCCTTCGGTAGCTGAGATATTCCTCCTCCTCTCCTCCCTTCTGGCTGCCGAGCGAGGAATGGCGAGGGGGAGTGTCGGGGAAGAAGATGAAGAGGACGAGGAGTATGAGGAGGGCAGAGGAAGGAGAGGGGAAAGTGACGAGTCATTTGAAAGGCGATGGGACTTGCTCCGTCCACCTGCATTTCAGACGGCAGCAAATGAGCGGCAAAGAGAGAGAGAGTATGCCAGGGAAGGCAGAGATAACTCCTACCCCCTGCTGGACCCTGTGGGGAACTGTATCACCGCGTCCTCTTCTGAACTGGATGACATCCTGACAGTCACCGAAACTAGCAAAGGCTTGAACTTTGAATATTTCTGGGAGAAGGCTCATGCCAGGCGAGGCTACAAACCTCTTCCTCCTCCTCAGCCAATCCCGACTGTGAACAATAATCACAGGCAGTCTTTGGACACTCCTACTGTGGTCCCGGTGATAAGTGCTCGCAGCCCCTCCCTCGCCAGCGAGTACTACATCAGACTAGAGGAGCACACCCCCCAAGACAAGTCACCCACTCTCAAAGGAAAGCCACACTCCTCTTTCCGCTCTGATTCGATTTGCCCCGGAGACGTGGAGCTTGTGGAGATTCGCAGTGGAATGTTGGGAAAAGAGCGAGTCCCTTATTGTTCTTCCGACAAGTTTGGCAGGGGCCTCCAGACTGTCCGGTCGAGTGAGGTCCAAATCCAGGTGCCCAACACAGGTGTGGCTGAGTTCAGGGACACTTCGAGCCGAGTGACTGACTTCTCAGTCGTCGATTTGGGTGATGATGACGAAGTGGAGAAGACAAAGGGCCATGACGTGGACAAAAAATCGTCCTCAAGTTCTCAAGCTCCGGTCCTCCCTCCCAAGCCTCGCTCTATGTCCATGTCGTCAGCCAACCACCTTCACTCGCGCCCCCTCCCTGCCCCTCCGCACGGATGCAGGGGACTGCCTCACTACACGATCAGTGGGAAAATTGAGACGGACCCCCATCACATGAGCACCTGCCCACCGTCTACCTTTGATCACCTTGGCCTCCATCGGCCACGACAGACGCTACCCCCCTCCCCGTCCCTCTCCCCTTCTCTTCCCCCGTCAAGTCACCCGATTTACCCTCAGCCTCCCCAGATGTGTCCTCCCCCTCTCCCTCCCCACTCCAAACCACAAAAAAGTTACCCCATCAACAGCACGGCCGACCCTCACTCAAGATATAGTAGGCCGCAGATACAGAGATCCACCAGAGACCCGCTATCCTGTGATTTGTCATGTGATAGAGAAAGTGACGCCAGGCTTGCGGCGTCATTGCACCCCTCCAAGGACACTTCTTATTCACGTGCAAAAGACTTTGACTCTCCGATTCGTAGAGAGAACCCTTTGCGACCTATTTACCGAAATCTGCCCCGCACTCAGCCCACAAACTTTCAGATTGACAGGCAGTCTTCATCGAGTCCCACTTACTCGGATGAGGACGACTCTCCTTTCATGTCCCCTGAGAGGCCCAGTGGTGGGACAACTGTTACTCACTCCAGCCTGTCTGAAGATGCAGACCCAGCTGCCGCCGAGAACTTCTTCAGAGGAATGAAAAGGACTCAGTCACGTCTGGACACTATTCTGCCTGCCATCTGGAAGGAAGATGCTGAACTTCAGGCAGAACGTGTCGCTGCAGCCAAGAAATCCCCAATGCATCTATTTCTGACCGAGATATCGAGTGTGACAGAGTCAAGTGATTCCAAGTCAGAGGCGCCGTGGGTTGGGGAGAAGGAGGAAAACAGGGATGGAGAGAGATGGGGGAACTTTGTGCTGCCCAACAGAGGGATGCGCCGCTCCCAGTCGCTGATCACAGAGTTGGGCTCGGCGGGGCACTCATGGGGACCAGAGAAAGACATCAAAAGGATGGGAGCTGAGGACAATACAGTCACTAAGGAATCATTCCAGGGGGATCTTTTTCTCACAGAGATAGACACAGGGAGGATGGATATGGAAGGAGGATCTGAAAGCGATCCAGTAAAATACCTCTATCCTGCGGGATCCAGGTTGCGTCCCTACGTCTGCGCTCCTGGCCTTCCCTCATACACAGAGGCTGAGGAGGCCTATTCAAAAGGTATACGGAGATCCCGCTCTCTCCTCTCGGAGATCACTATTGAGAAGCAAGAGTCTGAAATCAATGTGACTGAGAAAGAGCCACGGAGAGGTGAGATGACCAGGGAGGAGTTCCTGAAAGAGATCCAATCAGCAGAGACCTTTCTGACTGAAATAATTTCAAGACAGAATGCTGCTGCAAACAAGAAGGATGCCGATTCAGCTTACTCCCCAACTCCACTGTCCCCTGAATATGAGTCCATATGCATAGACCCAAACTCTGCTCAGACCATCAGATTTCAGTCAGAGAGCTCCATACGAGCATCCAGCAAAGGCAAAGATGATAAACAAACTGAGGCCATCTATGCCCAAGTGACCAAGCGTGCTAAGAAGAGTGAGATAAAGATTTCCATGAAACCCGAGATCCCAATTCTTCACATAGGATCAAATAAACCACCTTTCAAACTGGACAGCCCAGGGAACAATGCTGCGGACCACTGCCAGTCTGGTGAGTTTGTGTTTTCAGAGATCATGCCCAAAAATGGTTTACTGCACAACCAAACACTCGCCTCTCAGAAAGAAGAGGAGGTGTGTTCAGATGGCCCTGCCTTACCTGCCAGACTAGGCCAATCAGAGCACTCTCCTACTGAATCCACTGAGTCCAACACTGTGACACAGCATGACAGCAAATCACTCAGTACAAATGAAAGTGAAAAGGCTGCTCTTATAGGAAATGGTGAAGTAATGAAAGGTGACCAACGGGCCCACAGCCCCGAGAGAGGAGATCAAACATGTACAAAGGCTGACACAGCACATGACCCTGAGAAAACAGATGATTTGGAGAGCTTTCAAAATGTGGTTTCGCATGATAATGAATGCCTTGAGGACACAACAGGAGAAAATTCATTTCAGCACAATGACAGTGGACAAAAACAGCCTTGTCATATTACCCAAAAGGCACCCACTCCTGCTGCCACCCCGACCACTCCAGACTGGGACCCGTCTTCTGACGTCTCACTCGTAACCCCAACTGACTCAGTCCTGTCACCTATGACTTCCAGCTCCATTGACTGCCTCACCCCTAGTGACTCATGGTCAGGAGGAGGAGGAGGGGGAGGCAGCGGGTGGCGGGCCTTGGGAAATGAAACACCACATCGAGACTCTGCATATTTCAGTGACAGTGACTGGGAGGGTGACGGGATGAACAGGAGGAGCACTGATGGCCTTGTTGCCTCCAGGCCGGGCAGCAGCAGAGCAGGTGATCGGGGAATACTGACTGGGATAGAGGAGAAAACCGAAGAGGAGGGAGAGATGGGAGAAAAGAGCCCATTACGAGATAGCATGCTTACGTCAAATATCAAAACGGAAACTGGAGAAGAGAGAACTATTGAGATGCACGAACAGAACGTTGCACTGTATCCACATGCGTCTAAAAATGACATTTCTCAATTGGCTAATGACAAAGATATGCTAAGCAAAGGACTGGAGTCTGCACAGAGGGACGATTCTGGCATTTTCCATGACGAGAACAGAAAGTCAGAGCTGCTGTGTGATGATCCCAAGGCCAACGACTGTGTTGACCTAATTGACAAGTTATTTTCAAAATTAGACGCTGAGCCACTGAAAGGCCTCGCAGACAGCGGTAGTTATGTGATAGACGGCCACTACACTGATGGCATAATTTCTAAAATAACAGATTACAAATACCAGGACTCTGCAGAGAACGGCTGTAATCTACACTCCAAGAGCCCTGCTGAGACAAATAGTTTGATCGAGTCTGGCAGCCAGTCAAAGGACAGCATGTTTAGAGCAAGCAACAATGATTACACAAGTGTTACAGAGACAATCAGTGACCTCAGTGCACTGAATTCCTTGAAATCTGAAAATAAAATTGTGGCACAATCCGAAGTTGACAACACAGAATCCAGTTCATCTAAACTGTGCGATATTCAAATCAATGATGTCACACTTAAAGATAAAACTCGGCAAAAAGACGATGGGAGGCCTTTTGATGATACAGCGAGTGGTTCTGTGTGTCCCTGGGATGACCAGGGCGGTGACGAGCTGGAGGGACGTGAGGAAAGGCCCGGTATAGACCACAATGAGCTGGGCCTGAGGAACCTTCATTACTCAGACGGCAGAGAGGATGAGAGGGTCACGATAGAGATGGAGAAACAGCACGCTGCTGCAGAGCTGAGTAGTGCCTCGAAGGAAAAGTCACCAATGAGGGGAGCAGCAAGAGAGATGGACTCTGCTAACAATGTGGATAACAACTCTTGTGAGGGGCTTGAGGCAACAACTAAAGAGTTATGGAGCGCTCTGGAGGAGGATGAAGAAGATTCACCATCTGGAGTAGTTAGGGGCGAGTTCGACTGCCACCGTTTTTCACAGTCAGACGACTTACGCTTGTGGCCTGATGAAAATGACCAGTGGGCCTCTCCACAGAGGAGGTGCCAAGGAATCGAACTGAGATCCGAATATTTCTCTGGCTTTGGTAACAAGGCGTGGGAGGTCGGGGAGAGACTTGTTGTGGGTCAAGAGTATTGGGAGACGGAAGAAAATGATGAACTGGCAGGAAGCGAACCTCACCCTGCTGTCTTGGAGGGCTGTGAAGAAACCTGGAACAATGAAACTCAAAGACTGAGCGGCAACCTTCCTGTGAAGAAAATGTGGGACTTCAAGGACAGAGATAATGAACAGACTGTAGAAGATGTACAACAGGAGGAAAATGTTGAGAATCTGAGGGAAACTGACAGTTTTAAGAGTGATCCAGGAAGAGAAAGCTCAGATATTGAAGTGGAGAATATTGAAATACCAGAGAAGGAGCCCTTGGAGCAAGGAGAGAGGCAGATTACATCATGCGCAGAGCCAGTCAGGGACAGAGAAGGTCGGTTAGACTCCACAGAGACAGAGGAGAATCAAGATTTTAACAGATGGCCTCAGAATCAACTCTGCAGGATCCAGACAGACGAGCAGACATCAGCTGTAGATGGTGACAAAGAAGCAGACTTGTCTACTGTAACGAACAACTTCAGCCACATTCTAGAGAACAAAACCTCTGATGCATCTATTTGCATCACTGAAGCTCCTCTTAACTCTTCAGATCTGGAAAATGTTGAATCATGCTTCACTGCAGAAGAGGAAAAGAAACCATGGCTTGCTAGACAGTACCCAGAAGAAACAACAGGCACTGTGAAAGTTGAGGACGAGTGTAGAGACATGCCCGTTGAGTCCAGACCCAGTGACCCTGATGCACAGGATGAGATGGATCAGTCATTTCCCCCGCTTGACAATTTCAGCTCGGTAGATTTTCCAAGTCCGCCACCAAGCATAGATCTTGACGTGCAAGATGATAAATTGGAGAGTTTAGACGACTCTTTTCCGAGTCCACCACCATCTGTTACAGAGGCAGAGGACTTTATTAGTCACATTAATCTAGACGACTTTCTTGGCAGTACTGAGACAGAGCCCTATATTTCCATAGCACACAGCACAGAGCCCTATATTTCCCCAGTTAACAACACAGATGCCTCAGAGCAATCTCTGCACGAATCACCACCTGCTACAACACACAGTAAAGGGATCTCAGCCAATCTGAAGATCCCCACTGTGCATATAACACTGAACGATGAGACCAACCTTACATCCAGTGTAGAAAGTCTGGAAGATCATAATAGCCCGTGCCAGAAAACATCCCCTGCAATGCCCTCTGTACCTCCCCTAAACAATGTACCAGAATTGTTCATTTCTGAGTGGAAAGATTTGGATGAGGAGCCCTTGGAGGATTTTGAAAAACTGGAGCAACTGTGTTGCATATCTGGAGATGAGGAAGAAACTCTGGGGGATCTTTTCTTGTCTTTGAAGAAAACCCCCGATCCGAAAGGTAGCAGTGATACAGGTCATGAGATAGGTGACTCCTCCACTCCCGAGGGTAGCAGGATGGATTTGAAGGAAAACAGGATATCTGATAACTCTGATAAGTTGGCAGAATATTTCCAACCGATGATCATGGATTCCCAAGACATTCTGTCACCACAAGAGGGGAGGCATGGTGAACAGAGACCAGCAGGCCAAACACCCGACGTCAAGGACCAGGGATCTCTTTCCAAGATGACCGCTAAGAATGGCCTCATGATGCAGGTGAGCTCCCTTTCTCATGATGTATGTAGCGCTCATATTGTGACCTATTCAAGTCCATTCACTTATTTCTTTATCGCTTTACTTTGTTGCTTCAGGTGTGTGAGGAAAGACTGCAGTTCTCCCTCTGTGAAAATGTGAAAACAAATGTGCTTTGGGGATCGACTGTCAAAGACACGGTCATGCTCCGGCCCTGGGGGGAACAAGTCACAGAGAGCAGCAGTGAGCTGGTCACAGTAAAAGAACAAGGAGAAGAAGAGAGGTATGAAGGCTGAATTTGAAAATCTTATCCTGAATAACATGCTGCTGTGGCCAGATATTTGCAAGCCAGCATTACCAGCTTCCTTGCAAATATCAGCTTGGTTTGTTTGGTTAGTTTGGCAAAGTGCTAGTAGAATCCCCGACTAACTTATGCTCTGCATTAATATGATATTTTAAGGTGGAAGAGCTTTGGTGAAAAGACTCCTTCCTGCAGAGTGTGCATAATGCTTTGTCAACTGTTCCGTCTGTTTTTTTTTTGTACTCAAATTTCCCACTGAGAGGGCAAACGTGCTGTTTCTTCCATCTTTATTGGTTGGTGCTGCTGCCTGTCAAACCACCGGATCATTCACTCATTCATAACTCTACTTGGACAAACTACATGAAATGCATTACCAGAGATGTTCAGAGCCATTCTGCTCTGGAAATTAGTTAATTGCATTGAAAATTTTAATCAGATTAATCATGATAATGGATTAATCCGTCTTCACACGTCAATTTTGACAGCCCTAATATATATAAACACTATATTAACATTCATGTTTTCATCTTTTTGTCTGTCGTGGTTTTAGCCAAGAGGAGGAGGAAGCTGCCCTCAGTGAACAGCTCCTCACAGAGTCTGATGAAAATAAAGCAGAGACACTCACTGTGAACGAACAACCTGAGGCCACGACACCTCAACCTTCTGCAAACCAAGCAATGAAAGGTAATGATACTGCAACAACAACATGTATAGTATAGTCTCAGTATTCCTCAAACACTTACATTTGCCTTGTTTCCCCATCAATTTGTGTTTCTTTCTCACTTTCAATTAACCTCAGCCTGAGCCTCAACCACTTATTTCTGCATAGCAACAACTATAAGCTATAATAAGGTCGTAGAAAAGAGATCATAATTATCATATTTGCGTATCTCTTCTAGTAACCTATATATTTTAAAACCATGTTCTTTAAATAAATATATATATAACAAATGCTAATTCGGTTAGTTAGTTTTCTGTTAGGCGACAGCAAAGACTCCTGCTAGGTAATCCTCATGTGTAATGTCTACTCTCACTTTCATAGCAAAGCTAGCCCGCCTGTCTCTCGCCCTCCCTCCTCTGGCTCTGACTCTTCCCCTCACCCCATCTGGTAAAGGAGGATTTGGGGACGGGGCCATTGGGAATCGAATAGGAAGACGGAGAGGACTTTCATCAGGAAACGACCCCGAGGAGGAGGAGGAGGAGGAGGAGGAGCAGGAGGACGAAAGCTCGCGGAGGGTGATTGTGGTGACAGAGACAGACGTGGACAAACGCGTTGGGCTGAGGAGTCTGCTGAAATCGCCAAAGGAGCCGATGGACAGAGACAAGGACAGAGGAAGAAATGTGTCCTTTTTTGATGATGTCACAATCTATCTTTTCGATCAGGTATTTCCCAGTCATGTTATAACTGATCTACTCCAGTGGTGGAATAAAATGATGACTGACTGACAATTTCATTGCAACAGGAAACTCCAACCAATGAGCTGGGCAATTCAGCTCCCACAAGTCCAGCCCCCGTGTCTGTCAAGAGCACAAAGCTGGATTTGCATGGTAAGGTCATTAACACCATTAACACACAGAATGAAACATGTCATTCTAAGTCATGTCATAGTCGCCCCAGATGTTCCCATTGTCTAAGAACCATGAATGTACAGTCAATGTTAATGGTTCCCATAGGATGCTTGATGTCCATTGACTTTTTCTCTATTTGATAATGGAGCTTGAAATTTGGTACAATCCTGTCTACATGCATCCCACCAGATGAACTGTCGTGGCATTGATATGCGGCGCCACCATCTGGACAAACCCTCTGGCTAATGAACAAATAATTATTAGATAAACATTGGTTCATGCTAACATGCTAAAATGCTAAATTAAATCTGTGAACACAGTAAACATTACATCCTAACCTCAGCATGTTAGTATCACAAGTGTGATTGTCTTAGCTTGTTTGGTGCAGCTTAAAGCACATCAGAGCCTCGTTGCAGCACCATAGCTGTTGGCTCTTAGATCAATAAAGATAACGTCTGCAGTTATTTTTATACATGTAGCATCGGTTAGTCTCCACATTGAGCTGACTAATGGTGTAATAAAATCTGACTGCCACTATCTGATCTACACCCACTGAAAATGGTAGACCTTCAGTTCAACCATGTCCTCTCCAAATATGCGTCCAGAATTAATCTCCCGTAATTATCCCCCTCGACACTGTGACACGTGGAACTGAGCAGGGACATTAATCCTGCATTCAACAATGCAAGGCTAAACCGTGTTTTCTGACATATTTTCCCTTGCTCTCTTGACTTCCACTCGTACACTCATCACGTCATTACACAGAGTAATGAGTGTCGGGGTTCTGAATTTCCTTTTGCGCTGTGCACATACAGAAGCACCAAAATTAGATATTTTCATGATCCTTCTTAGCCTTTTTAGTTGAGACTTCAAAGCTCAGAAGGAAAAGCATGTGTTCCCTTTGAGTTATTTTTAACTAAAGCCATCTTGCTTCAGTGTGGTTATATTAATAGATATAGATTATTATTTTTTTTCCGCATTAGATTTGACTCTTATGTTTTGTATTGATAATTATTTGGGCACAGACATGCAAAAGGCCCCCTACTCGTACCTTACCAACAATGAAACCATGGAACATTTGAGTTTGTAAGGCTGGTTGCACCTAATGTAAGGATTAGACATGATAATACATGATAATATTTCTGTGGTCCTAAAGTCGGTGGATTTAAAGTGGAAATGAAGAACTTAATCAAGTAAACCACATTTTATAGACAAAGTTCCGCTCTTAAGAACAATATACAACACTAACACTATTCACAAATGTTTGCATATAAGGAGAAAATACTGCAGTCGTTATATGTTTTTTAGTATGGGTGCCGCCATCTTTCCGTACTGTGGCCTGTGACGCCATGGGGTTGGTTGGCTTTGCGATTCCCATAGGGGTAGACTGTGAAAGAGAGAAGAGAGAGCTTGTGAAAGACGGATGGTGAAGGATAGTCAACTGATGATCTTTCTATATTGCATCAATCCTGCATTTTAACGTGTGATTCCAGCTAGCTTTGCTTACCTGCTACAAACGTGGTGTTGCAGTGTTTCCTCTCAGACATCTTTCAGTGAAAGCACTGCCACATCCACCTAAATGGTCCAGCAGATGGACTCTGAAACTATGGCATTGGTGTGCAATAGCCAAACTGACACCAGGTAGCGTTGCCAACACGCTCTTCTCTCCAAACCACCGGTTTCACCACTTCTTCCACTCTTAGTGGTACCACTGCTCGTTTTCCACACTGCATCGGTTCAAAAGAATCCAGCAGGATTTATACCGAGCTGAAGATCTCTTTCCGTTTAATCCTCGTCCATTTCCAGTGGTGCTCAGACGGATCCAACCAGCCCTGTGACGTATTCGATCAAAATGGCAACTCCAAAAATTAACTTCTTACATCTTTTCAACTTCAACTTTTTAGTATTTGTCTTGAGCAAAGGTGTTATTTCAGACATAGTTCGCACTACAAGGACCAATAGACGTACTATTCATTTCCCCTTTAAAAGTAGCACAGTTCTGATTTTGTGCTCAATTTTGTTCTCCTTTCTAGGCCCACACGTCAAAAGCAGAGAATCAAAAAGGAAAGAGGATTTATCAATCAAACCAAGGTCGCCTGTGGGGGCCAATCCAGTGACTTCATCACGCTTCACTGTTAGCCCTGCCAACGACCCCCACTTGGTGTGATGCTACTCCGCATCACGGGAACCTTAAGAGCTGAACCCTCTCGGACTGGCCAGTGAATTAACCCAACAACCAGCCATTCACCCAGAGGATATTTTTTTATTGAGTAGGCGACTGAAAGATTGAGACTCCGGTTCTAAAAGCTGGACACATTCCAGGTTTTACCAGCGACAGGATTTTGTATGTCAGAGCTCGTTGAGCTCCTGCCTGCCACTGTTTACAGAGTTTATTCATAGCCTTTGGCTACTGAGGTCTTTGGAAGAGGCAGCATATGCTAGGAGAAGAGGAGCCTGGAGTAAAATCTGAAACAGATTTGACAGCTATGCAGTGGGAGTCTTGCTGTGTACCAGCTTACCTTCTCTTCTCTTTTCTGCTTCATTCTGTTGTATTATTCCCCGGGTGCAGGGGGAATGCACTTTTCAGTCATTCGTCTGTCTATGTAAACGCTTGGATTCCAGCCCTCTCTTTATTAAAGACCTTTTTCCATTGCAGTCAGTCAGTCAGTTGTTCTTGTAGACAGCAATTTGAAACAGAAATTGCGTATTTGAGAATACTCCTTAGCATTTGTACAAATATCATAATACAAGTGTATACAATATCATTTTAGAGCTGTTTACTTTTAGATGTATTCTTAGAGTGCACGGAAAATTAAACAAGCTATGTTTCTTCACACTTTTAGTTCTTAAAAGCACTAATTTCTAATTTCTTTAACTGTGTTCCTTTCTATAGTTATAATATTATTTTATGTATTTATGTAAAGTTGGTTTCCATGCAATATTTTATTTATATATTTATTTATCGATCTATCAATTTATTTATTTATTTGCTTTGGTGCAATTAACATATATAAACTTAGCTATAATTTGTTTGGGATGGAATGCATCTAAGTTATACCTTCTCTAAGATCTTCATAACAAATAAATCAAAATATTTTCCCAAACGTCTTAATTGCTAAAAAAGTATTTTGTATAATTTTACTTGTTAATATATGCCAATCTGTATTGAACTATGTCTTGTAATGTTTCATTATTTTCTGATGTCAATGAATTTTTAGCTGTCTTAACATTATTTTATCTTGTTTAATGACAGTTAATGTAGCTTAGCATGAAAACTCGAAACCCTTCATGAGTAAATAACTCATTTGTTTTTGTATCTGTTAATTTATTCCATTTTATACTAATAACAGTCCATCATGCAGTCAAGGTTCAACTAGTCCATTTGTTTAGTCTGTTTAAATGTTCGTTTAAACTTGTATTGTTTAAAGAATGGTTTTCAAGGGGTAATGTATAAACAAGGGGAAATAAAAACTACAAAATGTGAACCTCTTATCTGAACTGTTTTAATAAATCGCCATGTTTCTAATGATACAGCACTGGATTTATAACCATGAAACACCGTGTATCGCTTGCCTGGGAGGCCAGTGCTGGCTTCCACTGTGTAGTGACACTATTTCCCATAACGCCTTGCGACGCTAGCTACGTATTTAATCTGCGACAAACCACACACAGTCGAGTACAACTCCAAACCGAAAACAGACGAGGAAAACAGCATTTTTTCCTCTACGCATTAGAATTCGACGACTCCGTCAGGCGCTTTTATTTGGTTTCTTTGTCGACCGGGTTTTGAACTCCTGAGGTAAGTTAACGTTAACTGGAAAGCGTTTAGTAACGTTTAGCCAACGTTTGCTAATGCTAGCCAGCTAACAACGTTTAATCCAATGTTGAATGTATTAGCCACGGGGAGATATATGCAGCAGCTTTATTATTTCATGTTATTTACAATAGCTTACTTGTATTGGTGTTGTTTGAGAGTCTAAAGGGCCACAAAGCAATTTTAGTCGGGTGTTAACTGATTAATTGACGAGTTAATGAAATGTTGGGCAATATGTTAAAATCTAAATATAACAAAAAGTGTGTATACTCACTTGCCAGTTCATTGGGTACACTAGTGGATTAATTGTTTCTCTTATAGCAGAACTGCACTAAATTTTCATTAAGCTTATGGTATTCAGCATTTGTTAAAACATGAAATAAAAGAGACAACTGTGGATTCAACTATTTTAATTTTGGAGAATCGTAATGTGTTACACTGCCACGTGTTTCTATTTTACTGACAACTTGATTGTAGTGAGTGGGTTATACTAAATAACAGAACCACTTTTGTGTTTAATTCAGTTCAGTTAAACAGCACCACAGAGGACATCCTCCATACATTTCACTGTACATCGTACTATGTATAATTGCATCTCGTTTTATGACACTGATACAGTTGAATTGTCACCTTTCTAACCTGGTTCAGTATAAATTATATTGTGACTGTCATGTCTCAGCTGTGCTTTGATCATTGCTTCTGACAGCAGATCCCTCATTTTATTCAACTAATTTAACTTGCACCTAGACCAGGAGGACCGTTATTTCACGTTCCTCTGTGTTTTGTCACAAATCTCAGATTACACACAGTCTAGTAGTTTAGAAAAACTAAAACTATTCTACAGTGCAACACGTTGCTTGGGAGACCTGATCTGTGTAGCTTCATCTCATTGAACCTCTGCTTCATCTCACTTTTCCTTTTGATTGCAGATGTCTCTGGCGGACGAGCTCCTGGCTGACTTGGAGGAGGCTGGAGATGAAGGGGAGGACTATCCAGAGGGAGAGGAGGGCGATAGTGATGGAGAGCCAACCCAGGGAAGGACAGAAGGAGGGCTGGAAGACATTCCAGAGGAGATGGAGGTGGACTACAGTAAAGCGGAGAGCGTTGCGTCCATTGCCAAGCTCCGCAATAGCAAACAGGTGACTTGTATCACACAAGAGTTGCACACAAATATGATATTTGTATAAATACATCTGGTCATGTCTGTATAACCTTCTTTTATGTTTGTAGTTTTCAGAGATCATGGACAAAATATCAGTTTATATAGGAAAGCAGCGCAAGAACTCAGAGGGTGAGTATCATCCCTCCCTCATTTCTGTTGTAGTTTGTTTTCTAAAGTGAACATGACATTGTATTTTATTTGAGAAGTTCAATGTGAAATCAGTCACTCTTGTGTGATTCTGTTGTTTTGTTTTCTTTTAGTCTCAGGCCCAGTGGAAGCTGATCCAGAATACAGGTTGATCGTAGCCGCCAACAACCTCACAGTGGAGATCGACAATGAGCTCAGTGAGTAGGGTTTTGATCTGTGGTTACAGACGACCTCGGTCTGAAGACTGCAAGTTCTTCTGTGTAACCGGAGCTGTGTTTCTGCCTTGTTTTCAGATATCATTCACAAGTTTACGAGAGACAAATACTCGAAGAGGTTTCCAGAGCTCGAGTCTCTGGTGCCAGATTCTTTAGATTACATCCGCACAGTCAAGGTGAGTGGACGTATTTATTTAGATCTTAAATCAGATTAGAAAAAAAAATGTTAAAGTAGTAAATTAAAACCATGTTAGATGGACGTTTTTAATTAAATTATTGATCAATGTGTGACAGCACAGCGTTAGAAGGACAGTAAAAATATACAATTTATACATGAATCAGGCACAACATCAATCTACCAGTGGATGTAATGCTGTGGAGGGACACTAGATTTGACTTGTTTCACTACATCATCCAGAAACAACCCACATTGCCCTGGTTGACTTGGTCTGCAACACTGACCCAAGTTTTCCAAGCAGGACATTTTTAGTAATGATTAATGCCATTGGTTATACCTGCTATTGATTTCAATGTTTTGGATAATTGGTGCATAAGTTGGGCCTTTAAAGCTTCGTAAGCTTGTGGCACCAGAGGATTACATAACACTTATAGTTTTATTATGTGCGTGTGTAAGTATATGTACATTTTCTGGCATATTGTCTGAACATCATGCATCCTCTTATTTTTTATTTTTTTGTCCCCTTCTAAGGAACTGGGAAACAATTTGGAGAAATGCAAAACCAATGAAACTCTGCAGCAAATCCTTACCAACGCCACTATTATGGTTGTGAGCGTCACAGCCTCAACCACACAGGGGTGAGTCTAATTGTCGTACTCTTACATTGATTCAGCAGGTCAACATCCTAACCCTCTGATGACTGATACTTTTCACAGACATGTCGAAGCAACATGAAATGTAACTCATAATTTAATGTGCCACAACCACTCCAGTAACTCAGAATGTGCAATTAGTGGCCAAGCTAAATGGAGCAGTTTTCCTCCTCGCCGTCACCTTAGTGCTTCCTCTGAGAGTTTCAGGTTCTGAGGTCTAAACATGTCTTTAGAGGATAATTAATGACGCAATATAAATCAAATTAAAATAATGTTAATGTCTGTGTTCATCCTGCTTTGGTGGTCTGTTATAACTCTTTCTTGGTTTCTAACAGTGCATTGCTTTGATTTTTTTTTTGTTTAGGTCATTGCTGAGTGAGGATGAACTGAAGCAGCTGGAGGAGGCCTGTGACATGGCCCTGGAGCTGAACCAGTCTAAACACAGGATATACGAATATGTCGAATCCAGGATGTCATTCATCGCCCCAAATCTCTCCATCATTGTTGGAGCGTCGACAGCTGCAAAGATCATGGGTGAGAGAGAAACCCGGGCTCCCTCAGCGAAGACCATGTACATTTGTAAATGTGTGTGTGTGATTTATTTATTTATTTATCCCCCCCTCCTCACCACTCCCGCTCTGGCTGCAGGTATTGCTGGTGGCCTCACTAACCTCTCGAAGATGCCGGCCTGTAACCTGATGCTGCTGGGAGCTCAGCGGAGAACTCTGTCTGGCTTCAGCAGCACCTCCCTGCTTCCTCACACGGGCTTCATCTACCACTGTGACGTCGTGCAGTCGCTACCACCTGTCAGTGGACGTTCATACCTTACCAGCATGAATCCACCGCACTCTGCACTGAAGCATGTAGGCTAACTGCTTTATATCATCATATGTTCCCTCAGGACCTCAGGAGGAAGGCTGCTCGTCTGGTTGCTGCAAAATGCACTCTGGCTGCACGAGTGGACAGTTTCCACGAGAGTTCAGACGGCAAGGTGACTATCTTAAAGAAGACATTAATGCACTAATGCAAGTTTACATTTCACTGAGTGCATTTGCAGATATTAAACGCCAAAGTAACTTAAACACTTCACAATAAAATGCTGCATGGTCACCTCACAGCACATGGACCAAGGAGTGATTTATTTCTGTCCCTTCAGGGTTTAAAACTTGTCTCTTTTTGCAGGTTGGATATGATCTAAAAGAAGAGATTGAGAGGAAGTTTGACAAATGGCAGGAGCCTCCACCAGTGAAGCAGGTCAAACCCCTGCCAGCTCCTCTGGACGGGCAGAGGAAAAAGAGAGGAGGAAGAAGGTACACGGTCCCCACACTAGCGATAAAGTCGGCCTCCTGGTCCAGTTGCAGATTAAAGTGCATGGCAGTGTAGTGATGTAACTCTGTATCACTGAGATTAAACGGATCAACATTCAGAATGAAATAAAGTCAAACATTCAACAACAACAGGGATGCACAAGCTGGAAGAGGCTTGCATAACTCTTACAGCCAAGTTTAGCACAGCACCATCACCTATAAATATATGCACAGCATAACACCGGTCTTATGTGTTTTTCTGAAGGTATCGAAAGATGAAGGAGCGGCTCGGGCTGACTGAGATCAGGAAACACGCCAACAGGATGACCTTTGCAGAGGTCTGTACACGTTTTCCTTTCTCTGTGTAAGATTTATTTTTAATGCAGTGTCATTTTCATGCACCAATATGTTTCAGTATCTTGCACTAATTGTAAACACAGCAGTGAAACAAACTCTTGATCACATTGGATATCATTTCCTGATCAACTGCATGTAAAGTCACTGAATTTAAAGGTTTTGTTTGATGAGAGGAAAAAATTAAATCCTTATAGTCATAGTTAGTCAAATCAAACCTGAGATAAATTAGGACTGAAAGCAGCCCTGCTAGTGGTGACTTTTCTTTAATTTTTTTTTTTAAACAAACGGGGGGATTTGATCTTTTTCCTGACTTGGTCTCGCAGATTGAAGATGATGCGTATCAGGAGGATCTGGGCTTCAGTTTGGGTCAGCTGGGGAAGAGCGGCAGCGGCAGAGTCAGACAGGCGCAGGTCAACGAGGCCACCAAGGCCCGGATCTCCAAGTCCCTCCAGGTAAACGCGGTCACGACTTCTCATCTCTGCCTCGGCTCTCTGACGCACTGTTCTTCACCTCTAACATCTCGGGTTTTATTTTCCACTACAGAGAACGTTGCAGAAGCAGAGCATGACATACGGAGGGAAGTCCACTGTCAGAGATCGCTCTTCAGGAACCAGCTCCAGCGTAGCCTTCACTCCTCTCCAGGTAAAAAAAATAAATAAAAGTAAAAACACTGGATATCCTGTTGTCCTCCGCTCATTTAGCTCACGGTTATCGTGCTCTCTTCTTCAGGGGCTGGAGATTGTGAACCCGCAGGCCGCAGAGAAGAAGGTGGCTGAAGCCAACCAGAAGTACTTCTCCAACATGGCAGAGTTCCTCAAAGTCAAGAAAGAAGCTAAGATGTGAACTCATGCACACACACAGTCACCCTGCACACGGACAGTTGCACTCTACACTGCGGAGTCACAGTATTTGTAATTTGTGTCGCATTGTGCTTTATCCTGTATTTTATTTTTACATTTTTTTTTGACTATGATTTCTCCAGTTTAATAAAACATGTGAATATTCTAGTCCGTAGCGTCTAGTCATTTTTAGAAAGGTATTCAAATATAATACTGGTTAACTTTTAGCCTTTCAACTTACTTTCCTGAGGCTGGCACTAACTTGCTCAACCAGACATCTTCTCCTTAAAATTCAAACCAGTTTTACCAAATTAAATCCAAGCTAAAATATAACACGACTCCTTATTCTCTGAGGGAATGACGGGACTTTACACCACACACTGACGTGTAATTTCTTAAAAGTATTTATTGAAATTGTACAATCCTGTTATAACCTCACTTTGACATCTCCCATGCAGAACTGTGATGAGAAAAAAATTGTAAATATGTCTTGAAATTCACATTTTTAGCAATTTCTCAACTGACCTTCCGTTTCTGAAAACCTTGAAAGCCCCAAAAATAGAATCTATAAAAGGCAAAATCTCTCTGAACTTTGCTGTATTTCACTTTTTCACATCCTCGAGTCCCCCCCCCCTCCCCCGTTTCCCTCCCGCCCACCAAAAAAGCCTGAAAACTGACCACACAACATAAATGTTAACTGCAGTACAAATCTTTTTTTTTTTTTTAGAGTTGTTAAATGGAAAAGTCTTCCAAAGTCTGTCTCCATTCAAACTGCCACGACAAGGTGGGACGTGTCCCACACCAGATTCAGATTAAAACCTGTTCGTCGATGTGAAACACGAACGACCACGGCAGACGAGACATTTCCCGCTTGACCCACACGTTAAATCTACCACCAGAATTTCAGAATTCTCGTTTAAACTCTACATGTAAACAGTTTTTGTCAGTGCACATTCACTGTATAGGGTTTTCACTTAAATACCAGGTGGTACATTGAACACAGTGGAGTCTAGGATGAAGTAACATCAACAGAATGAAACCTTGACTAAAGGCGGGAAGTTGACTTGAACCGAACTCTTATTTATTCTAGTGATATCTGTGTATTTTGCATGTGATTAAGAAGTGACTTTGGGTAAAGGTACATTCACTACGCTCAGCGTGGTCTTTTTGCATCGAGGATGAAAAAATTCCTCAGCGGAGTAAGAATCGAGTAAATTAATTTCTCAAACCCTATTTTTGAGATATTTTTACAAGTTTATTATTTTGTCACAAACATGATGGCGCCATAATAATGCAATTTCTTTGACAGGTTAACTTAAAAACATTTTATTTGTAAAGAGAGGGAGTCAGAGACCAGTTCAATTGCATAGCAATTTAATCCATGTCCAATAAGGACTCTTTCCCTGTCACAGGGAGAGGCCCTGTGGTCACTCTCAATCAGCGTTTTAATCGACCAAGACAATATCAATAAAACTATTGATAACCGCTCACTATCTTCAATAGTGACCATATTCAACAGGCATCGTAGGGTCTTAAAAGAAGCCGTTCCTACACACCATGACTAAATGTCCGCTGTACGTCCCCATTCTAAACCACCAAATTACAGTAAATACAAGATGGGCAGTTTTTACTTAACAATCAAATCCAAGGTTTGTTTTGTATCAAGTCAAAGGCTTTCAGGCTCATGTCGGGTAGGTGGTACAGAGAATCATGTCGAAACGGAAAAAGAAAACAAAAACATGAGAAACATGCACGGGGTAGGCTTTCCTAATGCCACATACTGAGTGTGCACACAGACAGGCACAAACGCAGATCTCCGACGGGAACCCTCCCCGCTCGTGCAGCACAGTGCCTTTGATCGGACCCATGGGGCGTTTTCGCCAAAAGCAGAGCACTACACGAGGAGCAAGGGCTTCACGCTGAGATGCAGCCTATACAGACACCAGTCTCCGTTTCAGGAGAGGGTTTCTACTACACATCACAATCTCTATCCACAGTTTGGAGTTCAGTCTCGGAATGTCAACAGCAGCACGTTTTGTCTCTCTGTCCTTTTGCGTCCCTCTGTCCGTCACTGCAGGTCTCTGTCTTCGAGGTACCTGTACTCAAAGGTGAACCCCTCCTTTTTCCTCTGGCCCCATTTCTCATAGTCAAAGTAAATGTAAGTGCCCTGGAGGGACAGCAGAGTGGAAAGAACCGTTAATAAACCGGGACCACAAATATGGACGTCCTCGGGTTCAGTGTGAATGGAAATGGAAAAGTGTGGTGAAGCCGCACCTGTTCAAACTCGTCAGTGATAGTCTTGGGCTCCTCGTGCCTCTGGAACCACATCATGTACTTGGTGTGAAACCTCCACGACTGTTTCTTCAGAGCCTTGGCAGACAGATACTGAGCCTTGGTGCCCTAAGACAGAGACAAGACTCTCTTAATATGTACTGAAGACAGAGGGACACACCGAGTGGACGGGGTGAGTGATTACCTCCAGGTAGTAGAAGATGAAAAAGAGAGTTTCCGTAGACAGTCTCTGGTAAAACTCTATGGAGTCAGAGTGGTGTGGTGGTATCTGATGGTGGAAGGGCAGGGTGGGGCATGGGTTCCTCATCAAGTATTGCCTTTATGGTAGAAAAAGACAGATAAATCAACGAGCGATCAAACTGTTACCACGAGGACGATCCGACTCTAACCCGGCGCTCAAACCCCACAGGTCCCAGCTGATGATGCAGATCAGGAAATCAGTTGCAAATAACCTGTTTGAGGTTGTTGTTTTTTTTTCTAATAAGCATTTATGGCAGCAAGCTGCACCAGATCATCCAAATATTGGTCCTAGTGCCGTGGTGTGGCTCCCTGATGAGGTTCTGGACAATAATCTTGTATAAACTGAATCAGTCTTCAAAGAAATTGTTGAATGAATCAATTTACTGTTGGTTAAAGAGGTCAGATCATGAAATCCAGTCTCTTTGTTTTCCAGCTAACATGATCACACATAATACACTGTTAACAGTTAATTGCAAATATTTCATTCAGTGTGAAATTATCGAGTAAATGTGTGTAATTACTGTGAGAGTGATCTGATTAGTCGAGTCATCTCGAGCTGATTGTGAGAAATGTCCTCACCTGATCCTCTCGGAGTCAGAGGGGTGCGGCATGTGTGTCCACGCAGACTCTTGCATGGCCTGCTGGTAGAGCTGGTCTTTGGGGAGCGGGGTCGGGCCCAGTGGACAGACCCCGAGCGAGGGGGGGATGCTGACCTCCGACACGGACGGCTGAGTGGTGGCGGGTGTGCCAGGCGCCGCAGACGAACCAGAGAAGATATCTGCAAGACGAGAGGACAGAAGCAGTTCTTCACCCGTTTCACGCGTTAATCTCTAAATCTTCTCCTGCACTTTTCTTCTTCTTCTGAATAATTAAGCAACGCAGATTTCTCACTGCCGATGAGAACATTGATCACAGGTTACTAGAGTATCTCGATGATATCTTGAATCCTCTCACAGCTAATACAAAGCAGCTGACGTTATACGTTTACTTCTCAGTCTCAGGTGGTTGTCGTAACTATCCATGTGAAAAGCAGCATTTCAAACTGAAGCTACAGATGAGTAAAAACTCCACCGGTTTATTCTAAGGCTGCAGTGGCCATGATTGACCTGCATTGAGGCTGAAAAGGATTCAAGTGTAGGAAAGTCTTATCATATAGGTCAATAAATGTCAAGGTTCTATGAGGGGTGATTGATGGGTTTGTGGGCTATGGTAGAAGGACATGAGTTTAACAGCTCTGGTAACATGGACATGTGGTTCAGATTTTAATATACTGAGAAATTTTAAAAATTACACCTTTTGCTGCATTTGTATTTCAGGTAATTGAGTAATTTGTGGGCAAATGCCTTAGGGCAGCATTAAGGGAGAGGAACCTTTCTGCTCAAGGATCAAGAAACTGGGTCCTGAGCTAATGACGAACCTGGACTGTGACTGCACTCTAAATAAAATGAAAATGTACGCATCATGAGTAAAACAGTATTAAAGCCTGAAGGCTGTATAAAAGAGTGAGCTGATCTTTGTCTGACCGTTCCGACCTCTGTCCGTTAGATGCAGGTTGGGAATCTCTCCATCCAGACCTGATCCCAGCGCTGCTCTCTCAGCCATCGCCTTTAGAGAACTGAGCGGCTCAGGAGCCTGAGGAGGGAACGAGGTAGATTTGAAATGAAAGCACAGAAGAATTCAAGCGGGAAGAGAGAGGAAACACTACATTTCAGGGAATTTAAAAATCAAGGTTAATGAAAGGTATTTTAACAAATGACTTTAAAAATTAAATGTATAAAAAAAAAAACAAGAACTATTGAAACTAGTTTGTCAGTAACTGTCGGGTGTTTCCTGCTCCTCTGAGCTCTAAAAGAACAGCACCTCCTAACAGTATGTATCTACAGCCAGCAACAGGCATCGATTACCTGTAGTCCAAAAAGACAAAATACAGAAACTCATCTGATTTTAAATGTCTTATGACGTAAATGTGAGTTAGCAGATTGTCCTGAGCTTTCACAGTCTTCTTCTTTGTTTCTTTTCTGGTTAGCAAGCCATGTCCTTTAATCGGGCCAAAAATATCTCTGCATGACATGATTTCTATTTTAATGCTATGTTGTTTAAGTGCAGGCTTCTGAGTTTGGTACAAACCTGGCTCTGAGCAGACAAAAGTAACCTGAAAACTGTGCATGCCAGCACAATCAGTAAGTTAGGACCTCAAAGATATATTTCTGTTATCTACATCAAAGAATGACGTAAAGTAAGGCTATAATGTTTGATAATCGCACTGGTCAGTGATGAGAAGGGCTCCTAACAGCAGACACCTTACTACTGTACAAGCAGTGTACAAAACTTGCAACAGTTCACTCTAACCTTGCGTTTTAACCTAAGTGGACTGTGACTCACCTTGAGGCCGTCAGAGGCCTGTGTGTAGGAATGGGGCCCGTTGAGAAGACTCCCTCCACCGGGTGTGCTGTCTGAGAACGAGGGGGACGGAGAGCTGGGAGGCAGGGTGATGGAGGTGATTAAACTGGGACCATTGTCCATACTGCATCAGGTAGAGTTGGGAACAGCAGAAAAACAAAGTTAACAACTACGGGTAAAAATCAAGAAGAAACATGTTATGTTTAAAGACTTTTCTTAAACACGTCACGTTTGAGATGAGATAACTTACGGCTGACTGGTTGACGAACTGAGAGATGAGGGTTGGCTGCTTTGTGACTGGCTCGGTGTGCTTAGAGCTGATTCTGTGGAGCTCTCTGCCACCACAGCACTGTAGCCTAAGGTGAATGAGAAGTTGGAAGAAGAAGAAGAAGAAGAGCATTAGTATAGAAAACAACCAGTACATAGTCACACATGGACATGAAGACCTACTTGTGCTTCCATTTTGCTTCAGTCCACTCGGTGGTCTAGCGGGAGCAGCGTTCACTCCTACTCCTCCAACCACACCCACATTTCCTCCATTGCCTCCCATCATGCCAACTACTCCGGGTGTAGTGCTGACAGAGCTCGGAGGGACCTGAGGGGAGCCGGGGGCCACACTTTGCCCAGGAACCATACCTAAAATACTCCCACTCAACGAACTGTGGGCTGGGCTTGAGCCTAGCAAACCAAGCCCCGTCCCTGCCCCATTGGTGGTGACTCCACTGGAGCCAGAGGTGGGGATGGAAGTGCTGCTCTCCACTGAAATGCTGGACTGAGTGGTGCTACTCAAACCTAGGCCTCCTGATGCTGCTGCCTGAGCGTAAGGGGCAGGCGTGGACCCCGAAATGAGCCCTGCCATTGTGTTTAAAGATGTTGGGTGGCCGCCGAGGCCCAAACCTGCCATGTGGTTGGCACTGCTGGTCCCCGTCATGCCACTTTTACTCAATCCCATCCCCAACCCAAGTCCTAAACTGGTTGCCGAGGCGGGCCCAGAAGAGGGCTGAGACTGAGAGTTGGGAACTGATGAACTGGGTGTGCTGGGTGTAGAAAGAGAAGGGGCAGTGGAGGCTGGGAGAAGAGGGTTGCTGGGTGGACTGGGGGTGTTGTTTGACGGAACCGAAGGTTTTGTCTGAGGTGGTTGCTGCTGTTGCTGCTGTGATTGGTTTGGCGGCTGAGATTGTTGTTGCTGTTGTGCAGGTTGAGGCTGATGTTGCTGCACCGCACTGCTGAAGCTTCCTATAAGACTGCTGCTTGTGGGAACTGCGGGAATGCCTCCGACAACACTCGCCATGGACACGAGGGAGGAGGATGAGGAGGACCCAGAAGTGGTGGAGGAAGAGAAAGAAGATAGCAAAGATGGTGTGCCGTTCTTCACCGGTGACTGTAAATGACATCAGATGGCATCAGAGAGAGGCATCTCAAGCAAAACTGTCCAACAGGCAGTTAAAGAGGTACAAAATGTTTGAGGAGCATAGTTTACTGTGATCTATGGAGCCCCAAATATACAGGAAATGACACAAACTAAATCATAAGCCTCCAACCATGGTCCCACAGAGAAAACATTTCCATTTCAGTGCCTGAGTGACAAAACCCTTCAGCCACCATGACTCTCCAGGACCAAGGGTGAAGAGCTCTGCACTAAACTGTTTATCTACAGACACAGCACAGTTAAGAGCCTCTCACCTGACTAACTTCACTGTCTGTCGACCGTCCCCTTTTCTTATCGTCCTCTGAGTTCTCCTATAGGAGAACATACCTTGATATGACAATCCACTTTTGAAATTGTTGATTCAGCATAGTAGCCAGTGGATTATACACTGGGGCTTGTAGAAGGGTTAACCAAATGCAAACTTAAAAAGAAAGGTTATGTGCAAAATTGAATCAGAAAGTACTTTTTCAACCCCGAATCCCTTTAACACCCATAATGAATGTGTTTATAATACAAAGACGGGAACTTACAGCAGTGCAAGTGGCTGGGGATGGAGGGATGGGTGAGGAAGAGGTGGTGGAAGTGGGAGTGCTGCTAGAGTGGAGATACATCTCATCTTCCACGTTGCCCTGACCTGATGGAGAAGTTGCAACTAATGCTGCAGCTATAAAGAGAGACAAGACGGGGACGGTGTCAGATGTCATTCTGTCCACCTGAACAAATACAACCATCGTCCACACTACTCACGGATGTCTTCGAGGTCCAAGTCATCATACAGGAACTCATTCTCCTCAAAGTCTGGATCTTGGGAGGAATCAATGTAGTACTCAACATCATCCTTAATCTTTTGGATAGCATCCACTGGCACAGAGTCGTTGTCCAGCATTCGTAAAATTGTTTCCAACATGCGAATGTGGAATCTATGTCTCTCGATCAACCGCTTGAGCTCCTCAATACGATCCTGCTTCTGAAAGAGAGAAGAGACGAGTATGAGGTTTGCATCATTTAGCAGAATTACCAGATTACACTATGTATACACGGGAAGAATGGTATTTTTCAGATGCTGTAGAAATGAGATGGGAGGACGTACCTCCTTATCACCCTTCTTCTTTCGCGTCTGGACTGAGAGAGATTCCACTTCGCTTTCAAACTGATCCACCTGCATATTGAGAGTGTCTATTGTATTCTGCAGATGAGGAAGAAGACACAAATGAAGAGTGTTAATGAAAACACACTGGAACAATTTTTAAAAAAAAAAAATAGTTTCAGTTCAATTGCAAATTATGCAGGTTTTTTGTAATAGAAAAATAAGTAAATGTGTAAATATGAGTAGGTTTATTACTGTTAGCCACTGTCCCGTTTCCTCCTTTTCCCTCTGAGCTGGATCCACTTTCTGAGCGAGTCCTAAGCCTTCTTTAGAGTACGCTTTTGTTTTTGTTTCACGTTCCACCACCTTGAACCTCTCCATTTGCTAGCAAAAAGGGAGGAAAAATCACATGAGCCTTGTTTACCTTCAATGCAGCAGTTTCCTTCAGTAATTTTTTCACCACCACAAATCCTTTCTTGGAAACGATATAATGAAGAGCCATACCGTTTCTATAAGTTTGCGGTTCTCAACTAGCTGCCGTTTGTCTTTGATCTCATTTGAGGCCACCCATGTTTTTATCTGATCTCTCAATCGCTGGGAAGAAACAGAAAATATTAAAACACAAATTCAATTATGAATATGTTGACATGGCATTATTAATCTGTCTCACCTGTAGTTTTTTAATCTCTTTCTTGAGGTCAGCCTCATATTTTTCCTTCTGGTTTGCATTGGCTGCATTGTGTAGCTAAAATGTGGACAAAACAAAACGAGACATTGTGAGTTTTACAGTATTACCTCTTACAACAGAGAGAATAAACTAATGTTAAGATTTCTTACCTTTTGCCAGATATCTTCAAACTGTTCTACACCTTCAGCTACTTTTTTCAAACATCTGTCAATCTCACCTAGAGACAGGGACAGAAGATGTAGCTTAACATCACTGACCAAAAATCCACGTAACATCACAAAAAACATCCAATGCATACATCTAAAAATATTAACATGTGTAGCTGAGATCAGTCTCTGTGAACATGGCAGGTTTCGACAGCGTGACCGATACAGTACGACGTGACTGGAAACAGTTTCAACAACAACATCCATCCTTACCTTGAAGTTTTCTCTTGTCAGCCATGGCTCTGACTACGACAATGTCCACATTCCGTCTCTCACAAAGTTAGCTAAGTAAGGAAACGAAACGTGCATCAATACACACTGCAAGCAAAGACAAAATCCCTCCAGAGTGAAACTGGCATCAACTGCCAGTTAACGTTAGCAGCACAAGTGACACTATCCTTGCAGAATGAAACCACAACCAACCTGAACTTTGGCGTGAACATTTATCTATCGTTACATTAACGTGGACGTAAATCATCTGGACAATGTTACCAATATGACAGACGTGGTTGTCAGCTAAAATTAGCCGGCTAACGAGCTACCGTTGATAGTAGCCAGTAGCTTAGCCCTTCCAGCTCGCTCGGTTACCTACTGGCCCACTTCTAAACAAGCACATTAATGGTTTCATCTCATATACATGCATCAGTATTCTGGGGTCCAACACAGCCTTTATAGGGTGGTTTTGCGTTGTGAAAGTCACAATATAATAGAATCCGTTCAACCCGTAAACCTGCTAACTAATATGGCTAACTGTCTGGCTAGCTAATGCATAAAAATGCTAGCTAGCAGCTTAGCTAGCCAAATTTAGGAAAAAGGGAAACTGGGTCAACCCGATAATCTAGATTCATACTTGTGTGCGACATTTACCTAGGGTATGGGCTTTCGTTTGTCTTTTTTCAAATACAGCCAAAACTAATTCCAGAAAGTCTTCTTTACTTCCAAATTGTGTTTTCTTTTCGACAAGCTCGCTCACTGTAGTGTAGCTGAAGATGGACGGTAGCTAAAATCCCACCTCCGCCTTTAGGCCCCGCCCTAAACCCGACCTGAGAGATCTGATTGGACGGAGCACACGTCCGTCACATCGCGACATCCGCTGGAATGAGGACAACCACTGGTTCAGCAGCGTGAATTGTGATGGACACTGACCAAAGCTGTGTCTGATGTTTCACATTATTGTGTTTCATTTTTTAGATATTTTCCCATACAATCAGTTGCCAATACATACGGTACACTAGTGAAAGTTAATACATGTAACAGTCAGAGCACTAAATCTCCCTTCATGACCGTTTATAACATTACTGTTATAATGTGCAGTTTATCCTGAAACAAGGCAAGGAAAATTCAGCTGTATGATGTATGATTTTGGAGGATGTAGTCTGTGGTGCTGGTTTGAATAAAAACAAAAGTGTTTCCATTGACTAAAATAGGGTTTTTCTAATAGGAACATGTGTCGGTACAACACAATTCAATACTACCTCAAACCACAACCTCCAAAATGAAAACAAAGTTGAATCAGTAGTTTTCTCTTTAATTTTATACAAATGATGAGCAATGTAACCTCCATGAAGCTAAAATTTAGTGCAGGAGTGTTACCTTATTTGTCCACTAGTTTAATGCATCGAGAAGTGAGTCTGTATGATACATGACCGTATAGATATTCGCATTTGTTTATTCTTTAAACAGGTTTGGATTTTTCTCATTCACTTGAAAAAGCTTTTTGAGGTTTTAGAAAAAAAAAGACTTTTCATTTTATTTCTACCTAAAACTGACGTATTTTACTGTGTATTTGAACTTTACATGTCAATGTAAAGTCAAAGTGAAAAACAACTTAAATAAAAAAACAAAATAAATAGCAGCGTGTAGTACTTTAATATTGACAATGACTTATCTGCTAACATTAATTAGTTCTCTACCCGATTACAATTGTATCTGTGCTGCCACATTTTTACCAAACCCAGTTGTCCAAACACTGCAAAGGTAATAATTACATGTTGTCACCAACTGTCGGTAAAAAGTATGAAACTAAAGATAATATATACAAAACAAACGTATCAAGTGAATCTAATTTCACCTCACATGAATTCAATGTGCTCTCTCTCTCTTCATATAAAACTAAAAATAGTGCAAAGCCTGAATGATGAATGGCAGCATTATTGATCGAAGAGTTTAAGAAACTGGGCACTCTTATCATCATCATTATGATATCCAGGGCAGTGCATTGATCAGTGAGACAGAGAGGTCGGGCTGGGCATTTCTCCAAACTGCGCCTCTGCCAACACTGATATGTCTGGTTCAGTCTGTAAAAGAAGCAGAAACAGATGATCAATTACTGTCAGAACCCTAAATGCTTGTTAAAGGCCTAGTCAAAGACCCATGCGTACACGCATACACCTTCATGAACAGGACTAGGTCGGTGGAGTTCTTCATCTACCTGTTGGTCTTTATCCTTTTCTTGCCGAGGAATTCGGTGCCTCTTCTTTTTCGGTCCAGCTGCATTGTGCAACACTGCAGACGAAGTGGAACCAGACACGCCATTGGGCTTTTCATCTTCCATTCCAGCAGCCGGGTCTAAATTAACTCCAGACTCATCCTGAAACAAGTTCCAATTGCATTATTAATTTTTAATTTATTTTTATTTTTATTTTATTTTACCTTGGTAAATGAAATCAAACTAATTTAGGAAAAGCAGGTAAATGGGCTGCGATTGTCAAAAGTACTTGGGTTAATTAATTTGTGACAATCAAACTGGTAGCAGTATCTCCTTTAAAATTCATGTTTTATATTATGCAATCAGTGGGACTGATCTGGGACCACCAAACAAGTTCAATGCTATTGTAAAACTAGTTTATGTTGTATGGATTCAAGTGATGCATAAATTCTATGTGGATTTCCATCGTATTATTGTGGTGAGGAAATGTGGAGCGATATCAAAATACTGTCCCATCCAGGTACAAAGTTTGCCAGACAAGATTGAACTACATTCTAATTAACTGAACAGATTTTTTTCCTCTTTTAAATATATCACATGTATCTTAACCTCTCTGTTGCTTCTTACCTCAAGCAGTATAGTGAGCTGCGCATTTCTGTAATCATCCCCATGAGCATCTAACGTCTTCATGAGAAACCTGAGGGCGAACAGAAGATCAGGTGAGCCATCAGGCGGGAAATGTCTTATAAAATGTAATTCATTTATTATAATGAAGGTGTATACCGTCTTTCTTTCTTTAAACGTCGTGTAATTCTCTGTACTTGGTGAAGACGACCGAGGATCTTCTGATTTACCTGAACAGAACACGTGCATTGTGGTTACAGACGTAGTCACAGTACTAAAGTCAGACTCAGAACAGAGAACATTAGGTATCATTTGATACCTAAAATGTAAAGAAAAAAAGAATATTTGGATTCAAACATACCCAAAATAGAGACTGGTTTACAAAATATGTAACTCCAAAACAGAAATCAAGTGCTTAATGTCACTGGCTCAAGTTTCACTTGCTTGCGCATTTTCCAAAACACACACACAGGAAGTGTGTGCAAAATGACACACATATATGCACGCTCACACACCTGTTCAATGTCTTTGCATCTCCTGTTCAGAGCCAAGTATTTTCTTTTATCCAGAGCCCTTCTCTCTTCATCTTCTTGTGCTGTGCTCTCAAGCAGCTCGTTGCCTCCTGGGCCCAGTTCCACCTTAAGATAAAGACATTTTCTCTGTATGTGTTTTTTTTAAAACACAAAGTTTTTTTTTTTTAAGTGGTACTAGAGGATCATTCTGAAAAAAATGTCTGTTGTTGAATTTATTGCAATAAAGCTGAGTTTCTGTAAATCTGAGTCTCTATGAGTCTTAATCAGTTATACATACATATATATATATTTTTTTTTTTATTTTTTTTTTTTATTTTATTTATTTTTTTTACTGGTTCTTCTTTACACTGAAGATAGTTCTTAATAACTTTGGCTGTATGTTTGGGGCCGTTGTCATGCCGCTAAATAAATTTGGGGCCAATCATATGCCTCCCTGATGGTACTGTATGATGGATGAAGCTGTATTTCTCAGCACTGAATCCTGACGAAATCCTCAACTCCATTTGCAGAAATGCAGCCCCAAACCTACATGAACCTCCACCATGCTTCACGGTTGTCTGCAGGCACTCGTTATCGTACCTCTCTCCAGCCCTTCAGTGAACAAACTGCCTTCTGCTACAGCCAAATATTTCAGGTTTTGACTCATTTTTCTGCACCCCAGTTCCTATGTTTCTGTGCATAGTTGAGTCGCTTGACCTTGTTTCCATATCAGAGGTGTTTTTCATCTGATCTTACAAAATCCTGTGTACTTATAAGGACTGATGCTGATTTGAAGGCAAATATGGATGTGACCTAGATCTTTCTTTAGTTCGCTCACTTTGCATTTTGTAAATAATTATTCATATTATTTATATTTTTGAAAGCATTCTATAGATAGATAATTATTATTCAGCGCAGAAATGTGATACAGTGCTGTTCATGTTTTAATTTGACATCCATTATTTAGACTGGAGCTCCTTTATTTAAAGGTAAAGCTCTTAAGATCAATATAAATATACTATTTTACTTGTATTAAAACTGGCAGTATTGGTGCATATACACCACGAGTACTGTCTGATGGCACTGTTGCTTAGGTTAGCCCTGACTAGTGACCAGATGTTGCCAGTCATTCACATAAACATTATTAGTACCAGATTCATTAACCTTACCTCTCCTGGTCCTAGTTCCACACCACCAGGCTCCAGCTCTGCCTCCAGGATGTGTCCTCCAAACAGAGGAGGCAGAGCCAAACCAGAGAAATCCTCCATCATCTGGAGAGAAAGCTTCTACGTTACATTTTTATATATATATAAAATAGTTACCCAGTCATTAATAATTAAACTTAACATTAACAACTTATTAAAGTTAGAAATTGTGTTAATGAATTGTAAACGTATGCTTATTTCTGGTATATTATCGTACTTACATTTCAGAGTAATCGGTCCAAAAACACTCTTTCATAGTCAAACTAAACCACAGACAGTATAAACGTGTGTTATTAGTTAGTTAAGCACATCCGCGGAGATAATAAGAGACTGAAATCAAACGTAAGACCACGGGAGCTGCTTCTCTTCCCACTCTTGTTGTTAACCTAATGTTTACGCGCGACGGACGCAGCTATTCTACGTCACTCTGCCTGTACTACATTTCCCATGAGCCACTTCTCGGCTGGAAGTACACCAGACAATATGGCAGGTATGCTTATATTTTGTCACCTTATGTACCTCTAAAGAGTGATGTTAGCTTTACTGAGAGCTTCGGCTAGCATTCACAAATGCGCTAAATAATCAAAAGTGCGCCAATTATGTCCTCGAATGAATTTAACACAATTATATCCATTCGAAATAAAACGAGAAACGTGACCTTGGATATGTTGCTAATGTTAGCTAACTTGGGTTTTTTTCGCTGCAGGAATCGGCGCTTTCCTGAAGAATGCGTGGAATAAGGAGCCTGTAATCGTTGTCTCCTGCGGTATGGGGTTGTTGGGTGAGTAATCAGCTTCCTACATTTAGGACAAAAACGTAACAAAGGGAAACAGGCTTTGGAAATCCGAAATGCTAACGAATACCATGGTAGCAAGATACATGGTCAATACAAATCCACTGGCTGTGGAGGTTGAGGTGTTTGTGTCTACTGTTGTTGGAGCCTCAGTATAAGTGTATACAATAACTTGACTGTTAATTCAGAGCACTATTTAAGTGTGTTATCTCTTGTCTTTTTTTTCTGAGCTGCTGTCATCAACTGATCGGTCTAGTCACATTATGCCCATAGATATATTATTCTAAGTGGAGAAAATGTTGTTTCCTCAGGTGCATTGATTCCATTCATCAGCCCCTACACAAAGTATACATCAAAGATGAACAAAATTGTGCCATACAACTACCCAGGTAAACAGTGATCTTGTTCATTTTATATTCAGGTTGTCTGTTTGAGTGTTGTTGAATGTCGTCCGTCTTCAGCATCTGTTTAACCAACTATCTCTCTACTAACTGCAGTTCCTGTGCGAGATGATGGAAATATGCCCGATGTTCCTGCACATCCAACCGAGCCAAAAGGAAGGAACTTGGATTGGTTTAAAAATCTATAACTTCCCATGGTCACAGTCGACGCCTGTGTTTCCCCTCTTGTTCATGTCTGTCAGTTGCTCCGATGTCAGTGTCTCACAATAAAGGTTCTATTTAAATCTACTTTCCATCAATTGGATTCATTTAATATGTTTAGATTGATAACAGTACATTATATCGTCAGCTGTACATTTCAGAAATGGCATAATTCCTAAGACAATATGTAATGTGATAATATGTAATATTGTTACTTGTAATGACAAGTTTTTATTGATCTAAAATGTACAAATAAACTTAAAGCTAAGCTGATAAACATTTATTTTCTAGAATTGGTCATGCTTTGTAGAGGTGTACATGAAGTTGAAACTTACCTTTAAATGGGACAAATTGTATACGTTAGATTTGAACAGCAACAAAGGGGCAAAAAATATTTTCTTCTGTCAAAAAACACAGCTCAGGGGTTAAAGTTACTGTTAGATTTTTGTGAGCAGCTCAGGAGAGTTGAAACTAAGCTTCACAATTCTGATCCTTTAGAGGAGGCTTAGTATGAAAAAGCTGGAATCAGATTAACCGTGTCACACCAGCATCAGTCTACTGCAAGAGACGTGCTGTGCAAAAGCCTTCAGAGAAACACAAATACACAAATTGAACACAAGATACTATCTAATACATGCGCCAGTCCGCCATGATGTTATGAGCACCAGTTAATATTGTGTCCGCTCACTCTGTGCTCTTCAAACAGCTCTGACCCATGAAGATGTAATGTGGTATCTGCCACCAAGGCCTTAGCAGCAGATCCTGGAAGATCTGCGAGTTGCGACATAAAGCGCTTCCATCAATCTGACTTGTTTTTCCAGCACAGTTTGGATGCCACGTCAGCACCTTGAAAAACGGCATTAATTTCTTCAGCAATCTGAGCTACAGCCGCTCGTCTGTAGGATGGGGCCACATGTGTCAGCCTTCACGTGTGAAGCACAGATCTTTGTCTGCACGTGTCTAATCGTGTTGTCTGTTTTCCACTTTCCTTCTGTGGACCGCTGAAGACTGGGAACACCCCACTAGTTTTGGAGATGATCTGACCCAGTCACCTAGCCATCGAAGTTCAGCCCTTTTCAAAGTTGCCCAAATATCGCGCTGCTTCTAACACTGAGTACGAGGACAAATTGATCACTTGTTGTCTAATATATTCCACCCACTGACAATAAGACAGTCGGTGATAGTCACTTCAACAGAACAGTGCATATAAAATTACAGTAAAATGTATTTAAAACACAAACACATTCATCAACAATGGGGGAATAAATCTTAGAACTTTTATTTCTCAACATGTCAATATTCAGCAGTATACTTCACCACAGCATACTGATCCAACAGTCTGTCCGTCTACTTACATGCTGCTTTGTTTTGCACAGAATCACAGGCTCAATAAACTTATGTCTAGTGTTCAAACAATGTTTCACTTTAGCAGAAGAGTTTTGCACTTCTGTTCATTCGAGTGACAAGAAGGGGACGGCTATTATATATGTTAATCAGTTACTAAGCAAACTAGCAACATTATGCTCTTTTTTAAACACACATTATAAATCAACAATATGTAATAGAAAGTCTTTTTTTAATCAGCTTTATGTCATTTTTATCCCTCATACACATTACCACCTCATTTTGTTCTGTCATATCTGTGTCACCTTCTAATTATTATTATTATTATTATTATTATTATTATTATTATTATTATTATTATTATTATCATTATTATTATTATTATTATTATTATTATCATCATTATATGCTTATGCTTATGGTTCACTAATGCTGGGTTGTAAACCGGCCACTAAAATTAAATTCCACATGATGAGTAACACACTACATCTGAAAAACACACGCATGCCTGTGTAGTAAGCAGTGATGGCAAAACATTGTTTTATTTTGTGTTCATTGTTGCAGGTGTATTACCTGTTTTCCAATCTCAGCGACTCTGTCCGTATGACAATAAAGTGAAAAAATTCTACCACAGTGAAATATTATTTTAAAAAGAAGTTCAATAAAAGTCATATAATCATGTTTTTGGCTCTATTTACAAGCATGAATGAGTGTAAGTTCAATCGTTTACCAGTGAGCTTTATTAGTGATGCAACACTACACAAAGGAATACAAGGTAAATGTTGTTAGAAACCATTTCTACAACATTTATAGGTGCTAAAAGATCACAGCAACTCAAGGTGGTTAGAACAGGAATATAAAACCCATTTCAGTTTTCACATGTACAATATTTCACCTGTACACTCTGCTAGAGGCAACACGGAGCGCAGAGCTAGAGGATGTTACTTTGGACGTCTCTAGTTTACCCTGAACACTTGCCTGAAGAAGTTGCTCAACTTCCTGTTTACTTTCTTTATCACTTTCAAAGGTACATTTCCACGGTAAAACTGCCGTCTGTCTTGGCTTTCACATCTCTCTAAGATTCAGCTCAGTCTGATTGGTGAACACAAAACTACAATCAACTAGCCTAGATGTTCAATAGCTTTAGATTTGGGACTGAAAGGGAATCAAGAAGACATCAAATCCGAAGACTAAACATGCAAATCTTTCATTCTTTAGACGTAAAACCCTCCGCAACCATACTACTTTCTATAAAAGCACTTCTTTCAATGATGCCACTATCCACACGTTCAAATATTAACGTTCACAGTTTGTGAAGTCTATGAGCTTTGTTGTTCTGTATTTTAATCGCATAATCAAAACTAAGGTACAATGTCGTTTTAATCTTTGTATTTAGGGTAAAGAGTTAAAGTAAATGATCTATAATTACTAATATATAACTCCACAGCAGCAGAATGGATGGCGTTAACTGGCATAAAAATAAGATATATCAGAAAAGAACCTGTGCATTCAAACAATAACTAAAACAAAAGTGACACAAAAATAACTGAGTGTGCCTGTATCTCACCCAAACAGTCACGTTTTAAAATAAACAAGATACTTTTAATAACTTTAAAAGCTCATTCATTTTCACTGAAACCAGGAAACTGCACCAATATGGCAGCTCCTCTAAAAAAAAAAAAAAATACAATACTGTAGCTGAAAAGGAGTCTGTCTTCTTCCTGTAAACACTTCATTAAGGTAAAAGTGCACAATCTGCTATTAGGATCCAGTCCCTAAATCGGCTGAAGACAGAAAACCTTTTTGAATATGGCACAGATAGAATAACCAAAAAATAATCAAGAAACACATTTATACATGTTAGTTATTCTGGACGAGCACGGTACAGTATGCTGATCCCAAACGCTAAGCTAAGAACGACCCTCATGCCCTCATTTTCTCACGGACATTACAGTGGTCGTCTCTTTTTTTCCTAATAACCTAAAATTTGAAAGGACTGCATTCACATTTAGAACAGATTAGCCTCTACATATGAACCATTTATATGTGGTTTTTAAAAACGTGCCCTGTTCCTGCACATAAGACACAAGCTATATTTGATTAAATGAGAAACAGAACTTCCAAAGTACTATTTAAAAAAAAAAGTCATCATGAGTCAGTGTGCTGTGAGGCCTCATAGACTGATGAGCCAGAGAGCGGAGATCAGGATTCCTGCAGCGGCAGCATCAACAGACTCACTCGATGATGGGAGCAGAGCGATCGTTGGTGACAGTTTTTCTGAGTCGCACGTGGGCAAATGGGTTGGGCCTGAAAGGAGGAAACGATACATATGGAACGCCTCAGTTGGAAATGCAAGAAACATGAAGCAAAAATAACATGATTAGCTAGCTAGCAGCCCTGTAAGGCTGCACTTTGGAACCATCGTGCTCCATGACAGCAGTCAAAGGGAGAGACTCATAGTGATTGTTGGGATATTTCAGCCTGGATCAAAAACCAACCATCAGTGCCATCCTAAAGGCTGGATTCAAATTAACAATCAGTCACCAGAAAGACTTTCCATAAATACCTGATAACTTCTTTCTTTTGGTCCTTTTTCCTGGTAAACATGAGTTTATCTAACTCCATGCTCCTAGTTTGCAACAAAAGGTTTATGTTCAGTCCCAAAGCCAAACCCACAGACTTTATACAGCTCCTCTAGAACCAACGTAAACATTCAGTTTTCAAATTTATATATCATAGTCTATGAATTTGGTGAGTTGCTCCTTCAGTTCTAAACGTACCTGGTTGGAGAAGGTGGTGGAGAGGCCAAGTCTGAGGTGATCTGTAGAAGAAAGAGGAGACGTCTTATTCCCCATTTCTTCCCTAACGTTCACCCTAGGCGTCGACCTGCTCCCACAGTTTTGTGTTCCTGACCTTGTTGCTGTCGGCCATGCTGTATGGGCGCGGGCGGAAGGTGCTGACCCTCTGGGGAGGAAGGGAGCGCTCCTCCTCCGACTCAGGGGTGAGTGCCGGGAGACCCGGGGATCCCAGTTTGTCGAGCTGTCCGGTGCTGGTGCTGTTAGCTTTAGATAGGAAGAGCGAGCTATGCGGAAGGTCACAGACGGAGAGGAACGAATTCACAGGAAAAAAAAAAAGATAAGGGAAACACACTGATAGTGGAGAAATGTTGACTCTGTGTAAATTCATCAGCAGCGCTGTGGATGTTGGAAAGTGAAGGGACTTGGTTGGGAAAAGGCGGTGGAAAGATTGAAAGAGAAGCAGTGTAACTTTCTGTGTGTCTGGCAGGAACAATATTTTGATCATGGAGACTGAAGATGGAAAGGAGAGTAAATAAACCAGATGAAGTTTTAAAATGACTGAGGATGGATGAATGATTTGCTGTCTTACCTCCCGAGGGGATCCATCTTGCTGTGTTGCGGCTGAGTGTATGAGAAAGGGAACCAGCCTTTCCTGTGAAGGAAAATTTCACTGCATGTAATAACAAATAAAGCGAGACAAGCTGTGACGAAGACAGTAAGTTGATCGTCAGTAGTTTTCTAATATGTTCTAAATTTGAGGGAGCGGGTTATAAATCTCACCGTCCAGTCCGTTCATTTTGACCGTAGTGCCACCCGTCCCTGGGCTCAGAGATGAGCAGAGTGATGTTATCGCCGGGCAGGAAGTGCAGTAAGCAAGCCCCGCCCCCGCCGCCTCCACTTCCGCCACCCTCTGAAGCTCCAGGGGTGTGAGGAAACATGGCCTCCACTCGTGTTGGTCCAGACAGAGGCAGCATCCTGGGGAGACTGGAGCCTGAGCAGAGGAGCAGAAGAATGAAATGAGGAGAGAGGGTCGGGGGTGACGACCCAAACGAACCTGTCGTACTTCATCAGATCTCACCCTGAAAGCCACCCAGCCTCATTTCACTGACAGGTCTCCTCGGCAGCGGGAGTGTTGCAGTAGCACACATCTCAGTGGTCTTCAGCAACCAGGGGTTGTGAGACGGAGACAAAGTGTTGCTTCCTCCCGGTCCCACCTGCTGGTGCAGTAGCTGCACTGGAGTCATGGCTCTGGAGAGAGGAGCGCTGTGGGGCAGCGGAGGACTGTGAGGCGCGCTGTGGGGGATCGGGAGGGTCATGCCCTGCAGGGAGCTGCCGGGCGGAGAGAGCTGGCTGAGAGACATGACTGTGGAGGGGATGAGGCTGGGGGAGAGGTTGGACGTGTTTGCGGCCAGGAGGAGAGAGCTCTGCTGGGCTGAGCCGCCGGACGTGGTGGGAGTGGATGTGGCGGGGCTGGCGCTCCCGCTGCCGCTGGCGCTGCTGTCAGGGAGGGGGCTGGCCGAAGCGCTGAGGGTCGTGTGCTGCGGAGACGCTCGTGAGGAACCTCCAGCAGCGGCTCCTCCAACGGAGGACGCAGAGCGGAAAGTCTGGGGGGAGCCCTGAGGAGGACAGGTGTCGCTCTGGGAGGAGGAAGGGACTGAACGCTGCTGCTGCTGCTGCTGCTGCTGCTGCTGCTGGGAGCGACTGGAGTCTCCATTCAGCAGAGGAGGAACTTCTTGAACAGAGAGCCTCTGAGAAAACAAGAACAGATCATGGTAACTATCAGAAGTCACTGTTAAAGCTCCTATAAGTAATTAAGTCTCTTATTTGCTGTAGGTCCATGAACTCGCAACTTATTATCCTATATTTAGCTTTTATCAATCACTCAACAATCAGCATTTTGTTATATTCCTTAATTCTGTTTTGATAAGCAAAACTCTCCAATAAGGAAGTGAAAGCAAAGCCAACTGGACTTGTTGGGTTTTCTTGAAGACGTCCCGCCACTCATCCAAGTAGCTGCCTCAGTTCTCTAACATCAGAGCATTGGAAGAAAAACAGGATGGAAACAAACAGGTGACTAATGGGTCATTATCAGAGCTCATTCATGTGAGTTTGAGGTGGCCATCGTCAGCAGATGTTCCTAAACAAAACCCACCAGTCATTTAGACCTGAAGACGCTGCAGCATTTGGTTGAAAGGTCTTCAAGAAAACTCAGCAAGTCAAAGAGCAGACATGATGAGAAAATATATACATAATAATATATATGTAACCAGCATCTGACCTGTTCGGGCTGAGCGGAGCCGAGCTTGGTGTGACGGAGGACCTCGGCTATCCCAGCAGCGCCTGAGCTTTGAGGGGCAGTGTGACGCAGCAGATTCAGAGCGCGCTCCGGGAGCTTTGTTGGCTGAGAACACGACTGCTGCCAAGAGGACAGTTTCTGAGACAGAAGCTCCCTCACCTGGATTGTGTCCAACAGCAAAGACATAAGAACCATTGTTAATGGTTGATAATTGCTTTACTTCTTTTTAGAACAGTCAACAAGTTATAAAACCCAAAATAAATGTGTTAGACCCTCAATATGTCTCCTAAAAAACTGATTCCCAAATATATAATTTCATTGTTAAAATAATTTCCTAAAACCGCTGCTCAATACCTTTTTTCATAAAAAGATAATGCATTTGTTGGGGACTATTTTCAGCTAGGGATTAATACACATTTCTGGGGTAGTATTTTGCAGAATCGTGACATGGGATCATACTAATGTCATCAATAGTAACAGTGCAACACTAAGTAGGAATAAGCTCAGCCAGGCTTTGATTACACATACAAACATGTCAGTGGTGAATGAGTTGTTAGAAGAGACAGACTAAACGTGAACAGATCACCTTGGAGTGGTAGTTAATGAGCAGTTTGGTGACACAGCACTGTCTGTCCACCAGGAAGCAGTAACGCCTCCTCTCCTCGGTGAGCGCAGACTTGTATCCCGCAGCCACCAGCGTGTCCAGCTCGCCCTGACGACGGCTCATTAACTCCACAAACTGAAGGAACAGCAAGAGATTTTTTACTGCAAAGCTAAACATCGCATTTCTAATCACGAGCGCATTCCTCCAAGAAAACGTGACCTTTGATGTACAATGTATGGAGGGAGGAACAACATGGAGTCCTGGAGGAATATGTGACATAATTTCCTGCCTGTTGCCAAATGATAATAAAATCCTAATCGTAAAATTATCCTTTGCAGTGGTGACCTTTTTACCCTTGATTTCCCTTCCCCCCGCTCTCTTGCCCAAATCCTCTCACCCTCTTATGTCACTCATAGAAAAGGTTTTGCACAGAGTTCCTTGTTTTCAGAAAAATCAGCTGAAGCAGATTGTCCTTTAATCTTTCTGTAATTCTGTAATGCTGTAATGCTGCGTGAGATGTTTAGGATCCACGTATATTTGAAGGATTTCTCAAATAACAGAGGCCAGGCTGACTTCGGCACGCTTGTTTCACAGCTTTTGGGTCACAGGTAACTGGTTTGACTCCGCCTGGTCTTTTAACTTCAGTCACCTGCATCTCTCGGTCTCCATACTTGTTGGGGTGCCGGCTGCCCTGGCTCTTCCTGCGCAATTTTTTCAGCTGCGACTGGCAGCGCTCGATGGACTCAGACTTAGACCTTCGCTCGCTCTGATATTTCTTTAGGGTGGCCTGCGAGAAAAGAAAAAATAGGTCAGGGACGGATGCATTTGATCAAATGAATATTCAAAATTTTTAAGTGCAGTTTAACCAACTTCGGGAAGTGTTTTCCTTTTTTAAAATCCATACTGCAAAAATACACTGCATGTATCTCTACCTTCTTAACCGTTAATGAAAAGCAAAACATTTGGTTCACGCACAGTTGAACAGCTTGACTGTGTTAACTTACTGTGAGGTATTTGATGTCGAGCTCCAGCTTCTGCTCCAACTGGGCGAGCAGCTCGGAGTGAAACAGCTTCAACTGTCAATAAAGAAAGGGATTTTTTATTTTTTTTAAAGCATTTGAAAGTCCAAGTTTCTCCTGATCTAAACATCCCACTTCCTGATGCAAAGCTCAGCCCGCTACATCATATCAAGTAATAAACGTGCACCTGTCGCTGTGTGCAATGCATCATGGCACCAATATTCACCCAGACACTCGTCATGCGATTATATAACAGAGGCATGAATTGATCAGGCTGATATCTGGTCTCTTACCACGTCTTCCAGCTGCACCTGGATCTGTCTGTGGACCTCGGCCATCTGAAACAATGTGTCTCCTGTGAAGAGGAGCAGCACAGCAGCGAAGGCATCAGCATCACATGATTCAGTCTGAATTAAACTATATCCTGTTTTTATTTGGAAAAGTGCACCTTCAGCCTTTGAAAATGTATAGGGGTAAAGAGAGCTAATATATGGAGTGTGTGGCCTAACGATATATCAGCATAAATGGATCTGCGAGACACCGGCATCAAACGCAGATAACAGGCCCATAAAGCTGTTATAAACTCACTGCTTTGACACAATTTCTGATTCACAAAGTGGAGGTCAGCTATGAGTCCGTCCCTCGGCCACACAGCGCTGTAGTATGTGGTGGCTGGCATCTCGCCCTCCGACACTCCTGCCTGCCTCCCCCGCTGTTTTCAGCATTACAATGAGATCATGTGGTGTTGTTAATCTCCCAACAATGGCCCTTCTCTCTCCCTTTCCCTCTGTTCTCGGCCTCTCGCTCTCTCTGCATTTCCTCGCCGCCTCTTGTCTTCATCTCCTCGTTCAACAACGCATGCAGACCGCTTCCCCACTTCCCCCCCGGCTGCCACACTGACTCTATAAACTTTATTAGGTCTAAAAGAAAGTCATGCTTATGTTTTCTGACGGCCCTCCTCTACCAGCCGCCCACTCACCCAGCTCTTTGGAGCCTTGGCTGTCGCTCGCCAGCTCTCCGAGTTTCACCAGAGCGTCGAAGTAACCCTTGGCAGCCACGGTCACTCCTGAAGAAGACAGCTAACTTTAGGGAAAAATGATCCTTACATCTTTAGTGAGGATAAATTAATAAATTATGTTGGACTGACCTGTCAGGGCCTTTTCGTAATGTTTCCCCATGGTCACAAAGTTCTTCAGACTGGGGTTGAACTGGTCCAAAATGCCCTGACGGCAACAATACGCACAAATGTCACGGTTAAATTCACAAAGCGGGTGAACGTTCCTGTGGATAGTTTATAGCGGGGTCCACTCTGAGGGAAGACCGGACAAATATTTCACCGTGGTCATACCTTGTAGACATTTTCTGTCATCTTGTTGACCTCGTCGGTTCGAGACATTTTTTTATTCTCCGAACTTTCCACTTCCACCGCGTGTTGCCTTGTCCTCCTGGTTTCCACGTCTCTAAGCTCTACAGAAAACACCAAACCCCTGAAAGAGAACGGATGAAGATATAACGCTTCATTAAAACTAACATTTACTGAATCAAGCCTGACACATTTTGTTTGTCATAGATGATTCTGTAGTGACAGTCTCTGGGGTTTGGATAAATGGTTTGATAAAAGGACTGAATTTAAAGAGGTCACGTCCTTTGGTAAAAACAATTAGTAGAAATCACAGTGTGTCCGTCAAATATCAATACTACTCTGGAAAATTCTACTTGCAATCAACATTTCAACATGTTTATGTCTTAATACTGTGTTTTTGGGGGGGAATTATCACTGTAAAAGCATTGAAGTGTGGGATTTAAATGAGCTTAGGGACGTTTCAGGCCACTGAGCCATCACAACAAGTGACGAGGATCATATTGGGTTTTGTCTGAGGGCAGCAGAGTTATTTTCACAAGGATCCCGTCCGTGGTTCAGCTGCCAGTTCCTACATTATCGCTCCACAACACGGCAACCCAAATGTTTCTCCAAGACTCGTGTGCCAGGCGAGTTATACCATTTCAGATTAGAACAATGGGCCCCTCCAGTCTGAGTCACAGGTGTCACAGCTCTGAATAAACACGCGACATCAATGTTTCCTCGGCAAAGACAACGCTCAAGAGGGGGACTGCTGTGGGGTCAAAGGATTTCCAGTCTGGATTTGATGGCAAAAAGACTCACTTGGTTTCCTTTGCGCGGCCCTCCTTTGTTATGGCAGTGAGATTACAGAGAGAACGTTGACCCAGATCAACTAATGTTATATGACACAAAGAAAACATTTCCACTCTCTTGCTCATTAAGGCCGCCCCGGTGAAGTCTGTAATTTGTTAGGGAAAAATTGTGTTGTAGCACAAGATAAAGAAAGAAAACTTTGTCCTTGCTCGCTCTGTATTTATTTATTTTTTTAATCAGTGTTCAGGGTTTCGTAAGTGTGCGCACTCTTGAAATTTGCGCAAACCACCAGGATAGATTCAGTTTTTATTTTCCAGTTTAAGAAATAAAGTGCTGTTTGTTTCAGGATGCAACAGGAAAAGTCTGCAGGTGGTTGGGGCACTAATACAGAAGGTTCATTCATGTGCCTCTTTGAATTTCTTCAAACGTAACAGGGTATAAACAATTTAAAACAATGTGCAACTTTGAAGATTTCGCTTGTTTGAGTTGTTGTTTTTTTCTGTCTTATTTTTTTAGCGCAAATAACGCAAAAATATAAAGTTCCAACTTCTGAATGACGAGGATTTGTTGCTTTTCTCTGTTTTGATGGAGATTGTGAACTTTTATATATATTTGGGGTTCAGGAAAAAGAGGCAAGAGCTGCCTATTGACTTTAAAGAAATTGGAATTGGCATTTTCTGTAAAGCCTTATCATCACTGCCCAAATCACTGAAACGCTCACAGAATGCATGCAACATCAACACATAAGGTTGCATTTTAAAGGGTGTGTCTTGTGTAAAGGTGAAATGCTCCCAGTTGTGCATCTTGCATTTCTCTAAACCTCAATTTGTGGTTTGATCTTGTAGCTAAAGCAGCGCTCGGGCCCCGAAATTAACCCCTCTCTCTTCCACACCATCTCCTCTCAGCTACATTAAAGATACAGGAGTCTCCTAAGCCGACCAACACACATGAGAAGTGTCCAAATAATTCACAGAAATATATGCAAGGCTTGATTTAAAGTGGAAACATAAATACTGTCTGTGGAGGTTTCTCCCCAGTATTTTTTTTTCCTCTGGCTGCACAGTCCAATAACAGGTACCTGTTGATCTCAAGCTTTTGTGCAACAGTAACTAATAATTCAGCTACTTAAAAAAAGAAGAAGAACAAGTTACATACCTTTTCAGGTCTCATTGTGGGAAACGATAAAGGCTTCCTGCGCGTCTTTGAGTGTTTAATGAACAGTATAACACCCCCTCCTTTCTTCCCATTAGGCTACTTTCCCTCTCCGTTAGTTAGTGGGGGGTTGTTTCATCCAGCAGAGCACTAAATCTCGACTCCCCTCCACCCCTTTTTCACATGGCCCTCTCTTTTTCCTCTCTCACACAGCTTCTCCCTCTCCTCTCCTCTCCTCTCTCTGCCTCGCTTTACTCCCAGGAATCGGGGTCAGATGTTCGGTGCTGTTCAGTACCTTTCCTCATTACTGAGCCGATTACCGACATGCCTTCACGCCCGCAGAAACCGGCCAGAAAACCACCACCACCACCACCTCCACCACCACCAGTGCGACCAGCTCCCTGCCGTTGGAAACCACAGTCAGCCTCCCATACTGCCTCTGCCTCTCTCTGTCTCCCTCTCTCACTCAGGCAGAATAACAATGAGCCAACGGGACCTCGTCTGAATAGCAGCAGGAGGAGAATAATGACTTGAACTTTTTAAGCCAAAGACAGAGCAGCACAGGCAGGCCTATCACTGGCCTACATACCCCCGGCCCATCGCACATTCCTGCTCCCCATTCTCAGAGCGAGGACAGAGGAGGAGGAGGAGGCCCTGCATGGACACTGCCAGGCCTTTCATTTACTGCAATAAACTGAGCAGAAGATTAAAGGTTGATAAGAGAAATAAAGGTGCTGCAGAGGAGAGTTTAAAGTGGTGGGAAAAGTCTCCAAACAGTGAAGTGTAACTGAGTAGGTTTACATAAGTACTACAAAAATAGCTTATCTAATTTTACTTGTTCTTTTTTTTTTTTTTTAATCTTGCTTTGTGTAGATCAATTGTTTAGTTGTACTTTCTTTAAATTTTATTGTCAACAAACAAACTAAAACTCAACAAATTTAAATACAATGACTCAAAGCAGAATATTTGTACCTGCTCAGTTAGTCAGTACGTAAAGAATGTGCTGTTCCTTTTGACTGGCCAAAAAATAAATTACAATAGAATGACAGCCATGTATTTTCCACAGCTATTTAGTATTACTACTTTATATTTGAAATCTAGTCCTAATTAGTATTGTAAATTTAAATTAGCAGTTAATAAAATAGGAAGAATGGACTGTATTGAACCACTTACAGCATCAAATTGCTGCTTATGTACAAATGATAAAAGTAATTTATGTACTACAGAAACACTGTGGGACCAACAAGTACTAAGTACTTTAATTTTTTGACACTTAAAATAACTTCATAATTGGGCTTTGAGAAATATTTGAATTAGGGATTACAAAAACATCACGTTTGAGGGATTCATGTAACAAGCAAAATTACTGAATGAACTTGTTTTTACCGCTGTTGTACCTTTACTTGATCTTAGCCATGAGATCCCAACGCTGTCTAGCTACAATATTAAACTCTTCATCTGTCTAAAAGAAGACATGACTTATGCCGACACTGAACCTAATTCATCATATTGCAAACGTAAAAACTTGAAGCTGCATTGAAGTATTTTGACCACTAGACGGCAGAAGAACTCCAAAACATGTTGCCCCCGGTAAGCTAGGTGGCTTATATTTTTAGTAAATTAAATGAATAAATTAAATATTGTACGGCAATTGCATACCCAGATACACAACGAAGTATGTGCCCTACATTTTTATATCTTAATATGCTGTATATGATGTTTATACATCTTATATTACCCCACATATTCAAATCCTTGCATGAACCCCACAAACTCCAAATAAAAACACTGAATTAGCATTGCTAGCTAGTTAGCTAGTCGCTAACTTTATTTGAGCTGCTGGAAACAAGTTTGATTACAGGAGGAGGTCAATTATAAGGTAACAAACATTAAATTAATGATACAAACAATATATTACAAGAGAATAAAAAGCAGTATAAGTAAGATAAAATAAAAATAAAAGTAAGACACAGAATGGATTTAATATTAACCTGTTAGTTTGTATTTTAACACATTAATAAGATGTAAAAATAGAAATACACATGTCAAAGGCTGCTTCTTCAAACTTGTACATTATGTGTTTATTTAAATTTCTTCAAAGGCCAAATTAGACTTATATACGTGTATAATACCAGTTATTTTTCAAAGATGTAAAGCTCATCACCTGTAGGAAGTTCAGGTGTTTGTCTTGTTTTGCAGTAGCAGGTGTTTCCCATCAGGTGGCAATGGTGCTGCATCACTTCCTGCAGGCTTCCCCTGCAAGATACTGAACCAACAGCACAGCGAGGTGCAACAAACAGACTGAATTTGCGTCTGAAACATCTAAACAGTCCGGTGGGAAACTGGAAATCATGAACATGCGTTTCGAAATGTATGTGAATAAAGTAGAGAAGTCAATTTTGAATGAAAACACAGAGACATTGAGCAGAACCACAGTGCAAAGCATCGTCTTCTGAGGTGTTTTTACAGGCCATACCTTACCTCGTATCTGCAGCTCATGCCCTCCCTTCACGGGCAAAAACTTTACTGTAATGAGTTTTAAATATTATCAATAACAAATGTCATCAAAAACTACATGAACATGTCTTTAACGCGTAGCAGCCCGACCAGACGTCTTCTCCTACTAAGACGTCCCTGTGGCCAGCCTCCGGTTTAGCGGCCATAGCAGACGAGCATGCTCTGTGTGGTTCTGGATCACTTGGTTGAGTGTTCAGGGCGAATATTGGAACGTCTATGGTCCCGTGTCCTTGGACCTGAGCCTTAAAGCTGTTTGTCTCCACTCACTTCCTCAGGGCCTAATTTACACAAGATAAGGAGATTGACAGACGAGAGAACTCGCCTCGCTCCGACCTATTAGCAGTAGATTAGTCATCTTTTCCCTTCTATGACGTGAAAACAAATTCCGTGATTCCTTAAAATCATTAATGAGGATTAAGAGATGCAGAAAAGAAAATGCCACCGCGTCTGAACCGGTTATCTTCGCTGATAGAATTTAAAGTTAACTATGAGAGACACTGAGCAAAAGTGCTGAGTTACTGAGAAGCATGTGCATGTAGATCATTTGTTTGTGCACCATTTGTAATTAGTTGTGGTTCTAAAATAATATCAAATTGTGTCCATAGTGTGTATGTGTGTTTGTGCGTCACTTAGTCCGGTGAGAGAACATCATTACAGTTTTATGCTCATTGAAATTTTACTGCACATTGCTTCAAATAATATACAGATTTAAAAATATAAAAATAATAAAATGGCCTATATATTTAGTCTTTCCTTTAACAGGTTCTGCAGACTTTAAGACACGACGCTGACATCCTGTTCAGACACCTCTGGGTGACTCTCTTAATTAAGATGTACATGATGAGACAGACAGAGTCAGAGAGCCAGGTCATGGTCTTTGACAGCTCACTTTATTCACACCACAAGTTCCCAGCACTAATCTTACGGGCAGGTGTCAAATGAACTTAACGGACATCTTTAGGAACCGGCCTGGTTCTATTCGACTTTATTCTCACCTGACTGCTCTGATTCTTAGAGGGATGTATCAAAAGCTCTATGTTTATCAACACAGCTGTCAGTAGATTAGCATTTTTGTAAAGACTGAGATGAACAATTAATATTAAGATTTAAGAATTTCCAGAAAAGAGGATGTGGAGGTGCCTGTTTTTATTTTGTTAACCTGGGCACTAACAAACACTCAGAGGCACAACGAGTGTCTAACATATGCCACCGCGTCTGAACCGGTTATCTTCGCTGATAGAAGTATAAGTGTCGACCCCGTAATCAACATGCTGGCCTCATCGTGTGTGTGTGATTTTCTTTGACCTTAAAGCAGCCATCTGCCGTCCTGCCGCTGCCTGTCTGGCTGCCAGTCACCGAGGATCTAATCAGCCCAATTACTCTCGTGCTGAGATCCAGTAGGCGAGCTCTGTGGCATGACCTGGAGGAAGTGAGGTCACTGTTTACTCCGTGTCAGACGTGTGTCACTTAGCGGAGGGGAGTCAAAATTTTAAATGTACACAGTATGTTTGTCAGAGTTGCGAATCCGATTTCAGTGACAGGATGAAAATAAACATGGTGCAAAGATGCCAAAAAGTCTGACAGGAAAAGAGGTGTGGCCTTCTAAGAAAGGAAAACAACAAGGAGGAGGGGAGGAGGGGAGGAAGGGAGAAAAGAGAGGTAGAGACAATGAAGGAGGGATAAAAAGAGTTGGAGTAAATCGTCTGGAGTAAATCTCTCTCAATCTGATCAGTGTGTGAGGAGGACTGACTAACTAACTGTGAGGACGCTGTAAGGTAAGGACTCCAGTATTCATTTATCTTTAATGCAAGAATCTCATATATAAATATGTTTGACACACATAGTGGATAGTGTGTGATGTTAATCTAAAGAAGTGTGTGAACAAATAGAAGCTTTAGATTGTTCCAATTAAAGGGTAAAATAGTTATCCACAAAATGAAACACTGTTCTATAGTGGGCACAGTTTTTATTTGTTTTCATTCTTTTGTGAAAAGGGAAAAGGATTTATTTATTTTATTAAGACAAGCACTAAGTGTCGTCTTAATGAAGGTATTGAGCATTTTTTTATAATAACAGAGAGAGATGTAGATTCAGTTGTGTTTTCATGTAAGAGGCTGTGGTTTGTTGTACTATTGAGTGGTTTAATGTTGTACTGACACGTGGTTCTACTCTTATTTTGACCTGGAGTTTCTAGTGTATGTTTCCCTAAAATTAACCATTAGAGGGATTATGAAGCTCAGACTGCATGGAAATGTGTTTAGGTACGAGGGGGAACGAATGCATGTAGATATTATCACTCAGAAAGCTCAGTTCAGTTCAGTTCACTGTTACTTGTATAGCGTCAATAACAAAGCAAGACACTTAACAAAACCCCCAGAGCAAGCATGTAGGTGGCAAGGAAAAGCTCCTTTATAACAGGAAGAAACCTTGAGCAGAGTCCAGCTCATATGGAGGGACCCATCTGCCAAAGGCCGGCCGGGTAGAGACAAAATGAGAGTGGGAGAAACAAGATATCTGTCAAAGATGCATAAAGCGTTCATGTAGAATCTGATGATGATAAAAACGCGACACACAGCTGATGGTGTTGTAGGACAGTTTGATAAGGAGAACAAATGAAGCTGTAAGTGTTCACTGCTATAAAGATTGAATATAGGGGCATGTAAGTGAAATGGGCTTTTCAGTGAGTTTTTAAACAATTTATTCAAATGTGTTAAACTTTTTTATAGAGACATTCCTCAGCAAACTAATCAGAAAAAGAGAATGCTAGTGCTCACTTCCCTAGAGCTGAGATGAGTAAAAATACAAGCTGGAGTAAACTGACAACAACAAGAACAACAAAAAACTAAAACATAAATATACAGTATATTCATTTGAAAATCCTTCTGTTGTGTGTCTCAGTAAATCACATTTATCAGATGTTGACACTGATCTGGTCACGCTCTGGGATGATTTAAACTTAAATCTAAAGACTGAGTTTACGAACGGAGACCACTTTGTTTTGTTGGAATCAACAGTTTCTTAATCAGACATCTGACTGCATTTGTCAGTTTTTAATTCAAGACTAATCTCGCTACTCAAAGAACCACCTCCACCATATGTTGCTGGGGTGGGGAACACCCCCAACGCTCACCGTGGATTACTACAAAGCGCGCGCACACACACACACACACACACACACACACACACACACACAGCAGCGTGCAAGCCAACTTATCTCTGGTTAAGTTAGCCTGACAACTGTTTGCAATTAGGTTAATTAAGTGACCTGTGGGTGCTAATAAACTTAGGGTAAACGTTGGAGATTGGGTGTGACACCGTTCTGTGCCTCAACCATCTGTCTCTCCCATAAGCTCTGTCAGTCTCAACGGGAACATATCGGATGCAAAGACTGTCTTCTTAAGACTGGAATAAAAACGTGCTCTTAAGCGTCTCCTCTGTCCCGTAAAATAAAACACTGTCTTCTCCTAATTTAAAATAAGAAATGAATTCTTTCTGCAGCTCAGTAAATCGTTTGCTTTTAGTGTTTGTGGAGGTTTAAAGCAACACACAACTAACTGTGTTTGCGTATTTTCGCTGTTTCTCATTATCCCCCAAAATGCGGTGAATCATGCATGAACCATCAACACACACTGCGAAACTCATTGGAGAGGCTGGTCACCGCAGGCAACAGGTGGTCAGTGGGGTTTAGCTGCCACATCACGTGTGTGCCATTTCAAAATGCCGACCCTGTATAATGAAGGACATGATACAGTTACAGAGAGGTCAGCCTCCCCTCAAGATACAGACGCACGCGGCCACATGGACTCCGATCAGAAATGCATGCACTTCACTATTTCTCCCCTATTCAGATTTTTACTGTCATCGACCCGATTACACACTTAATTAAACAAAACGCTTCAACATAATTGAGGTGACCTTCATTCCAGCTTCTTGGAAGCCAACGCCGTCCTAGTAACTAACACCTGGAATACTAACGTGCGGTCAGGATGTCACACCTCTCATTTGGACTAATCCTCGCTTGGCTTTGGTTGTGTTGGCACATGCCTCTGTCGTACAAGGTTCCTGGTTAGATCCCCTGCTGCTAACTGATGACCTGCTGCTGAGAAATTTAAAAAAGATTCACAGGAGAATAGTGAAAGAGACGAAATTAGAGTTACAATTCGTTTCTACTAGCACATCTGATACAACAAAAATCATAATGCAACCTCATGTGTCATTACACCAATCTATACTGGGTCCGACATTTATAAATGCCGTTAAAAGTACTTTGTCTAATGTCTAATATTGTGTTTCGCAGGTTTTTTCCCTTCTTCAGTGGGAGAAAGACCAGACAAAATACGCAAAAATAAAGAGAAATAAGGAAACTGTTTGACTATCTTTCCAAGGATGTGTGGGTGCTTTGTGGATGGAGATCTTTGTCGTCTTGCTCCCTGATGTCTCCTTTACAACAACAAAGTCAGCTCAACCTTCTCTTCAGTTGGCGTCACACGTTTTGAAGTGAAGCCAAGCCTCTTACTCCTCCTGGCTGAAATGTGGCTGGAGATCATGAGGAACTCTTTGTCTCTGCAGCTGTCCCTTGTCCCCGTTGTGTTCTCCTCACTCTCACTCCTCCTCTGCACTGCATCTGCCAGTTCAGGGTCCGAACACGACTATGGAGCTCACCCGCGCTTCGTGTGCACCCCGCTCCCTGTGGACGCAGACCCTGCCTGCTTCCCCACGGCGGGTCCGGGGACGGGGGCGGCAGGCCACAGCGCACCAGGCCATCAAAGCCCACCTCCCGCTGGCTGGTGGGGGGCGAGCGAAGAGGCCAAAGCCACCATCCTCCACCTCAGGGAGAGCCTCGTCCAGCAGAAGGAGACCATCCTGGACCAGAGGGAGACCATCAGGGAGCTGACGGCCAAGCTCACCCTGTGCGAGGGCCTGGGACGGGGCGTGTCGCCTCACAACGAGCACCACGGCGCCCCCTCGCACTCGCATCACGCGGGAGTGGCCGGCCACCACACGCGCGCCGACAACGAGCACTATAGCAACCAGCAGGGTCACCATGGAAACAGCAACCTCATACCGGACTCGCCGCACCACCCCTCTGTGGGTGGGCAACGATCTGATGGAGGGCACAGCGGCAACAACCAGGGGAGAGATAAACATGTGACACCGGGGGACATCACATCATCGCCGGAGCAGATGGAGAGGATGCTGCAGGCGCTGAAGGAGAGACTGGACAACCTGCAGGTGAGCAGCAGCAAGGACGGAGAACTTTTACAAAATTGTACTTAAATAATACAGAACTATAGAAAGAACGAAATGTGAGTGTTACAAGAGAAGTGTTTTAAAGTGAATATGGAAAGAGTTAGAGACAGAGGAGGGCTTTTGATGTGACCCATCTCTTGTTTGTTTTTCAAATAATGAAATCCTGAAGCAGCGTGTCTACTAAGTGCTTTAGACAAAAGCAGAGACAATTATACTTAACCACATAAAGCTACTCAGTTCTTTAGCAAGAGAGTCACTCTGAGGTCGCTTACTGGGCAGCAACAGACTCAGAGGTGGACTCACAGATGTTAATAGACTCCACAGCGCAAGGTTACTGTGGACTGAGTTTAATTTAGGTCGATATTCGGATGTTTTCTACGGTTTGTTTTGACCTTCTTGGAGCATTGTGATCACAGACAGATGACAGGAGCTGTGGCGTGTGTGTGTGTGAGAGGGGTCTAAGATCAGCAGTAATTATCGTGATCTCCCTTGACAGACTTGTAATCAGGGCATGCTCCGGGACAAAGCCTGGATTACCTGAGAGAAAAAGAGGCAGAGACAGATACAGGAAGGCATGATGAATGTGAGAGAGAAGCAGCTGCATCTGACAATAAAAGACTATTCGCAAATGTACATAGTCAAAAACTTTTCTCTGATCACATGATTCCCTTAGATAAGTTTGTTCCTAAGCAGAAACCTGAAATCTTTAACCGGAGTGACAGGAAGTACTCGGTGAAATAACACTACCATTGTCCCTCAGCAGAAGAGGAACACGTCCATCACGTACTCCAGCTCTCTCAAGGAGCTGCTCCAGAGGAAGATCAGCGCTCTGGAGCAGCAGCTGCACCGTCGCTCCTCATCCCCCGGCAGCCAGGAGCACCACGACGACGACGGCAGCCGCCACAGGGACGACGGGGATCACCACGACCACCCCGATGACGGACACCCGATGGACAACCACAACGACGGACACCACGACGGCCACAGCGACAGCGAGGACCACACAGACCATCACGATGCAGATGGTGCCCATGACGATGGCCGCCACCATGACGACGATGATGACGATGATGATGAGGATGATGGTGATGATGATGGTGGTGATCACCACAGTAATGAAGCAGACAGTCACAGTTACCTCCCACACACAGGACACAGAGCACCAGGGCCACGGACCGGGTACCACTCAAATAACCTGGAAACGATGCTCAATCAGCTGCACCTCGGAGGTACGTCACAACACCACATTACCACAAACTTTACATCAGTTTCATCTTCTATTTTTTACAGCTACATGTGTTTTTCTTTCTTATTTCTGAAGCCATGGGGTTAAAACTTTCTCACAATCTATTGACAGAACAACCTCAATCAAAATAAACATAAGTCCTTGAATCAGCGCCGTATGTTTAAAATGTAAAAATCAAAGAATGCTGATATGTTTCCTTGAACAGGTCCCAGCAGGAAGAATCCACAGAGTCCCGATGCCTTCCAGATCAGCTTCCCCATGAGGACCAACTACATGTACGGGCGGGTGAAGAGGACCCTGCTGCAGGAGATCTTCGCCCTGACTCTGTGTCTCTGGATAAAAGCGGGTGCCGGGTCTGGACTGGGAACGCCTTTCTCTTACTCTGCACCTGGACAGGCCAACGAGCTGGTGCTCATCGAGTGGGGGAACAACCCCATAGAGCTGCTGATCGATGACAAGGTGAAGGAGAACGAACAGAAACCCACATTTCTCCCGTAAAATGCCATGTTTGCATTGATAGGTGAACCAGTCAGGACCTTTTATGGATTTTAACAATTTACAGAATAGATCATGTTAATTATAGATAAATAACTGAAAGGCTGTGGTCTGGTTAAGGCTAAAACAGGGCTCCATGACTATTGCTTCAACCTATTTCTGCAGGTCTTAAATACCTTATAATTCATATACTTTAATATATTTACAGTACAACTACGATAACTGCTGACTTAAAATAAACTGTGCATTGTACCATTGTATTTAAAAATGTGACACGTTAACACGAGTTTCCACCATCCCCTCCACAGGCTGTGAGCTTACCACTGTCTTTGAGTGACGGGAAGTGGCACCACGTGTGTGTGACATGGACCACACGGGAAGGACAGTGGGAGGTCTACCAGGACGGAGTGCAGAGGGGGTCCGGGGCAAATCTCTCTCCCTGGCACCCCATCAAACCCGGAGGGGTCTTCATCCTGGGACAGGAGCAGGTAAAGACAAAGATCTCTGTAGAAGTAGACAGAAGTTTACAGGTTTATGAGAACGTGCATGTTGGAAAACACAAGCAGCAGAGAGAGAGAGTTTAGAATTATCATTTTTGTTATATTTCACATCATGACGGTGGCTGATGCAGTCGCTGACCTTTCTCATGTGAGATGGAGTTACAGTAAAGGTCATGCTTGTGTCTCTCTCTCTCCTCTCCAGGACACTCTGGGAGGCCGGTTCGATGCCACTCAGTCGTTTGTGGGCGAGATGTCAGACCTGCACTTGTGGTCCCATGTCCTGAGCTCCAGTGACATCTACAGCCTGGCCTCCTGCGGCAGCCACCTCAGAGGAGACGTCATCGCTTGGTCCGACACAGAGGTGGAGCTTCACGGAGGCGTCTCCAGATACCCGTTCGACCCCTGTCACTGAAGGCTGTTACACTGAAGAGCTCAGAGATGCTCTGGATCAAGGACGTTGATCATCTTTTAAAGACAATGAGGGAGAGGAGAAAGTTCCTCTGACCTCCACCAGACTCAGAGTCAATGCCTTCCTTTAAAGTTTTTCTAAATAAATAAAAGACTAATAAAAAAAGAAAAAAAAAAGAATCATCTGTATCTGCAGATAACGTGTAGGACTTAGTGGCTTTAGTTACAGGCCATTATTTATTGTCAGAAGTTAGTGTTTTATTTTAAACAAGTGCTGTATGTGACATATTGTCATGTTGTTAATAAATCTAAATCATGTCAGGTCTGTGCTGACGCTATCAGACCACACATGTCGTGATGGGTTCCTCTGTGGTTAAATGACAAACTGTACGTTGTTAGTTTAGAAATGTTTTCAGAAATCAGTTTCTACTCTGGATACACTTTTTAAAGGTTTCCATGAAACATACAGCTAATTTACCAAAGACGTAGGATGAAAATTAATTTGTAATTTATCTATGTATCATAGATAGATCTGTGTTTCCTTTTGAGACAAATGCTGATCCACTCAGACAGAATGTAGCGATTTATGTGTCACAATTTTGTATTGCAACGAGCCTCCTTTAATCAACTGGAAATCATTATTATACATAGTTGTTTTTGCAGACTTTTATATATTTTCAGTGCAACTGAACAATCAAGACATTTCTCACTTTCTTAGTGATTTAGTTTGTAACTTCTGTTATTGTGTTTAAAAAAAGAAATGAATTTCTTTTGAATACGCCTTGAATGTATATGTATTATTGTACAGAATCGTAAAGACTGAATCTTCAGTAAGTTTTTCTTGTGTGTAAATAAATTTGTGAACATTTTGCGTGTCTGGTTTTTCATTCAATTCCAAATCTGACCTGAAATTTGAGATTATCAGACAAACTGAACACACCTCTGCTCGGTTATTTGGTTTTATTGTAGATAAGTCTGAACAGAAACTCCACAATGAAGATCATGAAGAGCTTCCTATGATAAATTACTGTGAACTTAGTTGTTGATGTTGTGACTCATCAGAGAATGGACATGTGTCTTCTAAGTGTCCTGTCACCTGGCAACATGTTGTCAGTGGGGGGTCTTTGGGTCCTATGGACTGAAGGGAGGGGTTTGTTTCTCTGTGGATCAAGATGGTCAGTGTTAATTATTTCTGTCAGTGGTTTTAATATTGTGGCTGATCAGTGCATAATGCTACACACTCCAAGTCATTAGCTATAATATATATATATATATAAATAAATAATTTATTACTTTATTAGTTTCTCTTTCCTCTGTAAACCCCCATATTTTCTCCTCTGCTCTATAATGTCGCCTCCACAGTATCTGCAGAATTGAGAATTAGTGGCTGTGTATTCACCGTGTATTGTGACAGACAGGTGTTGTACTACATGATCCTTTTAGCAAAATGCTAAAATCACCATGCTAACAAATCACAACATCGATGCCAACATGGTGACATCTAGTTATTAATCAATGTGTGCTGCCTTCAATGTCAGAAGATCAACAGTTCCATATTACACTGCAATTACTGAAATTTGCACATTTGTACAAATGCTTCCATCCACCGGATATAATGTCTAAACAATAACCTTTACCTGACAACCAGTTAATGAAAAACAAAACAAAAAAACACTAGAAGTAAAAACACATCAGACAGGCGATCATCTGTTTACCTTTTATTGTTACACAGTAGTTTACTGGCACCAATGTATCATGGTTTTCCATTTTGCTACATTTACAGATGATCTATCCATCTCCACCTCACGGTAAATAAAAATAAATAAATACAAAATAAACACATTTTCTGAAAGAGGCGGCTCTGGGGTGAAAAGGAATCAGAAACAGTGGATCTGCTTCATTCTGATCATTACAGTGTTTTTTTTTCCTTATGTTTAAATGGAAATATTAGTGTGGGGTTTTTTTGGCAACTTTGCACTTCAAGAATACCCAGAAAGTAGTGAAGGCCTACAGACAGTCGCTGTGATGTACAGAAGCACAAACATGGAAGTATAAAGTTAGGCTGATGAAGTGGGATAGAAAAGGCAATCCCAGACCGATCACTTAGGTGCGAGCCAAAACATAAGAGACAGAAGAACCCACTCAGCTTAACGCAACATGGTCAGAATCAGGTGAATTACAAAGATCAGCAAACAGAGTACATGTTGGAGTATGTGCTATAGCTGGAAATGACCAGGTGATGCGGTTATGTGTGCATTTTTTTTTTTTTTTTTTTTTTTTTACACAATTCATCCTTCACAATATTGCAGTGGTTGTGTGATTACCAGTAGAGGGCGCTAATGTGTGCTGAAGCATCGTCAGTCACAGTAAAAGCATTTCTCCAAAATGCTAAAACTGATAAAGTGCAGTATTTTTTTTTTTTTAAACCTTCTAAAATACCAGTTCAGTAAACTACTAGTTTATGAACTGGATGTCAAGCAAAACTATCACTGGACACAAATCTAATGTGAGTCTTTACATTTGAATATTCTTACTACTATATAATGAATCAGAGGTTTATTAGTGTTCCTTGTTTCGTCGTCTCATTACATTTATTATTAGGATCTGCATTTTCAGCGTGTAAGTAGCTTCCTCACACATCAGCAGGAAACCAACGATGTGAGACTGAACTCTGCTTGTGCTTTACTGAGTCTACAGCTAAATCAAGACTACAAAACATCTCCTAAATATCTTCAAAAGAAACTTCAATCGCATAGCATAATTTACGCATGAGTAAACTTCCATATTAAGTTCCATGTCAACAGGGAACACTAACACTTTTCAAATCAGTGCACTATCATGATCAGCGACGCATCCGTACCTACGGCCGATGCCTCCGTTTATCGACATGCAGCAGAACAGTAGCTCGTACAAAAAATCTGAACCTTAACAAAAGATAAAGAATAAATTAAATCATTTCTATGTGTGTGTGTGTGTGTCGTAAACAAATATGCTAACATCTATTTACAAAAAAAGTGTACATTGTAATGAGCTGCCTTTTGCGACTTCTTGAGACGGTTACTGAGTCATTACTGGTGAGAGATGTGTGTGTTTGTCCTGTCGTGTTGAACGAGAAGGAAACGGTTTGAGGCATGCTGTAAAGTTACATCAGAGAGGATATGACGGTAACTGCTCAGTATTAGTGTTGTAAAGGATCTTAACAAGTCTCCAGGGTGACACGACAGTTTTCTGTCTTTTTTTCCTCCCCGAGACTCGATCGAACATGAAGATTAAACCTGGTGAAAAAAATCTTTTTTTTTCCCAGCTTGATGTTTAAAGTACCTACGTGTGGACAGTAGTAACGTGACACCATCGCTCCTCTCTGACCAACACTGACTGATACAAATCTTGTTAGTGTTTGAATAGTGAATTCACATTTTGTCTGGAGTATACACAATCAAGAAAGGCAATGTCTCACTTTTGGGTGCCACCAGTAAACAGAGGACTCGATGACGGTTAAAGCCGCTAACCCCGAATAAGACCACATTCACACTGACGCGGATAAATCTCACATAACGTTTTGAGTTTCACCGAATTTTGGCCCAAAATAGTGTTTTCGGGTCTTCCAGGAAAATACAAGGCGTTTCTCATTAGACATACATGAGATGGTTATGTCAACAGAATTTCTGCTGAGCATCTTTCTTCTGTTTTAGGATTTATATGTGGTTGACAAAAAGGGAAGTGCTCTACCAAGTCAAGATGAGAACTGATGACGCTTGTTGTGTTGGCAGGAGTACTACAGAAAATCTTAAAGAAGATGTTGACTGACGCTTTCAGAAATGATGGAAGGTAACAGTACATTAACATATAGTTATTTAGTTGTATAGGGGTTCCTGTGAAGTTTTATAATAAGTCTGAGTAAAATACTTACCAACATCTTTTGGTTAGTCTGCTAACTGTATCAGTGGCTTCTAGACACTGACAGATTCCGAGCAGTGGTCTCTCACATTTTACTGCAGATGATTTGAATGCCAATTTTTGCTGCGGTGAAACAATCGGCACAGGTGTGAATATGGTCTAAAGAACTCGTCACCGTCGACTTAAATACTCAACGAGAGAAGAGCGCGGCGAGGAGCCGGGGCAGGCGGCGAGCTTTGTAGTGTGTCAGGCTGTGTGTAACAACAGTAGTGTAAGAACCAAGAGAACTAGAGGCGGCCGTCACTCTGAATGTGGCTTCTCAAAAGTCTGGTAAGACAACATAGCAAGGAGTCCTCGTAAAGAAGGCATTTTTTGGAATGAGGGTTAAAAGAAATCTTATGGTCAGGTAGTAAGGAGAATGTATGAAGGAGGGAAGGAAGACAGGGAGAGAATTGAGGGCGTTATCTACGGCTGTTCCTCCTTCTTCTTCAGTGATATACGTTTCTTCCTGGCCGCCAGCATTTCATAGAAGGGATCCACGCTGACGGCGGACCTGAGCAGGAGGCAGAGAAACGCGGTTAAACGTTGATTCTGATGATATATAATTTAAAAAGTGAATGTATGATCCACACAGCGAAGTGTTTCCTCCGTCGACATACTTGATGCTGTGGATCCACTCGTCCTTCTCCTCGGGTGTGGGAGCAGAGATCCGGTACACCATGTGGTTTCCTTCCACTACTCTCCCGTCAGCCTCCGTCTTACACGCTTTAATCAGCTGACCGCGGTTGTTGGGAATGTACAGCTCAAAGCAGTTCTGTCAGGAGAAACGTGAACAACTTAAAGCAGTTGTTTTAAAAAAAAAAAAAATGTGTGGAAACTACAAATATATATAGATTAAAAATGAGCTCACAGGTTTCCGTGGGTCTTCTACTTCACGGATGCTAAGGTTTTCCAGGGGAATGATTCCTCTTGGTTCCTTATCCTGAAAAACAAGAGTTAATAAAACATTCAGCCTTTTTACATTTTATCCGCTTCATTTCAACTACAAAATAATATGTTTTTCCTCACATGAACCACTCATGTATAGGCATTCAGCTGAAAATAATTTGGGGTCATTGTCTTAGCTTTTACTTTATGGTTCAGCACATTTCAAGACACAATAAAGTCCTGTTAGAGTAAAGGGTATCTGCTGGCTTCTCTTACAAACTCTGACCTGTGGCTTTTTTTGTTTTGTTTTTACTGCACTTTAACTTGTCCCAAAGTAACTTTTAAATTAATTGCAGTTTACTTCCCCCGTTTTAAATACCACATTTTTATGTCTAAATATCACAAAAAACGGTCTGTTCGTACTCTTGCAATGTATCTTTGATTATTTGACGTGAGGGAAATACACCTGGTGTGTTCACTGGCAACTAGTTACAAAGAGCAGGGTGAGTGTGTGCAGGACACACAGACTTACTGTGGTGTATTCAAAGTAATAAAGGCAGTTGTCAGTGAGAATGAACCATCGACGTTTCCAGGTTTTCACCCTTCCCCCTGAAACACAAAGCCAGTCCCGACAATAAGTGGTAGCAGAGCAAAAAGAAAACAAGTTAAGTTTATTAAATACTACTCTACTGTACAACTGATTTCTAGCATCAAACTACGTGGCTACTTGTTTTCTACGACTGCTTATTACAACAACTCTGTCCGTACATACCTCCTGAGAAAACAAGCAGCGGCAGTAGAGGGTGGAAATCGCAGGGAGGAAGCAGAGACAAAAAGAACCAGAGGATTCAGAGGGGGACAGAGGACAAATAGAGAAAGAGGGAGACACGGGGAGGAGGAGGAGGAGGAGGAGGAGGATGAGGAGGAAGAGAAGATTATATTAGTCACACACAGATCACAGGCCCCGCCATGCAAAAGAAAACAATCAGATTTTAAGACTGCCATAACACGAGAAAGTGAGTGTGTCGTTCACCATCGTGTTGTGGCAACGTTTAAATGCCACAACACGGTGGAGGCGGTAATCGGAGACACAGAGGCAGTAAACCTCAGAGACAGGAGCTTCATCACAGCACAAAGCCTTAGAGGAGCACGGAGAACAGTGGCGCACAGAACCCGTCATTATCTTTTCTCAGTGACATCTCCTGACGTCTGTAACACTGGATCTGTCAGCGAAAGCTGGTACGAGGTGAGCGCGAGCTGACGTGGAGGGAAACGGCGCTCGTCGCCGGCATCGTCTCCTCACCGAGTTTAAGCAGCCAGCCCTCTCTGTCGGGGTTGAAGAAGGTGTGCGTCAGGTCGTTGCCGTCGTCCTCTGGGATCTTGAAGGGCTCGTTTTTAATGCTTTCATAGAGATTCTGGACGAAAACGACAAGAATCATTAGCACACTTTAAAAAAAAATCGATGTACACATCCATTAAAAAGCAGCGTGGAGCTGATCGTACTCTGAGCAGGTCCTCCGGCAGGTCTCCCCCATCGTTGATGCCCCGGTTCATTGAGATGAAACGATCCACTCCGGGTTTATCCCTCACGTTGGGGTTATGGAGGCTCGTGTTCAGCATAATTATGGCAAACGACAGCACGTAACATGTGTCTGCAAACAGAAGAGACATGGAAGATGATACAGAAATGAAGCTCGGCCCCTCATGCAGGTCTCCATTCAATATTCCTTCACACTTCAAGTTTCTGTTCACAATGTCTCTCTTAAAAACCAGCAGAGTTGTATGTATTTTGGGATGTATTTACTGCATGTTCAGCACCATTTTCTTCAATTTATCTTTAGGTGTACATTGATGTTATCAGACCATTTCTGAATAAATGTCAGCAAAAGAAAAGAAAGTCTTAGTCAAGAAAGAAATCACAGTTGCATTATTCACTTTAACTCTTTGGCTTTTGAGAGTCTTCATACAAATATCCCTTGTGGAACGAATGCCTTGTACATGTCATGCTGTTGTTAAAGGCAGAGGAGGTTACTTTGAAGAAAGAAAAGTTTAAGCAACAAAACCTCAAATACCCGACAATAATAATAAAAATATCTTCTGATAAGTTACTCTTTTTATACTAATCGTGTTTATTTTGTTGCATACTACACCAATAAAACTATGATCTTTTATCTACAAATCTGATCTTGCTTCTAAACTTGGCCTGTAGTTTACATGAACCAAGAATGGATGAATTTCATGTAAATCTCATTAAAGTCCTGGAGTTTTGTGACCCACCTCTAACCTCTCACTACCGCCCTCTTCCCTTAAAAACCCCCAGACCAGACTTTCCCTCTCATGAAGATGTGTTCTCAAGATTGTTTCCTCCTCATCACCACCCACGTCTAGACTGCGGAGGATTTCCTTCATATTAGGAGCTTCTTACTCATGGAGCAGCTTTCCATGATGGACCAGGTCTAAGTGCCCCAACATTTTATTTCTCCTGCATACAATGTATTGTCTTGCGTTATACTCAATAAGATGAGAGACATCCTGTATTAACAGGGAGATAATGGTGCCAACTCATTGAGCTCTGAGTCTGTTTTACTGTCGTCATTGTCGCTCATCTTAAAATATCTTCAAACTGTCCACGTTTCTCTTTGTTCGATGACCTGCTCGATCCTAAGATTAAAGCGCTGTCACGAAGACACAGACGCTGATATTTGTGTCTGATCCTACTCCATACAAATCACTAAAATAATCCAACCTGCTTTATACAAAAAGGAACATTGCTTTAGGATTTAATTTCAAACTGACCTGGAAAAGGTCATTCATACATTTATTTCATCATGCACGGACTACGTGAATATCTTCTATTCATCCCCCAGCAAGGACGTTATCGTTCGCCTGCGATTATTATTTAATTATTTCATCGTCCTATATGACGATCAGGCACAACATTATGACCATCTTTTTAGTATTGTGTAGGTCTCTCCTGTGCCTCGGAAACAGTTGTGACCCATAAGAGAAGGGACACGGGTCTTCTGAGGGAACACAATGTCGTTAGTTGGGGTCTTTGAGTCCCATGGGTTGAGGGGAGTGTGAGTCTGTGTGTCATCCCACTGATACTTCATCTGTTTGGGACGCAGTGAAATTTGAGCCCAGGTCAAAACTTTTTTTAGTTGTTCCTAAACATGTTTTGTCTACCGCTGCTTCAAAGGAGATACTGATTGTACCTCGGCTCAAACAATTTAAGGAAATAACACAGACCGGCTTTAGAAAAAAGGAGTTAATGTGTTGTGTTGACTTTGTGGGTTACAAATTAGGCCATTTCTGGTAAAGAGCCGATTGTGTGAGTACACCTCTTCAGGGAGATCCCTTCCCCCTACTTTCGCTTTGCAAAGACCCACCTTTCCTAAAAAGTAACGTGTGTGTTTCCATGTTTACCAGTGCTCTGGAAGACGCCCGGGTTGCAGTGGCAGTATCTCTGAGCAAAGGCCTCCATCATTCTGTCAATCTTCTGAGCTTCACCCGGCAAACGGAAACTCCACAGGAACTGTCTGCAGAAAACAAGTCAGGGTCAGGTCAGTTCTGCAGTCGAGGCAGAGCTACAGGGGCTCCCCTGCTCTCCTGCCAAACGGAGGTGACAATGCGAGTGGGACTTTCCATTGTTCAGTTTACTAGAACATTTCTGGAAAGGATTCAAGAGATTTTTGCCTGTGCTACAAAACAAGTGGACAGAGTTTACCTGAGGGCCTGGACGAGGTTGAGATCAGTGAACTCGTGGAGGTCAACAAAAGCCTGCAGGACTTTGATGTTGAAGTCATCCCTGCAGAACAGCGACAGAAAGATTAGAGCTACACGTGGTGATAGAAAAGGAGAAAGATGACACGTTATATTTCAAGATGGCGGACCTTTCTCCGAGGTAATCCCCTATAGCCGTCTTGTTGAGGCCTTCTCCTTTGTACAAGAACTGAGCGATGTCCTCTGATGTGTGTCTGAGCAGCTCTTTCTCCACCAGAAACACGATGCCCTGCAGAGAGGAAAGAGAGTCAGTCATCACACAGAGGATAAAGAGTGAAACAGAGACCTGCACTACTGAACCGCTATTACCTTTTTTGGGTCCATGTTGAATTTCTTCCTCCCCATCGCCACATGTCTACTTTTCTGTAGAGTTTTACTGCAAAGTGAACAAAGGTGATAAGAATTATGTCTTCGGCTGCGATAAATCAAAGCTCATCATTAAAGATAACAAAGAAAGGAGAAAACACCAGCATGATGTGAAGACCATTATATCAAACACAAAGTCAAAGAGATTAGTGGTAGTAAATCCAGGTCTTTCTGACTTTAAAGGAATATTTGAGCAGTGTTTATGAGCTCAGTCCTCCATCATAAGATTATAATATTACGTTAAGAACATTACAGCACTTTAATAAAGCAATGCATAACTCCTTCAACATGTTTTTTTATTCTATCATAATTTATATTGTTTGCATGTTTTTTTTTAAAACACAATCAAACGAGCTATCATGCAAAGTGCACACATCTTAGCATTTGTCTAGGTTTTAAACTTGTAATGGAACAAGAGAGAAACAAAAACAATTCCCAAAACAAGTTGATGAATTCTATAAATGTAGATGTAAATCAGTGCAGCATTAAAAGGCTAATTCAACCTCACTCCCTCACTGACCAAAGACTGATACACCATCGTCACTGCGCTCTTGGACACGCACTCTGTTTGCACAGTGCTATGTACCAAATATTGCACTAGTTTAGTAACATTAGGTAACGACTGCTTGTTATTTATGCACTGCTTGATGCTGCTCACTTTATGTGCATTTTGCATCACATTATTTATTTATTTTTTATTGTAAATTACGTTATAGTTCCTGTTTATAGTCTACTTATATTTAATGCACAAATCCATCTGTATAATATGATCATAGCACCTCAATCAATCATTGTGTATATCTCACTCACTCATCTGTTTTCATCTGTTATTATTGTCCATATGCTCTAAATCCAACATGTACTATACTGTTTATATAACACACCACTTATGCTACATGCACTTGCTGCTTATTGCACTTCTGGTTAGATGCTAAATTAGATGTTGTTGACTTGTACCTGAACACATTCAATGACAATAACACTGAATCTAATCTAATCCAATTCTGTTACTCTGCCGCTTTAATAATATCAAATGTCACTTTGTTTAGACCAGAGTAGGGGTCCTAGTGTGAATTTTCTTATTACCTGCCCTCTGTGCTGGTCTCCAGTCCCTCTACCTCTAAAATCGCCTCTCTTAACTCCTCTCTGAGCCTCTGGATCTCCTGCAGCAGGACGCCCTTCCTCCTGCGGATGTCCTCCAGCTCAGAGCGCTCCTCTGGGCTCAGGTCTACAGGGACTGTAAGGGAAGAAAAGAAGAATGAGTGTATTACTGCTGCAGCTACAGATATTACAAGTAACTGGGCCCAAACAATTCAAGTTAAAAGCTGCTTGTGATGGCGGCATGAAAATGTGTGTGGAAAAGATGCATTGTTACTGAGCTCAAATACCTCAGAATAGAAAGGAATGGAGGAAGTGAAAACAATGATAAAAATATAGAAGAACACCGGGTGGTGTTTTTATAAAAAGAAAAAGCCTCTTCAAAGTTAATGAACACTATCAAACTAATATGATAGACAATGATTTCAAAGGCTCAAAGACAAAGAGAGGTACGAGACTTCTGTGAAAAACAGAACAATAAAAACATAAATAAATAAAACTATGACTGGTAATTTGCTGCGTTTGGTTTTAATAATCAGTTCCATCCAAGACCAATAAAATGTTTATATTAGTTAAAGTTTGGTTAATCAAAATCTATAAAATATTACTGGTTATCAACAGGGATGACAAGCCATGCAATTGATTGCGGGTGAACTTCATTTATGCAACTCACTGAATAGTTTTCATCATGAGTTACTGTGACATAAACACTTCTTACAGTGTATTCGTTTATTTAACAAGGGCAGAGCACATGACTAAAAACTCAGCTCAACATTTTATTTATACTGTGTTACTCCCTTCATAAAAAGTCTGATGCACTTCTGTGCGGGTAAAACAATCATTTACTTAAGACTAATATGGGTGACCTACATAAAATGATAACTAGAACTTGCATTACAATTGTAGTCTCTGTGACATACTGACATCGTATTAACAAGGAAGCTGCTCAGGAATTTCTGCTGCTGTAGAAATGTCATCTGCCCCACCACAGTTGCGTTTAAGCAATTTTTAAAACTTGAGTAGACTTGCTTGGATCTTGCAGCAGCAGGTCTGTAAATGTTGTCTGAATTCACCAGTGGGGTACGTCAGGCCACGCGCCCCTAATACATTCAACTGCCTGACCAGTAGGGACGTCCACCCAAAACAAACAGCGCTGCAGTACAGCCAAACTTTATCAAGGTCACACTGTTGAGTCTGTGTTGAAACCATTTTAAGAGGAAAAGATGATTATTTTAAAACCAAAACAAAAATACATCATCTTAACTACAAACTACGTCAAACAGTTTCACATAAAACGTGTATATACATGTTCTTTGAGTGAGGACAGTAGCATTTAATGCGCTCACTTCAGATACAGCCAGTTAAAGTTTAGTTATGAAATAACTCCTTCATTCATGTGAATGAATTTGTTCAGTTTTAGCTGAAACCGTTTCAGAGAAGTCTTGATTCAGCTGTGTGATAGTTCATGTGGATGCAGATAAAACATATTACGTTACCATGGACAGAAATCCAACCCTCCTCTTTGACTTGTGTGCCTTGAATACAAGACATAAACTGGTAAACATTGTCATTATTTATGACACAAGCTGCAAAGGTACTGGTAGTCTAATGGATAATTAGACATAGAAAATATGCTGATTGAAAACTGGAAAAAGAGGCAATGTCTCTTGTGTTATATACAGAAATACGTGAACTGTGTTCTTACATTATTGTATTATTGTTAAAACAAAAAACAAAACAGGCTGGCGTACTGAGTTGTTTTAGTGCCACTAGAATATTTTACATGCACCACATATAAAGTCAACTTTTGTAAAGTTTATGTGTGACAGAGATGATGTGTTAATGTTTTTAATTTTTTTTTTTTGTGCAATTGTTTGTTTAATTGTATTCGTCATTTCTATGAAAGTCAAAACTAATAAACATATAAAAAAAACACATTACATTAGTGAGGGATGTGTTATCAAGCCTTAATATATTGTTATACAAGGACTATAAATGAACAAAATCAGCTGCAGTGTGACCCTACAACATTGAGCAGTACCAAAAGCTGACCGAAATCCGCCCTCGACAGCAAAACCCCAAACAATAGAGTCTTTTGTGTGTCCGGGATTTATTGCAGGATTGTGTATAGGCACATTGATCTACTTTGCACACAAATGCCGATTTTCTCCAAACCACCCGGACCGAGGGTCCCTAGCAGCAGCAGCTTGTGATCAACAGTGTTTGTTTGGCAGTCTCCAAAGCCTCCCAGACCAGTATGTTTACTCTGCAAAACAAACAGCTGCTCTACACCACCACCGCCAACCACGCCCACAGCCTAAATCCTAAATCTTCTGTCTGGCTTGATTCACACATCACCAGACCGTATACTAATTAGCGCGTCGTTTCAGATGATTAACGCGTAATTCTTTTACAAGTCATGGTGTAAACTAAAGACAGGTTACGGTGTTAAATGTCTACCGACGTTAGCTGAAAAGTTAGCCCCGAGCGCATACTGAAACAATCAATCTTTAGTGGACGTCGTGCTAAGCTACCGCATTCTTGTGGCTGGTTTTAACTCAAATGTGAATCCCGCAGACACCAATACTTCTATGCAAAGAGCCCACGGAGAATATCAGCAACAATTTTCATTTAAATGTTCAACTGGATGCTCGGTTTGTGACACCTGAGCTACTCCGGCTACTAGCCACAGTAGGCTAGCGATAGCTTGTGCAGATAGCTACTTAGTGAGGCCACTTACTGTAGTCCAGGTCATCCATTTTTGGCGCTTTACTTTTAGGCATAAATAGTTCAGAGTCGACTGTCATTCAATGTCAGGAAATTTAGGATATATGTGTGAATATATCCTCAAAAGTAAAGGGGGAAAAATAATGAACCCTTGATGTCGAAATGTTGTTGGGCCGGAGACAAAGGCGGAGGCGACACCGGAAGCGGTGCGTGGCTATTAATCGATCTGCTTCCGGTCATCTGACTTTCAAAATATATTTGTGGATGGATAAAGATGAACTTTGACATGAAAGTAAAACTTGCAGAGATTTTAATACGGTGAAAACAATGACAGATTTGTATTATTAACTAATTTGAGAATTACACTTCTATTACACCCAATTAAATTAAAACACACAACAAAACATCACTCTGCTTCGATGTAGTGTGGAATATTTTTAATATTTTATAGATCACAATAAAGACATTTCAACCCCATTCTCACCTTGACTCTGAAGCATTTGACTGATAATGGTTAGAGAACCATTCATAGGTAAAAAGGACAGCGACAGGTAGGTATCCAGCCATTAATAGACATTAGTGGCACCAGCTTCTGGTGGTTAACAGAAACAAGTCAAGTAAGTTTCTGATGGTTACACCCACAGAAATTCCTATTTAACCTCAAACTTCCCACCAGCTCCTTAGAACTGAAGAAGCTATTCAGATGAGTGGTGAAACATCTTCTCTAAACTCGACATGTCCAGTTGCCCTCTTTAAACCTTTTTTGGACGTACCACGACCTGACTTGTAAAAATAAACATTTTACAGTTTCAGTGTAAAGGGAGCAACTTTTAGAGATTTACACAGATAATACAAATGATAAGTGAAACACATAAAGCCTTAAAATGGAAGAGCTGCTTTGTTACACTAATTTAAATCACCATAACATCTGTTTAATTGCTGTTTATTGTATCAACAGATAGAACTTAGCAGGCTGGATGTACTGATTTCACTACTGGCAAATCTAGTTTGTTTCTAAATATTACACATTGATCACCAAGAAAGCTCTCTGAATGGTGATACAATAGATGAGAGTATATTTAATGAATAATTTATTCTCTTACCACTTTCAGAGAGGACATCCTTTTGTATTTAACTTAAACATTTCATTACATTAATAGTGCCTGGTTCAGATAGTTGATACTCCCTGTGCTCAAAAGTACTTTATTAAAAGTGGGATAAATATACAACAACTGTTCAACAAGAAGGAACTATCATTGGGAACGGTTCCATGGTTACTCTGTTTTATCCATTTTAGTTATTGTTACACCTAGACCGACAAGGACAATTGCACTGAATAATCCTTTAAGCTGTGTGCTTCATTTAAAACAATTCCACCGATTAGCAAAATCGTTCCTGAGTTACACAGTTCCACTTTCTTCAAATGAGTTTATCACTATGATCAAAGCATGAAGACAGAGTTGTGTGACAAAAGACAAACATGCATGAATTTGCTCCAGACAAACTTATGAAGTTATGTTTATTCAAATCATCATATATAACTATTAACTGTACATTGTATACGCTTTCATTTTTTTTTAGTAATAATTACAATTTCATCTATAACACCATGGTCCCAGCTATGGCCATAGACGACAAAAATTTTAGGAAGGTAAACTGTCATAACTAGTCCTCTTGAACATCGAGAGTAAACATTTTGTGTTTCTAGATTCTTCTATTTGGTAATTTTCCAAGCCCAGACGTAAAATGTTGCAATCACATTCTGTATCCGTGTAAGCACAGGGAAACTGTGGTAGTCTAGCTGCATTGTGCGCTTAAAGGAATAAAATAATAGCACAACTATCATTGTGGTAAGCAAAACATTTTACTCCATTTTCTGCAGTCAGGTTTAAACAGTTCATGATCAACAGCCAGAATTTACAGGCTTATAATACAAAGGCATTGATTTGTCCAGGCAAGACCAGGACGTACAGTATGTTTCTGATGACCAAAGCAGTTGGCACATGATCTCACTACTGATTGATACATTGCACATGCTATCGATTTATACTTTGTCCAGACCAAATATATCAGCAGGTTTTATCAGAACAAAATCAATTCCTACAGCACAACAATTTCTTGTAGGGATCCAAATCTGCTGTTTGTTCTCAGTTTTCATCAATTGTTCTCAAGACATTTTATTTTTTTGTTTTTTTGTTAAATACAGGTCTGTCAGGCAAATTTATCACAGTGCAAAATGCTTTTCGTCAAGCAGATTTATCTCATGATCAAATATCTTATCTGACAACACAGCACTGCTGAATTTTCAGTGTAGTGGACTACTTTATGTCTACTGCAGGATTTTGAAGTTTCTAAAGTCAACTGTCAGTGTTTAAAATTGCAACACCATTTGATTAATGTAATGTGCTTCATTTATTAGTATCTGACCTAGGCTACCTACACTAACGCATCCATTTTCTGAAATAAAACACTGCATCTGACTGTGTTAGTTGTGTCCAGGTACTACTACGCATTCTAGTGTGATTTCCTGTGGTGCTTCAACTCCAGTTTTTGTGCAAAATAAATGCACTACTGACGACCTAACTGAGGCAGGTAATGTCTTCTAGTTACGCTTAACTCAGAGATACTGATGTAGGCTAGGTCTAAAATAGTGTTGAGGGCTAAAGCTGTGATTCTGAGATTTTTTTTTAAAAAAACAAACAGGCTAAAAGCACTGACAAAAAAAGCTTGCTTTGTTCAGACATTTTTATGTTCAATGTGTTGCAAAGACTGATATCACTGACATCATCATCATCATCGTGCATCCACGAGAGAAACAAGCAGATTATGCAAAGTAATAATGGTCCACCGTTCAACGGTGCCATCGTTCCTTCTCGAGTGATGACCACGAAAAGCTTGATCTCGCTGCTTTACACTGATTCACTAGTGTGAGCTAAAGTGTACTCGTCGCCACATCTCGTCTACTGATGCTTAACAGTGGTTGAGTAGCATGCTGAAAAGATTGTTTTGAAGTAGTTGACTGACTCTACGTAGGTGGACAAAGAAGATTCAGGTTCCTTACATAAGACAAAAGGGGCAAAGGTACAACTGCACTGTACAGTGCCAGATAAGGCATTCCTCTAAAGGGCCAAGGTTTTGGATTCAGACATCAGAAGTGGAGGTGAGGTTGAAGATAAAGGATCAGGGGCAATTGTCACGGGTGCCGACCCAAGTGAATCTCAACGTATTTTTTATGACTTTTCATGTTTAAAGACAACGTTCTCTGAATCGAATCTGATTAATCTCCATCTCAATGTAAGGCAAAACTCAGGTAGTGCTTTTCCGCATGCATACTACTACGTATACATCCAACACATGCACTCTCCGCACAAAAAAACAAAAACATAAACATTCTTTTGTTCTTCCCTCTTATTATCCCAGGCTGTGCAGTTTTCATGCTTCGCAAAGGTACGCTGAGCGTAATACAACAGCTGTGCAATGAGACGCATTTTTCATCCATTTTCAAATTCGCTATTAATCCCTGCAGTCATGCTCCAATGTTGTGTGGCTCGGTGGGTTATCCCTTTCAATAATCCCCAGAAAAGCAGTTTCTGCAATCCAGGCCAGGCTATTTTAAGTCTCTATGATACCCCCCCCCCCCCCCAGCAGAGATGACAGCGGAGATTATGTAATAAAGTAGAGTGCTGCTGATATGTCAATCACCTCAACCAGTCTCTTATCAGAATCTGGTAACCTTCACACCCGAGTCTCCAACAATGAGACGCGCCATGGACTGATGAACCTGGAAAACAGAGAGATCGGAGAAAAAAAAGGTGACTAATAATAACTACTAATAATAAAAGATATGTCACAATAACACAACACCATAGCATTTATACCTGTGTACAAATAAAATAAAATAGCTTTTCTTGAGGACTGTTTTCTCGCCAAATAATCAAGACTTATCTACACATTTATCTAGGAATTAAACTGTCAGCCCTTCAAAGCAGGGCCTAGGAGCTTGTCTACAGTTCCGACACAGATTACAGCATTTCATATAATTTCAATAAATTCAAAACCAAGCACAATTACTGTTCTTTCTGACCTGTGCTTGGAGCGGTCCGTATGGAACAAGCTCTCCGTCCACGGTGAGCGTTCCTCGCGTAGACAGAGGCTGCAGCCTGAAGGCCCTGCAGGTGACGTGGCTCACGTACGGCGAGCTGACCGAGTGGTGGGTTCCTCTTTCCATGGCAAAGAACAGCCTCAGCAGAGTGGCTCTGGAGATCCCTGCCCGCACGAACGTCAGGTGGATCAGCCCGTCGTCGAACTTGGCCTGGGGTGCGGCGTGGAGGTCGGCCCCGAGGTGGGACTGATAAAGGGCCAGGACCAGGACAAAGTCCCCTTCGATAGTGACCCAATCTTGGGTCGGGAGGGGTTGGTCGAGGGGGGGTAACAAGTCGTCCCTCGGTAGATTTAAAGGCAGTGAGACAAATGGACAGTTCTTGAATGGCCCTGCTGGTTCGGCGATATCGAAGTTAAAAGATGAGGACGGTGTGCGTAAAGAGGGCGAGGGCGAGCTCGAATTTGGGGTGTTGGGACGGGGGACGAGGTAGGACGATGAGTGTGGGGAGGCGCACGAGGGGGAAGATGGAGGTGTTGGAGACAGAGACAAAGAGAGGGAGGGGAGTTTAGGGGGGAGGGAGTTGGAGTGGGAGTGCTGGAGGAGTGAGAGGGGCCTCGGCCGGGAGGCGTTCTGGTTTTGGTCCAGGGTTTTGGGCTTGTAGGAGAAGGGAGAGTGACGGAAAGGAGACGAGATGGTGAGCGAGCGTTCGCGGGGGACATCCTGTGGATAAGCGTCTTTCTGGTAGTAGGTTCCGTTGAGATCCATGTCCTCGACCCTGTATGAAGTTTGAGAGTTTGTGTCAGCCTCCCGACTGAGCGGCTGGCTGAAGAGAGCGTCGGCTATCTGGCTCGACGGGGCTGAGTTCTTCCTGAGCACCTGTCTGGTTTCCTGAAGACCGTCCTCGTACGCGTTACAACACCTCGGCTCCTCGTCTGCCTCTCGACCCATGTCCACGCCGTAGCTCTCTCCCAGCTCTCTTGCATGCACCACTCCCTCCCCCTCTACGGAACCGCCGCTGTCTTCCCCATCCTTCCCCGTCACCTCCTCCTCCTCCTCCTCCATCTCCATGTTCCCAGAGTCTTGCTCTGCTGTTCCCTCATCTTCCCTTTCATCCTTGATCCTCGTCAACCTTTCTTCCCTTCTCATATTGCAGTCGTCCCTTTCGTTGGATTCGGAGCTCGTCCCGGACCTCTCCGAGCACGTCCCCGACTTCTCCTCCTCTGCCTCCATCTCCATCTCCCCCTCCCTCTCCTTGTCCTCCGCCAGACTGCTCGCCCTCACGACACCAGTTCCTCCTCCTCTGGCCCTCTCCCTTCTCCTCTCCCTTTCTCTTTGCCTCTCCTCCTTTTCCCTCTCTCCCTCGCCCCTGCGCAGACTCCTCTGTTCACTGATGCCCATGTCAGAGCAGGTGCGATGGATGGGCGTTCGACAGAAGCCCTCCAGGCCTTCCGTGATGCTGCGGGAGAGGGGTCTCCTCGGCGGAGGAGGCGTCACGTCCGGCGACGCGCTGACAACAGAGGGCGGCAGGAAGGACAGGCGACCCTTGTAGGATCGCAGAGAAGCTATGCGCACCAAGGTGCCGAGGGTGAAGCGAGCTGAGCCCAGGCCACGATACCTGGAATAACGAAAGAGTTCAAGAAACTGAGTGACGCCGCATGATGCTGGAAGAAATAGAGCCGTGATCGAATGAGCGAATAACAAGTAAGCGGTGAAAGCAACTGCACACCCACCTCTCACTCTCAATGTCCACATCGGACACAAAGCCCCAGGCAACAGAGAGGAAGGAAAACAGTCTCCTGGGCGCTGCGGCGCGGCTGTTGTTGGAGGGAGCGGGACTTGTTGTCACAGAGACCAGGTCCATGGGTCGGACGCCGCCTCGGCAGAGCAAAAAGCAGCAGTTCAAAAGGAGGGGCTCTCGAAGGCACATGTCATACCTGAGGGAGATATAAATATACAAAAAACAGCCCCGTTAGTCAAGATAAAGAGAGAACTGAGACAACAGTTCAATACAGCACTGAACCACTACTCAGATATCTAGTCCTAGATAACTAGGTGGCAATAATAACACAAAACACTTAGCTTTTAGTTTATGGGAAACACTTATTGGTCTGCTTGTGTTGATAAATACAAAAGGCTCCCTTACAAGAGGTCAGTGATATGTTTGGCTCATTCACACTATTTCTGTGTTCAAAAACTATTCTAAATATCTTACTGTGTCCAAAATCCTGTTAACTTGCCAGCCTCAATTACTAAATAACCAATCATAAGCTAAAAGATATGATAGGAGGATGTTCCCACCCTGCGTTATGGTTGATGGAGCCAGCCAGTGCATTGCCAGAGCCACAAGGCAGAATGCCGACGGGTGTTTTTATTGCTTGTTCCCAGTCTGGGCGCTCCATCAACCCATTAATGACCTGCAGGAAAGAAGGACGAAGGATTTAGAACATGATATTCAACAACACATCAACACATCCTCTTTGGACAGATCTTTAAATGTCACTGTGTGAGGCGCCTCACCTCATGCAGCAGGCCGTCCCCAGAAACAATGATGATGCCATCCCACTCCTGCAGAGGTATCTCTCTGATGAGCTCTCTGGCATGGTTCTGTCGTTCTGATAGAGGTTAATTCAGTTAGTGTCTATTATTGATGTCCAGTAAGTAAATACACAATATGATCTGCCTCCAGGGACAGTTTTTTTTTTTTGGTGTACTACCTGTCTGTATAAGGTTGTAGCTGATGTTGGCCTCTCTGATCATTGGCAGGATGTGGGTCTGACACCACTGCATTGCCTGGCCCCTTCCACTGAAGGGATTGACCAATAACAGTAGTCGTCTGGGACGAGGTAGCAAACTTCTTGAAAACTCTGTGTGAAGCAGAAAGGAAAGCACGAATAAGGTAAAGCCAGCTTCACCTTTGTCCGGGACAAAGAAAGCGTTTCATTGTATTTTCAAAAAGACAGCCAACTAGGACGTAAGCTAAGCCGTCACTACAGCGTTGGTACGGTTAAGCACATTCAACCATTTAAGCCTCCTGCATTTCACCCGACGGGATCGAATTCTCATCGCTCGTGGTTCGGTTCAGATACACGGTAAAAGAAATGTGTGTCATTTTAAGGACATAAATGTAAAGATGGTTAAAATGAAATGAAATTAAATTTATTCAACTTCTGTGCAGAATTAACAAAGGAAAGACACTGTGCTCGTCTCCTCAACTCGTTCTTCATCTCAACACGTGGATTAGAAACATAAATGTCTAGTTAGTGCCAACTAAGACGTAGCATGGTGGATGTCAACTGTGCAGGAAGGAGACGAAATCGCTGAAACCGCAGATAATCCCGGATTACACAACAAACTAAAGCAAATCAGCAGAAAATCCAACTAACCACAGCTGTAACGCTCACCACCATAAAAATGGACAGAATCCAGACAGCACTGATTCAGCAATGCTGAGTCGGTTAAATTAGTTATGAGTGAAGGAGTAGAAGGTAAGGGAAAAGCAGAGGACTGGGAAAAATAAAAATGCTTCATCACTGTTGGGGGAAGGGGGCTGTGATGTCATAGGTTAAGACTAAAAGAAAGCAAAAAGATTCAAGTCTAAAGAGGAGGAAAGTGAAAACAAAAGATTCTGGTTACGTATGTGACGCACAGGGTACGGTGAGAAAAGGGTAAAAACACACATGGTGAGAGTTATCTCTTTCAAAACGGAGGTCACTGAATTTAGAAAATGGGAAGGGGTGGCAAGCAGCACCAGCCACTCCACCCTCCCTGTCTCTACATTTGACTTTGAATGATACAGACTGTGTGTGAAGTACAGATAAGAAGAAGGAAATTAAAAAAAAGCACATACATGCACATACATAACAAAAAGTTACATACACATAACCTCAAGAATAAGACTTAGCGACATGAAACTGAAATAAACAAAAAATAAATACAGTGAATAACCTCACATTGTCTTCATGTGCATTAGTGTTAATCAGTGTTGTTTGTTTGGTGCTAGATAAGTAAATAAATAAATACTTAACCAATCTTGGTACCGTATACTCAGAGGCTGAGTGTGTGCTGTATGTACACAGAAGGTCTTACGTCACTGTGAAGTTATACTTAGCAGACATTAACAAAGGAGGCATAAATCAAAGCAGAATGAGGCAGCATTGTGTGAACTTCTATAGCAAAAAACATGAAACCAAGTCTTGGTCATGGAGACAAATGTAAAGGTCAGATAAGGGAGAAACACTTATCTGGGGTAATAAAGCCATTTAATGTACCAATGATCAAGGTCCCTTAGTAAAATTAGTTTGGGTAACAGACGAATAAGATCTATTTCAGCTTGATCCATCAAAATGTACATGCGTGGGACAAGAAGGAACAAATGACGTAAAGAGAATGTGGTTCATAGAAAAACATATAGAAATAGAAAACGTTTGTTGGTGATTAAAAGGGAAGTGAATCAGAATACTGACTCATCCTGAGAATGATCCGCTATGGCCCTTGGTGTTCGCAACCATTCATAAGCTACTGTATCTTAAGCTACATCATCAGGACATACTGACATGAAAGCTGTCTCAGAACCCACAAAATGCACGCACTTACGTAACGTGTAGTTAAAGGGTAAAAAGCAACAACGTGGACGGACGAGCCCAGAAAACACACTCACCGGTGTCAGCAGTCACGGTCACATCTCTGAGTAGACACTGCACGGCGGCCGACCACCTCTCCGCTTCGGGCCTGCTCTCCGCCAGGTAGGCCCTCACCTGCCGGCGCCGGGACACCCCTTTCCGCCGCTTCCCCGGAGGGTACCAGTACAGCACCAGCAGGGGGGGCGCCGGGGAGCGAGGGCAGCTGCACCCCACCAGCTCCGACAAAGGCAGCAGGAGACGGGCTTCCTTTCCAGGCCGCGGTGACAGGCGCTGAATATGTATGTGGGTGTGCGTCAGCGTCAGGGCATAGTTGGACGCCGGGGCCGGAGTCGGGGAGGCAGCGGGGGAGAGCCCTCCTGGACCACCAGGGCTGTTGGGGCAGCTGTTATTGTTGCTGTTGCTGCCTGATCCCCAGCTGGCAAACTGCCCGTGAAGGAGGGCTTCCGCTGGAGAAGGTGAGGAAGGGTCTGGAGATCGCATCCTCGATGCTCAGATGGACAAAGTTTATCAGTCTGATGAGCTTCAGGTTATAGTCTTCTACAGTTTGGGGATTGAGTGGACAGATCTTTAAGGTTCACCAGAGGAAATGTGTCTGAATGTCTGTCTTGAGAACTTTATCCCTGAAATCTCTTCAAAATGGTTTCTTACTCTTCAGTGCTTTAATTCAAGAGACAACGTCTTCTGTCCCCCGTCTATCCGTTCCAGATATGTCTTCACTTGAAAAGAAACGAAAACTTCCTGCAGTTTAGCTTCTTCTGTTTAGAGTATTTATCCAGTACAGATGAGAACTGCTAAACACCAGTCTTTGCGTCACAGTTAGAAAGCTCCCATCACAGTTTGATCTGAGGACGTCAGCTTCTACAGTTTGCTGCCAGTTTGAAAGGTGGACACGCAATACTTCAACATATTCAGAGACCACGAGTCTTAAAAATGTAAAATCAGTCAACTCAACAAAAGTGTTCTTCACAAAGATTGCATAAGTACAAAAATAAGTTTACATTTCAACTTAATGCCGCCTACTGTGATAGCAACATAAGGCAACCTAGCAGCTGCTTACATTAAGAATAAAACTTTAAATAATTACACAAATGGACAAAACTGAAACTCTTAGTTGCATTAAAAATATATCCATTAAGTAGGCATAAGACAAAAAAAAAAAGCAAACACACCTTGTTTAGACAAGGAGGCTATAACAATTAAATTAAATTAATGCACAACTAAAAATGTCTGTAAAGTATCTTGCATGGTAAGTGCTGCCTGCTTTATAATTAATGCCACAAAGATATGATAAGTGCAGGTACATCAAGACCTTTGATACCTCTATTGCTATCTTGAATCTCATTGATAAATGCAACGCAGACAAGACACGTGACAAGGTCAGTCCCTAGACAGTAGTGTGATACATTAAAGTTTCATGTCCCAAAAACTGACACGCTCCACAAGAGGAGGGTCAGCACAAAGTAAGACAGGTGAGGCAACAATAAAGACAAAAAACAAAAACAAAAAAAAAGAACACGAAAACAAAACAAAACACAAACAAGGAGACAGTTCTAGGTGGGTCCTTCGTTTATGTCATCTTAGCGTCCTTTAGTCAATCCTCACGTTCCCTCACGAAGGTCTCTGTTCCTGTGTGAGGAAGAACAGTCAATTGTAAAAGTGGCACAAAAACACAAACATGAGAAAAGAGAAAAGAGCACGTACTGAATAAAAGGGTCCCTGTCATTCGCCTGCAATTTACTGTGCGGAGGAAAATACTTCTGCACCACACTTCTTAGAGCAGAACATGTACAGATAAGGGGAGGAGATTACGATTACAGCATGAAGCAATCCAAGAGGCATCACACCCCCTGACCTTAGGTGCGTCTACACCGAAGTATATAGCATGACTAAGAGTCACACACACACTCAACGACTGTGCTGAGACACCACATTGTTTCGGATGAAAGGTTGCTCGACAATGACCGCACTTGGTTGGCATTTTCACATTAAGGGCTTCTGCCAAACAGGATTTGGGGACACAGGGTTTCTTTCACAATTTTAGATTTCAAAAACTGCTGACCTAAGTGGTAAAGGAATTTAGAGGTTTTGCAATAAGAGTCAGCATTTAACAACCTTAGATGAAAAGCCAACTCAATAATGGTCAACATAACTGAGGTGAATAAAAGTATAATAACCGGACTATCACTGTGGGACATCTGTACACTCTATATTAATAACGGCTTTCTTTATGCCAGTCAGGAAATATAAGGCAATCTGCAGTGCAGACACAATCAATACTTGGCTGATGTCCTACCCTGATAAAAGTCACAGAAAAGGACCTGACTGATGCCCATTGTTGCACCTTACGTCCTTGAAGCACAGGGCGGGGACCCCCACAAATAATAATATGCACAGGCTAAGTTTATCTCCCACACAATGAGGCTGTTGTTGAGTGACTTCTGGGTATTTTGGTCAACATTAAGCTGGGATACGCTTTGAATTCGGCAATCTCTTTTAACCAAACGGACCTAGAAGCGGTATTATCAGGTCGTCGGGTGGTCTAATGGGAAACTAAAAGCTGCTCCACTGTTAAACTTTAGTCGATGTTGTCCAGCTAGTGCTAGCAGTTTGACAGACTGTTAGCCAGCTAGCTCACTCACTCTACTTCAGCTGGATTTTACAGTAAAGCCGAAGAGTTAACTGTAAAATCCATCACATCCTCTAAACTACGTATGACAAAGCAAGAGTTTGTAATTATATTTTAATTGACGCTAAATAAAGGAGCTAGCAGGACGTTAGCCCCTGTAACCTGACCACAGCAACACAGCACTGACCAGTCGACCTGTAGACCAACTTTAAGACAACTTACTACAGTACTGAAAAGCTATTTAATTTAAAACCGAGTCCACAGTGTCTTCATAATATGAAGCTCTTGTTTAAGTCGATGCCTTTGATTTCTAGTTGGGTTTTACATGGTACCCAAGTTAGCGCAGATAGGTTAATATGGCAGTGTTAGCTAGCGGGCGTTACGGTCCGCTTCCATCTACACGAGTAAAAGGACAAACTAATTATATGCGCGTACCATTATTGCCTCTACGGCTTTGCTTTGAACCAAGTAGAAACAAACACAACGCAACCAAAGAAGCCACAGATTACCTCATGTTGTCTCCGGTCTCAGGCTGTGTAGCCGCGGCTCGGTGGGTGCAGGAAGTGTCTGGAGACGAGGCAGCAGCAGCAGCTTTGAGCGGCGGAGAGGAAATCCAATGACGATAAGGAAAACATTGCAACACCCACCGACATTCTCCAATCATTGACAGGCCACCACTTCCTGGCTAAGTCATTTGTTATCAGGCCAGCTGATAAATACTGATCGAATAATTCACCCTTTAACATTTACATTAAAACTGGCGTAATTGAGAGAAAAACAGCTGCGGCCACATCAGAGTCTTCTTCTGTGATGTTAATCAGAGTGCCGGGGTCTGCTTAAATGTATGTTATCACATGTTAACAACACTGTCAGGGAAGGCTGAAGAAAGAACAAAGAACTCATTTTTTGTACAGCCAAATCTTTTATTTGTGTCAGATTGCATGGAACAACAAAACAGACTAGTTCTTGTAGCCACGGCTGGCTCTGCGACCACGAGCTCTCTCGAACTTCCTGCCCTTGGAGCGGACATAGGGCCTAGAAAGAGACAAAACAATTGTTTAATACCAACATCATTAAAGACAAAGCCAACGCTGATCAACGCAACAATACACGCACGTGTAAAAGCTCAATTCTTCCATAGAGCTAAATAATAGGCATTGTTTGTTGTTTTCATTGTTTTCTCACACTACGCAACTTACAGGCAGCGTCATTGTTACCTTTTATAGTAAAGTGTTCGCGTCTTATTGTGAATCATCATTAAACTATGTTGATAGGACATGAGTACCAGCCCGGTAACTTCTACACATCTAACAAAAGGTGGAATGTAAGAGACATTTCTTCCCGAAAACAAGTGTCAGATCATTGTCAACAATACATTCCTTCTTGCTACTGTAACAGCTCGGTGACAGACATGGAGGTTACGTCTCAATAATTAATGTTCTTCATTACTTAGGTATGTTTTTTTCTTTGGCGGCTTGATGACTGGATTCTACACAAAACGTTTTCTTTAAATTATAATATTACTATAAAACATAGAAGTGATGTCACAACATAATGAGAAAACAAATACTGGCCACAATATAAGGTAGATGTGCACATTGACACGTCCGAGCTACAAATTACCCCAAATTGTGATGAAAAAAAAAAAAAAAAAAAAAAAAAAAAGAGATTTCCAATTCTGTTTTTTTTGCTACCCTGACAGCCTGACTAAAGTAACAACTGAACACATACTTGGTGTGGCTGTGAGGAGTTCCAGGGGCTTTTCCAAAGTGCCTGTACACCTCTCTTCCCTTGCGGGGTCCTGAAAAACAAATAGTAGAAGTTAAATACAGATATAAATGCTAAACACACCTCAAACACTTTATTGACCATCAAGGTTGAAGGTTTAGACAGGCTATAAGGGAAAAAAAAAACAAAAAAATACAAAACACCTTAAACACCTATATTTAGCTATATTTAATATAAAACTGCAGCTGACCCTAAGACCCTCACACATATATAGTGTGTATATGTATATAGCAGCTTCTCCTGCAGCCTCTCTTGTAATGAGAAGTATAAATTATATACCAATAATTTTCACAGCAGAATCACTACTAGAACACCAGGACATACTACATGGAGTTACTGGTATTGTTTGGTAATTCTTTGTTCCACCAAAGTTTAACTGAGAAAGTCGGTTCGTATCCAAAAATAACTTTTAAAAGGAAATGCTCAGGTGGCAGCACTAAGGCGATAACAAAAGCAACACTCGTGTCCAGTATTCCCAAGAACGGAAAGGAAGTAAGATATCCAGAAAGTGTTTGTCAGGTGTACATCACTTCACATCCGTCTTCAGAAAGCAACCAGATAGAAATAACTTGCACATCATTTAACAACAAAGCAGAACGAATCTAAGTAACAGCAGCATGTCCGGGGTTTCTGTAAAAGCATATACTGCATGACCCCAGTTGCAAATAAATAAGTGCAACAACAGTTAGTTACCTGACAGCAGCACTGTGCCATGTCCTTTGGGAGTAGCCAAAGCCAGCTGGTCAAAGGTCATCACCTGGCCTCCTGCCTTCAGGATCCTGCGGCGGGCACCGTCAGTAACCCTCAGAGCGCAGATCTGCAAGACAACAGGACATGTGGACTACTGCAAAGACAAACGGTCACCAAATAAGGAAATTGATAACTGAATTAAAAGGCTTACCTTGAGCTTGGGGATCTCCTGAATCCTCACATCATCAGTGACTGTTCCCACGACAACAGCAATTTTGTTCTCTCTGCCTGCAAGCTTCATCTTACGGATCTTGTGGGGAGAAAAAAAAAAACACAGGAAGATTCAACATTAATATCAACATTTAATACTTGCCCTGATTCTTGATTAGGTCTTTGGTAAATATACAATGTGTTAGTGGTTGGGTGACAGTAATTGCAAGTAGATCTGACCTGATTTTTATTTTAAGCATTAGCCTTAAAGCTAATGGGAATACACATTAGTTAGTTAGTACACAAGTTAAACTCAATCCCTCAAACATATCACCAGCGAATAAGCCTAGTGCATAAGCATGTGTCACTACACCATAGTGGCTGAATAAATTAGACTCAACAGAAACGATTTAATATCAGCAAACCAACTGATGTTTGTCAAATTGCTTAGAAAATACTACAATCAGACTTAAACATGACTACAATGGGTCTGGGCCTTTACTCTGCACATGGATGCTTCCAAGGCTCAAGTTATAATCTGAGCTAAGTGCAGGCATCTATAACAAATGTCAGGGTGGAAATAAATTACCTAAATAATAACTCATTTGTGTACTCAAGTTGGTAAGCTTACTATGTTTCAGAACTTCTTTCTGCCCTCATCAGGATGCACACAACTGTTCATGGTTATGAAGCCACTTTCTTTTGTAACCACTATTATTTACATAATCATACCGACATTTATTCGTAGATGTAGAGCATCAACCTGATTAAGATGTAGGTGGAAATGCATATTAATGCAAGGTGTAAACACATAAATACAGGTGGATGCTCGTATTCAGGCCACATGTTAATGCCAGTTCTGAACCTGACCAGTAACACACTACACCGTAGACAAAAAGGAGGATTCATTGGTGTTTGACAAGGTGGGACAAAAGTCTCATACTGACCAGGCGGGAGACGGAGATGGGAGGCCTGTTGGTCCTGCTCATGAACAGTCTCCTCAGGACAACCTTGTTGAAGGGAGCACTAGAGCGACGGGCCAGGAACCGGTACAACTGTAAGAAACCAGCAAGATTAGGAATTAGGTTAGGAATACCTGTGATCAGATTATTAAAACTCACAACCAGACACCTCAAGGTAATTAGTATCACCAATGTTATTTCCATGTGCAGAATCTGAGCATAACTTACCTTGACCAGGAGCCTGAGGTAGATATCCTCGCTCTTAGGTTCTTTCCTGTGAACCTTACGGTCCTTGTTGTGCCTGATGTCGACTCCCTTTGATAGTGAACACAAACATTAATGTATTGAACAGTCAACAACCAGCACCTACAAGATAAATCTGACACCTTAGCTCCACTGCTAATCTTAAAGGGTGTATTTAACTAGACCGATATTAGCGCAGAACTAACATTACAATACGAAGAGTTAAAGTTAGTAGTAAAACACACTACATATTTTCCATACATAATTTCAGCATCCAACACGTAGCAGAGGCCGGTTCACACGTTGACACTGTTAGCTAACCGCTAACATGCTCAAGAGGGAAAACAAACCAATACTATTAAGTTTGGCTGGGTTTGACATTTTTAAACACACGTGAACCTTGGCGAAACACAAACTGCGACTTGGCAGAATATTATTAATTCAGGGCTCGTTTAGAAATAACTTCAGGTCAACCTCAAGGCTTAAAGTGGCTGCCTGTCGGTTGGAAAAGTGGGTAAGCTAATGTAAATTACATGGTCAAATAACACGAAATTATCACAGGGTAATATCGTATATGATGTTATGAACATATAAATGTCCCCGTTCATAAGATAAAGGTATTTAATTCAAAGGATGACCGTGGATTCTTAAGCTATCACATTTTTAAATTTCAGATAGCGGCACCTACCATCTTGGACTCAGTACGAAAAGGGAAAAGGAAGGGCAGAGTTCTCGCGATAAACTGTGAGCTGAAATCTCGGGCGTCTGATTGGCTACAGGGTATGCGCTTCCTGGCAGCCTCGATCAAAACAGCTGTGATGATTTAGGATGTCGCCTCCAGTGGTAGAAAGAGAAAGAGAACGAGGAAGAGAGGGTATTTTCCTATGTGTGTTATTATTATTATTATTATTATCTCATTTGAATTATGCTTATTTAATGCTTATCTAAATCACAAGTACACATCTATTCATTTGCTACAAATAATACCAAGTACAAAACATACATTTAACATGCAAAACATTTAAATTTTGTTTTTCGATTTTATTAAATGTCATTTAAAGTAATCCTAATCATCTTCCATTTTGCACAGTGGCAGAACTTATGCACGTTCAAAGACATCTGGGAGCAAGGAAGATGAATATTTTAGCAATATTTTAATTCATTCATTCATGTTATTGTATACTACAGCTATCAGTTGGATTATTCATCAGTTGCAAATTTGTAAAAAATGTTATTTTAATAAATTACTTTACAATAATGAAAATGTACAATAATGAAAATTAATAAATAACATTGTATTTATCAAAAATGAATACATATTTCAAATTTTAGAGACAAAATGCAAAGTACACTGTTAAGATTGTGTGAGAAAGAAAAAATAGATTTACTGACCAATTTATATCTTGATAAAAATATTTGAATAAAAATTAAGAAAAGCTTTATTGGTTAGAAAATATATGGCATCATTGACAAAGTTATCCTTCTTCAGGATGTACTGAAAATCCAGCAGTAACATGAGAACGGATGCAATGTTCTCTAAGACAGGGGAATTAAACTACACAGCTGATACAAGATGTGACCATTATCTCCTCAGTTTATTTAATTTGTCTTAACAAAAGTGACAATAAATATCATCATTTAAAAAAAAAACTTTAGGTGTGAGGGTGAAGTTTATTCAAGTTTGTGGTTCCGCTGCTGTCTGAGGTGACACAGGAAGATTGTGAAAGTCAGTGCGATTCCTCCCAGAAACACTGTCCGTGCCACCGGCGGGACGAAGGCAAAGTTTACTGCCTACGGTGAAAGAAAAGACAAAAAAAGATGAATGTCTACGCATTTCTATGAACTGGTGTGTGGAGAAAAAATAACTCACCTGCATTGTGGACCAATACACGACTCCAGCCTAAAGATTAATAGACATTAATTAATAAATATACTTGGTATAACATGTAACCACTACGATCACCAGGGCAAACTATGACTTTGTATGTACCTTATAAGATGTCCAGAATTTTTGTCTCCAGTCTTCAAGTGGATCATGTTTGTTTTCTAGTAAACTTAGACCTGAAACAAAAAGGCTGATTTTGATCCCAGAGATTCAATCAAAATAAAATGATAACACTGATAACAAGTCTGGAACTGTCAAACAACTTTTTTTTTTTTTTTACTTGGGGTTCATCTTTCAGTCAGTACACACAGATTAGGTCAGCACATGACAGTAGGAGATTTTAATACAGACAAACTATTCAACTGACATTTAATATATGAAAAACAAAGCTGACAAAAGTCAATAATGACAGAAAGAGACATAGAATATGACACAAACCACCTTCCGTATACAGACACTGCTGATTTTTAAAATCATATACTGATAAATATTTAATGGTTATATTTTGCCAGCAGCAGGGAAAAAAGACACTTTGTCAAAATGTAAACTTGTATTGGACTTTTTATTCACACCCTATGTCATGTTTGGCATTTGATTCCTGAACTTTTTTTATGCCTTTGAAAATATTAAATTTTTAAAAAAGAAGAAGAAATAAATAATGTCTTAATAATCTATTTAGAAACACGATTCTCCTCATTATTAGTAATTATTCTGCCCTGTAGCTACATTTTAGTAGGTACATTTTGTGTCATATTCTCCTATTTAATCATGACACAAAGAGGAGTTTATATTTCACAACGATAGATATTCTGACCTTTCAAGGGTGATTCTCATTTAATTGAGCTTTTTTTGGGGGAAAACTATAGTGATTGGGATGTGTTTGTTTGGTGTCATTTCTACATTTCCTAGGAGGAGATTGTAATTAGGACTCCAGCAGCTACAGCAACGAACCCATTTCCATAGTAACAGCCAATGACCTACTCTCAGAGACAGAAAAAGAGGAAAAGATGATGCATGTGCTGTATTGTTATAGTGAGCAAGATTTATGCTGGAAGTTTTCCAGGTCTCCACTGGAAGGAATGCTGGAAATACAGAAACAGCTGAAAGATTTAGTGCAGTTGTGTGTTCAGAGAACTTGTCCTACTTTAAGTTGTGACTGACCAGAAGATGGATTTACAGTACGTGTATATTTGAAGTATGAGGTATAAGGAAAATCACAGATCAGTAAAGTGAATCTGAATATTTGAAGCCGCATGGGCATTAAGAGGAATGAATTCAAAAGTCTTCATGACAAACTTACCTATGTAAAAGGCGCTGATGGTGAGCGGCGCTGCAATCAGCTGATCCACCACAACTTTCCCGGCCACTGCCTTCACTCCACCTCCCGGCAGCATCCTCTCCAGCCCTCTAAGCCAGTGATAGTTGAAGTTGGCATGGAAACAAAAGCCGACGGTAGCCACTCTGGCTGTCTGACGCCAGTCGATACCAGCTGAGTCCTCGGGTGTGGATCCTGCCTTGGGTTTCCTGCCCAGCACGCTCTGCTGTATCAGGTCAGCGGAGGCGAACAGCGTTGTGTATCCCAGGACGTTACTGATGTACGGGTGAGCTTTGAACACAGCCCAAACCCGGTTCATGGTGAATCAATCTGATGAGGGAGAGAATTAAAGCTGACTTCATCCAACAATGGGCCGCTGAGTGTCACTGAATTACACTATTAGTGTCTAGTATTAGTCGAACCTGCCTTTCAGTTTGTCTCTTCTCACTCTTCTTCAATTTCCAAAGCCGAAGAGACACAAAGTCTTCTCTGATAGGTCCTGTTGCACGGGGAGGAGGAGCAGAGGTAACTCTAGAAGTGACGGAGGTCTTCTCACCAGGTCAAAGTTCTGCCACTGGTGCAGGGAATGTGTGATAAAACCTTTATCAGCCTGCCAGAGGAATCTGAGAAAACAGCACATGTGAGGAACGATACAGAAGTTACAGACTAAGCAATAATCTGCAGCCTGTACCAGAGGAGTTATGTCAAACTCATCCGACTCAATCAACCCATTGCACACGCTAATTTTATGACACGGCGATTTATTGTGGCTGTCATGCCTTACCTTATAAACAAGATCACTTGAGTAATTTCTGCAGTGACTGGGTCAGACAGCAAGCATGACTTACACTGGTAAGTCGGCAGCGTAGCCTTCTGGTTGGAAGCACATGTGTTATGTGCTATAAATAGGTGCCACTCCTGCAGCTGTGGTTCCCTCCTTCAAGTAAAACTTAAAATCCACAAGATCTTGACCATTTGATGAGGCCACAGGTCATGTTATTGCATTTAGAAGCCGTGTTGATGACTGCACAGTCAGATGTTGTTGGGAAAAAAAAGAAAAAAAAACGCAATCTACAAGTAAAATGATTTAAATTTGAAATTGCCAAACTTGTTTGTTGTTATGTTGAGGCAAACTTATACAACTGCCAAATGTTACTTTCATTTTGAAAACCCAACAAACATTAAAGAATAAAAAATATAAGTCAGTAATAAGGAACCATTCATTCATTTATCCATTTTCTATAACTGCTTGTCCTCTGGAGGGTTGGAGTTATTATTATTTTTTAAAATGTCAACAGCAAAATGTGCAAATTAAAATGTGGAAGCAAAATAAATAAATAAAATACATCATGCCTGGTATTTTTATTTTCCATTTGAGTAAAAAGGGCAGCATATTCACCCACCTGCTGCCATAGATATGTAAAATTCTGTACTTGGAAGGTGTGCTATTGAATTGTAAAGGTCAATTAAAGCCACTAGCAACCATCTTAGCTCTTCCCTCTGAGAATGTGATAATTAGGGCCAGAGTTTAAGCTGATCAATTAAGGGCTTGTTAACTGCCTCAACTGGTGCGTTTGTGTCTCCCAGTATTTAACAAGCTGCTTTTAGTGTGCCACACAATGGAGACGTGTGCCCACACTTCCACAAGTGGTTGACTTCTCAGATAATTGCCTCTTTCTTTTCAGAGCCTCTCATCGTGTCTCACTTCCTCTCCCGCTATCAATTTGTGAAGTTGGATTCCATTCATACTGCCGGACACACAAAAAAAAAAGGAATTTGAGCATTTGCATTGGGCACCGATGTCGTTGAATTAATTCGTACACACAGGCCGAACAATGCAGGCGCACACATACATCAACACAAATCACCACCACACCTCTCTCCGGAGCAGCCACCTCCTTGGTCTTCACGTCAGTTTGTAGGAAGAACAGGAGAAGCACCGCAGCCTGCAGACCAAGAGGTAATAAAGGTTTTTTGTTATATGTGATAGTGTTGAACCTATACAGAACAGCTATGGATCCTGTTTTAAAAAATACCTGTCATTAGTTGTCAAGGTCAGTTTTCAGTTGTTCCTATTTCATTTTCTCATGTCTTTTTTTTTTTTTTTTAAAACTTGATCTTTCATCTCACACAGGCTTTCCTTAGTAGGACAAATTAAATATGTACATTAACTCAAGCACTGTCCTTTTTATGCATTTTTAAGGTGCTTCAGATGAGTATTTATAGATAATTACTACTATCAAACTGAATTTCAGAGGTACCTTTGAACCCTAAACAGCTTTACAGCTTAATTGTTAGCTTAATAGCATAATTGCCTAAGTCACTTTTGACTGAATATCAATTAAAATACCAATGTGCTTGCTAAAACTTGTATTTTTTCTTGTTTTCCAAAAACACTCAAGTGACTTGGGCAAATATGCTATCACGATAATGATATTTAATGTTTTATATGCACTGTAAAGTGTATAAAACTTGTGGACCTTTTCAAAAAAACATTTTCTTCAGAACATTTTGCGGTGCCTTACAGTTATGTAATATGTCATGCAAGAGCTCTTTTTACTTATTTAAGATTTTAAAATCAAGAATTACCATTATACTGTTCAGGTATTACACATGTCAAGATCTGAAGCTTCGTCTTCTATGATTATTTTTCAGTCGCTAAATTCTCACTCAATTTAATTCTTGTGGTCACTGTAAGAGCTCTGCAGTGTCTGCCACCTGCACTACAGATGCACTTCAGACCTCTGTTTGCAGTAACTGTCTGACAACTTCTGATCCATCCACACAGCTTGAAAATAAATGAGCATTTGAATTAGAGATTCCTAAACTTTTTATCTGTGGATACCCTTCGAAATGGAAACCCAGCTGTTTAGATTTACATGTACTGTATGTTCTTATATATTTTTTTGTTTATGTTGTCTTTACTGATCGTTGGGCCTAGCTGTTCTCAGACATGCGACCACCCATCTCTGTGAGCCTGGAGCCTGGGTTGGAGCGAGGGGTCCCATGGGGACGAGACCTCTACACCTTTGTAACTTCAGCGGCAGGTCACATGATGAGGACCCTGCAGAAACCCCGGAAGAACCGCCCGTCCAAACGCCAGGTCAACCACCGCCGCTTCCTGCACAACATGATTCAGAGGTGTGTTGGCCCGTCACATAAAAACTCAAGAGAGGGAGTTGTCCAAGCAGTGGCATTTAAATCCCACACAAATCTAAGGAGTCAGACATTATTTGATGTTCTGAAGTGTACTACCTCTTCACGCCTAATCTGAGAATGAACCAATAAGAGTACTTGAATTTCAAGGAATAGTTTAGCGTTTCTGAAAATTTGCCTTATTTTAGAAAGTTGCTACCTGATATTTTGTCACATTTCTTGGTTGTCGTCCCTATGAGGTTTCCTGGGAAACAACAGTCAAGGTAGCCATGTAAGAGATAGTCCAGCTTTGAAGACAACGGGCTGATTTAAAAAGGGCATGAACACTTGTGCTGTTGGATATTGTCAGACCCCCTACAGTTCAAACTAAACAATCTATTAACTAACTGAGGAATAGTTTCACATTTTGAAAATATATACTTATTTGCCTTTCACCTTGTAGTTGAGTGAAGGAAATTTTAGCTAGCAGCCCGTTAGCTTAGCATATACACAGTGGATACAGTGAAAGCTAAGACAATCTGTCAATTTAGGAAGTCAGTGTACTCAGCTAAGAAATAGGCCAACTTATAACGTAAAACCACAGGATGTTGGTTTAAAACATGTGGATGTAATATAATGCATTACCGACAGGCAGACTGTTCATTTGGACAGCTTCTACAAAGCTAAGCTAATCATCTGCTAAATCTTTAGCTTCATATACATGATAGCAGTTCTGAAATTGGTTGGTTGAAGTCATAGAAATGTTGGGCACCTTCGTCTTAATGCGTCACAGCTACCGTCTTGACTTTCCGTCTATTTCTTTGATCTGTCTCTGTCCACAGAAAGTTTGCAGACATTGAAGCAGCAAACCACCGGCTAGCATCTGCTCTTTATGTGAACGAGGAGGACAAAAACACGTCCTCCCTGTCGGGACACAAGCCGGAGACTCCCGATCAATCAGGTGGCCCGTCTCAAAGTGGCTGTCCACAAGACCCAGACAAAGGCAGTGTTCACACAGACACAGACAGCATCTCGAAGCTGAAGAGCGGCGTCTCCTCTGACTTGTGTGAGGTCGGTGAAAAGAGACAACCGGACTTGGGACGTCTTTGTAATCATCATACCATGTCACAGCCTTCCACCTGCATAGCTAGAATAAACAACCAGAACAAAAGGAGACAGAAAAAAAACAGCAGAAGTCAAAGACTGGTTGAGTTCACGTCTCTGAGCTCCCCAAAGGGTATGGACTTCTATCACAGAACAGAGCTGTTTCATAATGAGTATTACAATGATGAGAGTCAATTTAAACCGGTTTACGGTTTCTCAGAAGACACTCAACCACTGAATGACTCCAGTTTTATTCAGTTTGCCCAAAACGTGGACTCCTCTCCTTCCTTTTCTCCAGAGCTCTCCCCGTTGTCCCTGGACTCCTGCGACTTCTCGATTCAAATGCTCACCGACGTCTCAGCCTGCACACAGACTCAGAGGAGCATCACTGACATTGCTGAGGGTCAGTTGACTGACATAATGGATCTTTTCAGTGTCGGCACTAAGGATTTGGGAGGCTGCATGGACCTAGAGGCCTATTTCGAAAGTATTTGTGCATGCCAGGGTGACGCTGGGTTCAGTGAGGTCGGTGCTGATGACGTTACATTGGCGGACCGGTCAGACGGCTTCACTGAAGCGGAGGACCTGCAGTGTGAGGGAGGCGATTACAGACTAGAATATGGATACAGTTGTCAAGGAGATCAGGGACTGACAGCAAATCACTTCCTTAGTAACCAGAGGAGCTCACAGATGCAGGGACAAAGAGCACACACGACAGAGGAACAACTTAACAATTTGAAACCACCTCGAAGCATGGATGTAGCCCAGAGCCAGCTCTCCACCCCGATCAGCTGCCACTACAACGTAGCACAGCTACAAGCGTACCAGCGTCCTCAGCCAGAGAACCACTGCATGCCGCTGCACTGTGAAAATAACCTCAACTTCACTCCATTTGAGGGTGTTGCTCAGTCATTCTTCGCCCCCCTTCATAATCCAGATCACCGTCCCATACCGACGCCGCCTCATGAGGATGACTGGCTGTTCACTGACATCCTAAAAGACAGAAAGTCCCCCGACTACTAGGAAAACATGGCTCACGCATTCAATTAAATATTTAACAAACTGCTGAGTAATGAATCAAGGTTAACTTACAGTCAATACATTTTTGATTTTGTGCATCAGTTTATATATATATATATATATATATATATATATATATAAACAGTGAAGTGAAGTCTAGACAGGAAACAGGTGCCAGAGAAGACGGAACGACACGCAGGAAAGGGCGGGTGGGGCGGGTGCTCTACTCAGTGAGCTAAACACCATCAGTTTGTTTTTAAAAATCATACGCATGTGCATTTTATCTGCAATACTAATTTGACACATTAAGCTTTATGGTCGCCTGTAGTTTGACCTTAATTAAAAACTGAGAAACCTGGCCTTGTGACAATCAGAGCTCAACAAGGCCAACATGTCAAGATGTTCACTGCTGTGGCAATATGTAAATCTGTTTGTAACTGCAACTGTATCTGTGTAAGTAGAAATAAGGAACAAAGGAACAAGCTAACAAGTAACAAGCCATATTTTTTTTTTCTGCTTCAATGTAACACCACTTTCTTACAACAATGTGAACGTTTTCTATAATAATTATTTACAGTTAGAGAGCAAGATTGATTATTTGTCTCTCATCTAACATCACTTTTTTCCCCAAATAACATATTAATTGATGCAGAGGACAGGGGAACAGATGTGACTCTTGATAGTTATTTGTACCACCGGTGCTTTTGCTGTCAAACATTAGTTTGTCGCAGGTATTGGAAAAGACCTAATATATAATTAATTATTATAATATAATATAATTAATTAAATATAATTATTTTAGTTTCTGGGCTTTTCATACCTTTTCATACCTTTTAATGTCGTCTCCTACATGTTTCCAATATGTTCAACGTGTCAGTCTGTGTATTAATAACAGTGGTAATACTGCAGTATGAAATGTTAATGGCAAATCCATAATGTAGATAATAAACAGTATGTACCATGTGGGGTGACGGTAATAGCTCCCGTGTGCACTTTGTGTTTGAGTTCTTGTGCAACAAAACACACAGACACAAAGAGATCAAAACCAACGACATATATTAAAGTTAACCCCAGTTAGATGTTTTATAATTACAGCATCATTAACAAAAAAAAAAAGGCTAAAACAATAAAACACATTTCCAAAATGTTTCAAGTTCCACAGTAACCACAAACAAAACACAGAGAGAAAAGTAACACCTTAGAGAAGCACCGGCCTCGTTTCTTGCTACAGGTGAACTGATCTGACCTCGTTCCAGCGGTTCAATCCATGTGTCGTCAGATTTTGGTCTATGTGAATACAGTCGGCACATTTTGGACGCTGATATGACATGCTGAGATCAGAACATTGAAGTGAGTAGTTCAGAGAGACAGGCTGTTTCGCTGTGACACGTGATCTCAGCTCATTTGGCTTAAACGCTATGTCGGCCATTTAGAGATGAATTCCAACTGGACAGAGCTGTGCTGTAATGTTCTGACTGCTCTTATCTCCACTGGTAGTGTGTAAAGTGCAGCATTTACACAATATCTTAAAAAAAAAAACACAGCTCCAAACGTAACCATTTGCATATTGCTAAAATTAAAGAATTACACGTAGAGAAAATAAAAACCCATTCATCGGGCGTTAAATATATGTCGTCAGTATTCTTTCTTCACCTGTCGCTACCTGTGAATCATGGCGAACTTAGCATGGCAAAAGAAAAACAAAACAAAACATGAATACGCAGGAGATGACATGCTTATTGTTTTGTCAGTGCAATTTACGGCTATTAACTTAACCAGAAGGAAGAAGAGGGAGCAGTGATGAACCCTGATTACCGGAAACTACTGTACTGGTCATCTGCGTAATCAATGGTAAACACCAAAAGGATCATTGATCCTTTTCCATTATAGTATAGATAATAATAATAATGATAATAAAAAACAACATTCATAAAAACTATCATTTCATCTACACAATCTTCAGTTTTCAGTAGTTCCAATTAGAAGTTAAAGCATCTTTGACATTCTTCTTAATTTAGTTTGCTGTTTGGGAAATTTGCTTCTCCGCTGAGAGTTACATGAACACACTGATGCCACTGGTAACGGTTCGTACAATTAATATAAAAATACAGTTAGCAGCTAATTGAGTTAATAAAGATAAAGGCTGGAACCAGCTAGCTTGCCTTCACTAACCGGTGACTCTAGATCATAATTAACAATTTATGTCTTTAGTCTACACAAAATTAACACATTGTGGTTTCACAAAAAGTCACGTGCAGGACTAGCACCATGCCTAGCCAAGAAACGGCGCAGCACATTGTTTTCCTGTAAAACCGCAACAATTTCTTTTTACAATTTTTGTGCAAATTAAAGACAGACACAAGTTTTAATCGGTAAATTAAAACCAGCCTAAGCGTCTCTGCGTTTCCATTTCTTTATGCTAAGCTAAGCTAAGCTAAGCTAAGCTAAGCTAAGCGGCTGCTGGTTTTAGCTTCACGTTTGACGCAAGAGACTGTTTCTCATCTAACTATCAGCGAGAGAGCAAGTCAGCGTATTTCCCAAAGGGTCAAACTAGTTCTTTAAGCATTCTCTGCCAGCTCTTCGTGTCTGCACCAAAAACATCACGTTAACTTCCTGGACAGAAGCTGTGACAGGCATACAAGTGTGACAGAAGGTCATGAACAAAAACTAAATAAAAAAAGACCTCCGTCCTTTAGAAAATAGAAAAACATACGCTGAAGACAGTGGAGATGATATCAATAAAACAACCTTTAAAACCAGTTCTCACAGGAGAGTCATCGATACACAGATAATTTTATTTTGATGATAGCTAGCTTGGGTAAAAAAAGACATTTATTTTACTTGTCATTCGCTTCATAAAAATGCATTCCTCAATGTCTCCATTGCCAGTTTTTTTTTTTTTTAAATCTAGCACTATCAGTCTATGAAAATGCGCTGAGCCTTTCAGCGCGTATTCAGTTACTGTTTTATCTTCTACACAGGATTTGACTGAGTGAATTCTACTCAGGATATCCAGCACAATCACTACTTTATTCTACAGCTACTCTACGTTTACTACAAATTTAAGTCCCTTTTCTCATCCATACGCCCACCGTTTGGTTAAACACAAAAGCTTTGCTTGATCAATAATTTACACAAAACTTAAATCAGTAAAATCAAAATGACAGTGTGTAAGATGCTTGTCAAAATAAAATAAAATGATGCTTTAGAATGATGTTTATCAGTCTAAAAAAAAAAAAAAATGATACATTGTCACAATTTGTTTTGCTTTGGACAAAAAGATAAGTTAGGTTGTTTCTAGTTTCTGTCGTGGACAATCCATGAATGTGTCTTTTTTTTTATTTTTTATTTTTTTTTTAACACCAGGCCTTTCATGCAAATTCACCTCTGAGATCTGACGCTGTAACGCTGGCAGAGTCCGTTCTGAGCGGTCCACTTCAACACCAGCGGGAGCAGAAATAATCAGACTAACATGCTTCTCCCACAAGACTGAGCCATACAGAAAACAAGCAGTGATCAATAACTTAAGTTCATATTCGATATAAATTATACAAATTCAAATTCCGGACACAATATGTTAAGACTTTAGTTTAAGAAACTATCTAGCACTACCTACTGCATTGTCTAACGACCTACTGTTTCTAATCTATAGAAAGGGATTTATCATTTAATACAACCTCAGTGCGGAGCTCGTCTGCACCTCGGCTGCTTTCTAAGGTCAGTGGTTTGTGTCACTGTAATTGTGACTATTGATATGAAAATGAGAACTTGAAAATGAGAAAATGCAATGCATCCCACTTTGTTGTTCCAGTTCCAGTTCCAGTTTTAATGAAATATCGGTTACTAATTGTAATTTATTTCTCCAGATCATTTAAAAATTTAATTTCAATCGGAAAAGTCTAGTGACACACTAACCCTTTGCATTTAATATCACATTTTCACTTAACACGCACTCATACAGAAGGCGTTCTACGTGTTTATTTGACTATTGTCATTGGCTGTTTCATGTAACATGAATAATAGATTGTCTTTTCAGGAGTATTTCCACTCTCCAGCAGCCCTTTGTGAAATCAGATTCATCCAATCCCCAAAGGGTGAAACATGGCTTAGATTTAAAATACCTCCCACTGTAAAAGACATGGCCACCTTATTCGTTTCTGCTCTCTAAGAACTGTACAGCATCATGAAATTAGTTGACAATTCACTTTCAGCTTCTGGAGATGTAGTTTAGATTTTTTCTTAAATTTTAATGTAGAAATGTCCAGTCTTTATGTTACAAGATAAAAATCCTTTCCAGTAGTTGCCTCTTTGTAAAACATCATTTTTACACGTTTTCTGCACTTATTGAGAAAAACAGAGGCAATATTTTAAAAGAGCATCGCTATATCAGGGAGGCTGTTTTATAGTTATAGTGCCTGGTGTATGCATTGTATGTTTACTTGTGTAGTTATGTGCTGTGTGCGTGTCTCTCCTTCACCCCTGAGCAGTCGAGGCTGTGGGAGGCTGACGGCTGACGGGTTTTCACTCCGTGTTGTTGACGCTGTAGGGCGGCGGAGGATCCAGGCTCTGCTCCGAGGAGGGGGTCGGGGTCCCCGGGAGCCCGGAGGAAGGGGTGGGCGAGGCAGGGGGCTCCTCCGAGTCGGAGTTCTCCAGCGAGAGGTCGTCGACCAGGGCTCTGCGTCCGCGCATCGCCAGGGGCAGCGGGACACGTCTGGACAAGACGTCAGAGAGAGTTAAAGGGTGTGAACAGGCATGAAGAAAACAGACAAAGAAGAAATCATTGGTTTGGGACACGACAAAATATAAGTAATTAAATAACAATACTGCCTTTTTTATTATTCTCTTGTTACACAATTTTTAGATCTTTAAATTGTGGCTCTTCAGGCTCATAAATTCAACAATATGTCTTTTTTTGTCTTTTCTTAGTTGTAAACGATAAACAACAATTTCACTTTTGACACAGCCGACAATGCGCTTGTTTTCTGTCAGTATTCTAAGCCAAGCTAAGCTTTACCACACACACATTAAAGTGGCATCAATCATTTCTATCTTTTACCATGAAAGATGCGTTACATGTAGAGAAAAATGCACGCCAAATGTATAACGCACTATGCAATGTATGCGTACTTAGAGACTCCATCTTTCCATACAGACACACACACTCAAATAATAGAAATAAATAAATAAATAAATAAATAAATAACACACGGTGACCTACTTATCTTGTCTCCATTCAGGGAGGCTGAGTGTTGTTGTGACGCACACAGATGGGCAATGTGTCAGTGTTAGATGGACACAAACGGATACAACAAAAGCAAAACAAATCATATAAAGTTAATGGGGTGTTAAAAACAAACAAACAAAAAAAACAGCAATGATCACTCAAACATCGAAATGTATACACATGCACACACACACACGCACACACACAAACACACACACAAATGAAAAGGTGCGACGGCCGCCTACCTGAGCTGGCTGCGCAGCGAGGTGATCTCTCGAGTCATGGTCTGACTGGTGTCGGACAGCTCCTCCAGCTCCCGCTGCAGCTTCCTCTTCTGAGCATTGGAGCGCGAGTTCTCCTCCTCCACCTCTTCCAGCTGCCTCTTCAGCTGCTTCAGCCGGACCATGGACTTGTCCAGCTGCGGGGGGCAGAGGAGAAAAGAGGGGAGGAGGAGGAGGAGGAGGGGGAGGGGGAGCGGTGGGGAGGACGAGGAGGAAAAGGACGCGTTGCAGGCGTGAGATCGGAGGAAAGAGGAGAACGGGCAGGGAGAGAAGGGACAGATTAGTCCGGGAACGGGACGACTGACAGGAATCGGGGTCCAGATTCAATTTAACAGATTACTGCTGATGATGTTTTGGCAGCAGAGTCAGTGTCTCTGTTCTGGCGGAGGGATTTATTTTTCGAGTTGGAATACATTCTACCTTCCCTATAAACACAGATGTCCTGGCAGGATTAGGATTAGTTTGGACTGAGCTGGATAAGTCACTCATTTTAGGATGATTTTTTAACACTCTCTTTGTGCCTTTGGGCACAATTAGAGCAGCAAGCTCAGCTGACCTGACCCGCATGAAATGATTCTTTAATGCTCTGTCACCTGCTATTGTATTTTGTGTGTATTTTAAGGTCGTATGTTGTGTATGTGGTCGACCTGCTGGTTGGTGATAACGTTCATCTTCTTACCTGCTCTCTGTACTGGTCTGCGTGTCTCCTCTCATCTTCTGCCTGCATCATCACCTCCTTCAGTTTCTTCTCCGTCTTCCGCACCAGCTTGTTGGCGATGGCTCGTTCCCTGTGGGGTAGAAAAGGTCAATGCATTGTATTATTATATTATTATTGATATGTTGTTATCATGCAAATTATCAAGGTTCCACTTTTGTGCAAGTTTCCTCCTGAAAGGGACAAACACGTAGTTGAAAAAAAACCAAAAACTGTCTCACTGTCTTTCTTGTTCGAGCTGCTCCTCCATCGAGTCGATCTTAGCCTCCAGGGCGGCGACGCTGAGCCTGTGTTTGCCCCTCACTGCTCCCTCCAGCTCCGTCAGCCGGGTCTTCAGCTCCTTGTTCTGCCTCTCCAGCTGCTCCCGAGCCGCCTCCGCCTTCTGGGCCAGGGTCCTCTCTCCCTGCAGCTGCACGGTCAGAGTCTCCACCTGCAGAGCAGTGATCAGAGCGCACGTGCTGTAAATGCACCTGAAAACAGACAGTAACTTGATCTGGTCGTCTTCCGCCCTACATACCTGTAGAACCGTCTTTCTCTGCCTCTCTGCCAGCAGTTCGGAGTTATTCTGCTCCTCCTCTAGGTCCTCTTCAAGCTGACTGACGCGTGACTCTAACCGCCGCTTCTCTTCAGATAGGGCATTTCTGTGCAAAGGCGCAGTTTTAATGATGGAAAACAAGCTGCACATGCAAACCGACATAATGATCAATAAAATCTATCAGAAATAAAGTGATGCTGACTTTCCAGAGCTGCTGTTGACCATCTCATCTGCCATCTCGTCTCTCTCCTGCTGGGCCTGTCTCTTCTGCCTCTCCGATACAGCCAGTTCCTGCAAGGAGAAATGAATGCAGACACAGAAGTCTAGTAAACATGTATAATAACCACAGTGACTCTTAGCATCTCAGTAGCATCGGTCTTCCATCTTTTTCAGGACAAGGACCTCAAACTTATGGAGAGATTAAGTAGAGACCCACTACCTACTATATGTGTTCTAGGCCTAGTGCTATTCATAAATAATCATTATTCTTATCATTTTGCATTCAATATTAAGCTTTTCAAATAATACACAGGTTCAAATATTAGTTTTTTTTATATGTGCAACAGTAGGGTGGTTGTGCAACTGGACTGAACATAAACATACCTAAAGGGTGCATGCATAAATAAGTGACAGTTAAAGAAATTAATTGACCGACTCAACTTTTAACTTCAAACATAGCTAAATGTAGTAGGGCCAGTGAATCATCAGCCATTTTGGCCTCAGTAGTTGTCTGATGGGAGCGAGCTGCACTGTTAGCTTCTCTTCTGCTAATATTGCAGCGTGCCTCTGGGATATCACCTGGGGACTGAACAGGCTCTCGGCCAATTTCGGGGAACCTGACAGAGTCAGCGTGTAGTATCCAGCTTTGTGATTGGCTCAGCAGCGATAGGGGCGGGGCCTACTGTGTACAGAAGGCTTAGATTGACAAGTCTAGTGTGGCGCTCTGGGAGAAACGGTGCGCTGCTCCCGTATCACTGAATGAGTGAAGTGTTGACTACTAAAACATGTTGGATTCATATTAATGTGTATTTAAAGAAATTTAAATTTGTGGCTGAAAACTGTGGGGGAAAAAGAAAAAAAATATATACGGAAAATGTCTAATCAACCAAAGATTTTGCAACCCCCCTGCAGTACCTCTGCAGACCCCCTAGGGTTCGCGGACCCCCCGTTGAAGACCATTGCTCTATAGGCTTATTTATACAAACACACATACCTCTGTGAGCTGCAGTACTTCTGCTTCCAGTGTTTGGATTTTCTTCTCGCTGTCTTTCGACTGTGTGATCACCTCGTCTCTAGTCAACCTGGCCTCTTCTAACTCACGCAGCACCTCCTTCATTTGAGCCTGTGGCGAATACAAAGATATTTTACAGTCCGGCATGTTTGCAGGTACAGAGAATGAACGTTTATGCGAGAGTGGGCGGATTTGGGTTTCACCTGCAGCCTGCGAAGCTGCTTCACGGACTCCTCTTTGCCACGAGTCGACGCCTCCACCTGCGCCTCGGCCTCCTGCAGCTCTGCTTCCAGCTGCTTCTTGGATGACACAGACTGAGCCCGCTGACTCCTCTCCTCCTCCAACTGGATCTCCAGCTCCCTCACCTGGGACAGAAACGAGGACACGGACGTATGTGGGAGACTCGTAGAGACAGGAAGTGTCTCACACACACAAACACACATCCACGAACGGCAGCGCTTTCCCCGTCTCCATCCCTTCCCCTACCTGTTTGCTGAGGGCCCTCCTCTTCTCCTCTCCCTTCTCCTCGCTGGTGCTGATCTCTCTCTCAAACTGAGCCTTGAGCGCCTGCAGGGTGACCTCCAGCCTCAGCCTCGAGTTCTCCGCCTCCGTCAGCTCCTCTTCCAGCTCCTGTGTCTGCACTCGCAAGTTCTGGGCTTCTGTTTCTAAAGTCCTCCGGGTCCTCTCCAGCTCATGGACCTAATGCAAAAAAAGATAAGAATCGGTGACTCATTGAGGACTAAGACAGAGAAATAAAAAAAGAATCCCACAAGAAAGATTCTCACATTTTTGCCGACGTCGTCTTGCTGGTTCACCAACTGCTCCATCTCCATACGGAGCTGCTTGTTGGCCCTCTCTAGCTCCTCTCTTTGATCTTGGGCTTCCTGTTCAGAGGAAAACAAAAGATTAAGCCTCACGATCACTGAAATTGTATATAAACACCTGAGTAATGAATAATTTACCTGTAGGGCTCGTGACAGCGCCAGATATCTGGTTTCCTTCTCTCGGCTGTCTGCTTCAGCTCTGTCCCTCTCTTCCGCCAGTCGAGCGCTAACCGCCTTCTCCTCCGCCAGACACTGAAGGAGACAAAGTCACGGGTTACGAGGAAACACTTCAATTTCTTCGCATTTTGGCATCTGAGAAAACTACGTTTCTAACCTGGTCAAACTTCTTCTGCCTCTTCTCCAGAGCCGTGCAGTTCTGCCTCTCTCTCTGCAGGGCCAGCGTCATGTCCTCTATCTCTTCCCTCAGACGCTCCCTCTGCCTCTCCACCCTCTCCTTCTCCTCCTCCTTCTGTCGCTCTCTTTGTACGGCACTGTCCAACTCTCTCTGGAGCTTCCTGCGTGTCTCTTCCCCGGCTTCCACCGCCGTGTTCACCTCCTCCGACTGCTTACGGAGCTCTGCCAGCTGTGGAAAGTGGAGCAGTGGTGAGGCCAAAAAAGCGAACTTCCCACACAACTTGGTCCAACGTTGAACGATTTGAATTATGGGTAGTGTTGCTTTTAACACTTGTACACGCCCACAGTAACCTTTGACGTTAACTGGTATCAAAATGAAGACGAAGCAGTGGATTCACCTGCTGGGTGTGAGTTTGGATCTGTCGGCTCAGCTCTTTGGACCGTTCCTCCTCCTCTTCCAGTCTTTCCATCAGACCATTCTTCTCCTCCTCCAGAGCTCGCACCCTAGAGCTCAGAGCCATCTTCTGGCGGGTTTCATCCTGCAGCAGCTCCTAAAAGACAGGAAAAGACAAAGGCCCGGTGGCAGACGGTACACATGTGTGAGAATTTTTTGCCTCATATTTACAGACACTAGTGCTACTCTCTCAGATATGAGAGAAGCAAAGGTCTAACATCACGTCTGCATGCGTTACCTTGGTGTCGTTCAGCTGGCCTTCCAGGCTGCTGACCTCTTTAGACAGCCGTAGGGATTTGGTATCAGAGGAGGATAAATTGCCGGAGATATTCTCAATCTCACACTGAAAGAAACAGGCAGGTTAAAGTAAATCCACCAATCCTCTAAATTTGAGGTTCAACTATCATCATTGTGCTCGTATCCATTTGCACCTGCAGCTTGTGGATCCGCTCCTCTCTGTCCTCCCTCTCTCTCTCGGCCTGAGCCAGGCGGGCGCCCAGCTCCTGCAGCTGACTCTCGGCCCTCTTGCGTCCCCTCTCGCTCTCCGTGCGGCCCGCTTGCAGGCTCTTGAGCTCGGAGGACAAATTCTGCCTCTCTTCCTCCAGCCCTGACTTGGCCTTCTCCAGGGACTGACGTGCCTGGAAGAAGAGAAAACGGGGAGACACGTGAGGAGGGATGGCTCGCGTTTAACCGCGCGTGTTTTTGAATGTGTGCGGGTTTCTCGTACCCTCTTGGCGTTGTCCAACTGCTCCTGGAGGTTGTCTATGGCCGCGCTGTGTTTGATTCTGAGCTCCGACAGCTGGGCCTCGTGGCGGCGAGTTTCGTCTTCAAGGCATCGCTGTAGATCACTCAATTCTGCCTCCCGACGAGACCTGCGTCAACGTAAGAGACGGATAAAATGAATCAAAAACACATAAAATTACCTTTTTCATTTCAAAGCTTGAATTTAGGACGATTTTAATCCCCTATTGTCATTTACCTGAGCTCCTGCTGTGCAGCCGTGGTATCCAGAGTGTCCTCTAGCTCAGTTCTCAAAGCCTCCAGCTCCTCACCGAGGTCTCGCCTCTGTTTCTCGGCTCTTTCCCTCATCCCTCGTTCGTTCTCTACCTCCTCCTTTAGCTCGGACACTTGGGACAAGGCCTCCCTCAGTGACCTCTGAGCTTCTGCACGACGGGCACCTTCTTCCTCCAACCTGACAAAAATCCATCAAACTCCTTTATTTGTGTTACTGTGTCTATTAACACTTGCCAGTGCATCAGGTACACATGTGAAAAATGAATGCATTCTAATGCAAACAGTTCTTCACTAGGGGATTTAGTGCAGGATCGATATATTATAATGCACTAGTTGTAACTGGTGTACTTAATGTTTTGCGTCTCACCTGCCCTGCAGGGTGGTGATTTCTTTCTCCTTTTGAGTCAGGCTGCCTTTCAGCTCAGCGGTCAACATGCCCAGGTCTGAGAGCTGCTCCTGGGCCTCTACCGACTCGCTCTCCATCCTCCTCTTCCACTTCTCCTGCTCCAAGCGACCCTGCTCCTCGCGCTTCAGACGCTCTGCACGCGGCGAGGAAGCAAGGACCAGTCAGATCACACAGCGTAAAAAAATCAGTCCAGTTTTGTGTTCACTGTTTCACTCCTGCACTACCCCATCCACCCACCAGATGTCCTCAGACTTCCTCCCGTCTGACACCTGAGTGTCTGTCACGCCAACCTCAAACTGTTCCTCTGTATGTGTGTGTGTCTATATACATATACCTGCTATCCACAAAGCTAAGATTTGATCTTAGCTCTGTTTTTTATTTGCCTCTTCACTTGTCTGTCTCTGCCTTGCTCCTCATGAAATGACATTGCTCACTTAAAGACTAAACGTCACACCTGAATTTCGACAGACAGACATACACGAAACGTAGCGAAAGTCAAAGTGTACTCACCCTCTAGGTCAGCGATGACAGCCTCCTGTTTGTTCTTGAGTTTGTTGAGACTTTTCGTCTTCTCCTCTTCCTCAGTCAGCTGGTCAGTCACCTCACTCAGACGCTCCTCCAAGTGTTTCTTCTCCTGCTCACAGAAAACAACCATCATGTAAAATGTGAATATGAATACATAAAATGATTATAAACAGTTATTGTGTCATTGATTTTGTAACTGGTACACATACAAACACAAACAAACACAAATTATTGATTATTCAAAGTCTTAATGCGACCCTCACCTTGCTGAGTCGGTCCCTCTGCTCCACTGCAGTCAGTAAGTCCGTCTCCAGACTCTTCACTTTGGTCTCCAAGGAAACCTTCTCCAGTAGGAGGCGCTGTCTGGCACTTTCCTCCTCCTCTAACTGCTCCTCCAGGTCCTGACAAAAACAGACGGGACAGTTTAAGCGACCTCTCAGGACAGGGACTGATGTCACATCATCACACAACTGTAGATCCTCCTAACCTGTATATTCTGCTGCATTTTCTTCTTCTCATTGGTCAGCTGCACACCCCTCTCCTCCTCCTCCTCCAGTCGAGTTTCCAGCTCGCCCAGCACTTCCTCCAGCTCCTGCTTCCGACTGGCCAACCTGGCCCTCATCTCCTCCGCCTCTGCAAACAGCTCTGCCTCTGCCTGCAGCTGGTCGGCCAGCACTGACTTTTCCTCTATCAGCTAGAACGTGACACAGAGAGAAGTGACGAGAAGTGAGAGAGAGGTTTCAACGTGGGTGGAACAGAGGGTGGACGGGAAGCAACCTACCTGAGCATGCTTTCTGTCCAGCTCTGAGAAGTCCTGCTCCACTCGGGTGAGTTTGTCTTTGGCCTTCTGCAGCTCCGCTTCCCGTACCTGAATCTCCTCATCCTGCCGGGTCACCTGCAGCAAGGGCTTCACCTGGATGTTACAGAACGAAAACCAAGGGTTAATGTGAAATACAAGAAATACGCTTTTATGAACGAGCCTGATACTTTTAAATATAATATCATTTTATGGATGTAAAGTCAGATCAAAGTTCTCAATTTTGGTACCTTTGCTTTAGTTATGAATTTAGTTAGACCTGAACCATCTGCTAACACATTTTCTTTTTAAATATCTTTACAGTACCTTAGTGAACAGTCGCCACCACTGCCAGTTCCTGAGTTTGAGATAGGCCGCACAGTTCCTCTGCATCACCCTCAGAGCACTCAGCTGCTGCTGCTTCTTCAAAAAGGCTCTGAAACGTGGCAAAACAATGACGCATCGGTTAAAACACGCGTCCACATGAAGGTAACCACTGACCACATCTGACACTGAGTGATTAATAGACTCCATACCGTTATAGGCTGGGCTTCTGGTTTACAAAATTCATTTTGTTGAGTTGTGCTTCACCACGAATTTCACTAGTATCTACTTTGCTAAGTGTTGGGGTATCGCTAATGAAGTATCCCCACATAATTTTATTGCCATGCAAAAGTCACATCACAGAGAACCATTCTCCGGTGTATTAAATCAGTTTGTCTTGCCTGATGGTAGATTAATCAAATGAATTAATGAGCATTAGATTTTTAACTTCCAATTTGAATAAATTACCTTAATTGATTATGTCATTTGCAAGGTTTGCCGAAAACCTTTCAGTGCGATTCCTGAGTCACTGATAGTGGCTGACAAAAGATTAAATATTAATGCTCCTTTCAGAGTGAAATATAAAACTGCCTCTCTACACAGAGAAACCCCACCTGTACTATGTGTTTATCCTCCTCTGTCCAATTTCATTTCAGTTAGAAAAAGAGACTCTAAGTGAAGAATAAACTTCTAAAGCAGCTCTCTGCTAAGGCTGACTTTTATGCATTAGCCTTACTTGCGTGCGAGATAACCTCTGGACGCGCTCTGGAAGCGAATTATAGTGTCTGTGATCTTCAGGTCGCGCTCTTCTTCCAGGTGAGCCAGGACTCCTGCTCTGAAAAAGACCTTACTCTGACCCACCCTGAACAGGTTGTGATCCAGCTCCAAAGCACTGATCTGCACAAGAACAGTTAGACATCAGTTAGACAATCCAACATTTGTGTTACATACACTACTTTAGAGCAGCAGAAAACGCACTTACCATGAGTTCTGATGCCTGCTTGCCATCCATGAAGGAGCGGGGAATAGCATTAGGAGTTAGGATCTCATATCTGAAAGATATATGAGTTTTTATAAGTGTGTGTTTGACTTAGAGATATGGGGGTGAGGATCTGTCAAAAGGATCAATAGCAGGCGCTGATGAGAACGTGCTTAAGGGAGCATGAAGTGTGTCTGTATGTATATGTGAGAAAGAAACCGGGGCAGATGGTTAGAAAGGGTGAAAACACAACACTATAAAACACACACACACACACACCTCTGTCTGAACTCCTGGAAGGGGATGCGGTTGGGGAATCCTTGTCTGCAGATTCGGATCCCCTCCAAAACACCGTTACACCTCAGCTGGTCCAAAACCAGTTGGGGTGATAGTTTACCGGCCTGAGGAAAACAGAAAGAGAAAGAAAAAGAATCTTTTTTTAAAAAAAGCCCTATAGTTTACTTGAGCCTTCTTCCACTCTCTTTCTCCCCCCGTCTCACCCTCTTCTCGTGGTTGGGGATGATGCAGCGGAGGAAGTTTGGGTTGGTGTTCCTCAGCGTGGCCATCAGCTTGGTGAGAGACTCTTTGTAGAGCTGACCTACAGTCCTGAACATTCCTTTCTTCGTCTTCAGTCCCCCGGCTCCAAACGGGAGCGGCCCGCTGCTTTCCCCTGACGACACCTGGTCCAGACCGATGATCCTGTCCACTGGATGAGAACACGGAGTGGGGTCTCAGTACCAACGTAAATAGCATTTAGGTGGAGAAGAAGAGTGATGTGGCATTTTTACATCTGAGCGAATATCAGACTGATGCCGTCACATAATGATTTCACACCTGCTTTCACATCTGTTATCAAACAAAGAGTGATACCAGATGGATTTTCAGCTCCATTGGTTTCAAAGCCAATGCCAGTAGCATATATCTCTGCAGCCATTAATAGACACACAGTCACACTAGCACTTGTCTAAACACAACGCAAGTGACTTAGAGGTGAAGACTTCCAAGTTTAACCTGTTAGCCTTGGAAGACAGGCATGAGTTCTGGTTTGCTTGAAAACGTCATGATGATCTATTTTGTTACTGATTTCTTTGCATTGAGTAGAATTTAAAGACTGTAAATGACAAAACTAAGACTTAACAATCACTATTCTATATGGGTTTTATGGGCAACAACATGTCATTTACGGCATATCTAGAGCTCATTCAGGATCACATTTCCCACAAGCCTGGTTACATATGTGTCGTTTTTCTTATTTCTTATAACAGAGAAAATGGAGGTTTAACAACAGCACTTTAAATTAGGTCCAACTGTTGGACAGGCCTTAAATTAGCCTGAAGATTGTTACGTGATCCTGAATGTGGCTTTTGTGACTAATTGAGAGCATGCTGCTACAAAGTGAAAAAGAATTACTTCTGTGTGAATGGAAAAAGTGTCGCCACACAATCACAGCACTAAAAGCCAAAACTTGATGAAAGAGCATTTAGAGAGCAACAGAGCACACTCACGATAAAACTATGACACTACAGCACAAACAATGACTATGAAGGAAGTGGCACAAAAGGCACGCATCAAATCAAAGACTGCGCAGCCACAAGAAACGACAGAATAACGTAAACACGTGGTGGGCGAGGGAGGAATGCGAATGTGAGGAGATAAAAACCTACTGTCGGAGCCATTAGCCTGTAGTGTGGCATAGGAGTCAAAGAAGTACACACGAGGAAGAGTTTGAATGTCTGATGCAGGAAGCAGGTGAATACGGGGACGCAAGGTCAGAGGAAAGGAAGAAGGAGCCCATACGAGCACAGAATTAGTTCAGAGGGAAGAGAAGAGGAAAATGGGAAAAGAGCCAGTGAAACAGGAGAAGACAGCAAGGAGTAAGGAGGGAGTGAGAATGCAAATGGAACGATAGAAAGGACAGCATGGCAGAGGAGGAGAACAGAGAGTAAAGTTAATACATTTAGCACAGAAAAAAGCTTTATAATTTATAATTCATATATGACATTTACTGTAAACCTACGATATCCACATGTAAAAGGCGTTATGCAGCGGCAGTGGCCTCACCTTCCTTCCAAAGCTCTGAGACAAAATGATCAGACGACTGGTGGAGGAGAGAGGCCACGTTGTCGTTCAGAGGGTCCATGTTCTTCACTAGCCAATCATCTGCCTTATAGTTCACCTATAATAAAAAGATGCAACATTAGTGAAGACAGTCAACAACTGCAGTTTTTCATATGAGGGGGGGGCATAGAAGAAGGTCAAAAATGACAGATACCTTTCCAGCGTAGTGGATGATGGAGAAGTCGGCCTCCACGCGTGGCTGCTTTGGTTTGAAGAACTTCGGGTGCGTGCCTTGCTCGGCGGACAGCTTCTCCACAAATGAGCGGTCCGTAGCCCGAGGGAACCAGCACTCCTCATCCAGCAGGGCCAGAACGCCGGGTGGGTGGGCCTGAGAAGGACAGCAAAAAAACACTGTTAAATGTGGATTTTAAAAGAATATAGTGAGAGAATTTATCAATACATTTTGTTTCTTGCTTGTGTTACATCATTGTGTGTAGTTGAGTGTGATGCGTTGAACCACCACAACCCGAACCTAATCCAACAATCATAGCCAGACACAGGAAATAAAGTACATATCAATATCAGCTTCTACATTCCCTTCATTTGACAGGTAAGAGTGTGTTTTGGTATGTACTGGTCTCTCGATGAGGTCAATGCAAGGCTGCAGATCCAGGCCAAAGTCAATAAAGTTCCACTCGATGCCCTCCCGCTGGTACTCCTCCTGCTCCAGGATGAACATGGTGTGGTTGAAGAGCTGCTGCAGCTTCTCGTTGGTGTAGTTGATGCACAGCTGCTCAAAGGAGTTTAGCTGCACAGGAGGAAATTCAGAAAAGCAAAGACTGAATGATTCATGTAAGGCGGTCTTCGGACAGGTTGCAACCTAAATCTAATACAAAACACGAAGAAAAAGGCTCATTCACGTTTGAAATGTCCCTTATTACAAACATTCTTTAATCCCTCACAGACATTTCAGAAGAAATTATGTTTTACTCTAAACAAACGAACCATCATCACACAAACGCACCTGGAAAATCTCAAATCCAGCGATATCAAGGATTCCTATGAAGGAGGCTCCTTGTCTCTGCCTGCGGTCCAGGGCTCTGTTGATCCTGTGGACCAACCACCTGAACAGACGCTCATATGTCGCCTTGGCCAAGGCCTCTACGGCAAAGTCCGCCTAAAGGAAAACAGAAGACGTATACAAACTTAGGTCCACGTCACAGGAACCAATCTCTGTTTCTGAGTATGAGTATAGATTCTTACTTGTTCTTTAGTCTGGGCCTTCTGCACATACTCTCGACCCACTTTGATCCTCGGTGTGAGGATGGCCCGGGTAAACTCCAGCACGTTGATGCCCAGCAGATGACACAGTTTCTGAGCAGCTGTGTTATCGGGCATGGACGCCTGATCGTGGTTCTTTTCCTTCATGAAGGATACATTCCCAAACTGGAGCACAGAGGAGATCACCTTCAGCATGGCTGAGGAGAAGTGAGACAGGGAGAGACTGTGATTTATAGCCTCCAAGACCTCTAAGACCAAACAACTAAACACTATTTTCCCCCCGTTCTCTCTTCTCTTTCATCCCTGCTCTTACACAGCAACTCCTCGGGGGTGAAGCCCATTATAGCCATGGAGTCCATTGTCTGGGTGAAGTTTTCTGAATCGCTCTGACCAGGAACAGGGATGGAACCTCCACTGAGAAAGCGATACTCATCAGCAGTTCCAAGAAGCAAGTCCGCTAGGTAAGGTGAAACGTGGAGATGCACAAAGGGCATGAATTACTATAGAGCATTTTACAACTGTATTTCTCAGTACCTGTAGTGCTGCCTTGTTTTCTAATCAAAATTTGGCCCCTGTACTTACCTCTAGTTTCATCTGAAGCTCCACATAACAGCTGGTAAAAGATGTGGAACGTTCTCTCATCCTTGGCCTGACGGGTGGCCCTGGACTTTTCAAGGAGGTCTGGATATGTATGGTTATGGACATGTACGACCAAAAAACAGCATTCCCATTGCGAAAATGACTAAATTAATATATATATACAGTAGGTTAACATTACACAAGTAATTTTACTAACGCCATACCAACTACTGCGTATTAGTGCTTTCAGAAAGCACTAATCATACGATATTAAATTTCAGTAAAACTATCTTTTCACAGGACTCTGCCCAGAAAAAGTGTGCATGGATCTTCCAAGGTATGTGAAAAGATACAGGTCTCGATGTTGGCACCAACAATGTATCCCGCCACGTCAAAATTGATCCGGATGAATTTACCCTGAAACAGAAGGGGAATCGGTTTGGTTCAGTCCGTCTACAGAAAACGCTTTCAAACTGATGACGTTGATGAATCCAGCCTCTTACGAATCTAGACGAGTTGTCGTTTTTGACGGTCTTTGCGTTGCCGAAGGCCTCCAGAATGGGGTTGGCCTGCAGCAGCTGTCTCTCCAGTTCACCCTGAGAAACACAGGGGACATCTGATCAGCTTCACAACGCTGAGGAGATATGACTTCAACTAAAGGACTTCCTGTCTACTGAAATACATAATTTATTCCTACCGTTTGTGATAACTACTGAACTGTTACATAAAGCACAAAAAAAAAAAAAACGCATGACTCATCCTTGAATAGAAAACTGATGCATTTTAGGGTCCAAAATAGCATCAACAACACACCGACGACTCCTAGAGCCGGGAACAAACGATTCTCAACGTAAATAAGAGTAATGAGCTCTTGTTGGTTAAGCAGTCAATTATGTTGAATATTTTATCATTCGTTGTATTTGTTGAATAAAGCCAACTAACAAGAGTCAGTTGAGAACCAGCGCTAGCACGGAGCAGCACGGGAAGCAGCAGCTTGGCTTCACAAGCTACATATCGGCTGCTTCTAGCTCGGTGCAATGCATTACTGCGGCTGTCGCATTGCCAATGCAGCAGCTGTTGATGCAGCAGCAGTAGCCAGCGATGGGCATCAAAGGAGCTAACTGTAGTCATACAGTGAAAGGTCAGCTCTTTCACAGCGACTAACGCACGCAAAAACACATCAACACAGCCATGTATTTAGTATGCACAAATCACTTGCAACACACACGACCGGCCGCAGCAACAGACACCTAAAGCTGCACTACTTTAACCGTGTACAGATGTACTCTACCGTTCATTGTGAGGAACAACTCTACAATCACTGGGGATGGGAAATCAATACTTAACCCAATGGGCTACAGCTAAAAGAAACGTGTGCAAAAACTGGAGACTCGGAAATGCAGTTATCACGTCCCACGATCAGAAGTTATGATTCTCATCATCAAAAGAATCATTTCAATTCTAGTAAATATTCTACAACTCTAAGACTAAGCAAACCCCACATTTCCTAAATACTGTCATACTCACATATTGTAAAGTCTGGAGGTTTGAGGGGAAAATGAAGTTTTAGGGGGGAGGAGATTGGATGGATGGATGAACATATGGTTGGGATAAACAAACAAAAAAAAAAAGAGACCAATAAGACAACAATCACAACAACAAACAGAGAAATGCAAACAGGCAAAAATCAAATATACAGTATAGAGCTCGACAGTTAATGAGGAGCATCAGTAGGGACAGTTCAAAGGTTACTCTCTGGAGTTAGTCAGGGCTTCATTAAGCAGGAAATAGGACAGGGCAAAAGCAAAGGGAGGGACAGGACAGCAAGGTAGGGTTAACTCACCCGGTTCACCATAGTACTGCCTCTTGTTAAAGACCTAGAGCCATCCATCTGAACACACAGGCAAAGAGGGGAGCATGGCACAGAAAGAGGAGAGCGAAGGGAAACAAGTGAAGAAAGAAGGAAAGTAGGAAATACTGATGAGAGATTTAACACCAGCCAGTGCGCATACGTCATTAATAGGTGAGTGATTGTCGCAAAACTTAGGTTAGTGAAGAAGAAAGTGTTACAAGAGTTACAAGGCAGCAAATTATAACTAATTAAAGGTATGAAGGTCTTGACACACAGAGCAGTTCTTAATAAGAGAGCAGCTAACAATAGTTTCACACTATTCCACTTATTTTTGCCACCGGTGGGGGCTATGCACCAAGAAAGACGGCGACGCAGAAGCAAAAGCAGAGAAGCAGAGAGGAGACAGGGAGCTTGAGAACCCGGCCTTAAACAATGCATAGTTCAGAATGGGATTAAATGAGGAAGGAAATTCATGTGATTCAATTGTTGAACTAGACACACAGTGCATTCGGTCGAGCAACAGTGAATGTGAACATAACTTTTAATTGTCTCACACTGCATGCTTCCTTTACACCTTCACAAAGAACTCAGTACAATGCAAAATGTGTCATAGTCACTGAGCAGCTTGTTTTGTCCCCTTTAACTTCAGGCCTTCATGCTAAGCTAGGCTAATGACAAACCCCCTAATTCCAGATCTGAGCTACGTGTACGTCAGAGACACCAGAGTGGCATCAGTCCTCAATGAGTAAATACACACTTACAACATTTTGCAAGTAAAACATGCAACATTCACTATTCACAACTATGCTCCTTTATATATATATGTGAAAACACAACTCTCAGACGTGACCAAGGAGACAAGAAGTAAGTAAGATCTGACACTGAACCAATCTTACTTAAATTTCTTTACCTCTTCGTCTCACCTTCAGTCCGTCTGCACGCCATCTTTCATGTTATTTCCCTCCACTTTTATTTTCAATGTTCACAGCAGCGCCTTTTTCTCCTCGAGTGCAGCTCCTCTTTTTTTATTTTATTTTACTTTAGCTCACCTGTACAGCTTCCTTGTTTCTCCCCAGAGTGCCACCCTTATGGGACGAGGCAACATGAGCCAAATACTGGATGACTTTCTTTGTGTTCTCTGTTTTCCCAGCTCCAGACTCTCCTCTGGAAAGCACACACAAAGGTATATATATAAGGAACACAATAAATACCGTACTTGGTCTAAATGGTCTTAAACATATGGTCTCAACTATACATTTTTAAAGAGAGGGAACACACAGGAACAAGCGGTCAAGGACACATTTATCCCAACAATAAACACAGAGCCCATGCGGTGCATTGAAAGCCACAGGTTTAAACAGAAAGCAGGTGTGGAGGACACAGCCGGTGTCAGTATTGTTGCTTTTGGAGAAGAATGAAGGAGAGAGGAGCTAAAATAGCAGCTGTGGAAGATCTAAAAGAAGCCTCGCTCCAAATACGCTTCGACGCTGGTTCGGGATGAACCAGAAGTAGGGTCCTCGACAATGACAGGAAGAGTCTGGCAGGAAGACACGGATAACAGGGAGACGGACGGCAGGCCCAGAGGCTGACAACCAGGTAGACAAATGATGAGTGCAGACCCTTTTTTTTTTTTTTTTTTTTTTGCAGATGACCTGTATCAAACACTCCTGTCAAGCGAGCTCGGTCTTGGACCTCTAAGCGTACGTTTATGGCAAAAAACAAACGGTGTGCACCTCACACAGGAAGTGTATCATTAGCTGCATAGTAACGGCTGATACAGTTTCGGACAGGGTGGATTTGCATTAGATTTTACACGTGTATGGAAAACGGCCCAGGAAAATCTGAGACCGACGCCTACCATATGCACACAGACATTCCATCGAACACTTTGACGCCGTCGGTGTGAAACCAGAAATGCTTCTCGCAACAAATTACAAAGCATTCGCACGTGACATGCTGGAGGCTACTCACGTGCAAAGGATGGCCTGGTCTTCTCTGTCTGTGAACAAGAAAAACATCATGAGATGACATGACGTTATGCTTGTATCTGTTTCACAACGTATAGCAACATCTACCCATACGTGATAGATAGATAGATAGATAGATAGATAGATAGATAGATAGATAGATAGATAGATAGATAGATAGATAGATAGATAGATAGATAGATAGATAGATAGATAGATAGAAGTCATTCACCAGCTGAACTGGTCTCTCTAGGCAGCCAAACCACAAAACACTGGCAGTCAATAGGTGGACATTGTTACCAACATTGCTCGGATTTGTTTTTCACATTCTCACGCATTCACTGTGGAAGAATTCATACTGGTCGTACAGGTTCAATCACCGTGGCAACACACCTACCTAAAGGCGCAGAGCCTCATCTGTCCCGGGTAGACACCCTGGGGCTGAGACATTGCTCAATCCACCCATAGCTGCTTTTAAAGGGCTGCTGGGAACTCGCTCCTTTCATTTCATTTCATTAGCGCAATGTTATGTTACTGTCAGTCATGCATAGTTTTTTACATGCACGTGTTTTAAAAACACGGAAACTTTTATCCCAAATCAATGGTCACTGCAGGGAGTGCCACACTTGTAAATCTCAGCTGTCTAAAACACAGTCTTGCTTACTTTTAAGGCTTTTGATAACAGTGACACGGAAAGAATATACCACACCTTCAAAGAGCATTCGCGGTGTGGCTCAACGATCAAAGATCACAGAGGAGATCCAGCCCTAGGTCCCAGCCCAGCTGAACTGACATATATATATATATATATGGGGTCAGGGTTAGCCTGAAGTCAGAGGTCACAGATACCTTGCAGCATGCTGCGATACGCAGCCTCTGATATGGCGTAGATGTGTGGGGGCATCTCGTGGCGCTTCTTTCCTCGGTACATCTCTACGATGGACTCTGTGTAGATCGGCAGGTTCTTGTAAGGGTTCACCACCACACAGAAAAGCCCCGAATACGTCTGGAAAAACACACAGGATACAGAGGTTTAAACTGATGCACGTTCACAGCAGAGGGAGCATTTTATTTGGGGAAATACAACTGTCTCTGAAGAGGGGGAGGTACACACGACGAACACGTGAAAAACGCACTGATATCCCTCGGTTTGTCATCTGTCTTTCGCATCTTGTTTCGCATAATTTACGCCAGGATCGGGGAGGCTGTCAGTAGGTGTGGGTGGCTGGAATTCTGCTGTCTGATAAATGCAGCAGAGTGATGGTGTGAATCGGTTGCTTTGGCAGAAAATAAAGAAATTAAAAAAGTCAAGCAGCTGATGGAAGTCTGCAGATTACATGGTTCTTTTTTGATGAACACATGATGAACACCATTCATGACGCCATTGTGCATTCCAGCTGTAGTAAAAGTGATTGATGATAAACACCACAATCTTATCTCTGATTGTGATACGCCTCTCTGAGCTATTCCAACAATCTGCCTGTACTACTCACTGTCCATCCACAACCCTTCAACTCAGCTGCTTCCTTCCTCCATTATTCATCCCATTAAAAGGAAGTGAAACAGTTAATTTAAAGTGCATTATTCTACTTCAATTGACATGCTGATAGGGTACGTCAGACATTATCTGGATTACATCACTAATCCTAGCTATGTGTGTTCTTGGCACTTTCGCCCTCCCCCCCACCCTTCTTCTGCAACAGAAACTGGAGATGCTGCCAACCGCTTCGTAAACTGACTCCTCATCCTTCTTGCCAGCGTATCGGTTACAAAGGAGTTGCCACCGCGCTCATTTGAAACACATGTGTGTACACAACATCATTCCTCTGCTTCATGCGTGTCTGCACTGGCGTGAGACACATCTCTAGTGTCTCCGCCGTGAGCTCCCTCTGTTTGGCGCACTCACGTAGATCAGGCCAGAGTAGTATCTCTCCCTCAGGTTGTGCAGCACGGAGGCTTCGTTGAGGCAGGTGAGGTCGGCCATGTCCTCCACTTTGCTGAAGCGCGGGGGGTTCATCCGCTGCACCTCCTCTCTGGACAGAGTCAGCCGCCGCTGGCTGTCCGTCAGCTCCACCTCCACCTCGTCGCCGCGCTCCTCCCGAATGCTGGCCGACTGAGTGTAGAGATAAATGGAGATAAAAAAAAATGGCAAAAAGGAGCTTAAGAATCTGACATATGGATCATCGTGTTATTTTTCTGATGTGATTTTGTGGACTCTCTGAGAGAAGTTAGTCATTAATAAAAGTAGACTTCATATAGGCAGTAAAGTACCAGTCTCAAGTTTGTTTTAAATGAAATCCAGTATGAAATATAACACACTAAAAACTCTAATCTTATCCTTGGACCTACATTTAAAATGAATCAAACTTTGCCCGTATAGAATACACAGGATTGTGCCTCAGAATCTGAGCGTGATCATTTTTGACAGCAGACAAGAATAGCCGGGGACGGGAAAGAGCAGAGAGGACGTCTTTTGTCACGCTGTCGGTCTTGTGCTTGCGGGACAGGAAGTAGAGAGCTCAGGCCGTGACCGTGTCACAGGACCCCGCTCTGATACACTTTCTTCTCTCGGCTACTTGACATGCACAACACGCAAAATATATGTGTGTGTGTGTGTGTGTGTGTGTGTCTGCGTAAGCACGTGGGTGTATATTAGTCACACGCTGAAATACATGCTCAGAATATGGAAGCGGGTGATGACGTGCACGTCCGCATGTGTGTGGTGTGTGTGTACTGTGTGTGTGTGTGTGTGTGTGTGTGTGGCGTGCGCGTGTTTGTTCAACGGTCCCATTCTCAGATCATGAGTGTAAAATGAAGTCAGTGTCTCTGCAACGGCCTCTTTAACATTAGGAGGCTGAAGGAGCGTATTGTTCTATTCATAGAGCTCTTTATGAAACCAGTCCAGCACAGAGAGGGAGACTCAGAGATAGGACATCGAATTTATATCACAACCTACAATGTGCACACGCACAATTTGTAATGAACATTAGACCAGGGCCACAACAAGCGTGGGACGAATGAGTATTATGTGACAGCCGTTAAGGTTCTGGAAGGCGTCACGAGACAATCAAACAGGATGAGGAAGACAACAGAAAATAGGAAACATTGTCATAGGGACAAATGCTTTATAAAGTAACATAGTACAATAATATTATATAATAATAGTAAACAAAGACACACGCCCTTTGCTGCTTTGTCCCACCTATTTGACACACCTTCAACTGAGGGCACACACCTGGGGCTAATAATTCACAGGAGGTACTCAATCAATACATACAGCAGCAGTGTGAAGATGTTGTAAAAAAAAAAATCATTACATTCAGGCCTCAAAGTTGTGTCAGTGTGTTTCTGAGTTCTCTGCTTTACTGGACGACCCACCTCGAAGCCATGCTTCTCCGACGGCACCCACACCAGCCTCTTAGCGGCCCAGTCGGCCTGGCTGGCGGCGGAGAACACGTTGGCGCCGGAGGTGGGAGAACCTGGCACCGCGCCCGATGACAGGAAGCGGGTGACATCGTTGGCACCGCCCCCCGTTGGCCTGGACATGGTACTGCTGGCACTGGGTGAGGAGAGGAGAGACACACAAGAGAATGAGGCGGACTGTAGCAGCGAGCACGCTTCGAACCATTCCTTGACGCCGGCGCGATCCTGCGTCAAGGCGTCGCACACACTCCGTGCACCCGTGTACATATAAGAAGAGAAGTGGCGGCACGCAAGCAGCACGCAGGGCCGCGTCCAGCTGAGAACGGGCCGAGGGTGGCCTAATTGAAAGACACAGCATATCAAGGAGAAGACAGGAATGGATGATTTGAGGGTGGGAGGGGTGGAGGGAAGGAGGAACAGCGAGACACATCAATCGGCCGAGTAAACTGACATGACAGGGGAGGGGGAGGGATGTGAGGAGAGAGGGAAAAACGGTGGGATAGCAGTGACAAGAGAAGAGATATATTCTACGGGAATACACAGTTTACTGACAGAAAGGGAGGCTACTTTCCCCTCCAGAGTAAAACCTCATCTCAGGTCAGACTTTCTGTTGAACTCCACTGGATCGTCCACATTGACTGAGAAATAATGCGCAGCAGTGACTCTGCTAGAAAAGTTGGTGGTAGGAGAAGAAAAAATATCTTGTGACTACACAACGTGAGGCCAGAGGGAATGACACCGTTTCAGATGAAGTAGCTGCTGCTGCTTCTAGGACAGCTCACAGTGGATTATGTGACAGCCAGAAACCACCCAATAATCAATTATAACGTGAAACTTCAAGTGGTTACAGCTTCGTGAATATGAAAGTGAATGTGTTTGGAGTCTGAGCTTCAGTCAGATAAAAGAAGGCATTTTATGATGTTATCAACATTAAAAAAAAAACAACAGATAAATGGATCTCATTCATTCCCAAAATGTTATTTCCCCAGTTACTGCAAAATACCACCTCCAAGACTCTAGAGGTTTGAATTTAATGTGGCTGCTCTCGTTATCAAAGTTATCCTTCACGAGGGAATGAGCAGACACAATACGCTCTAAAGGCAGCACAAAGGATGCACACACACATGAGTTTGTCATCGTTGGACAGCCACTGTGGTGGCGTCTACAGTGAGTGTGTCAGCTGTCGGGCAGATCCGTCCCTCTGCAGGTATGTCATCAGGCCTGATCCTGCTCCGAGTCTCGGCCCCGCGTCTTTCCGCTCCGTCTGCTCACCTGTCTCCAAACCTGCCGTTACCATACCTGTCGCCCTAATGCAACGCTGGGCGTGGAGGGGATATGCTGACAAAAGACTGGCCGCCACCCAGCCAGTCATCGCGGAAAATATGTGATGCCTAAGCGTCACAACACAGATGTGCTTTATGTCATTAAAGGCCCGGCGTTAATCTACATGTGTGCCGATCAAACTGAAAACAATTCCCCACTCTCAACGTGTCTCAACAGGGTAATTGTTGAGACATAAATCATCATCATGGAGTGACGCGAATGTAGAGTTTTTCCCGGGAATGTTCTCACACGGCCAGGCAGAGGAGTTTTTAACAAAAAAAACGGCTCCACCTTGAGTGAACAGTGTATTTATCTAGGACTGTTTTCAGCAAATTCTTTCTGTGCTGGAGTGAGCATTAGCACTTCAGCAGGACAGGTTATGTCGGTTCTGTGAATAAAGTGAAATGGCCTGGGTTTGTGGTATAGAAGAATAATGTCACTCAGTGTATCGGTGAGTTTATTACCTCTGAAACACCCCCCTGATTCTGATTCTGTTGATGACACTAGATTTGTAGCACCAAGATGGTTTAAAGTCTGAGATGTAACTGGTTTCCATATGATTCTTAAATCAGCTTTATCAGAGATCACAGAGGAGCCTCTCAGCTGTATAGCTGCAGTGAATGATGCTGCTGAGTCCCATGGATGCCAGTGGTTCCCCCAAAGCACACACACACACACACACATACAGTGAGACCTCAGGTTGTCGCAGTACAGCCTGGACTAAACCAGCAAACTCGTCCTGCAGCAGCTGGAGTTGCCAAAAACCCTTTCTGCTCTGCTCCATAGCAACACCCTGAACTCCCAATCACACAAGCGGGCAGCAGACTACCTTCAGGGGTAGAACCGAGGCCGTTCACTGCGGGGGTCCTCTCCTGCATGTGTGTCTGTGTGTCTCCCTGTGTGTGTAATTAATGTGTGGGTGCCTGCGTGAGACTGTGTGTTAAACGGGTGGGGGAGCTGGAAACGCCTTTTTTCTTCAGCTTTGATGCGAGGTGACAGTGCACCGAGGAGGATACCGAGGCATCTGCGCAGTGTTGAAAGGTGACATTATCGAGCCGCCGGCTCTAATGATTCCAGCTGCAGAGGTGTACAGGTGCGGCGTGAAATAACCTGCATGTTTAAAGTGACTAAGAACAACCACACCTAGAACAGGAGACAGCAACTATCACACGGGCCTTTAATTGACACATCTTGAACACATGGCAGCGACAAAAAGCAGCCACCCCAATATATTATTATGACTATTATTAGTAGTGGCAGTGTAGGCCCATCGCTTGTAATTATATGGGTCCAAATCGTTTTTATAATTAGACCGTTTTCCTTGACCAGACCTCAGGTCATTTCGATGGAAGCTTTTCCTCGAAGGCGCACAAAGATCAAAACCAACACGAACGCCCACAGCTCCGCTAATGTTTCATATTTTAAGCCACCGCATTTGGACTAACCAGGCGAGGTTAGCCCGCTCCACTGAAATATGATACGTTCAGGATATCAGACTGGCTATTTACGAGTTGGATTAGAGTAAAGGCAATTAAATGTCTCACCTTCGGGTTCCGCTCTGAGTAGTGGATAAGGCTGCGGTGTGAGGAGGACCGGGATGGGGCTGTTTCTCGGGTATTTTCCTGCCTGATAGGTGTGTAGCCTACCGCATATGCGGCTTTTATCATTGCATTGCTGCCTCAGTGGAGCCGCACACACTTCTCGCTGAGAATAAACTAGACAGAGAGCACTGAGGGCAAGGCGGCGGCTTCAGCAGCGGAGACGGGCTTCCTGCTCGGGGACCAACCAGGTTGGAGGAGACGGGTTTTAGTCGGGCCGCACGGAGGACAGACTCCAATCAAAGGCTAAAGCCGAGCCGCGGGCCCGCCTCATGAATGCGACGGCGGCTTTCCGCCCCAAAACGGGCATGGAAACAAAGCGGTGGCGAATCGCGTTCGCGGCAGCGCAGACATCTCCGCCTTCGTCCAATCCCGGCGGCCGAGGGTCGGGTCTTGGGTGTGACTGACGCGCCCCCCGACCAACCGGACGCCTGCAGCAGGTGCCGTGCGGCGTTGTCGCGCTACAGCGGCGAGATTTGCGCGCCCTTTGTTTACCACTGAGCGGCGGAGAGCGTCCGCAGACGCTGATCTGGGATCGGGTTTGCTCGAGACCACCTCCAAACCCGACCGACGGTGCTGCTGGAAGGATCTGACTCCAGGCGCGTGATTCAGATCATCCCCGAAAATCCGACTGAACCCGAGCAGCTGAGGTACCAGGGCTCTGGGGCCACTGGTAAATATTTACACTAGAGCAAATATGAGAGCAGCCCAGGCTGAATCTAAAGAAACACATATAAACATATATCTGTAATAAAACTTGTTATGAAGACACAGAAGACTCCATAAATGTCTAGTAAGTTGATTTAAGACTTATTTCTCTCTCTATATATATACAAATGTATGATAGATAGATAGATAGATAGATAGATAGATAGATAGATAGATAGATAGATAGATAGATAGATAGATAGATAGATAGATAGATAGATAGATAGATAGATAGATATGCTCAATGTACAAACACATATGTGGCTATAACCTGATACTGTGATTTCCTATATTTTGTACACAATATTTAATACAAAAAATAAATACATATTTAATATAAATATTTTAGAATAATTCAAAAAATATATATAATTTTACTTGACATTAATTTGTAGAAATTAGTTTTCACTTTTTGGTCTTTTTTGGTAATTTCTTTGGTTAATAAATACGAAAGTCAAAATACACTGACAATAATTTCAGTCATAAAAGCAATAAAAGCAGAAACCATCATTTTATTTTTTTCTATATAACTTGTTGCCAGATGCTTATTAGTCCAGACGTCATTATGACAGAAATGGCAATCACTGAAAACTGTTAATATATATGTGTGTGTTTTAAAATGCTCAGTAGGCTGCCTGTGTGAGGTACAACACGTGCTGAAATAAAGAAGCAACCAGTAATTGCATTACTGTGTTTTATTTGCTTTACAACACAGTTGTGTTTCATTTGGAAGTGTTGAAGTCTCTATTGGATGCAGAGGGCTTTCTCCTTTTCATCATCAAAATACCTCAGGTAGTTGTAGCTTTTTTTATTAGTACTGTCTTATCAATTTATTTTAAAACTGAAGTGTTACCATACACTATGTATTTTACACAAGGTATAAAATGTACTTTACTGTGAATAATGAATCCTAAGCAAACAGTGAAATGACCAAACAATCCATTCGTCTATTTCCTTCTGTGGTATTCAAAAAGCACTAGCATACTTAAAGTGATGGTGCATAAGTTCAAGTTACATTTCTTGGAGGCAGGGTGAACAACATGACCCACCGTGCAGCCTATAAATAGAACATGGTAGCCGTAAAGGAGAAGTGTAAGGGAAGACACAAACACATAACAGCACTAACACCAATTGTAAAAGAAAATATTTTATCAGCCAATACCTCAGCCCCACCTGAGGGCAAATCTTTTCAGAGACACAAGTGAAACACTGGAAGTGATGCATTGACGTTAACCTGTGCTGTTCCTGCAGCACTACTGTGCTGTTGTAGTGCCATAGAGCTTTATCAGTGATATTTGTCTCCACATTTTACTTCAGTGCAAAGTACAAAGAACAAGTTCTCAGGTTGTCTGTCGGACTTGGTGACATTCTCCTCTCACTGCACGAGTTTTACCTTTTCAACCCACTCTGTCAATCAAACACTTAAATTCTTAGGTGGCGTGGTTTACTGTCAATCATTACAAGGTTAAAATCAACAAACACATTCCAGGTGCTTTGTAAAAACTACAAAGTGCAACTATTACGTAGTCTAAAATAAAAACACATCTAAAAGCTCGTTTATGTCATCAGTGCATGTTCATATTGAGAATACTCAGTCACTGGGAAGATTCACAGTTAGTAATCTACTTAGAGCGTACCGAACCGTTAGGGTAATTAAAAAAAAAAAGCTCTGCATAAAAAGCATTATAGAATAAAATAACACTTTAAGCAACTTTAGAAACATGAACAAATTGCCGCAGATGAAGGGCCAGTTGCAAAATCCCGGTCGATACGAAGGCACCACCTCTACATTGTTTCCATGTTTAGTGAGTAGAGAAACCAACTGTAATACATTAAAGTTAGACTCGCCATTAATATAGGCTATAATAATATAGAATAATCTTCGGTCAATGTGGTTTCCAGTTTGATCCTCATCTACTTGTGCAGATGGTAAACAGCTGTTTTAGATGAAGGAACTGCGAGCCACCCCCCATCGTCAAATTGTCGCTCCCCCTTCAGTGGAGCTCAGTTACGTTGTGGTGATGTTGGAGAATACAGGTCTCCGATGCATTTACAGAAACAACAAGAGCATCTACTTTTGCTTTGGATTCAGGCCCTAACATCATCCAAATGGCAAGACACTAAAAATATCACATATATGTCATAGCTCATCTAAGTCCAGAACAATCAGAGCAAGCAGTAACAGGAAGGCTGATTTTAGATACATAAAACATCGTCACGTACTGTAAATAGTAGTGCAAGAAATAACGCATGGTGATTAACAGGTCTGGACGCAGCCAGCATCATTTGTCCGGGGTTGGAGACCCCGCAATGCCTCTTCTAAAATCATGGGCTTAACTTGACTCAAAGTAATACATTAAATAAAGCGAATCAGAGAACACATTTTGACATGACACATAGAAAAAAAGCCAAAGCACAAACAGCATACAGTTCATTACATGGGAAGAAATTGCTCCAAACCGCTGCTAGTTTTAAGCCATTTCTCAATGGTACTGTTGCCTTACTTTGGCTTTTCAAGTAGCTACATTCTCAAGAGCCCTCCAACATTTCAGTATTACAAGAGGTGCATAATTCATACTTACCATAAGAAAATAAAACGTTAAAGTGATAAGTCAGCATCGTAGTGGAAATACATTCCTGAGTAGCAGGTACACTAGCATTCACTGCATACAAAAACCGTCTCGTAAAAATGGAGGGGCAGTTGCAGATTGTAGCCACCGCGGGGCGCTGTTGCATGTCCTGCCACTGAGGCATAAAAGCCAGATGAGAGTGCTGTGGTTGTGATGGGCCAGATGTGAGACTTAGCAGGCAAGTTTTCAATGATTCTGAAAGATTGCCAGGACCAATCAGACAACTAGGTCAGCGAAGTAACTCCCCAAAAAGAGTGATCCCAAACTTTATCCTGGTCCTCTATCTATTCATTTCCTCTCTCTATCTGTGTGCAAAATAATCTTCTCAGGGTTGTCGGTCTAAATCTGGCCAACTCTTAAAAAGTCTACCCTTTGACCTTCTATTTTCTTTCCCATCTAATCATTGTAAACAACGTCCCTCTCTACCTTTTTCCTACTATTAATCTTGTCTCTCTTGTTCTGCCTGTGTTTACCTTTATGGCTTGTTTTCCCCCCTGTTCTTTCTCTAAGGCCTCTTGTCTCGCAGGTTCAATTGTAGTGGAGATGTTCTGCCAGAGAGAGCCTTCGGGCTGGTGCGGAGGGACTCTCGGCATCTTGAGCTGGCTCATCATCAGGGGAGACGAGTTGCAGAGCCACCTCGTTCTCATAACAGAATGACGAGCATGAGCTTTGAATGTACTTCTGTTCGGCCAGTTCTTTAGCACTGCATGAAGGTGTGTTTGGTATTTTGTATGTCCGATGAAAAAATGAGTAGTCCACCTGGGAAAAAAAAGGCAGAACAAGATAATTTAACTAAACGCTGACACGCTTAAACGGACAATGTCAAAAATTAAAAATGTATTAAACAAGGTTACTATTATAAGTTATCTACTTAACAACATCTGTAACGAATTTGTTGAATGTTATTTAAAACATTATAAACGGAGTTGAACATGATTTGGGGATTGAGTGTTATGTGTTCATACACAATGTGAATCTTCTCTGACTAAACTTATCCTAATTGGATTTCTACATGAAGAGGAACCATTTTTTCCCCTTTTAATATTATATACGCCTCTTACATCTACAATTAACTAGGGAATATTTACATGTTACATTGTACAAATAAGAAAAGGGACGGATTCAAATGCTTGCTGATTATCCTCAATCCCTCCATGCTGACCTGGTAGCAGTCTTTTCTCTCAAAGAGCACTGGTTCAAAGCGGTGTCCCCAGAGGATTTCAGAAGCCAGATAAGAGCTACGGCACTGCGTGGTCATGGCTGTGGCCTCCACCATGCCCTCGAGGATGACCACTACCTCCAGCTCAGAGTCATTCTCGAGGGTTTTTTGGTCCATCTCGAAGAAAGGTGACTCGTCGTTGATTTCATGGACTATTGTCACAGGCGAGACCAGAAAGATGCGGTCGGTGCCCGTGTCAAAACCCACGTTGATGTCCATGTTGTCCAGGGGGAGGTACTCCCCCTCTGACGTCACCCTTGACTGAAGTTTGGAAGAGAGAACAGAGTTAAGTCACCACTTGGTACACACTGGCAGTTGCTATTGTATTAAAACCTTGATAAACCTACGCTGCATTTCTGGCTATAAAATACCATATAGGTAAAATCGTCTGCATTCTTCTAAGAAAAGCCTTGTAAATTTAATTTTCTATCCTAATCCAGGATCTTAGTATTTGATTACTGTACTGAGCTCAGTTTGACTATGTGACTCTTTGGTCACACCACTGATGCATAGGCTTATCACTTACCCAACCTTTACTATGAAACAATATCCAGTCCCAGCATTTAGGATTGCATTTCTTTGATCCTCACAAACTTAATCCCATCTGCCCTGTCTGAACTTTGATATGGCCCTGATATTAAGAGAGATCAAATTGTCTATGCTGTAGACTCAATGCTCAACGTATTTTGACCCTCTGGAAAATCCAGAGTGTACACACAGCAATGCTGATAATAAAACATTCGCTGAAAAAAACGAAACACATTTAAAACTCCCCACATATGGCCAAACAATAGGTTAAATACCAGTATACATAGAGAACAATCACCTAACACACAAAGATACAGTATACAAACGGAAATGAGTTGACGAAGGACAATGGTTCACAGTTAAAGAATTGTATGCAAGTTAATCCATGGTAAATCTTCCTAACCCCTGAGGGAAAATAAAACAAGCTCTCATTAACTACGGTCCAGAGAATACGGGCCAGATGGTCTCAGCGCTCTCCTCCTTTCTATTGCAACCTTTTTTCCTCTACTGCTTTCTCACAGTCTCAACATTCAAGATCACGTTATTTGTTATTTGGTACATTCTCGATGTCTCCCTGTCTCTTTTACAATCAACAAACTTTATCAGTGTCATATTTTTCTGCCTATTTTTTTTAGCAATTGTTTCACCACTTACCTTCAGTAGTTGTGCTCTGACATGCGCCTCAACCAGGTGGCTCTTGCGTAGGTTTCCAACCCTCCACATCATGCAGAGTTTCCCGTCCCTCAGCGCTACCACAGCTGTGTCAGAGAAGATCAGTGTCTCGTTGCGCTTCTTGGGCTTGGCAATCTTCGCCATGACTGCCCCGATGATGAAGGCGTCAATAATGCAGCCCACAATGCACTGCAAAACGACCGCCACCACCGCCAGGGGACATTCTTCGGTCACACTTCTGAATCCGTAACCGATAGATGTTTGCGTCTCCAAGGAGAACAGAAAGGCCGCCATGAAGCTGTTCACCTGGAGGAAGCACGTCTCCATGACCACTGCCTCCCTATCAGACCCTCCTCCAGATCCAGCTTCTCCTGATCCTGGAGAGGAACTTGAACTGGGGGTAGGTTGAATGGAGAGGTCCCCATGCACAGCGGCAATGAGCCAGAAGGCAAATCCAAAGAGCAGCCAAGAGAGCAGGAAGGAGAGGGTGAAGATGACCAGCATCCAGCGCCAGCGGATGTCCACACAAGTTGTGAAGAGGTCACTGAGGTACCGCTGGCCCCTCTCGCTCATGTTGACGAAGGTGACGTTGCAGCGTCCGTCCTTGCCCACAAAGCGCTGTCGGGGCCGGCGGCTCGAATGCCTCGTACGCCGGCGGCTGATGGTGGAGGGGGAAGAGAGAGAATCCTGGTCCGACGAGGAACGGCCTTCTCCTCTCCCTCCTGCACTACTGCCTCTGTCGCTTCTTGGAACTGAGCACATTCTTCCGGCTCTCATCCCACCTTCTCCTTCTGCATTCCCGCCGACCGACTCTGCAATGGCACTCTGCCTCCGTGCATTGTTGGTGTTGCTCTGAAGAGGTAGAGCTTTGCCGTTGAGGGCATGGGTCGGGGAGGGGCTGTTTGGGGTCCCTGACCCTGTTGGGCTCCCTCCTGCCCCAGCTGTATCTGCAGCACTCTGGGCCAGCCTCATGACCTCCTCTTCCTCCACTGGCCCATCCACCACAGCACTGAAGCGACGTTTCACACGTGCCGCTCCCATCATTTAAGCTAAGTCTGTTTTTCTCAGGGAACCTTAGAAATTGATGTGGTATTTAATCACTGTGATACAGTCAGTGAGGTTATGTGTGTTGGTAACGACACAGTCAGTGCTTCATCCACGTTAATAAAGAGATAAATGTAGGTCCATAGTGTCCAATGGTAACCAGAGGATGATACCCTCCAAAGCCATTGGTCAGTCAGCTGGTTCAGTGTCTGTTCCACAACCTGTAACTATGTTTCCAGTACAGTTTATCCTTTTAGTGACAGATCCCTCTGCAAACAGGGCGTTCCTATGCAATCAGGTCTATTCATTAACAACCAATGTCTAAAATCACAGTCAATGAAATACGTGGAACGGGAGGAGCTGAAAAAAAAGGATGTCAACCGTTTCCCAAAGAGTCTAATTGTGGGCAAGAATTCATTCAACAAGGAGTGGAAGGGCTGGACTGACTTCAACATTCATCACAAGGGCATGCAGGACTGGTTCTGTTCAGTTCAAAACAATAGGAGGAACGTTCTCAGGTCTTGAGCTTGAGCAGGCATCACTTTGTGAACAGTACAAATTAATAACGCAAAGGTGCAGGTGGGATGTAGCTCATTACAGGGTACATTTCACCATACCATGACAAGATGCAAAATAATATCATAAAACTGTTTCCGCCATGCAGTCAGAAAAGCGAAGAAAAATCATGCAAATTCTTACGAACAAAGATCTTCCCATTTTCACCACCCCTTGGTATGGGCATGAGGAAACAGAAAACACAAAAATGAAATGTCTACTGTCATTATTTATGATGCATCTTGGACACAGCAGATTCAGTTGGCTTCCTCTAATCTTGTTTTTTACACAAGTCAAGCCCAATATGACGGGCCCAGCTGAAAGAACCTTGTCTTGTTCGCCATTTCCTCTTGACTCATGTCACTGCTTTAACAATTGGCTTGGCAAACAACCGTTTGATGGCCATTGTGGATTTGTAGAATACTTGTGTCGGTGCCGACTACTATGTATAAATAACACTAAACTGAACTACACTGCTGTTAACAATCAGCTGTAACAGCTAGCGCCTCAGAGCAGACATACCTCATTACAGCTCAGCATTACGGCTGAGAAATCACCTATGCCTGACAAAAGATAAGAAGAAGGGAAGAAAACAACAGAGAAAGATTACTTTGATCCATCTCTGACGTGACTCATGTCATTAGATGTAAACGAAAGGTTTATATGGAGAGAAAAGGTAAGTACACAGGTCACCTGAGGAAGTTTTCTACATTTTTCTGGGGGTCAGGTGCCAACAGTTATAGATCAGATGGACGTCACAGAAGAAGACGTGCTGAGAAACAAGGTGGTTGAGAGCCTGTTTGAACCAGAGTACAACAGGTTTCTCAGACAAAAAAGATTATCTTATGCGAGGCAACTGAAAACAACAACATGCAAATGTGCACCAATCTACAAAGCATGTATGGATACATAAAAAAAAAAAAAATGCATAAGTTATTGTTTAAAGTTTAAATTAAAAAAATGCAAATTCAAATACACATGTATGTTTGTACAAATGTATGTTTGTAGTGTTAGAATTTACCTTGCCCAAATACTTCCAGAGCACCCTACTACTGAATCAAGTAGTAGGGAGAACGGTGACAAAGTATAAAAAGCATATAACATCAAACTATTTGGGAACCAGTGGACAGATTCAGTCCCTGAAACGTACCCCAAACAGCAGAACGAAAAGCAAACACAGGAGAAGCCATGGTATTCAGTCTACAACAAATGAAAGTGGGGAAAGAGATCCCTCCTGAAATGAGAAGTGACATGATAGGGGTTCATCTTCGATTGTGGGTTGACAGCCCTTTCTGACACATGTTCAGTATAAGCAGTGAGTGTTGCTGATCTGGGGAGGAAGGAGGAATCACAAAAGGGTCTGTTGTTGTTCCGGCCCCTTTACTGAGCTGTTGGTGTATGTTTTGCATCCCATTTCCTAAGGAACTTCATGTCTAATTCAACGCCAGTCTTGAAAAGAAATTAGAACAAAGAAAAAGAGAACAAAAATGTAACGTTAAGTATGTACGAGAAAAAACGACAGATGATAACAAGATAATTCTACTACTGCATCATGATTAAAGTCAAAACAGAAAGTGGAGGATCAGAAGTTACATTTCTCTCTTCAAACGATGTCCGCTCAGATGTTGAGCTTATGACAAATATGTAAATAGTACTTGATGTGAAACCTACCAGTGGTGGATTATTTGTTTTCTTTGTGAGGGCTTATTTCCTGTGGACAATCTTGACCTGAAGAACCAAACCCGATCGTGACCTCACCCAGATGTAGCAACCATAGAGGCTGTGAGGAGAAACAGAGAAATAATGCAGTCTCCTGACATCTATGTCATCTGACAATCATTTCTGTGCATTTAGGACAGAACAACAAATCAGAATTGCCATATAAGCCACTGAAACCCATAGTCTAAGAATGAGAAACTTTCATTACATATATAGTAGATGTGAAATATTTCAGTTTAAGGGAAAGATAAAGGAATTGCAAAACAGGTTATGTTAACACAAAGAAGACAGTGATCAATGACATGGTTTCTCTTCTTGGCTCAGGATACCAAGTGGTACAGGATGAATGAATAGTGGATTAAAGCCAATGGACTTTAAGAGTCATAGGGGGCTTTTCTTGAGCAAACGTTGAGACTGGGATTGTAGCTTAGAGGAAGAACTAGGATAAACCAGGACTCTGGGTTGATGGGGGGTGAAGAGGTAGTGTGTGTTTCTGTGGAGTTAGCGATATGCTGTGGATTACAGCTGTGCTCGTGACTCCAGTAATCCCACCGATGGTTTTGCTAATCCTCAGTGGATTTACATAAGACTCATTACTATTATAGGAAGAAACACACAGGTAAGGCGTATTATGGTGTACCAGGTTAAAATTGGGGAGAAGAAGAACATAGATGAACTAATAAATAATGAAGGACATTTTTGGCCAGTCCAATTTCCAAGGTCCAAGGTCTTCCAAACTCTGTCAATGCGTCAAGACACAGATGTGAAAAGAACCAATATGACAGATGAGCGTAGTGCATTAACCTCGGAGGTGACGCACATCATGCATAAACATTGTTCTGTGTTACGGATGAAATTCTGAATACAGTTTCCACTGTAATGTATCTTTATATATAATATATCACTATAGTAGCTTCAACAGAACAGACCGATATATTAGAGTCAGTCAAAATATGTGATATTTGTCAATTTTAAAGATAATACTGTGAGTCAAGAAAGTCCAACCATCGTTCTTCCAGAAGGAGAAAAAAAAAGTAAAATTATTACTAATTTTAGTGTAAAAATCCTTTAAAGGGCTCTCATTGAAATACTTGGAAAATCTAATTTTCAACACTGGAGTGTTACTGAAGAGCAAGGCATTTTTTTGTTTTTGTTTTGTTTTTTGTACTTTTAGACAACATTAGTCCACTTCTTCATGGTACCTCATAAAGCTGTTATGCTCAGGGTGATGTAGAGGTGGACCTAGATCACATTTAACCCTGATTTGGCCTGAGAACGTTGCCTTGATCTTCTTTGTTGAGTGAAAACCACAAGCTTCTCAACCTCACTGAGAGGCACAGGGGCGCTTTACTCTGCATGTGTACGGAAGTCATCAAATATGGCTCCTTGCCCCGTAAAGGGTAAAGCTTTACTTTTGCTGTAATTTGAAAAAAATATCTTTTTAATTGGCAAACATCAACTCAATACAGGTTAAATCAAATCTTGTCACTGATTATTTTATATATTAAATGAGGATCTTGTGACAATATTGGAACTCAAGTTGAACTCGAATAAAAAACACAAAGGCTCAAAGCTCAGTCAATGAACAAAGTCCTGGAGTTGAAGAAGTCCCGACCTTGCTGCCTCGACTATAATTCCTGTCAACACGTAACCAAAGGAACATGCTCTCAGGTCTGCTATCTCTGTCACTGGACTGACTCGATACTGGACAGCTAATAAAAATAGACGGAGGAGTGATAAAGGAAGGAAGTGTTTGTGTGTGTGTGTGTGTGTGTGTATGTAGGTAATGTGAGGGTGCACGTGTTCCCGTGTTGCCTATCCTTATCCTACTGAGGTGACAAACGTTTCAATTAATCATGTGAGAACATTCAGGAAGGGGTGCATGGGAAAACTGTTCGTGTTAAGTTGTTGCTTCACGTGAGCCGACTATTAACATTTGTGGGACCTTTAACCCAGGCCAGCCAACTCTTGACATTTGGTTATAGAGTATGTGCAGTATGTATTCAAACTGGGTCATTTTTTGTTTTTAACCTGAGTGAAGGGTTTTGAATGCACAACACTGAATAATACGTCACTGACCTGAAACTTTATTTTTAACCTCTAACTTTGCATTAACGTAGTAATTACTTAGTCAATCGATGAATCAAACAGCATAAAAGTACTTTGAGATTGATTAATCATCAAAAAAAAGTTCCCTGTGTCAGTTACTCCATATATATATATATATATATATATATATAACACTGAGTTACATGAGCGTACAGTGTGTGGACAAATAATTTTACAAAGTAACAGTGCCAGTGACAAGTTCAGTGTCATGAAATCAGGACATCTATTATACCCAACGACTTGACCGATGAAAGTGCTGGGAGAGAGTTGGTGTTAATGCCATGAGGCCAAAAGGTCACACTCACAACCTTCCTAATGTGGACTTAAAATGATTTAAATTAATGAAATTACACATGCAACATAAATTTAATCTAGCACCAGTGAACTGGACAGAAATAAATGATAACTAAACGATGAATGTAAAAGTAAAACACTGGTTATGTGCTGTGTAGAGTTGTTGAATCATTTTAACATTTAACATTAAGTAACTGGGTAAAGTCTTATAATACAGTTTTATTCCCAATGGTTCAGATCATCAATAATTTTAAGTGCAGCCTATTATTAGTACAGTAAAACGTCTGCTTTAGTGATTGCGTTTGTAGTTCTTGTGCAGGAGCACACTAATCCACTTTCACCACCTATCTGCCTCCTCTTTCTTCCACTGTGTATTTTCTCTCTCTCCATGTGGCACCTCCCCTGTCCTCTTTCTATCCAGATTATCTGACCATATTAAGGTGTTATGTGGTCAGATTAGGTTTGCAGAGAATATGATTTCTGTGTCAGTAAGAGATGAAGTTTATTCCGGACCTTTTTCAATGACACTTCTTAATATGATCACTATTCTTTCCTGTTCACATGTTCTTCAGTATTCACAACTTCTTTCTCTCAGTTTTGTTTCTCTCTCATCGTGGTTTGATGAGAGATTAGCTTAATCAGTGTTGTGCACACAATGAAAAAGACCTAAGTGAACATCTGCATTCTGAAGCAACAACGCAAATATGGAGCCATCAATACCACATATTGATCATTGTGGGTTAGAAACCAGGGCACAGATTGGACCTGTGTCACGTGGCTCTCTATCGGGCATGTTTTACTCTGCATCTCTTTTATTTTAGGCTTTATGAAACTGCAAAAGGCGGATATGAAATGCTTTAAATGCATAAAAGGGAATTTGGCAGATACTCTACATATAAAGTCTGAAAATAAAACATACAACAAATAGAACAAATTTATTACATCACTGCAATGACCTTTTCTCAGTCTGATCAATAGAGTTCATATGAAGCTCTAGCTGCACTTGATGGTGCAGGACCCCAGCAGCCGCAATGGGTATAAATTATCATTAAAACTGAGCAGATGGACGTTGGAACTAGTGGATGTTATTTGAGAGTGCAACTTGACTTCCAGCAGCTCAGCTGGATATTTTAGTGTATTTTGCTCGTACAACGTGTACACAACATCCAGCCACATACTCACAGGTCCAATAAACTTCTTTCTGTCTCTCTTCTTTGGCGCACCGCCCTCTGCAGCCACAAATCACATCCTTAAAACCTGTAACCCATCACAGGTTAGTGAGTTATTTTCATAGGTACAGCATGTGACTGAATCTTCAATGTATGTGAGACACAGATACCTTTCAAAATTTTAAATACATGCCCAAGTAAAACTGATGTGGTCATTTTCTGAAGAACACATTCTCACACACCCACACGCACTCTGATCTGACAATAATCACAAATGCAGGGTCATCTTGGCACCCGGCCTTATTCCATCTAATTGAAACTTTTCTGCACCGTCCCTACTTCGGCTCCGACAGAGGTCAATGCGTGATGACGACTAAATGTTAATCTGGGGAGTTCAGATGGTGCAAGCTGTGATGTGCTGGTCTCACGACACTTTTCTAAATAAGGACATTCTCAGAACTCAGCTTTTAGACACAACTAAATACATTTACCACATGGCTGTTGGGTAAAACCTTCGTATACCGTCGTCCTTAAACTTCTCAGACACCGCATCACCACTTAGAGCCTCACTGAGAAATGTTACAGAGAAGTCTCTATTTGTCTGGTGTTAATATGTTCAGGAAATACAAGACAAACTAAAGCTGAGTTAAGCCTTATGCAAATATTAGCAAGTTAACGTGGCTTGACTGAACAAATAATACAAGGCCTTAATTATACGTTTTAATAAACTTCTGGAATTTAATCAGATCAAATCAAACAAAAGGAGAAGACATGGACATATACCAGCACAGAGGGTCTAACAAAAAATATTAAATAATTATGTGAGGTATAATATATTGACCCTCATCAGGACAATATGTCCCTTATTAATGTCCTTTTAGTGTCCCATAACTTTATTACAATTAATGGAGTAATTATCCTTTAATATCAAGCTATTGAAGTAAATTATTAATTGTCCTGGATAAATCTTTTGTGTCTATGAATTAGTCACATAACTTAGTTCAGATGACAGAATAGACTTGCACTGATTGAGACTCCATTTACATTACAAATTAAAGTTTACTAATTCCATGAAAAAGTAATGAGTCAGCTGGGAAAGAATCTGTTGTCATCTTATAAACCTGTACTATGTTGCTACCTGTTTGCAGCCTTCTTAAAAATATACTAAGCAGTGCCTTCCAGTTGATATAAATCAACTGCTCTATCCATCATTGCTGACCCATTCCAGTAATGCTGGAATGGGTCAGCATTACTGGAATGCAAAATGTACACTTTATAAAGAAAACGCCGTAAAGAGCTTTCAAAACTCAAGATATGCTGTAACCTCTTCCTTTGCTGTCACGAATCATTATATCACTTTAAAACCTATTTGAAAATACAGCTGTGTTTTCTATCAAGTCACAGCTCACAAAACAAAGAAGGATTAACCACAAGTCATCACATCACACCAATCTCCCCGGCCAGCCTGTCTGCCTGTCTGTTCTGTTCAGTTCCCTCCATCTGACTGTGCTTCACTGCTCACTCTTCCCCCAACTGTTTTATTTTTTTCTTCATCCTCCAGTCCTGCACAGCTGGGAAAATTTACCAGATGCTAACACCATGCTTTCCCAGATATGCCTTTAAAACATCTGGAGGAACAATAGTTAGAGAATGCCCCTGGTTAAGGGGCATTAATTTGGCCGGCGACTCATCTGGTCTGACATGGTTCAAACCTGACAGAGCTTTTTTTTCCTCTTTTTTTCTTTATTCTTTTTAAGAAAAATATTCTCAAGACAGCAGTAGCTCTAGAAATAAAACAAAAATCATAACCTGACAACAATATTTCAGCAGAGTTACTGCTGGAGTCACCTGTATTTAAAACTGAACAACTTTTGCCTACAGCCAACAATGTCCCATGATAAAGCAAACTGCATTTAAAACAAATTTACCGACTGTTTACAGAGTAAAGCAGCCATTTGACGTGGAATTAATATTAACAATTAATATTATAATAATCTATAAAAACAAAAGTAGCGTAAGCCTATTACCAATTTCCTGCGCAGTAAAATTCATTAAACACTTACCTTCCGTTTACATTTTCCTCGCGTTAAATCAGCGCAGCGTCCGTTTAGTTTATTTCCCTGTTAATGTCATTTCAAATTAGTTTTTTTTTGTTATTTTTTTTTATTTTTAAAAAAGCACTGGGCGAGCTGTCCCGTACAATCGGTCTGTTCGCGAGCCCTCAGGTCGTGAACGAGCGCGCTCCCGCCGCGATGCTATCTGTCCCCAATGAGAAACGAGCACGCGCCTTTCCGGAACGCCACAGTGACCTTGTCTCAGTAGTTTCTAATTCACTTGAGCTTCATTTTCTGTTAGATAGCGGCTCAAACGCAAAGTAATACGTTTGAATATATGTATTGTGAGTTTACAAACATAGCTTACTCATCGTGTACTCTGTACCTCATTCCCTTGCCAGTTCATTAGGTACAGTAGTGAAAACTAATGCTTCTACAGTTTAGCAGCCCGGCATTAGATCTTAGCTTCACCCAGGTTAGGGTATTGTACATTTGTTTTAAATAATAGACTTAATTTAGAATTGATTTTACTGTGTTACACGTGTTTCTATTATTTTGGCTGCAATATTTTAGTCAGGGGGCTAGACTAAATAACAGAAACACTTCAGTGTTATTTCAATTCAGTTTAACAGAACCACAAACTACATCCTCCAAAAGGATCACACAGTTGAACTACTACCTTTCTAAAGCTGTTGCAACATGAACGTGAAGCTAAGGTTTAGTGCAGAGCTCTTTTATTATATCTATATCACACCTAAATTATCCTATAATCTAAGACTGTATCACTGGTATTAATCTATATTGATATTAATATATTTTTAAAAATATGTCAATAAAGATCAACTTAATTTCACTAGAATCTTAAAGACAGACAAAAATAGATCGTGAGTGTGTGTGAGAGAGACACAGAGCAACAGTGTATGTACGTGTGTACGTTTGTTTGTGTGTGTTTACTAATACTTAATCTCATTTAATCTCCGTCAAGGAGCCCAAGAAGTGACCTATGATGTCATTCTATGGAAACAGGAATCGAGTGATGACTGAGCTCGAGCAGAAAAAAAAAAGAAAAAAAAAAAAAAACGGCGTAACGGCACAGCCATAAGAGTCAGCTGAGCGAGTCAGGAAGCCACGCAGTGGGTGATCTTACGTTTTCTCTGCATCAAAAGCACGTTTACAGCGTATGGGTATGAACATAATCAGTGTATCGCGCGGTACGACACAAATGCATCTGGGCAGGATTGTCATTTTAAATTGCGTAAGTGTTTGTGTAAAAATGGTGTCATTGTAATTGACCCATGGAAAACTGTCTGGGAGGAGGGGACACACGCAGGAACAGAGGGACATGGGAAGGCATGACGTCAGACGGAGCGATCACAAAGACATTAGTTTTAGCAAGAAAGACGTTATTAATTAAGATTACATTCAAGAAAGGTACATAAACTATAAAACAGTACCCCCAGATGTCTTCCACTTTTGTTGTTTTGATACATGGGTAACATTATTTGGCTTTTTGAGAAATGCAGATTTATATACAGAATTAATATCTATTAATTACAGCATATTGAAAGTAAAATAAGTGATTGCATAAGTGTTAACTCCGTTGGCTGCAGGAGAGGCCTCAGTCAGACCGTCACATCTGGACACTGCAATTTGACACTAAAAAAAGAAAATGCTCAAGCTCTGTCTTGCACAGAGGATCAGTGTAAACAGACGTTTTCACGTCCAGACACAAAATCCTTATTGGATTGAGGTCTCGGTTTCGTCTCCTGCACATTCACCTTGTTGTCTTTAAACAATGCCTGTGTGGCGTTTGCTGTGTGCTTTGGTAATTCTCTTAATAAGTCTCAATCAGACGGTCCATCAGGTTTCCTTTAGAGAAATTGCAGAAATAAAAAATGTATGTAATCAGTCACACTTCGGTTCCTCTCGTGTGACCTGTACATGATACCACAACTGAGAATCTGCTTGTTTCACTTCAGAAAGGACATTAAAAATCTGTTTGACTCTCCTAGTTTCTATGAGATGGTTTATTTTTTAACATGGTTACTGTGGTTATGGGTTTAAAGGCGCTTGCCATAAATTGCGACGCCACTAGTTCGTTCGCAGCCACAGACCTTTGAAATCAAATTCAAACCCGCTTTCTTTCTCCTGTCTTCTCTCTCTTCCGTTTCCAAATAAAATGCATTCAGCATACCTCACAATACTTGTGTACATCTGATTTGATGCTGGTCAATTGCTGCATCAGTTGCGGCCTAAAACAAACAACGAAAAATATGGACATCTGGGAGCGAACTTTCCCTTTTACTCGTTTGGCAAGTAATGAAGCATGAAACCACCAGCAGCACTCGTTTCTAACCACTAAACACTGAGCCAGCGTTTCCACTGTTTAGCTTCGACTGTGGCTTATTTGCACAGAGCGATATTTACGGTTATGAATTTAATGCACAACAGTAATCTGGAGATTTGATAGGATGCCTGCTTGACTTTGGTTTTAAGAGTTTAGAGGGAGCTGGGTTTTAATGTGTGTGTGTGTCATCCTTATTTTGGAGGGTCTTGTGTTGGCAGTTGTGTGTCGTCACTGAGGCATCGCATAATTTGTCCATTATTATTACTGGATGTCCATGTGGGGCATGTAATACTGATCCTAAGCCACCAGTGGGCAGATTGAAACTATTTTTGCATCCATCACTGAGCCTGCAGTTAACAGGACTTCAAAGGTTTTCTTTTTAAACCGGTGATTAGCTAATCAGACTGGATGGCTGCAAAACTGACCAGGGGCCACACACCTGGTTTCTGAGCAGCTAATTACAAGCCAGGCTCTCAAATAAGCAGCTGTTCAGGAGAAGCACTTCACACCTCAGGTGTTTTATGACCACGGAGATGCACAAAAGACAACATAAAAGAAATGGCGTGAATGTGAGAGTGTTGTGTTCCAAACCTGCGATTGTACTCATCTTCAAGTGGATTTAATTTCATGCTTTCTTTACCTCTCCACTGCAAGTTCTGTGGATGGCATTACTAAACATTCTTGCTTTGTAAGCAAGACTTCGGCTCCCCGCTGGCTGGTCAGATGCTGTCTGCTATAACGCTCCACATGGGCCTGTGAAACGCCGATCTGATTTCTGCAGATGGAGCAGCAAACCCAGGCTCAGTGTCGTGTAACAAGTTCCAGATTTTGTCATGGTCGCACACCAGGTCCAAATCTAATGCTGCGTGATTTCAGGGGTAAGTTGATATTGGTTCAGTGTGTGGCGTCTGCCCTCTGCAGACGTACTTTAGGTGCCAACACAGAAGACGGATCTGCTACTCCACACTCACTATAATCTATATACATGCTTCTACGTCAAGAATCCGACTCAGTCCATTTAAGGACAAATGGCAGTTGTTGTTTTTATCTATGATTGGTAGGATTATTCACAGTGTAAAATTCTACAGTCAATAAATCAACCGTTTGGTCTGTAATACCACCAAAATGGAAAACTCTCATCATCATGTTCCCAGAACCCAAATGATTCATTTAAATGTCCTGTAAGTAATAGTTGTTCATTCAACTGTCAGTTAACTCTTTAAAATACATTTTTGTATTTTTTCATAATATTTTTTTGAATCCATCACTCATAGCTCACTGAAATCATATGTAAAAGCCAGACCGACTGTGTTTTTAATATTACAAAGCAGGCTAATGTGGATGCATAACAATACTGAAGGTGCTCTCACTCAGGACAAACTCTTGGCTCGGTATGAGAGTACAGGAGAAATTTGATGCGTTACAGCAAATACGGGCAGGAGGGAGGGAGGGGTTGGCAGTGGGAAGTGAGGATCAATAACTCATCACAGGTTGTGAATCAGCCCGGTCCAACAACCATTTGTCACACGTGAAAAACGTCCGCCCATTTAATCAAGGCTCCGATACTAAGGACGGTCAACCAGCAGGCAGTTCGTCAGTTTGCTCAGAAATGGTTAAGCTAATTAACCAAATGAACAAAGACAGGAAGGACAGCCAGGGAGAGGTTAGGGAGCGGTTAGTGTAGGGGTTTTGTCTAATTGGGACTACCTGCCGACTGGACACGTTACAGCCCCTTTCGTTTTGGGTTGTGCTGCATAAATAGATCAAGAGATACAGAATAATACAGGCTGTTTGTCCAGGGGAGTGAGCAAATGTGATCTCAAGCTCCGTTTTGTTTTTTCACGTTCAACCTCTTGTGAACTCCCAGCGGCACAAAGACACCTCAGGGACCGTTTGGTCTCACGATGTCTTGACGCTGCAGAAACCACAGAATATAATATGAGGTAGAGAACGTTTCTTATGTGGCAAGCACGCAATTAGTATAATGAAACATGTCAGTTTAGTGCAGTGGATAGACTCCAGTGTAATCCATTCACTGTCAGTCATCTCCTACCAGGTGATGAAGCAGCAGCCCTGAAGTTTCTCCTTCAGAAGACGGTTATTACAGGAGGGAGTATACCAAGTGAAGGTTGTAAGATTAAGGTCAATAAATTAGTAGAAAAAAATATTTGCAGCTATTTTAATAACTGAACCTTAAATTGTTACAGCAAAGTCTCCATCGAACTAAATGAGCCATTTACATTTTCACCATTAACTGACATTTTAATGATAAGTTAAGAAAATAATCAGCACATTACTTGATAATATAGATAACAGTAAGAGTGTCTTCATACAGTCATTAACCACGGGAATAGTTTGATTATATATACTAGTGAACAAATAATAATAATAATAAAAAGTAAAAAAATCCTGACTGATAAATTACTCTAATAATTAGGAAATAATTATTTAACGGCCTATAGAAATTATACAATATTTGAACAATAATAATAATAGTAATAATAATGACAGCCTTGTTGTTTGTACGTAAGTACAATCACAGACCTAGTCCTCATTTAGGCCAAATTTATAACAACAACACAGAACATCGAATCACCAGATGACTTATCTCTCTACGCGCTCACATTCAGACCTTTCAGATTTGCATGCTAAAGATTGATGCAGACTTGTTAATGGGGAGAAACACGTGCTCTCCGGGTCAAAGCGCTAGAACAGAGCCCATAGCTCAGGGGAATTTAATTAAAAATGATATAATGTGTCCGCACAGACTGAGATCGATGTGTTCTGACAAAGACAAATAAACAGCGCGGCGTTCAGACTCTGTCAGTCTCCTTTCCCCCCCCGCTCCCTTTTTTCCATGTTGGCATGTTAAGCAATATCTGCTTCCAAACGCATGGTTTCACACTTAATAATCACATTGATTCTTTTTCTCCGCTTCCATGTGAATCTGAGGCCTGCCGGCCACCTGATATCACTTCATTAAAACTCCCGGGCACTCATGCCTCCTTCTCCATTTCCATACAATAAGCTTTTATACCTGACCATCTCCATGTACGAGAGCTTCTCATGCCTCTGTGGTTGTCTCCCCCCTCTCCCCTATTTTGGCATGCCTGTGCCAGGTATTTGTTCAAATTCCTCACACCCCGTGGGGATAGGTATGTCCCCCCCCCCCTTCCCCTCCATCCCTCTTTCGTCTTTACTGCCTGTCTCTGTCTATCTTATGTACGCCAGCACATGTATGAAGCAGCCAGCGTGGGCTCCCCACCACCACCACCACCACCACCACCACGAGGTGTATCCAGCCCACACACTTTACTGGGTAGTCACAACTAAATCATTTCCAAGTTGTTCAGACTCTGAGGCTGGCACACCGCAGCTGCGGGTTCGACAGCTGCCGAGCCAAAAACAACTCGGTGGACAACAGGCAACTGTAAGTTGCTTTTGATAACTTCTGAAAGACCCGCTTATCCAGCAATGTTGTCAGAGCCTCCACCAGTTAAACTTCCACTCTGACATGGAAAAATGTTGGTGCAGGCGAATGTAGTGGGTAATTAATTTCCTCTATGATTTAAACATCATATAAATCCCTCAGGGGGGTGCGAGACACTTTGTTTGAATACGAGCTGATGGTGGTATTGACATTGGGTCAGAGTTGAAGTGCATTAGTTATTGCTGTGCGTCATGAAATGACAGCAAATACCACTGATACTCTGGCTCAGTGGGTCCGTCTCTGCCTTTCCCACAGAGAGTCAAAACTCAATTTCAGCCTCATGCTCGTGTGTTATTATATTTTCCAGGTACAAAGCAAGATCTAGTCACCATCTGGTATGGCTTTTAATTGACTCGTTTCTGCTGTAGGACAGCTGTCTTGAGCCACACGTCCTACTGCCTACTTATTCTCTGTGTTGATTGAAAAATTAAGTGAGTTTAGTTTAAAGGAACTTAGCTCATCTGCCATTCTTCCAGAAAAGACATTCATGTCTTAGCCTGTGTAATGCTGAGTCAATATTGACTGATGTGTCAAGGTTAATTCTCATGTAATGATTAGTACTGGATTGATTCAGTGCCTTTTTGTGTGGACTTTAAACGCATCATTTAGCTTTGAATGTAACACATTTAAAAATAGAGATACAGCGTCAAACAATAAAATTCATGAACACTTTTATGTATTTATCTTCTTTAGTATATTTATTTTTATATCCTTCATATTAAACCGAATCAGCAGTTTAACTGCATTGTTGTGTTTCTTTATGCTATAAAACCTCCTAGTTTCATAAATCGATGGCAGTAAATTTGTAGCTTTCACAGCTTAATGCAGCAGCCGTACCTGCGCCTCATGCAACTCGGGATTATTTGCCAAAATATGATTCTGTGATACCATTTATGGTCAGATTCTTTGCTTCCATGGAAAGTCTTTGCAGTGGGTTCTCGATGAGATTTATGCTTGGCTCAAAGGTACCGAAGTCATTAGAGAGTCATCAAGCCATGATCACGCTTACGGTAAACCCTCTGAATGAGGCTATAAAATATAAGACACTAATATTAACTTTATCTGTGTTTTAAATTCTTAGACCACTACTCAGCACGACTGGCCGGTTCACTCATGACACTCATACTTTTTTAGTCATATTTCAGAGCAACGGAAACTGTAATTATCATACAGTTAATGGTTTTATGATAAAAACCTGTCAGAACATTTTAAATTGATTTCAACCACGGGTTAATGGAAACTATAATTATTCATTATTGTATTATTTAGTATAAGGAGCATAATTGCTAAGTATTCAGAGGTTGCTCTACCTCTAAACAATGAAAAAATAATACATATAATTCACTCTGTGGGGGCTTCCCAGGGACCCCAATTCAGGCCAGCCAACTTAGTATTCAGTCTAGAGGAAAGGCCCCCTCATTCAGCGTCCATCCCACCCTCTTTTCCACTCACACCCACTCCTCCGGTTGACTCAGACACATCAATGACAGAGCTGCACTGAAGACTGAACAAGACGCACAGCGGAGATCAGCTCAAACTGGGATGAAGACCATCACCACATAACTCGAATTAATCCCATACACTCCTGCTGAAGAAAATCCTACGTTTGTGCCTGAAGAGGTTGAAGAGTTTTTCAAGACTACAAAACAGGAGAGGGAGAATTCAAAATGGGAACTGAGTGTTTTCAACGAAGAAATCTGTGGAATATTATTTTTTCAACATCTGGGATTAAACAGTTCTGAAGTAAGTTTAAAAAGAAATAAATGCGTCTGGTCATTGGTTGCATGGGATTATAAATACTGTGGATATTATAAACTTATTGACTATTTCTGAAGCATTGACTAGGGCCCTTCATGGCCTTTTATGCATTAACAGTCTATAAAATCTATTTAAATTGATCATATAGCTAAAAATGAAACGAAAATTAAATCTCCAAATTCTATGGATGGCAAGGCTAAATGTGTTCACATTTTTAGTAATAGGCCACAGACATAAGGATTTTATTTTTTTAACATCCCTATTAATCCTGTCTCTGCTTATTTACTAAATATTTAAGCTTGTGAGCTCATGGAAATTACCTACGGGTTGAGGCTGTCTTTTCATTAACACAGCTGTTATTTAAAGTGTGCCGGTAACGTATGGAGACGCGGGGCTGCACCAGGGCGCGCGGCACCGCGGGGCGTCTGGCTGTTCCTCCAGAGTTCAACAGTAGCTCTTAACCTCGGTGCCGCCTGGGTCACCATGTGTCATCCAGGCTGTTTCTGTCAGGCACCCCGCATCTGCTTTGATGTCGCTGCAGATTACGTTTCTGAAGGAAAAAAAAATCGAAAAAAAATCCTGTGACTCGGCATATTTTTACGCACCGGTCCACGTCCAAACCGGCAGTGCGCAAAAACGCAAAATAAAAAATAAACAGAAACTGAATTCGTAGAGCTGATTTACGAACTTCTAAGCCATGTCTTTCCTAATTCTCGAGTGCTGACCTTACGAAAAAACATACGGTTTGAGTCTAAGGTTTACAGTATTCAGCTGGAGCTCTCTCGCTCCGAAAATCCAATTATTTTACTAAATCCGTAACAACCTCAACCCTTTCCCCGTGAAACTATAAAACTACGCAGAGCAGGTTGGAACATAAACCACCCTGGTTTTGCTGACATTTTCATTTATACATGTTTATATGACTTTATTTACCCAATCTACTGTCCAGATTTAAATATGCTAAATCACACTGGAGCACCCTGGGAGATCCAAATGCGTTTATAGATTGGCTGTTAGCGTCAACTTGTGAGTCAAATAAATACATTCTCCTACATCTGAAGAAGTAAAAACTAATATATATTGTTTTGTTCTCTTCTCCACCTGTCTCTACCTTCTGAACCATCCATCTAATTTCTTTCCTCTGCGCCTCTGCTGCATGTTTGACTCAGCATTTGGGGCAAGTTGACATTTCAACATTGCCTGGCTGCTACTCCTTCTAACAGACAAACTTTTTTTTTTTTTTTTAATTTCACGTCATGGACCCGTCCGGCTCTTTGCCTCCAACTTCTCCATACACTTTCCCAGTTATGCCCAATTTTTCTGTGCCTTCCTCGTCTCCCTCCGTTTCTCCATCACCCAGCTTGGCGTCCACAGCGCTTTTCTGCTCCTTCCTCTCCCTCCTCTCCTTGCTGGGCATCACAGGAAACCTTTACACTCTGGGCCTCCTCCTGAGGCGCAGGAGAAGTAGGAGACGGTGTGGAGCAGCACTAGCCTGTTGCTTAACAAGAGTACCTTTACCGGCCTGTCTTGCAAGCTCCACTTCCCCTACCTCCTCCCCCACTTCCTCCTCCTCCACCTCTCTTCACCTCCAGGTGCTGAGCCTTGCTCTCGCCGACCTGCTCTACCTCTTCACCGCTCCCTTCATTGTGTACGACAGCCTGGCGTCTGGCTGGGCCTTCGGTGAGGTGGGATGTCGTCTCCTGCTGAGCCTGGACCTCCTCACCATGCACGCCTCCATCTTCACTCTCACCGCCATGAGCTTGGACCGTTACCGGGCCGTGGCCCACCCCCTGCACACCTCCTCCTCCAACTCGTCCGGCCTGCTGCGCGTGGGCCTGGCCTGGGGGTTGGCGGTGGCTCTCAGCCTACCCATGATGATCACACTGCACCTGGAGGACGGAGAGAACCAGGAGGGCCAGCTGTGCGTCCCGGCCTGGGACGAGCAGAGCTCCAAGGCCTATCTGAGCGTGTTGTTCTGCACCAGCATCCTTGGTCCGGGGTTGGCCATCGGAGCACTTTATGCCACTCTAGGTCGGCTGTACTGGGTGTCTCAAACTCGGCCAGCCTGGGCGATTGGTAGCAGCACGGCCTGTTCACCCCGTGCACCCAAGCCCAAAGTCCTGCTGCTCATCCTGGGCATCGTCTTGGCCTTTTGGGCATGCTTCCTACCTTTCTGGATCTGGCAGCTGCTGCCCCTCTACAAGCCCGACATGCTGCGGACAGTACCGGTGGGAACACAGGTGACAGTGAATCGTATTCTCACAGGTCTGACTTACGGAAACTCCTGCGTGAATCCATTCTTTTACACACTATTGACAGGAAAGCGAAAACGCAACCGACAGACGCTGGCATCAGCAAATCAGCTCTGCCGCAAAAGCAGCCCACTGTAGCGGTGTCTACTCCCCTCCAACAGCAGAGACAATTGTGAGTGTAAATGTGTGCATTCAACAGTATGCAAACATGCTGTATATGTGAACAGGTACTGTATGTGATATGCTTTATGACAATAAAGCACCAAAGAGCATCGACTTAGCCTTAGCCTGCAAACTAAGGAAGTAAGAATATATATACTAATCAAATGATAGCACTTTGTACAAAAGCTTTGGAGATAAACTGTTACAAATATTCAAGTTTAACGAGTGCAAAGTGACAATCTCTGTAAGATGTATTACCCCAATAAAGTCTGTATCAGAAAAATATCCCATTCGGTTTTAAAATATCCTTCCATATGGTTTTTGGCAGCAATGGCAAACCTATGCAACATCACTACCAAAATAAAATGTGTGAAGTCATTTAAGTCCAGAATACAGATGACTGTTGTTTTTTTCAATATTAATAAACAGACTACACCAATATTAGCAAAAAAAAACAAAAACAAAAAAAAACTGATGCGCTAACAAAGAAAATTTTTATTTTTGAACAACTGGTTGCATCTGGTCAGGACCTCAGTTCATTCAGGACATTTTTCAGACACTTTGCTGGTTGACATAAAGCATTATGTTTAAGCGGGTGAAGAGTCTTTTTGTTTTTGTCCCCTGAACGCTGACATATCGGAAAAATTATAACTTCTTATAATAATCCCGGCCTGCATGTTTGGTTTGAAAATGTACTTATTGTTATGAGTCATGCAGTGCTTTGCATGGCCTCAACTGATGTTTATAATGTTGCGTAATATACATAGTCTGGAATAAAGAGTATGCTTTCTGTATTCCACTGTGTCATTGATCTTTTACTGCTGTGTCCTCTTTAACACAACTTACCACTGAAAATTACACCCAGTGGTATTTATGACCACAACACATGTGAACTAAACAGGAGCACAATATTATAAAAGTTCAGCGCGGTAAGAAGTCCTTGAGTTGCATTCATACTTTTGTTTGTGTATCTGTGTCAGCGGCTCGGGAAGATCTTCCCTGTCTGACTCAAAGGCTGCACTGTACTGTAATACCGACCCTGCTGCTCTTTGACGCAGATGAGCAAATATTGTTTTTTGACGGAGAGGAGCGAGGGTGGGGGTGGGATGATGGGACAGAGGCAGAGGAGTGGCATCACATGATCGGGGTCGGGAACAGGGTGATATTTGGTATTAACCACTGATTAAGTGAATATATGGTTCCAAGTCCGCCAGTCTGAGAATTATGGTTGCATGTCTACTCCCATCTGTTCCCGCCTGCGATATACTGCATGCTCCTTTAAAAACAAAGACACACTGTGGGGACAGCACAGGGTTCAGAAAATAAAGCCAGACAAGCTGTGAAAACTAAAATATACGCAAGACAAAATAACATGTCAGGATGGATTTAAGTGTCATGTAAAATAATCCATCACATCTTCCAGAAAAATAACTCAGTGTGATAGTGTTGCTCAGACGTTATAAGTAATAATTCTCCTCTTGATAAAAAAAAAAAACTAACATTGCTTAATCCATGAACATGATCAATTTCATGTCCAGTAAATACCTGAGACAATGTCAAACAAACCGAATCAAATATCAATATATACAATTTACATAATAAAATCAATCAAAACTATTAAACTTAATATCATAAGTCCTGTATGTAAAGAGATCGACAACAGCACACACAGACAGTAGATTGTGACGTAAGATGGATCCGTAAAGTTTTTTCATTTCATCGCTGATTGTCAAGTCACAAATCTTGGAAATGTTTTTCTTTGCCCACTCAAATCACACGGACGGACCATTAACATCTATTAGCTGTGGTTTACTGTGTTTTGACTTGACATTCAATCACTTCAGAGAGTACATTATCCACAGGTAATGGATAGTTTGGGTGATTTCCTCTTAAATGCAGTGTAAAATGAGCCTCCGATTATAAGCGGAAAGTGGAGCTAAAGCATGAGTTTATTTATTTGCACATAAAGAACGTAAACGTAAGAACATTAACCGGGGGGAGAGAAACCCTCAGGGCAGCCGGAGAAGCCATGAAGCCCTGTGGGGCTTTACAGCACTGCAAACAGCAGCAGGTTGAAGGCACACATACCATTAGCATTTGTCAAGGGAGCTTGTGCCTCTCTCTGCGCTGTGATGCATTATTTCTGAGGCGTAAGGCCCCTTCTGCAGTCCGTGTTGCCTACCATGTGTTTCCATTTACCTGGCCGGGCTACCTCTGAGCATAACGTTCCCACTGCAGTTATTATCCCGGGCCTTACGCAGTCGCACCGCAGGGGGCGCTTCTGTTGTGAAGTTAATGCAATATCCATCCACCTTTCACAGACAACTGAGACCTCACACCACATTTGTCCATTTAAGCGGAATTTCTGGCCAGCACAGAGCCAGCACCGTACACGTCTGAAAATCGAGCGTCTTCGCATGAGACATGGTGATTTTTGGACCCCTGGGTCATATCAAAATGACAGAAGACGGAGGGTTTAGCTTGGGCAAGAGGTGAAAAGTATCCAAAAAAGACACTTAGCGGCAGTGTGGATATTATCAGACCGCCACAGAGAGCTCGCTGTTCAATTTTCTGAGTCTGCACAGCGGACAGGTTGCGGGTGCCCCTTGTATCAGATGATTAAGTCCTCCCTCAGGTCTGCAGGGATGACTGAGTGTTTGATAAACTTCAAACATACAAGGTTTGGTCAACCCAACCAAATGAATGGAAAATATTGTCTCAGTTGGCAGGCCGGTCGATCTATAAACTCTGCGTTGTTTGTGTTGGTAGTTGCCAGCGCCGGCTGACTCGCTCCAATCATAACTTCTGTCCTCCTGTGCAGCAGCAGCTTTTGATTTCATCCCGAGATTACAGGCAGTGTCTTCCTCCCGAGGCCGCGGGGAAAACACAAGGACAAATATTTTCTTTTGACAGCATCGCTCCGTTCTACCTGAGGATTTCATAAATCCAGCACATGTCAGTTTTCCTGGAAGCGGCAAGCGTCTTTCCATGCCGGCACCCCTCGCTCCGCCCACCGCGCTCTCCTCTTGACCAGTGTCTGAGGCTGCTGCAGGTGCCCCTCCCCTGGGCAGCCCGCTCAGGAAAGCACCCCGCCGTGCAGACGAGACGAGGCCGCAGCCCGGGCCAAATTCCCGCTGTGAGGTGTATAAGAGGCTCCCATTTTCTCCAGACATACACAAAAAAAGATTCCCTCCACACACCGCCCTCCCTCCTCCTCTAAAATTCAATCTCCCCATCTGTTTTCCCTCTCTCAATCACTTCTTGTCCCCTCAACACTTCTTTCTGCTTCGCCTACACTGACAAAGACCAAGTAATAAAAAAAAACGAAAATAGTATTGGCAATATTTTCTACTCATTAAAATAATTTGCTTTAAAAAGTAACGACTCTGAACATCTGTAACATCACAGCACGTCACATTTATGAAAGCCAACACATGTTACACACACACACAAAATAAAAAAAAATAAAAAACTGCTTGTAATTGCTGGTTTGACAACAAACACTGAAACACCTGGCGCTCACAGAGTCTCTTTGTTCAAGCCATGGCAGCCCCACCGTATGGCGCCTCCGTCCCATCACATCCCCTGATTTCACAGCTCCGTGTCAGCCGCCAGGATCAGGCGAGGCCCAGGCTTACGTGCCTTAGAGGCCGGAGGTTACATCAACCAACATACACATTACGGTTCGCACTTGGGCTCTTACTAGGAAAGACGGTAAACATGGCACGTCTGCCCCCCGCTCTCTCCTCCTCCCTCTCCCCGTGTGTCACAGTTTCTCTGTTCTCCCCTGCCTTCGCCTCTCGCAGCACACTGCCGCAAACATCCCCGTCAACTCAGGCGTCAAGGCTCCGCTGACCTCCGACCTCCTGGCACTTCGCTCAGGTGAACCCCACGGTTGGTTCGTACGAGGGGACCGCAGCTGAGGATGGACACTGTGACTCATCTGTTACGCGTCACAGCTGAAAAAGTTAATTAAGAATCAACAGAAAATCAAGAATTTTAACAGAAAGGGCGAAAAAAAAATGACCCAGACGGTAAACAGGCGGTCAGGCAGTGACATTTAAAGACACAGCCTAGGACAAAAGGAAGAGGAAGATAAAAGTTTTTTTTTTTGACCAATAAATTAATCATTTACTCCAGAGGACAATGAATGAAAATAATTATAATATAAAATATTTATAAGGTTTTAGGTGAGATAATGAAGTAAATTAAAAATAAAAACAGCTATGTCAGATGAAATGAAAACAGGGCTGTCAGTTTAAAAGTTAAGGTGGTAGTGGTAGAGTTAGGGGCACTAACTATAAACAGGTTTGGGCAGATGTGTAAAAGAAGGCCACAGTATTTGAAGAGTAAACTCTGCTGCCTAAGGTTAGAATTAGACCGCCACCTGCAGGTGAAATGGAAGAAAAACCCAGACTGGTAATTTGCATCAACTTTACTGTTAGTAAGTTAGTTAGTAAAATATTAATCGCTCGGTTAGTTACAATGTGTTGGCAGACTCTTGTGTATATTGTATATTTGATATATTGTATAAAAAGAAATGATAGTAACCAAAGACAGAAGGAGGTCAACAGCCATTAAGTCTTACTTGTATTAACATTAAATGTCAGTATGTAATTGCAGGTTCCAGTAATTAGGTGAACAGGGTAACAACTGTTTTTTCTGGGAGCCATCAATAAATCCCATACTCCGTCACGTACTTCAGCCCTCCGTCAACTTCCTTGCTCTGCACCAAACATTCACCTTGTCAGAACCTGGGTCTCTGCTGTCGTGCGTCAAGTAGCAGCTATAAAATGGCTGAAGTGTGTCTCTGTTACACAACTTGTTCATCCGCTCGCCTGTCTTTGCACCGGCTGAACTACCAGCTCAGGTGGCTCAGTAACTGGACCACGCTACTGACTGTGTCCCCCGTGAGGACACATCACGTCCTGATGGCTCAGCACTACACAACAACCTCTATTCAGAGGGCAAATATCTTCACGAGTACTATGATTTATTTCTGAAGATGGTGGTAAAGATCCAGTTGGAAGGATTTAGGGGGATCAATTAACAGATATGGAACTTATTATGATTGCCTGTAATCACCTCATAGTGCACAGCTTAGATACAAACTCTGGCGAAAGAAATCACCTTTTGTGTCACCTACTCGCTTTGCAGTATGCAACAAAATCAAACAAACTGTTCCCTTAAAAGTTTGTCAGACCTTTGTTTTAACAGTTCAGATGTGGGTGTTGATGTGATGGTGACAAAATAAAGCTACAACAATTCACATTTGCAGACTGTTCACTGAATAGTTCCACAGTTATCAAATAAATCAAATGCATCAAGTCAATGACAATAAAAACACAACTACAAAACTTTAAAGCTCCAATGAATAAACAGCTAAAAAATAAGCTATGAATTACACCATTCAAAAATAAAAATGATTGTAAGAACAACTTCAGTCCTATTAGATGAGCACATATAAAGACAGAGCTGAGTAGAAACTAATACCTATAAAGCGAGCACTTTCCCCTTATGCACATATGACAGGCCTTGATCCTAATCAAGCTCAAGAAAATAAGAGTTCCAGGTTCTTTTCAACACTGTGCCATGAAGAACAAAAGAAATTCAACCAGGGCAGCAGGATGTTCAATCTGTTGATCCATGTCGCCCCCACACAGTGTTCTCGCCTTCCACAGTAACCTGCACCTCCCGTCCATGTCTCTGAGCTCCTGGGTGGTCAGTAACTGAACACCTGGACACCTGGACTTGCCAGAGTGATTCTTAATAACCCACTTCATCAGCACAGCCCGGGGGATGACAGGCATGACGCAGTGGTGCAGTTCTGGACTGGCTGCTCCACACTGACCTCATCATGCATCAGCCTTTAGGAGCAAACTGGGTCTGAATGTCCTCACAGAGCAGGCCGAGGGGGTACACTTCTAACAACCTTCAGACATTTAGTTTGACCATTTAGTTTGTAATCTAGTTACAAAAGACAATACTATGAAGTATAAAGGGCCTTATAAACTGGTCATGTTTGCAGAAATATGTCATCTTTGCTAATTAGTCAAACACTTATCTATCTGTAATAGAGTTGAATTCAGATCACAGTATGAACTTAATTCCATTCATAAAGATTTCTGTAAAATATTTAGATGACAAACTGTTCCATCAAAAACTAATCAAATCAATGCACAAACTAAATCCTATTTTCAAATTTATATGAGACGTTTTAAGAAGAGGTTCAGCTGCTCAGACCTACCTTTCTCGTGAAGCATGTCTGACGGCTCAAGGCTTCCTCCTCATCTGGAAACCTTCATGTCGTGTCTGGACAAACGCGCCAAGGGTGGCACGGAAGTGGCGAGATGGCAGGTGATGCTTCGTCTCACCTGATGTTTTACTCAGACACGTGCTGGGGTCTGGCGCCCTCTCGTGGCCTCGGTGTCGACTAACACCGGAGGCGGAAGCAGCAGAGAGCTCCATGTAGCAGCCAGCAGCCGTCTGAGCAGGAGTCAAGGGAGCTGTTTCCTCGTTTATTTTTCTGCACAGACCGGAAATTTGATTCGACAGAGTATTGATGTCATTTTGTGGAACACAGAACAGCGGGTGGGTTTTGTCAAAGCGGACTGTTTTTTTCGTTTGTTTGTGTTATTTGCCCCCTCGTCCAGGTGCTATTGGTTAGCCGGCTAGCTAGCTAACGTTAGCCTCCTTATGTAATGATGGCGGTGTTATCGGGCTACTGGTTCATGCTAAGTAGTTATCTTACTGTAGCATGTTTCCAAAGATTACGTGGGGGTTTGTTATTAGCTCGTACTTGTCTATTTTAGCACACATGGGTGATCATAACAAGCCACAATCTTAGCAATCTTACCATAGTCTCAGTGCTTGGTCAAACTACAGTAACAACACAGTCGGTTCTCCTAGCTTGTCAGCGGCAGGGCTTTGGGGAGAAGCTTGGTGTATGCTAGCAAAGTTAAAATCAGTCCCCGTCCCCTTCATGACATGATTCCTGTTTGTTTGTTCTCCCTAGCCGCCGCAGCAAATGGGACCAGCCTGGCCCGGGGCCTGGCTCTGGTGGGATGGGGGAGGCTGAATCTGCGCCCACTGGGGCCCTGGATGCTGCAGCAGCTGTGGCTGCCAAGATTAATGCGATGCTGGTGGCCAAAGGCAAACTGAAACCCTCACAAATAGGCATCCCTGGACCACCTGACAAGGTAATGAACAGCACGTATAGACCCCAAGAAGGAGTCAAGCAGTGAATTCTTAAAGGAGATCGTGCTGCTTAGGGAGAGAAATGTGAGGATAATCAGTGGCACAGCTCTCAGTGATCCAGCTCTTTGTATATTTAAAACAAGCAAACAATCAATTTGAGTTCTTCTCTAGTCATCCAAGTGGTTTCCTCTACTGGAGAACATGATCTCTCTCTGTAAACAAAGTTTAAATCACATCTAATCATCATCCTTTTGCATCTGCAGAAGCCACTTTGATGGTTCATGAGAAGGACAAGACCAGTGAGCTTAGTTTTGGCTTATTTTAGGTATAACTGGTCATATTATGGGTCTGTAGGCAATGTTGCAGGTCAGTGAACAACATGGTTGCATGTATAATACTTACTGGACAGATTTGTTCCAACAGTGTGTTGTACATGCATGACACTATTATTTTGATGATATACATTGACTTAGACATTTAAAAAATAAAAATAAAAAAAATAATTTGGAGTCATATCTCAACAATGTTGCACATAAGAAACTTCATTACATTGTAACTCATTTTGATACAGTGCTCCATTTTTCCTCCACTTTTTCCCTTTAACAACGCATTTTCAGTCAAAACACGTGAACATGAACGTGGGGTGCATGTTAATAATGCAAAAAAGAAATAAATAATTGAATATTTCACATAAAAATAAAGATCAGGGACATATACATTTTCCATTTCTTCCAGATGTCTTCAAATTTGGATTGTTAAAGTCTCAATGAGAAAGTAATTCTTACCATAGACTTTTTTTTAATCGTCATTTAAAGCTTCACACCAGCACCAGTGCCGATTTTATGCTACATTACACATTACTTTAGATACAGTAGTGCAAAGGAATTCTTTTTAATATAATAGTCCTCCCTTCTTTAGTGTTATAATGTTGACTCAGTGTTGAAATATTTCAAGAAAGGAAGTGATTGCATGATCATTTGTTAGATGAACTAAAACGGGGTTGTTAAAATAACAGAAACTTGTGTTGGTGGCACACAGTAGTTTCAACAGTACAACAAACCACAGTCGCCACAGTTGAATCAACAGCTCCATCAGTTGTTTGAAACAGATGTTATATAATATCATAACCTTAATGAAGCTAAGATTTAGTGCAGGATTGTTATATTAGAAAGCGTTTGTTTTCTCTAGTGTACCTAATAAACTGGAAGGGGAGTACGTTATTCTGTCGCTGTTGCAGTTAAAGCACCGTAAACAATAATAACAATGCTCACTTTCATTTAAAGACACGTTTTATTCATCATCACATAGAGGGAAGTCAAATGTTGCTGAAGTTGCTGTCTCTGGGATTTTTTTTCTGTACATAAGTTACTTCATCCATGTGAAAACGTACTTATATTTTTTAAATATCCGGTGGTGTTCATACAGCCACACTTTACACGGGGTGATGCGTGTTCTTTGATGCCCTTCCTCCACTCAGGTTATCGGTGTTGGAAAGCCTCCAGTGCCCACGAAAGCCAAAGATGACCTGGTGGTAGCTGAAGTTGAGATCAATGACGTTCCGATCACCTGTCGAAATCTCCTGACACGTGGGCAAACGCAGGATGAGGTGAGCATGTGGACGAGCATGTTTCACAGAGTTAAGGCGTGAGGATTATTCTCTGATGTTTTTTTTATTTGTCACATGCAGATAAGTAAAGTGAGCGGCGCTGCAGTGTCAACCAGGGGGCGTTACATGACTGCAGAGGAGAAGGGAAAAGCACTGCCGGGGTAACTTTTCTCAACTCTCATCTCTCATTTTCACTAAGTGATGACAGTCTAGTAGATATTAACACTGCTTTGTTTCTTCTCCTTGCACATAGGGATCGGCCTCTGTATCTGCACGTACAAGGACAGACAAGAGAGCTCGTGGACAGTCAGTACTCTTTCTAACTGCTTTACAGTCGCTTGTGAGTGTCTCTTTACACACAGCTTGTGATTCGACTGATGGTTTGTCTTTCTCCTTCTCCAGGAGCAGTGAATAGAATCAAGGAGATCATCACAAACGGTGTGGTGAAAGCTGCAACCGCTTCATCATCTGCTTCACCTTTCTCCCCGAGTGGAGCTTCAGTCACAGTTTACCATCAGCACAACCCGCCGCAACCCTCACTGCCGCCCATGACCCACCACAAGCCACACTTTCAGTCGGGGGTATTACACTGAACTAACATTGCACTTTGCTTACCTAATTTCCCTTTCAGTTATATCGCAAATACCGTAAGCTCGGCTTGGTGCAGAGCGCATCGTTCAAGAAATGTTGGAAAGTGAGACTTTAATGTTTGTGTACTCACTAATATTTGTACCCTCGAAGGAATAGTTTTTAAGCTTCAAACCAAAGATTTGATGTTTCTACAACAGTTAAAGTACTTTTGACAGAGTCAGAATGCTAAACATCTTGTTTGACCTAATTTAATGTAAAAGACATTATCTTGTAGTAAATGTGGCATAAATGTGTACGACCACTCCACCAGTATGGCTCTTCTGTAATCCCATACGAGTCATATTTATTTCTGCCCGTTTTATGTTGTTTCTCAGATGCATTACGTTCAAGATAAGGTCTTCGTGGGCCTGGAGCACGCTATCCCAGGCTTCGTGGTCAAAGAGCGCGTCGAGGGCCCCGGCTGTTCGTATCTGCAGCACATCCAGGCTGAGACTGGGGCCAAAGTCTTCCTCAGAGGAAAAGGATCCGGCTGTTTAGAGCCCGCATCTGGACGAGAGGCCTTTGAACCCATGTACATTTATATCAGGTGAGTGTTGGGAAACGATATCAATCATTACTTGTTAGATGACCGTACTTGATCACGCAGTGTTGTGAATTAAACGAGCAACGTGGACTCAAAAGAACTACGTGCGTGTTTTACTTTCTCCAGTCATCCTAAACCAGAAGGACTTGCAGCTGCTAAGACCTTGTGTGAAAATCTGCTTCAGACAGTGAGTAGTTTCCTGTTATTGTCAACATACTGCTTTGTCCAGATATGTGTTGTCCTACACCAACAACAATTGACATTAAGTGTTTAAGACTCAAGTAAGTAGTAGCAACCAGAGATGCTACTATCTACCTGCCTATCTAGTATAATAGTAGATAGAATTAATCCAGCAGAGATCCATTTTGGTTAAATTAAATCAAATGGGGTAGAAATAATCTTTGATGATCAGTGACACTGAACTTTCTAAACCAAATGACGTGTCTTGAAAAAAAAAACACTCGCTCTTTCTTGTGGTATTGATTCAATCTCTCATCTCAGCTTCTGCAGATGTGTCATTGAGAATGTACAATTTAGCTACAAGACTTCATATAGCTGTGAAAGTATTCTCTCTTTTTTTGTACCACAAACCCTGTAATTATTTTGAACAACATTGAGCTAGAGTTTGAAAGGGAATGTGTGCTGTTGTCACATGGTGTGGACAAACAATATTAACCCTAATGAGTGTAGTTGTAATACAGTCAGTTTACTGCAGGTTTATCACTACTAGCTTTAACATAACTTATGTATTTATATGTATATTTCTCTTTTTCTAGGTCCATGCAGAATATTCTCGCTTCCTTAATCAAATGAGCACGATGATGCCAACACAACAAGGTACACAACAGTCTGTAGTCTTTTTGTGATTTAGATGATTTGTATTGTTATTATTTTCACTGTCCTTTTTCCTCAGTTAACATGTGTTTTGTTATCAATCAAACACATCCACACGTCACTAAGATCCGGTTTGATCCTCTTCCGTCCCCAGGTTTCACACAGCCTCCAGTAGTTAATGGGATTCTTCCTCAGCCTCCTTATTATCCCCCTGCTGGATACCAGCCCGGCTACACAATGCCTGTACCCCCACCTCAGCCCCAGCCTCAACCACAGCCCCAGCCCCAGCCCCAACCCGTCCCTCCATCTTATACTATTCCACCTCCAGTTCCGCTAGTGGCACCTGCAGTCGTGCCTTCTCAGTACCCTCTCCGCCCTGCTCCTGCCCCTGTTCCTGCCCCGACACCGACTGCAGCTCCGACACCCGTTCCTGCCCCTGCTACAGAAGCACTGCCACAGGTAGGGTTCACTGAAGTTATAAAAAAAAAAGAAATTAAAAGGTAAATTTAAAGTAATTAAAATAAGATTGTGTTCAGAACATCAGCACTATTATTTAATAAGTGTTTGATAACTTAAGAGAAAGTGCATTCGAGAGAAATAAAAACTAAATCAAATCCACCTGCTGCCTTTAAAGCCCTATTTGCACAGGACTAGTTTTATCTGGGGCCCTCTGGTAATTTCTAATAATATATAATAATCCCGTGTGAATTGTCCATGTCCGTCTGTGATTTGTAAAGTAAAAATTACAAACCAAACCTACCATAATTCTAACACAGAGGTCCTCTGATACTAATCCAGTGCGAATCGACATCTCTGTGATTTAGGGGCGAGTTTTTACTTTTTTTCTGCCTCTTGTCATTTAGCAGTTAGGATGAGAATTAAGGATGTGCTATAATTCAAAGTCTGGACAGATGTTAGAGCACAAAGTTGAGATGTCACTATTTGCCCGTTAGATGGATGAAATCATTAAATCAATCATTGATGTGTTCATCTGTAAAGATGGGTCTGATTCAAACACTGCAAGGTCATTGGTAATTTCTTTCTCAGGATAAATAATATCAAAAATATATTTTTATTATCCATTATAATAAGAAAGATAATTAAAGTTGTCTCTGACAGCAGTGGAATGAGGAGGAAAGTAGCAGAGTCGTAACAGGAACGTAAAAACGTGTTTGTTCATCGCGTGCGAACGCGCCACATGAAACAGACGTAGGGGGTAATATGTGAATCATAGGACGTCCCAGGTGAAACTAATCCCGTGCAAATAGGGCTTAGTGGATTTTAGGGTCTTCATGCAGTATGTAATCTACAGGCTCCATATTCGAGCTTGTTGAAGTGCTGCAGAATAAATTTTGGGCCGATCGTACGCATCCCAGTACAGATAATACTCTAGGGACACGTGTAAAACAAAACCCTCTTCATGTGGTTTGCCTCCCTCCCGTGTGCAGACTCTTCCTCCTGTACGTTTTGCTCCTACTGCTACGGTGCTGCCTAAAGTGTCAGCTCAAGCCGCCCCGCCCAACCCACCACAGAAGAGACGCTTCACCGAGGAGGTACCAGACGAGAGAGACAGCGGCCTGCTCGGATACCAGGTGATAACTAGCTCTTCCACATTTACAACACCTCCTCATTCTCTGGTGGTTTTTCTTTTTCACCCTCCTATTCTTTTCTCTCCTTTGCTGCCCCCATGTTTTTTTTTTGTTTTTTTTTGGTATGCGTGGGCTTTTACCTGAGCTGTTTGTGCCAGATTACTTCCATCAGTCAAGCTCTTACTTTACTATCTGTGATTCATCTGCTAGCATCTCATACATCCTTTCTTCCTGGAAGAAAGGAAGGATGCACCTAGGTTGAGATAGCATGGTCTGCTGTTTCCTGTTTACCCCTGTGTTTCTACGGGTAATGTGGAAGTTTCAGAAAAAAAGGTATTATATCAGATAAGATATAATCATCTCTCAAAGTGGAAGGGGAAAATGTCAGTGTGATCACAGGCTTGTGGTAAGCTAGATGCTTTCCTCTTTGGTGTGGGAATAGGTACATTACTATTAAAGTGTCAGGACAGGGCTTAGTGGAGGATGTGTGCTAATCGTGCCTGTGTGTTTTTCTGCTCATAGCATGGACCCATTCATATGACTAATTTAGGTGCAGGCTTCCCAGTGGGCAGCCCAGAGACCGCAGGACCCCAACCTCCGAGTTCCTCCGGTCCGCCGAGTGAGAGGGACAGGTACGCAGAATTTTATTTACATTAATAGTGTAACGGTGCGTCAGCAGGCGTGGTTCATTCACACTCTGTGTCTCTGTGTTCTGCAGTAGGCAGCTAATGCCTCCACCGCCTCTGCCTGTGAACGGAGTGAGACCCAAGATGGAAGAAAGAAAGGCATCGCCAGGCCCTGTGGGTAAGGGAGTTATCCTGTGGATCAGCTTATCCCTGTCCAACTCCACGTTCACAGTTCATGACTGTGGACCTTTAAAAGCTTGCCCTCAATTTATTCACAGCCTTAACTTAGAGCTGCACAGAGTTAAATGTTAAACGCACTCCCAGGCCTGTAGACTGGAGATTGTTAAAATGTGTTGCACATCTTTTTGGATTTTAATGATGAAATCTCCGGTTCAGGTGTCATAAAAGCTGCATTTACACTCCCACTACACTCAGACCGGCCTTTATTCTTCTCATGATCCTTCCAGGATTTGCTGTGACTAGAAACCTTCATATAATGAGGTGGAGCTATGACTCGACACATTTTGTGCAATTTTTCAATCCTGTGTAAAGGATAAGTCGAGTCCGCCTCACCGTCCCATTCTGATGACATCATCAGTCTGGATTTCCTGTGATTGGTTTGCTTTCCTCACTAACGAGAATCTCTCCTGTTTTTGTGTTTTTCTCTTTTTCTCTGTGTTCTTCTTCTCTTCCATGTGTCTCTGGGGTGATGCTGGATGCTGATTGGGGGTGGGGCACGACTCATCCTGTGACGCCGTCCTGCCACTCGATTGGACGGCCCTTACACTGTCGCTCCCCACCAACCAATGGCTGCTCCCTCCTCTACTGTGCTGACATAAACTTTGATTTAAATCTATTAACTATTTGCTTCTCCCAAAATGTGTGTGTAATCATTCACTTGTGGTATTTGAAATGTGCCGTTGTGTTTTTTTCTTTTGTTTTTTTCTCTCTCTCTCTCTCTCCCCCAAATGTGCTGCCCGCCTCTTCTTTCTTCTGTTTGCTCCCACTCTTTTTTTCTTTCAGAGCCCGCAGTGAAAAGATTAAAAACAGGTTTGGTAGCGTACGCCGGCGACTCCTCTGATGAAGAGGAAGAACATCCCACCTCCAAAGCCTCAGGGCCAGGTAACCCCGGACCAGTTCCCCCCTCCTCCACCTCCTCAGGCTGGACACAGGGCTACCGTTGTCCTCCTCCACCACCCCCCCGTGCCAAAACACAGCCCCAGCAGCAGTCTATGCCTTTCTGGATGGCACCCTAAGGCCTCCCTCAGTGCTTTTTTTTTTTTTAAGGATATTCACCCAAACTGAGCCTGTCTTTTCCCCGCACCAATCACCCACTCATCACACGGATGACTCTTAAACAGCCTTGTCTTGGTCCCGGGTCCAAATGGACATACTGATATTTTGTAAAACTCCTGTTGTTTTTTTGTACACACGCTATAGTTTGAAGAAGACTGGTACCTCAACCTATTTCGTGGATGTATAGACAGTCAGATGAGTGATATTCAGCCTCCAGATTTATTTCGAACTTGAAGAAACTCCACAGCAGACAAAGTATTTGAATATAATGTCTTTTTGAAGATAGCACAGGACAGTGGTGTTGTACATCACCCATCAGTTCTCATTTGATTCCAGCACAGCTTTTCCTACCTTTCACACCTGCTTATTTCCTTTAATCTGTTGGTCAGGGACGTCATTCTTTCATCTGCTCTCTTTTTTTTTGTGTAGATCCTTTTGGACTCACATGTATAGTCAACCCATTGAACTTATTTCTTTCTTTTATGAAATAAACTTAATTTATTGCTGTGTTTGAGAGTTTTCCTTGTTATCGTATCGTATTCCAGTCGGATCTTCTTGCCAAAATAATTAGTGGATTAAGTGCTGGATACTCCACTATAAGTCTTTTTAAACTACGTTCAAAATTATGTGTGGCAGTCTAAAATACTGAGCTATGTTACTCTTGAGTTAGGGTGAATGCTGGTTTCAGATCATTTCGATCTCTGTCACTCTTGGGGGACTTGTCTTGTTGTGCTGAGCGATGCGGTTCTCCATGACGGAACGGAAGTGTCGGATCAGACCCTGCACGTGACAGCGAGAGGGGGAAAAAAAAAAATTTACCTGCTGAGCTTCATTTGTTTAAATTAACAAAACAGTCCAAGAAAAGTCACCTGCACAGGCCAGGCAGCTCCATCCCCCAGGGCGCAGATGGTATGACCCTCTATCTGTTTGCTGAGCTCCCAAATCATGTCGATCTCTGAAACGGCTGCTTCTCCTTTTACAAGCCTCCACATAATTTTGTCCATCCAGTCCACTCCTGAGGCGAAACAGAAACGTACCGACAAAATTAGAACCATGAAAATGTACGTCTCGATCACCTTTCTGTTGATCTGTGTCGAATCTCATGAGCTACAAACATATACAGTACTTAAATAAATGGGCATTGACGGCGGTAACCTTTCTGAATACAGACACCAGTATAGTTTAACAGGTAGGACGACTGGATCACCTCTACAAATGAAGGCAAAATGCCAGACAATATTTTTTTAAAGGGTGTTTTTGAGTATGTGCGAACTAAAAAACAGCTTTGGCCACAGATGCTGGGACCTTGTTTTCAGAGGCTCTTGAGACCCTAGAGCATAGGTTTAGCAGAGTCTCTGGTTGATTAGACATTTATATTTTATATATATTTTTTTATTTTTCTCCCAAAATTAAAATGTCTTTAAATACACATTAACATGAATCCAACATATTCTAGTAAAGGGGTAAATGGAGGCAGAAGACATAATCTTTTACTCACCACCCTACTGTTGCACGTAATACATAATATTTGAACCTGTGCATAATTTAAAAAACTTAAAATTGAATGCGAAATGAAAATAATACTGTATATTTATAGATAGCACTAGGCTGAGTTTAATCTAGAACAGATAGTAGGTAGGGGGTCCCTACTTAATCTCTTCATCAGTTGGGTGATCCTTGGCCTGAAAAACATTGAAGACCCCTGACCTAGAGACACCAGCAGTCTCCATAGCCTGTTTGTAGTATTAACCTGTCAGATGGAAATTTTCTTTGATGAGCCTTTATCTACCTCATCTACATCATGCTATTTTCTACCTTTAATATTTTTGGAAAGCTCTTTATTCTTCATTTCAATGATGCTTAATAATATTAACAGCTACTTAAAGTATTTTCTTGCAGATGTGATAATTATATGGCTCGGAGAAAAGTACCAAAGCAAATGGAAAGACTCAAGTGCACTGCACATCTCGCTCATCTCCGTGCGGAAAGCAGTTCCTCACCCTCTCTGCAGGGGGTGCACTGGCCACAGCTCTCATGTTTGTAGAACTCAACCAAACGTGCAATGGCTCGGATCACATCAGTCTAGACGGGGGGAAAAAATCATTACTCAGATTCTTTTTCGCTGGATGTGTTTTGCTTTCTGTGGCCATTCAGACGACTGTTTACCGATTTATCCATGACGATGACGGCTGCAGTTCCCAGGGCAGTCTCTGCGCGGACCAGGTCGTCAAAATCCATCAAAACATCATCGCACACATGCCGAGGGATAATGGGAGTGGAAGACCCCCCTGGGATCACCCCTAATAGATTGTCCCAGCCACCCCTCACTCCTCCTGTGCCAGACACGCGAGAAGAAACACAAGGACGCCATGTCAACATCTCGTAAAGCAAACAAAACACCGACAAAGAGGTGGGCTGTAAACACACACCTGCGTGTCTCTCTATTAGCTCTCTCAGAGGGACAGACATCTCCTCCTCCACTGTGCACGGGTTGTTCACGTGACCGGAGATGTTGAACAGCTTCGTCCCAGAGTTCCTCTCCCTCCCAAAGCTGGCAAACCAAGCTCCACCTCGGCGACAGATCGCGGGCGCCACAGCAACCGTCTCCACGTTGGACACTGTTGTTGGGCACCCAAACACCCCTTAAGGGAGAGACACGTGCAGCCTTGGTGAATAACTGTAATTACAATATAGTCAACCTTTTTTTTTTTTTTTTTGCAGTTTCTTAAACAGCTGGCGGAGGCTGTGGAGAGTCTTCCCTACCTATGTCTGCTGGGAAAGGTGGCTTGAGTCTGGGTTTCCCTTGTTTGCCCTCAAGAGACTCAATGAGGGCTGTCTCCTCTCCGCAGATGTAGGCCCCGGCCCCCCGCATCACAAACACATCAAAGTCATACCCCGAGCCACAGGCGTTCTTCCCAATCAGCCCTGCCCTGTATGCCTCATTAATGGCCACCTGTTTGCACAGAAGAAAACAGGCAAACTGTAACAAACAACACACTGCAGGGATACGCATCTGTTCAGCATCCACCCGTACGTTCGTCTACCTGTAGGTTTGACGACTCGTTGTAAAATTCTCCTCTGATGTAGATGTATGCAGCACAGGCTCCCATGGCTTTCCCGGCCACCAGACAGCCCTCTATCAGCTTATGGGGGTCGTGACGCATTATCTCACGGTCTTTACAAGTCCCAGGCTCCCCCTCATCAGCATTCACCACCAGATACTTGGGCCTGTCACACAGAAGCGGCAAAACACGTCAGCGGAGTCTCATTACCGCTGTGGACGGGGATGCCGCCCCTTCTGGCTCTCACCTGCCATCGCTGGGTTTGTTCATGAAACTCCACTTCATGCCAGTGGGAAATCCAGCTCCACCTCTGCCCCGAAGCCCTGAGATTTTCACCTCATTCAGGATCCAGTCCTTTCCCTTCAGCATGATCTCCTTAGTCTTATACCAGTCTCCTCTTTTGAGTGCTCCTTTGAGCCTATAGTACGGAGATCAGAGAGGTTTTTCCGGTGAATTTTATTTAATTGGAGAAACTATCAGAATATACTTTTACCTCCAGTCATGCCGGCCATATAAGTTGGTGAATATCCGGTCTTGGTCACTCAGAGGCCCAAATTTGGTCTTTTGTGGCTTCACCTTCCAGGAGAGCAAGGTTAAAAATAAAGATGATAAAGCAGCCATGTGTGATAATGTCAATGCACGAACCAGTACAATAAACTACAGTGGGAAATGCTTATAAAGAGAAAATGAAAACTAGGAGGGATTGTGTGCAAAGTAATTTGAATGTAAATAAGGCCTCACATACAGGCATGTGTTCTTTGATTCATTTGAGGGGTTTGTAAGTATGTCTTCCTGAATTATACAAGGGGCTGACAAATGTGTTTTTTTTTTCCACTTAATATATATGTAAATGCTTTAGTGATAAATAAAAAGGTTCCAAATTATAGTGTATACGTGCACACACACATATATATTTCATGTTTTAATTTGAGTTGCTCCTTAACCATTTTTGTGCGTCTGCGTCAGGCTGCTGCTGCCATCATTACTACGGGGTGGGGGTGCCTGGTCTGGTCTGGTCTAGGTGTGTGCTACACCAAATTTCCCAGCAGAACATTGAACTGACACAAGGTGGTCAGTGTTGTTTCCCTCTCCTGCCAGTGGTTTTAATGTTGTGGCTGATCGGTGTATATGGCAAGGCGCATAAGAAATATTCCTCGCAAACTCATAAACGGATCTGAACCTAATTTAAAGTGTTCTCGCGTCACTTATCCTGCAAAAAATAGCGCTGAGCATATTTCTACCCCAACCGTGTGTGTCTGTGTGAACACCAGGCCTACCTGTGGCTGTGCTGCGGTGCTGTAGGTGAGACGCGGAGCGACTTGACGCGCCACAGCGCCCCACAGCATCCGCGGAGGCAGCATTCTGCAGGAGGCCCAAGACAACCAGCCAACCGACCGACCTACCACCCCCACTCACTCTACACTGTTTTATACTCCAACGCTGTTCCTCTCAAGTTGACTTCTCGTACAGTGTAATCGACACTGAAACCTCAAGTGCAGAAAAGAGCTGCTGCGCTTTAGCTTAATTCAATTAAGAGGATTGGATTGATACGTCACATCCTGTTTCAGCTGACCGTGTGTAACCTGACAGGTATAATCTTTCACGCACAGTCCTGCACACACTGAAACTATTAGTCGACTGCATGAGACATTATTCCCTTAATTATGTGTGTAATTTATTGAGTTGTAATAGTAAATGGTCTTCCCGATCATTCACCTACACAAGCAGTAATACCTTTACACCGGCTAGCTTAAGGACACTTAGCATGCGGTCCGTGTACAGTGACCAATTTACCCACTGTTGAACAGAAAAGCCACATATGTAGGCCTAGCTATTTAATAATGTGAGTGGTGACTGCATTGATGTCGTTGAATCATGTTGAATCACAATTTACAAATGTGTATTTTTATGCAACAAAATGTCAAAGCGCCTCCTGCGAGAATGATCTTAAGGGCATTTTTAAACAGGACATATTTGTCAGAAAGGGGAACACAGAGGAATGACTGGCCTCCGTTCAGGCATCAGTGAGACAGCAGTTAAAATAGCTAGCACCCCGAAAGAGAAGCAGCTAAGCACTATTCATTTTATTATTCGTGTACAGTATGTCCATTTGAAACCAATTTTCTGCTCAATCAAGTGCTTTTCTCCATTAGTGGCTACGTCCATATTTATGTACATTCAAACTAACAGGTTTAAGAGTAAGGACATATTTCATTATCCCTCAATCACACGAGAAAGTAAACACATTAAGGTATTCTCCTCCTAGATTTAAAGATAATGCTACTGGATACATTATTAAATAATAAATTAAATTATATCTGGAGTTTGACCCATAAACCGGTATTTCACGATATTAGAGTTACACACTGATCAATGAATAAGAAATAATGTCAGTGATGAATTGTACGGTATGGGAAGGTAAGGAGGAACACTGTGTTTATCCATTACATAGTTTGTCCACCAGAGAGCACAAGTCAGTTTTCAACTGTATAATTCTCTTCCCTATACCTCTTTAGTGACCAAACTTAGCTCTCTCTTAATAAAACTACTGAGCTAAATAAGAAAAGAAAAAAAGTGAGAAATTGGCAAGACTCTTAATAGCTTCAGTCTCAAAGAACATTGAGCTTCTAGTTACTAAAACCTTTAAAAAGTGGTAGTAAAGCAGCAGAGATGACAGTAGCACACACAAAAAAGGCAAGCTTAGATATTTTTATTTATTTTCTTTACATTAACTGAAACAAATCATGGGAAAATGAATTTGTATTTCTGAGAAGGTCCACTAAAAACTGAAAGACAAAAATGTATCCCTGATAGCGTGGTCTCTACTCAGACCGTACCCATTGTCCCTTCACCATAGCCAAGAAAATAAACAGCTCACATAGAAAGACACACTTCACAGCTGGCATCAGTTAACCCTCATTCATTCACAGAGCTCTGAGTGGGAGTACCAACACCCTTCATGCACAGGACCAACTGCCACACTGCAATTCCAGTAGGACTGGTTCCAGTAAGGCCAGTAGTTTACTTTCAACGCTTTTATTTCCCAGTCTCCTGTTTTCACCATCAAATGACACGATACAAAATGTATAAAATTCTAATACTTTGAAACTACTAGCATTACACTTGCATGAAGAGCATCGATCTCCCTACAGCACCAGTTTCTTTCCACTCTATATTTTATATAATCACTTAGTGCATTGCTCAAGATTTCCTGAGTATAGTTGCAGCACAAAAAATAACCCAAAACTAAGGCAACTTTATCCCAATATATATATATTATATCTGACTATAATTCTGTACTAATATGCAGGAGGAAACGTATGTATGTTGGTTTCAAAGATCATCTATTTCAATCACAATTTTAAATGGTACTGAGTGAGTTAATGGACTAGATATTGAAGGTCAGACCAAAACAAAAAAAAAAAGAAAGAAAGAAAAGAAGCTTGAAGCGCTCAAATCTCATAGTGCAAATAATCTGGAAATAATAAAAAAGAAAAAGATTTACGACAGGGAGAGGACAGTGCACAAGTCCAGGCCAGCACGACTCATACAGCAGGTTCTGACTATGCAGACTTTAATAGAACGGGAAATAAAAATACAACCGCTGTCATTTAAAGCCATTAACTTATACATTAGTAGGGCTTTAATGTGCTGGCCCAGTGAAAGCAAGATGAAATTAGAAAGTTTTTGGTCATAGATGGATAAACTCAAAAGATAATGGCCCCTTTAGACACAGCGGAGGCCGATCTATAAGAACTGGCATGTAATGATAACATGTCATACAGTACTATACATGTTAAAAACAGAAAAGCATGCAGAAAGGTGCTCTTGCATTCCAGTTACATGGAGGGGTTTGAAACCCATTACTTCTTTGCTCTGCTCTGCTCCCACCTCTCTACCTCGAAGGAAGGAATGTGCCTGTGTTACTGCAGAACATGACGCGTTTAAATGTGCAAAGAATGCATTTGAGGAAGAATCACCAAAAGAAGACACTCAGCCTGTAAGAAGGCGTTTAGGTATTTAGAAAGCAAAATGATTTAGCGCAATGCAGCTATCTGGTAAGACTTAGATGATGAGTTGATCGTGTCCAACCCCGGATTTGGTCTCACAAAAGAGTTTCAGCAGAAGAGCCATAATAAATATAAATAAATAAATAAATACAGAAAAAGGGGGCACAACCATTTATTCGTCCCCTCAGCTTGTCCCCTTTATCTTATTATTATTTTTTTTTTTTCAAACAAAGAACCCAAATGAGTGCATTGGAAGACTGAAATCCACAGCTTCCAGGGGGAAAAAAAAACAAAACAAAAAAAAAACAGAATCGTCTTCAACAATAATCACCATCAACTCAGTGACCCAGACTTTGTCTCTTTTGGTCAGGCATTTAACACAGAGCTCTGCGGCTCCGAAACACTCAAATATGGAAGCAGATTCTTTCTCGTGGCTATCAAAATAGTCGGGAAGAATATTCTCTTCAAACCCAACATTGGCTACAATTCACCTGTCTTCTCTCCTGTTAAGCTAAGATTCAAGAAACAAAATAAAATCTTTGGTTTAAGCACCAAAACAAAGCAAAGATTCAACCACTTACAAAAACAGAGAGGATTATTGCTTACAGTGCACAGAACAAGTTTGATTGATCAGACTGACAGCGTTTCCACTGATCACCACCAGAGGACAGTGGGAACACAAACTCATCCTTGTGATCTGGCTGATATGATTTCTGAATTGCACCTGAATCAGCATCATGTTGTAACGAAAATATACATCTTCAAATATCCCTCCACGCTGCAGCCCTGGATTTTAGTTTGCATAGAGAAAAGCATCCCAGTAACCACACACACTCAAAACACACCAACTAGACAACATGAAATCAAATCATAAGAAACAGCTTAAAGCTAAAATACTTAAAATAAAACAGCAAACCAGAAATAAAATTTAAACAATGAGAAGACAAACATTTAAAACATCTCAGAAAACCCGTTTTCCATTTTTTTCTTCTAATATTTACTTTTTTTTTTATAAGCGCTCTCTATATGGGAGCTGCAGGTCATTAGTCCAGCCACCTGAGTGATTTTTTTTTTTACTGTGGATGCTGTACCACACATGCACACATAGGCTTACACACACACACACACACACACACACACACACACACACACACACACACACACACACACACACACACACACTCTTTTCACTATTCCCCTTCATCCACTTCCTCCTCTACAATTTCATCTTCCACATCATCAGCCCATTGGTTCTGCTGCGCAGCGGGTGAGTGGGTTCTTCCTGGATCTTCTCCCTCCGCCTCTCTGTCTCCTCTTATTCCTAGCCCTCGCAAGAAAAGCTCGGGGTAGCCGGCCAACCTTTGAGACCTGAGCTGGGCCAGAGCCTGAAGAGTGAGAGACCTCTCCCTCTCAACCTCACTCGCAAATATCATCTGAGGGCCAGAGCCCGGCCCACTTCCGCCTTCCAGAACCGTGCGGGGGAGAAACGAAGAGTGGGCCTGTAGAGACAGAGCCTCCAGCGCGCTGGGCTGCTCCCTCCTGCCTCCGTCCCCTCTCCCGTCCTCCACCATGTCAGGCCCTCGTCTGGGCCGGCGCGGCCGCTGCTCTAGGCAGCTGTGGCCCTTGCGGTGGCGCTGGAGGTGGTCCTCTCGGGCAAAGGCCTTGTGGCAGAGCGGGCACTCGAAAGGCCGAGCCCCACTGTGGAGGGACAGGTGGTTTTTGAGGTCGTAGGAGTGGAGGAACCGGGCAGGGCAGTGGGGGCAGGGGTAGGGGCGTTCGCCTGTGTGTTTCCTCATGTGGATCTTCAACTTATCATTGCTAATAGAAGAGAGAGAGAGAGATGAGTAGAAGGTGAGGAATGGGGAAGCAGAAAGAGAAAATGGTGATTAAAACAAAATACCATTAAGGAAAACAATTTGAGGAAGATACACTTGAATTTCTGAGCATATTTTTTAGGTTTCTTCCTAAGACTTTTTAAGTTTCTTTACCGTGTGAAGCGAACTCCGCAGGTACCGCACTGGAAGGGTTTCTCTCCAGTGTGCGTCCTCATGTGTCGTGGCAGTTTCCCTGCTCCGTGGATGATCTTCTGACAGACAGGACACTGCTGAGGGGTCTGAGACTTCCTCTTCCTCCCCCCACCCCCGACTAACGTCGCCGCACTTCGATCTGCTACAGAGGTAGGCATGGAACTACTTCCAGTCAGCATACCATCATCGCCAAAAGCCTCCATCTCATCATCCTCCGACAGCTTGTCGTTAAGAGGTGTGACGGGATGCGGGTGGACGATGCGAGGGCGCTCCTGCATCCAGGGAAGAAGCCCCCCGTTTAGTGTGACCCCCCTCCCCTCTCTGATCAACCTGGGATCCCCGTTCTGCCAGGATTTGAGGTGAAACTCCCCTTGCTCGGGGCTGGGAGGCTGGGTGGAGGGCAGGGATCGGATGCTGTCGGATCCCGTGGAAGGCTGCGAGACAGGAGAACTGGGCATCGTATTCAAAGGTGAGGAGTTGACGTGATGTGGCCCCAATTTTTTCACCTTCTTTTTGTCGTTTTTTCTTCTGTTTCCTTTTATTTCTACTCCCCTCTCTCCCACCGCCATCCTCTCAGCAGATACATGTAGGTCTTTCTGTTCCTCCACTGTCTCCCCTTCTGGTTCCGCTTTCTCCCCCAGGATGTCTCTGCAGGCATCAGCCACACACTGGATGCCAAGAAGCTGAGCGCCTCGCAGCACATCCCTCATCCCCGAGCTCGGAATGGTCAGGGTAGCAGTGTAGGCGAACTCCAGCAGGGCATCCAAGGCGTCGGGTGCCACGCAGTCCAGCTGGCAAACGCTGAATCCTCCTCCCCCCTCGCCTCCCCCCTCCTCTGCTCCGAACAAGCGTCGAAAGTAGAGGCTAACAGCAGCCATGACGGAGCGGTGCGTTGGGTAGCGCGCCCCGCGGGAGGTTAGGGTGAGGTCACACAGGAGCCCTGTCCTCCTCTGGTCATTGAGGTGGGACAAGAGCTCGTTGCTGTGCTCCGGGAAGGGGATCCCAATCAGACCGTCCTCTCCTGGAGACATTGCCACCTACGTAAAAGAAAGGTAAGATCAGGAATTTGGAGGATCTTGGGATTGAGCAAATTACAGCTTAACTAGTCAAAATCTGTCTTTATTATCAGAAATTGCACAAAAGTTGCAAATGATGATTATTATGATCACGTCTCGATCATGTCCTTGACCACTTTCATAACCTTGTCCCAAAACTAAATATTTGGTAGTGTGACCGACAGGGGCATCAGAGTTGACGGAGCAAGTGGCATGAGTGAATCAAAAAAGCATGAAGTAGTAGAAATAATCATCAGATAAGAGGAGATTTACACCAAAACGTTTGGACGACGCAGAAAGGACGCGCGCTTATATAATGCACTGTAGGTGTTCTAGCCAAAGGGCAGCAGGTTAATTCGCGTGTGCAAGCTTTATAGCATTAGCCGACTGATTGACATACCTGGATATAGAAAGAGACCAATGGAAGAGGAAGAGAAGGAAGAAAAGCAAGCGAGGGACAGGGAGGAAGTGACAGGTTGGAGTGGGTGAAAGGGGGAGTACCAGTGAAAGAATGAGGAAGGAAAAAACAGCAAGAGATGAAATGAAATGAGCGTCTCTCGGAGCTATATAGGTTATTTAGATGTCACTTAATACAACACACACTTTGTCTTTTTTCAGTCAATCAGGACGTTGTTCAACAAGTAGTGTGTGCGCTGGGTTGAGGGAAAAATCTCATGTTGAAAGTCAAGTAAGGACAACTTTCTTTATCTCCCTTTGTGTGCTGTAACGAGGCCTGGCGGTAATAAGACCCAACAACTCCCTACTTTGGATCCCTAAGCTCGCACCTCACCCTGTCCACACCATACCTGGTCGACAATATCTCCCACACACCTGAGCAGACCTGATTTTCCACAAACAACTCGCCCTCTTGATTCCCCCTCCCTACCCTTCATCTCCCTCCCATAGCAACTGGCAGCCCCCTGGCCATCCAATAACAGTGTTCACACATTGCCCAGAGGGCTCTGCACAACAACAGTAGATCCACCTGACTAACCTGCTCCAAAACACACCCTATTAAACACACACGCACAGGTACAGGTGCACACATACGCATATACAATCCACATGCACACATTGCGTGCCAGTCTGTGGCTCCCCCCACCCACCATTGTTAGATTTAACCTGTTATGTGACGATCTTAACGACAGTCTATTTAAGACACATGCAAACGCGCTCCACCCATGCAACAACGAAAAATAAAAGTCAAAGTACAGACTATTAAATAAATACTTCTCGTGTATTTGCCACTACGCTTGTGTAAACTTTTTGATCCTTCCTCCCCTCAAAGAAACATCACACCATTCTGAGGACGAGATGACGCACCAAGAGGTGTAAAACGTTAATACTACCTTCTCCATCTTTATGGGCATGGGCACAGTCAGCTGGAGTCGAGGCAGCGGTTGTCTCATGGCATCCATTTTTTTCGCTCTTCACAGATCTTCTCCCCTCACTTTCCTTCTCGCTCGCGTTCAAAACCACTTTCTTTTCCTATTTCCCTTCTGCCCTCAGACTTAAAGGTCTGATCTCTTCGTCAGAAGCCGGGGTTAAGCGCTCATCCTTGGGGATGTCTACCTCTTTCGCACATACCGTCACTCACTCTCCTTCCTGTTGTATCAAAAAAGGGTGCACGTTGACGAAGACGGAGCCGCGGATACCCCTCCCCCCCCCCACCGAGGTCGCCTACGCGCCCCCTCTCTCCAAAACCCAACGGCCCATTTTCCGAACACTTTCCGATAAACATGATCTCCTTGTCGACCTCTCTCCGCTGAGACGGATGCCAACAGGTAGATGGATATTTGCGTTGCTAAGGTTACGGCAGAACTGTTGGTGCCGTAGAATAAAGAGCGTTCAGACCACGCAACATTAGTTGAGCAGGAAGGAAATCCACACACGCAGGCAGAACACATGAGAAATAACCAAAAAAAAATATGTAGCCGACTCAAAGAATGCCAAAGTTGAATAACCATGTAAGAACCAAAATCATATTGTAAATATGAGTCATATTACACCCAGGAACAAGCATTCAGGTAGGTGCAATATGAGAGTCAAACCATGTCACACCGCACCACTGAGACAAACTAGTGCAGAAAGCTCTTCCTTTGAAGTGCTTGGCATAAAATAACGCTAATACAAGACTTTAATACAAACATTTACCAGGATTTTTCATGTCACAGCTTTTTAATATGAGCCATCTCCTCAACTTGAAGCAGCAAGGCGGCCAAGGGGCACACAGTATGTTTGGTTTCTGTTTGGGGTCTTCAAATTCACGGAGAAATTATCTGAGATGTCAAACACACGTTTTCTTATTGTTAACTGAATATCTTTGAGACTTTCGTGCTTTGGACGATTTAAAGATGTGAACTTTGATATTTAATCTACAGGAAATGATGTGTAGGTTAAACTATAATTTAAATAACAATTAGCCGCAGACCTATGTAATACAGAATGCGGGAAAAAGCATCTTGAGTGGAAAAGAAATGCCCCTGCATAGAAGGCCAAGGAGCAAATGCATCACTTGACCTTGCCTGTGTACAGTTTGTGTCATTGTAGATATGACAACAGACCAGAATGTCCTATTTAAGACGGCCCGTCATTTGCAATCATTGTTTAAATACACAAACCCGATTGCTGGCAATAATTATTATGCGCGTACACTGCAGACTGCAACGTTGTGAAATGGCCCTCAATGACTGAAAGCGCAAAAAACTGATGCCGTGCAGACAGGCGAGGCACAAAAGGGGTTTTAAGAGGAGCAGACAACAACGCACGTTAAATTTCCGGCGCAGGGGAGAGAAGAAAAAAAAAAAGAGAACACATCATGGGTGGTTGGTGGCTCGAGCTTCTTATTTTCAGCATATTCCTTAGAACACACGGACGTGTTCGGAAAATAACAAGATCACAAGAAGTTGCAGTGATTCCCATCAATTTTCAGTCTGTACTGTGAGTCACTATGTGCTCACACATCGTGACCTGCAAAACCAGGCACACACAGAAACGTATTACTCTTCATATATTCATATACCCCCCCATCCCCCTTTGTCAGTTTCTGTTGTTTTGTGTTGCTTACCAAGGACGTGTCTACATAAGTTGCTGAATCTTGCAACACATTGTAACAAATGCTAAAACAGCCCAAAGGCAGATTCCACACAGACACTTCATCCTGCACGTTGAACAATGTTAGTTCACAAGCAAGAGTTCAAGTATTAGAAATCCTAATTACTGTCATTGTGAGTTTATTCGTGTTAATTTGGGTTCAGTATCGTAAAGTCAAATATCTTCGTTTGCCTTTAGGTGTGTCATCTAAAGTCAGTCGTACTCCTGCCAAAGTACACACACACACACACACACACACACACACACACACACACACACACACACACGTAAACGCTTGCCGAAAAGCACTTTACCTCTTAAGATTTAGTCGTGTATTTATTTTTTTTTGTGTGTGTGTGCGCATTTAATGCTGAAGATGTTGAGATGTTATCTTTCCAACAATTGCTTCTCAACTCTCTCTTCATTTATGCTCTCACCTCCTACTACTTTTGTCGACGGTGGAGGATTTCACCTCCTCTGCAACTCTACGGTTTCCTCATCCTTTGGTTTCATTATGCGCACCCTCTTCCTCTCTATTAAAAACAACAATGCACTCGTTTCTTTAAAAAATAAAACTGATATTTTTACCTTGATCTAACTGCCTGCTTGGCTGTTATGAACCTACACCTCGGCTTCTACCGAGGTGCACAACCAAACCATAAAATAAAGCAAACAATTTTCATTTTGCACAAATCTCCCATGGATTTGCTTTTACTGTAGAGGAAATGGAAACTTAAATCCACCATTACTGTCCAGTGCAAAGAAAAAGAGACTAGTTTGTGTGGAGGCCAGGAAACTGACAGCTGCAGGATTGACCAGGATCTGCACACAAAGATTTATTCTTCAGTGCAAAAAAAAACCTGGTCACAGCATCCGTCGTCTATATCATGAAATCCCACTAAGAGTGTGTGTCAACTGGAACTGGGACTGTTAGTATTATTTTTATGGCTCTTTTTTTCCGTTAAAGGCTGTAACTTTTCCCAGTCCACCTCAATTATATCGGCTGCAGCACTAAGGGGGAAAATATGACTTTATACTATTCACAGAAAACTGGGGCCGAGAAGGAGAGGGGGAAACACGTTTATGAATTCTGATGTCAGATGTTTTCCAAAGCGCCTGCTCAAGCGTGTGTGTGTGTGTGTGATTCTGACTATATATTTGTGTGTCTGTGCTGGTTCATGTGTGCACGTATGGTTGGTTGGATGAGATGTGACCGTTTTCTCAGGACTCAGAACAACAACAACATGATGTGAATTGCAAAAGATTTTCAAAATAGACCTGACAGATATTTTTATGCCCAAAAGGTTGTGAAAAGAAGTTGCTATTTGGATACCATAAAAAAAAACTGTAGCAGCTCAGATGTATAAAATATAGTGATGACACTAAAATGCTGACAAACGCAGTTGTTGTTGTCATCCAATCTGTAAGTGAAACCCTCCTCTATGCAGACACAATTACTCACACACACACGTTCAAGTGTTCTCAATCACAAAAACTCATATTTAGAACAAAGTTTACGCTAAACCCAAGATAGATCATCACGATGCTGAACAATCACTACTCTAAAAACAACAACAACAAAGCAGCCGAACAGATGGAAAGTAAGATTCAAGTTCATACCGTTTCTCCTCCACACACTCGTCTTCCTCACACCACTTTTCCTCTCTGTGTGTAACAGATTATAAAGGGCTCAGACAGACAGACAGAACGAGTTCACCCTCTTTTCACCTCGCTTATTTGGGGTAGTGTGTGGAGTGTGGCGCTGGGACACCTTCTCTGAGGAAGAGTAGGGGAGGAGGAAACAGGGGGATGAGAAGAGATGAGAGTACACATACAGCACACTTCCAAACCAGAGCTGCTGCTCTCAGTCCACAGGAGGATACAGGACTAAAACCTTCACATTCACACGACGATCAAGCCCCAAACTGGACAAGGTGCAAACTGACGTGACACATGCAGGTCTTCTAATAATACAGCTCATCTGTGCTCGGTGATAAAACACAAACTCCACCAGCTCTGAGTCCCAACAGTTCCCTCTGGACTCGACATTTGCATCCACCAAAAGATATTAAAACAGACACAACCATAGAACATTTGAATCTGCATTTGAATTTGCCAAAGACAAGACTTGAGACGCCGGGTGGTAATTATTGCGATTGAACCCTGCAATGACTGGACTGAAGAGGAATTAAAAAAAAAAAAAAAGAAAAAAGAAAAAAAAAGAGAAGTCCACTGAGATGAAGTTACTCAGCAGAAGTTTGTTCTTTCTTTAATTCAACAGAGCCTCTGCAACCGAGCCCTCCTCTGTCCTTACTGTAACTGGGGCATTATGGTGTGCGTGTGTGCGTGTGTGTGTGTGTGCGGGTGTGTAAAGTGCGACGCATGCGCACATTGTGGTCTTAGTTCCAAGAACACATTACATTATTCATTTGGCTGGCAGAGCGGAGGCCCTTATCCCCTCGCCCTCCCACACCACAACTCTCATGCTGCGAGCTACAACAGCAGCCAGTTTGCATGCCAGCCCTGAACACCAATGTGAATCTGCTGGAGGATTATCAGCTTATCAGCGCACAGGGCAAGACATTTGGGTGCATGTATATACAGCACATACACTCTATCGCCTAATAGCCACCACGTTATAAGCAGAAACTAATGTAAATAAATGTTGTTGGGTTTTTTTTTACAGCTAGCATGTACGTTTGAAATTCGCGCAACGCTGACATCAGCACACTCTAATATATGCACTGAAAGAATAATTTTACAGTATATTTGAGGACAAATGTTTTGTTAAATCCTAAATGAGTGAAATCACTTCAAGTAAAATAGTATTTAGCAGTTTTTCAGCTTGTAATAACTGGATGCAGGCTTCACACTCAACATAAATTAAAGCGATATACATTTCTACAATATATAGTATAGTATAGAGTAAAGTGTTCATTATTATTTTTTGTTGTGCGACTGATAACGTATTGACCACTGTAATTGCAGTACTGTATTCAACTGTGTTGAAATGCTGTGAGTAAAACTGCACTTATGTTTGACTTAAAACAGCCTTTTAAAAGGAGAAATAATATTATTTCGAAAACAAATATAAAGATTTTGAAGAACACACGACTATACTAAGAGGACCACCACCATTGCAATAATGCAATTTCCCCACTGTGGCACAAATAAAGGTTTTTCTATTCTATTTTTCTATTCTATTATTTTGGAAATATTTTGTCACAGATAAAGTAGATATTTGTTCATTTTCTCTTGCAGATGTTTCTTGAAAGAAAAGAGAAGATTCTGAAATGAATTTCCGTTAACTCTCTGAAACTCATGATTCACTATAGTACTAAACTGATTTACATAGAAAAGTGAAAACGTAGCTATGTATTTGTGATTATTTTTTTCTGAAATCACTGTCAAGACCTCTGCTCTGTTTGCTCCGGTGAAAGACGGGAAAAGCAGTAGCAGGAAAGGGAATCAACCTGAGGTTGGAAAGCGGAAAATGGTCGAGATTTGAGACGAGACAACAAAGGTAAAAGGAACATGAGGGTGGCGTGTTTTCTAAAAACACACACATTCTTAGAAATCACACAGGAATAAGGAGGGCATGGGGGAGGAGAAACACATGAGTGTGAGTGAATGAGGAGTGGGTGTCGAGATACTCTGAAAGATAAAGCAGAGCAAAGTTAAGACAGGAAAATCTAGTCCCGGCCTCGAACAATCTGTGTGAGCGAAGAGACATGAAACAAGAGCACACAGAGTTAAGTTACAGGGGGAGAGGAAGGGGGAGACAGAAAAAGAGAAGGGAGAGGAGCCATGACATGACGACTGGGAGATAAACAGAGCCACCGAGCACAGAGGTGAACACATGCACGCAGCCACAGGAAGTAGCAAGAGTCCTTGCAGGTGTATTCGGTGGTGTGTGTGTGTGTGTGTGTGTGTGTGTGGGTGCGTGCAGATGTCTGAGGGAGAATGTGGTAGCAGCCAGCTCTATCATTAGCATCACCAGAAGGGAGTTTCACCCTAAGATGGAGAACACACACAGATGTAAGAGAGAAAGAAGGCATGCTGACGGAGTGGTTTCACACTTTCCTCTCCCCCTCTTTCAGCTCCTTATCTGGTCAGCAGTTTCTACCCCCAGCACTGCACAGCTGTGTGTGTGAACGTCAAGGTGTGTGGGCGAGTCACGTCCCGCACCGTGCAACGATTAATATGCAAAAGCAGGAGAGAAACTTTGTGGTTTTTATTACGTTTTTACAAGCCCATTTGAGCCGATCGCACTGTTTCCTCTGAGGAAGACTCGGCTGTATGTGAAAACGAAAAGCAATCAACGAACGAGAGATTATAGTAAAACATATGGTAATTTACCAGGAAATTTACCGTGCTGGTGTAGTTGCGGGGTGGCACACCGGGGTCAACGGCTCAGGTCAAAGTCACGATCTAAAGTAGTTTACATGAAGAGTACGCGCAGGTAATGTTTTTGTTTTTATTTATTTTTCATTTTATTTTTATTGTATGTACATACGTTCATTTCTTTCTTTTATTTACAGTGAAAATAACTGGAGAATATTTACACGAGGTACAGTAGCACTACAGCAACGTGAAAGTCACTTTTCAGTCACACTTTCCATAGAGGCCACTGCTTCAAAACCTACGCCGAGGAAGTCGTTACAATAAAGGATCGTCTGTATTTTCAAATAAATTTTTGGTGGTATTTTTCTCAAATTTGTGAACGTATCAAACTGAAAATGTGGCGGCTAAAGTGGAACACTTGGGTTTTTATAATCACCGGAAACAATAACACATTTGGTCCTTTTACAGCAGTGTTTGTGAATGAAAATATAAATCTGGTCAATACGAATTTTAATTTTGGGATTTCAGTGAATTTGAATGAATTTTAATTTGTTCTAATTTTGTATTATAATTGCAAATAACTGGCAGGATAATCCAGTCGGTACACCAGTATATAATTATTATCCAACTCAATTTATGAAATATGGAAATTATGGAAATATCTGTAATTGACAGCAGGTCTGTCTGCAGAGCTGAAATAATCTAATTATTGCTAACTTCCCCTGTCAGTGCCCATAAAGACACTACTAAGAGTTCACTGCACTATTTGTGTTCACACATTTTCTAAATACTCACATATAAAATTACATTTATGTGACTTTTGGAGATGTATTGATTAATGTTTTGTGTGTGTGTGTGTGTGTGTGTGTGTGCATCACAAGTGTTTTTCATTGCAGATATGAATCAATAGGAACCATCAAATGACTCAAACTCTATTTTTTGTAAGCGTTTTTTTTTTCCATGTGCATGTGTGAGTGTAGATATATACAGTTACTGTGGGCAGTGGAGTAGGTACGTTGGTTTTGGTTAAAAATAAAAAAAAAGTGACAGTATGAGGTAAACAGTTTAGCTTCTCCTTAGTCTGCACATACGTGTTGATAAAAACACCAACACTTAACAGTGCTACTGTGCATGTGTGTAGCAGTGCGTCCATTACATTTAGTTGCCAAATCTCTGGGAGGGTCTCAACAGCAGCTGTTCTCCTAAATAAATGACCTCCCACTTCAGAGGAAGATATTGCAAAAGCCCTGGACACACACACACACGCACGCGTGCACACACACATACACACACACACTGAAATGGCGCAAAACTAACAGATCCTGATCAGTTTCCTCTTCCTGTGCTCAGCAAAGATGGTCAACCACTAGAACAGATGAATTCAGATACAATAAAAAGCAAAACAAAAAAAAAACATGCAAAAACGGCTCAGAGAGAGATTAAGCAAAAAATGTTTTCGGATCAGAGGAGAAAAAAAAGAAACAATTAGAGGGCATAAGTGAGAGATGTGTCACCTTCCTGACAGATCACTTTAACAGGGTGGGAAGGGGTGGAGACTGATTGTTCTTACAGTAAGTACGATCCATGAATTAAATCAGAAGTTCAGAATAACTTCAGGGAGGGCTCAACAGTTGAGCTGACTGGTGAGCGAGTGCATCACACACTGCAGTGGTGTCAGAAAAGTCAGACACCAGACAAGTGCGTCAGTGCGAGCGAACTGGTGGACGTTATCAAAGTTCCGCTTTCAAGCCTGATGTCAGACCAAAAGTTGACCATGAAATGTGGTCCATATATTAAAAGTAGGACGAGTCATGTGTCCTTTCCCAATAGTGTCTGTGTTTTTGTCCAACCAACAAAACTGGTTATTTTTCCAAAAGGGATGACAGGCAGCCTCTTGGATTAAGAGCCTGCGCTCGCTGTCGGAGTTCCCCATCACACATGAAAGGGGTCAGTTTCAGGAGCAGTGACTCCCCTTCGCCTGCTCATGTTTGGGTGTTTGTTCTCACTTTCCCTGAAGCGTTGTCTCTCTGTACCTATTTATGATAACCGCCCGCTCAATGTGTACAGAAACAATTGCACCGTTACTAGAAGAGCTGAATCACTCAACATGTAGCTTTTTCTCAAGCCCTGTTTTTTTTTTTTTTCCTCCACTTTCTTTTCTGACTATTTACAAGAACAAGAGTCACGGCCACCTGCTCATTGGTTAACGCCAGCGTGGCGTGGGCTGCGTGGTGGTCGAGAGCAAGGGAGGGCTGTCAAATGCTACAGAAACTCATGACTGAAAAGAGGAAATGGCAGATACATAACTTCCTCTATTGACACAGATCGAGTGGGGGCAAGACTCAACTGTAGTAGCAGCAGCAGACTGGATTACGGACACCATGTAGTCACCCCTGTGCTACAACTGCTTCAATGTGGAGAAACAACTGCCATATATGGTGAAAACACATTGTTTGTCCGGAGGTCATAGGCCTTGGTTTCTGTGCATTTTTAAGTAAAAAAAAAAGAACTCCCAGTCAACGAATTTGATTGATAAAATTGCATCGGTGAATTCATTCTTGTCAGACAGCCGTGCAAATCCACCACTGACTGAAGTGTCCGACTGAGTGGCGCTGCTGCTGGCTTTCCCCGTTTCATCAACTCCCAAGAACGAAGATTCCTTGGAATTACTGATGTTGCATGAGAAGAAGAAGAAGACACGAGAAAAAGGGGAGACACGCTGACATCTTTATACTCCCATTCTCCCTCCCCCATTCTCTTTTTTCTCTCCCCACCTTCCTCCCACTCAGGCGGTTTGTATGAAACTGAAAGACCCATGTATGAAAAGGGGGAATTTATATGGGCTCACATGCCCTAATTAAAGAAGCATTTCCTGGAACTGTCTACATGAATGTACATGTGTGTGTCTTTATGCATATGTGTGTGTGTGTGTGTGTGTGGGTGTGTATGCGTTCCCCGCCTGACAGACCACTCAATGTCACTTCCCTCTACTCAGAAGTTCACGGACACATGGTAATCACCAGTCATACTCCAGCAAAGCAGTGGTCACATGAATTGTCACACCAGCACACCCACCACACTCACAAACACACCACGCTCACAAAATTCAAATATGTCTCAAATTAAACTTGAATGTAAATAAGCATATAAAAATATACACAACATGCCTTTTCTTTGGGCTCACACACACTCATACACACACACACACACACACACACACACGCCACTGAAAGAGAGGACAATTCACAACTACGTGAATCTGTAACGTCAAGATGTAAATTTGTGATATTTAACTACAGGCTTCAGCAGGAAAAGGTAGCTTTTTATAACAATCGTCACCATCGGTAAGAACCTGTGGTTATTTTAAAGATGAAAACATGATTTAATGAATCTGTGTGATGCATTGTTTTGTAACACTGCAAAAGCTGCAAAGAATGTGGGAGGAAATGCTAAAATGAAGTCGCGTTTGTAGGGCCGCACTGACGTCGGCAAATACATTTAAATACAATAAATAATATCAGCCTCAGTGACGGGGATATTGTTGAAGCTGTTCATGTAGGGTTCAGTAATGGTTATTTATTAGAGAGGTTTAATCATTACCTAGTGTGTGCCTTAAAAACACCAGGAAGGTAATTTTAACAACAAACAAAGAATTAAAATCCTGATATTCTCATGTTCTCGTAGGTAAATTGTTACAGAAATCAGAAATTCACTTTGGGTTTACGGTATATTTTTTTAATTTTAGCATCTATTGTTGCATTTTAATTGCATTTGTTTTTCTAAATTAGCCAGCATATCATTGCCTGAAGCTTATAGAGCTGTTAATATCTGAGCAGTGTGCCCTCTTGTGTAATGTAGCCTTGTATTTCTGTCATAAGATTGTAAATAAGGCTTTAAAGCTCCCCATAAGCGTGTTTGTGTTTCAACAAATAATCATCTGCCTGTTTTACATTTTTGGCACTATTCCTGAGGCATCTTTATGAGCCAGTTTTTAGAGCGTCTGCAGCCAGCAAACCGCAGAGGAGTTAACTTCCAGGTTGCCTATAAAATATTTAACTGCTTGACCACTTTATTCAGCTCATATTTTTTTTTTTTCGAGGACGGGGATATCCGTCTTAGCAGATTTGGATGGCTGATATCAGGAAAATTAGAAAAGCACTTTTCTGAGCACATTTAATGCACTGGGCTTAATGTTAATGGATCTGATATTATCTCAGTCTGTTTACAAGCATTTACAATCTATTTGATTTGGGATCCGAGCCCCGATTGGATGGAAATAAATGGTTACGTAATTTAGCATTTTGATACACTAAAACAGCATCTTAGCATATACACATTTACATTTACTAAGGTGGAAAAAGTTAAAGCAACTTGTAATTTGAATGTGAGAAAAGTAACGTTTGATGTCTAATCCCACTCTGTGCCTGCAGGGGGCGCTACATTACACAAATTCATGTAATACAAGCCATAAAGATAACATATTTATGTCAGAGTGGTATAATTATTTCAGTTTCTCAAAATAAATCTGTGCAAAGGAAGCTGCCACAGCCATGAGCGAAAAGTGAAACCTTAAACCTCAACCCAAAACAGCATTATTTCTCAACGACAGCAGGGGGCGACACCACTGGTTGCAAAAACACGGTGGACACTTCCGTTTTTCCCACAGTTCACATCTTCCTAATGGGTAACTTGCCTCATCTGCCATTTTGTACTCTTCTCCAATAGAGGGTGATGTTAATCTAGTCCCAGACGGGTAGATTTAAGGGCATGGCCACCGTACGAGCATATGTACGCGGTCCGTAAGTATCATGAGTCACCACTCACTCCACCCTGAGCTCCACCCGCTCACCCAAATATGGCCACGTCTGGCCAAAACAATAAGATGTCGGCGGCACAAATGCTAAATTTGAGGTTTCAAAATGTCAGCCAACTGAGAGACGGATGACATCAACTTTTTTCTTTGTTTTTCAAAGTGAAAACCTCACATTTTAATATGAAACAGCTTACCTCCGACAAAGCTTCGGATATTGACAAGAAGAAATCTGGGTCCAAGAATGACTATGGTATAATCACGGCTAACACAGTATACATTTTATCTCAAGCTCTTTTCTCACCTTTCACGTGGTTAATTCCAAATTAAGCACCATTGTAATAAGCTGCGTCCCATAAGTCTCCTCTACTACTGTTAGATTCTGTCTAGTTCTTGATTATAGACTTTCCGCTCCATCTACAAATGCAGCTGCTTTCAACAAAAAAAACTTGCTGAACCTTTAAAATAATCTCGTCCTCTTATACACCAGACTTATGGCACAAAATACCGTATATGTATTATAACGTGAGAATCCTACCTCCAGTCCATAAACCCAGGAGAAGATGGGTGCCTTCTCTTCCTCTATTGTCCCTCTCCTCTTTCGTTCTTGGCTCAGAGGTCAGTGGAGGTCATAAACCTGGAGGCAAAGGAAGGGAAGTTAAACAAAATTAAGCAGATTCAATTTAAGACTCACTCATACCAAAGGGCGCCTGAATAAAGATGGAAGACGAGATCAACTCATGTCACAGAAATGATAAGGAGTCGACCAATTGAGGCACTTGTTTCCCTTTTGGTTTGTAAAACCAGTTACATGTCTTTAAAAACCCACATAAGCTATCATATGATGGATCAGATGTAGCTTGGGGTGGAGCAGGGGGATGTTGTGAAAAAAACAGAAGGAAAAAGGGACGTTGATAGAAACTGACTGCTTCCTACTTTGACTTCTTTGAAAAAGATGTTGTCCAACAGTACGTAAGGTTGGGAAAGCCCACGCATATGCACACGCCCATGCAAACGCATACACACACAGACGCACACATTGAGATGAACGTGATAAACGAATTATCAATCAGACAGAGACTAACCCTCTCGTAATAAATATTTAAAATATGGGAGTTAAAAAACGTATTGCGTTTGTGGGCTACACACACAATGACCAAGTGTCAGGGGGACACTTATCAGCTACAACAAGATGGTGTGTAGACAGCAGTGCTGGATGGAGGTCATCTCAGGACAGCACGAACGAGGGATGAAGCACAGATGTCTAATTATGTTGCACACAAAGTCAGGGAAAACAGAGCTGTCATTAAGAATTTATTCCCAACTCTGGGTTGCTCTTCTGTAAGAGTGGGGCCATGGTGTTGTGTGGGGGGGGACGCATTAGAAATGGTTAGACGGTGACACGCAGAGAACAGAATTAAAACAGCACGGCGCACGCTTTCTGTTCTTCAAACATTTTCCCCTATAGACCACAACCGGAGGCCTTATAGGTGCCTGCTCAGCCTCCATCAGAACCAGAGGTGAGCCCCATATGCAGAAAAGTTTAGACAGCACTTGAAACGGCAAGACGTGGGGCTTTAACTGTCTGAACAGACGCCTAAAGATTTAACCAAACAAGCTGTGCCCAAGACAGGGAAACCAAACCCTAGCCAGTTGAGCTTGTTAGGCCGGTCTGTCAGAGGGGCGAGTCAGCAGCAACACATCTACCTCTGTAATCACACGCACACAAGCCCACTGGCATGACAGCCCTCCCCACCCATGATGCAGGCACAAGCCTTAACCTAACATTACAGCCTGAGCACATCCTATTGTAACACAGAATAGGGACAGGATTAAAATAAAACGCTGGGTGCGCCATGGGGATGATGATGATGATGATGATGATGATTAACAGACCACTGAAGGCAGATCTACTGAACTGCCCATGAGCAGCGCCGAGGCAGGTGAAGTGCGTGAGAGCAGGTTAGGTTTTGGATGTCAGCCGGTGTTCTCGGCTATAATTAGCAGCCGAGTGTCCAGAAATGTACCCGCCGACCCCGCTCTCTTTCGCTCACCTGGCCGCCGCCGCCGCCGCGCACAGGCGCATTTATCAAACAGCGGCTGCAGCACCTGCTTTATACACACACACACACACAAAAAAAGGACAACAAGCCCTACTCCCCTACTCTTTACCTTTCGTTTTAGCGCGTTTAAAAGTCAAGCGCTCAATAAACGTCTGTACGCGAGTTACCGAACACCCGTGACGTGGAGTCCTCCCGTGACCCCGATCAGAATGGAGAAGAGGGAGGAGGGAGATAGAGGTTGATGCAAGCCGGCGCTGTCATGGCTAATAGACGTGTCGCTTAAATCACATTTAACTTCTCTTCTAGTTCCCTGTCATTTCCAGAGCGGTCAGGTGAAACAGTTTACCTGAGTACCGGTGTGTCACCTGTCCTGACTCGTCGCCTCCCACCTGACCGGCCTCCACACTTCCTGGATTATTCCGTCCCACCCTGCCGACTTCTTCTACTTCTTATATTTCTTTTTCTTTTTTTTATCCTCTCGGGTCGCGTCTTCCTTTCCGCCAGGGGGGTCACCACTTCTTGTCGTCTTCAGCTCGACCGACGGCAAATTTTACAACTTGTCCAAATCGTGCGTCGGCGTTTTTGTTTTGTCGGTGGTGCTCTCCGCTCTTCGCTGTGCAGACCGCCGGCTCTCTGGGCTGTTCTGACCCCCCGTCTGCTACCTCCGCTGGCCCACTCCGACTCCCAGCTCCTCCTTTCTGAGAACCAGGAAGCGGCTTGCCCTACTTACACCCAGTCGCGGATTGGCTCTGGCAGGGCTGGAGAGGAGACCGCCGGGGTGGGCAGGGCACAGAGGAGGGAGGAAGGGAGTGAGAGGACGAAGAGGGGTCCGGCTCTGGTGCAATAGGCCAGCAGCCGTGTCTGTCGTGCTTTTCGTTGTGTGTGTGGGGGGGGGGGGGGAGGGAGGGACAGAGGGAAGAGCTGGGCAGGTTGGGAGACCCCGCTCCTCCTCCTTTCTCCTCTGGGCATCATCGCGCAAAGGTGGGTAGAGCGGCGGGCAGCGAAAGCGGATTGAAGGATATCTGCTTCTCTGCTTACCTGTCAGGTGCGAAAGCATCTTCAGGTGAAAAAGACTTAATGCCCCCTCCCACTCCTCGTGACTCAGCGATAACCCCCCAGACGCCATGTGGAGGTGACCACGTATGGAGAAGTGGAAGTCAGGCACTGGACGGAGGTTGGCAGATGATTCAAGTTAGACAGAAACCAGAGTGATAAATGAAACTCGCACAGAGGATGTGTCACATCCAATGTGGCGGCGGCAAAGGGCAAATCTATTAGGGACTTTTTTAAAAAATGACTTTTCGTGAATCAGACAAGAGACACAGATTGTTGTTTGAAGTACAAAAAACACATTTATGAGTTATTTGTGAGCATTTGTTTCCAGACAAGTCAGGTAGATTTTTGTGAAACAAGCACAGACACAAAACAGCAGCCTTTACTCTGAACACAAGGCCTATGTGTCTTGTTTGAAGTGGTTATGGGAATCACCTCGCTCTTTCAAGGCTTGAATCTCATTCCCCTCTGCTGCAGCTCCCGGAGTGTAGGTTGGTGGGTTTTGTCATGAGGGTGCAGGAAGTCTATATATAATTTTGCGGTGAGCTCAGCCAGCCCACCTTTTACCACCCCCCCAACCTTGAAATCTGTGCTTATCCTGTGGTTGTGCTACCAGGACGAGAAGTTAAGCTATACATGCACCATAACTGCAGTCAGGAGGTTTTAAAACGCTTGTTTCCAGTCTGGGGGCTGGAACCGCAAGAAAGCTTTAACCCCGTTCTCAGATGAAATAAAGGAAAACCACTGTTTTTTTTGTTTTTTTTATCAACAGATATTGTTCAGAGCAATATAGTATAAAAGTATATATAAAAAGAGAACGCATTAAAAGCACGAAAAGTAAAAAATAATGAACAGTAACTGAGTGCTTAAAGTTTTGGGTTTAAAACCTTTATTTTTGAAAGTTTCAGATCCGCTATAGCTTTCCAATAAATGTAGTGTTTCACAAGTACTTCACACTTACTCACAGTTACTTAACTCCTCTGCACAATGCCGCTGCATTTTATTGTGAACTTTTTACAACTTTTATCTGGCCTCTAAAACGATGCGGATGAAGCAGTCCTTCAGTTGAACTGGCAGCGTCACATGAGCAGTGTGTAAGACCTCGAACTGCTTTTACTGCTTTTAAACCATGAACACAGAGAACATTCACTCTGTCTTTGGTTGCCCATTACCACCCACTGATCCAATAATGTGTTATGAATAAGAAGAAAATACTTAATCATAACTAAATGAATCTCCCAAACTGCTTGGTATTCCAGTTAGTTTCCCATTAGAAGACTTCTCTCTTAGTCTATTTCAGTGACAGGCAGCAATTACAAGTCCTGTTTATCCCCCCACCCCCTCTATACATGGCTGGTAATCCAGCCTGGTCTGTTATCATTAACCTCATCCACATTGGCTCTACAGTGGCCTTTTCTCTTCTCTTCGCTAATTCCTTCTCTGTATTGGCCTTCCTTTTATCTTATACATGTGCCTAAAATACATACTTTCGCAATGTAAATGCTGCTATAGTACACCCTGCTCCTTTTTCCTTCATCTGATTATTAAAGTGTTATTGCCACCTAGTGGTCACTGCAACCAGCAAGCCCCTGGAACCTCCACTGCTTCCTCTATACGCGTTCTGTGGAAATTTAAACGTCGTTATAAATACAGCATGTGTCTTTCATCCAAAGAGTCATAACTTACTAAAAATAGCAGTAGAGGTCGAGAACGCTCACACGTGTACAGCCACAAGGCAGACGTCCTTTTTCTGACAAATATATGCAGCTTTGTGAGACTCACCAGGGTTTACTCAAGTATAATGCACAGAACAGAGAGTGTAAATGCAACGTGTTAAATTCTTTTAGCTCAGCTGCTGAAAACTCCTTGGTATGACAGTCACTAATGCATGTGCCAAATAGAAAGTTATATGAAGGGAAAGGGAAGGAGGTGAGACTGTAATCCTCTTTTATGAAGGCAGATATTCACTGAGTTCCTTCGAAGAGCAGAAGAGATTTAAGTGTCCCCACATTCACGGGCTTAACCTTGATCTGAGTGTACCTGCCCTCTGCTGAAAGGTACAGGATTAGGGTTGGGGATCCAGGAGCAGCAGCCACAGAGACAGGGTGGGAGGCTGAGTGAGGAGACACAGCTCTCCTGCATTCAGACCATTCAGCTCACACGGGGAGTTGTTTTACTGCGCAACAGTGTTGAAGTCGCATCATTCTAGTCCTAAATCCTAAGATATCACAGGTAAGTCTTGGTCATCAGGGTCTACGTTGAGTCTGAAGTGGTAATCTGTTTGCTAAAAGTAAAATAAAAATATGCAAGAATGAAATCAAATTTTTCCTGAAATTACAGAAACAACATATTCACATTAGGTGGTAGATCTATGTTTATTTACTTACATATGTAGTTCTTCATTACTTGTGTTTTCATTTCCTACAATATTATAATTCTACAGCATATATTATTATTATATTTACACTATTTATTATTATTTTTAGTACAAGACTTTCTTATCTGACAGCTACAAAATATTTTACACTGAAAATGTGAGATTTTTATCAAATAATGGACCCAAAATTGTCCAAAATCTGGTGAAAAAGTTTAGCTAATAAAAGATAATTCATGCAAATGTGCATTTGTAAGTTAAGGATCTGAGTGTTTCATCTTCTGCTGCATGGTGGTATTCACCTCTTCTGAGTGCTTAGGTTTTATTTTTGAGATTTGTGCATCTAGTCCATGTTAAATTTGATCTGTTTGGTGGCCTATTCCTCCTATGGCACTGAGAAAAAAAATATGTTATCCTGTGAACAAAACCATTTTCATGTTTAAAATGAAAGGTTTGCACATAATGGGACTTTATTAGCAATGTTTTGTATTTTTTTAGTCAATTTAGATGACTTTGGACTTAACATGAACATATTTTCATGTTTTAAAGTAAAACCGAACCTTTAGACGAGGAAATAAAATACATAAGAGCTAAGAAAATACCTTTTTTTTTATCTTGCTCATAGTTATGTATGGTCGTTAGTTTTAAATGGTTTTAAATGTATATGACGTTGAATTACTACTATTTCCTCTAATGTCTGTGCTATTTCCATCACAAATAAGCTCATGTCTGAACACACTTCAACAAGATGATATCTAAATCCCCTTTATTCTTACATCCAGATATACACCATCGTCATCTTCTTATCATCATCATCACACTCATAATCATCACCTTCAGTGTCACACACAGATCATCATTTTGACAGCATTGTTAGCTATGTTTTTGTTCTTTTCAAAGCTAAAGCTGTGATAAATAAAAATAAAACATTTGGTCCTTAAATATAAGTCTAGGCAACATGGTATCAGGGGTTAAGACAGAAATGCTTAGTTGCTACACACAGAAAACATCAAACATCACTGGAAATGGAGCTGAAACTGTGTCATAGGGCGACAGAAGGATGAGACTGCCAGTTGAACGTGAGGATGATGGCTGCAGAGAGGAAGGGAGTGAATCTGTGAGCGTCAAAGAAACAGTTAGTGACCAGAGCTGTGAAATCAGATGAAAGGCAGCTAGACAGACAAGAGATGAAAGACATGGAGGCCGGGGAGTGAGGAAGCATACAACAGACCCACAGAGAGGCACGTATTTACAGGTACAGGGAGCTGGGTGGGACAAAACTGAGTGAACCACAATTGAGTGTACAGCCAAGCAGTATTGTGTGTCACGCGCACACACACACACACATACACACAAACACAATATACAGAAATTGTGAACATGTAGGTTAAAAAGTCTTGTATTTTTCAAAAACTAAACACCACACACCTGGGACAACAAAACTACCAGTGGACTGCTCCTAATTATTCAATTTCATATAAGTATCAACTTTACAGTGATTTTTAAACGCTATATTATAACAATTGTTATTATTTTGATGAGAAAATATTACACTTTGGTGAAGAATGGGAGACAAGAGGGCGTTGGAGCTGGAAACCAGGAAGCGTCTGCTCTATTGCCTGCATTTTGACGTCATGTTAGGCGTTCTTGTTTCCCAACAGCAAAAAGATAATCTTCTCACATTAATTATCATTGTCGAGGTCATTTCCTGTCACAGAGTGAGTAAAATGCTTTACAAGTATTGCTGTTTTCATTGGCTTTTTACAGTATTCTTCAGGCTTCAGTCATTGCTTTCGTCCAGTTTTTCTGTGAACATGTATTGCAGCGTATTTCCACTTCAGCTCCCCTGCTTGCTCCAACAATCACTAACACAGATATGTATGTATACATTTGGATGTTTTCAGACTCTACCTTAGCCAGCATCAAGCACTCAACAGACACACAAAGTCTTTCTCCTTGATCATTGTCTGGGTTGAGAGTCACACGAACACCTGATGCTCTAAGACAACCACATCCTAGAGTGAATGCAAACAAGATGTACCTGTCCACATAAGACCACTGGCTGCCTGGAGCCAACTTTGAAATAACTCTGTATATCCATGGCTCTGATAATCCACCATTCTATGAGATTCGCTCTTACATGTTGGCTGGCAATTTGTGTCTTAGTCCCTCTGAGTCCTTTCTGGCGAGTGACAGCTGAGGGTCCTTTTTCCCACCTTTAGGTGAGGTGGAGTTGGCCGAAGTGGCTGCATGTGCTGGTTGGGTTGGTGCGGTGGTCGATGCCTGAGTGGTCTGGACGGAGGCAGAGGGTGCATTGTGTTTTGAGGAATGAGTAGGAGCTGCTGAGGTGGTTGACATTTGTGTTGTGAGGTGAGCAGAGGGAGATTGGATACCGGGAGAGGTGGTAGGGGAGGTGGCAAAAACAGAGGAGGGGTGAATGGAGCTCTGGTTGGGGCATAAAGCTGTTGAGGATGGGGATGCTGATGGGGCTTGTTTGATGCTACGGTTCAAGCCTGAAGTGGGGCTTGGAGTTAGGACAGGAGAGGTTTGCTTTACAGGATGAACTGAGAAGGTTACTTTAGTTGCAGAGCTAGTGCTAGCAGGCGTTGGGGTCGGAGTTTGCGTTGGGGTAAGTGGTGAGGCTTGTTTTGGAATCTGACTTGAAGCGGGGCCCCTAGCTGAGCTGGAGAGAGAAGGCTGGAGACAAGGTGTCGGACTTTGTGATTTATTCAAAGATGGAGCTGATGTAACAGGCATGGAAGATGGGGAGGATGCAGGTGTAAAGGTTTGGGTAGGAGTGACCAGTGACGTGGTTTGACTAGGAGTTTGAGATGGGGTAGGAGTTCGGGTCCGGGTTGTCTGAGTGGGAGTCGGTATTGGAGAAGGGTTTGGAGTCAGGGCAGGACTGGGACCAGACAGTGGAGAAGCAGAAGGAGGTGTGTTGGATGCCTTGGCTCTGGGACTCTGAGGTGGTGGGGATGGAGAGACCAAAGTAGAAGGGGGAGAAGATGTAAGTGGTGACTTGGTCCCATAAGGCTGAGGTAGTGGAACGGGGGTAGAAACTGAGGATGGAGGTGGTGTGGAGGATGGAGAGGGAGAAGAAGAGCGGGGAGAAGGTGTAGGAAGTGGCTTGGGACGAGGAGTTGAAGAGAGTGACAGTGGGATTGTTCCTGCGGAAGGAGGAGTGGAGCAGGGAGGAGGAGAGGAGGAGCGAGAAGGAGTCATTGGGGTTGGTTTTGGGCGAGATGTGTGGGAGAGTATAGGTGTAGGTGATGAGGGAGTGGGTGTAGGTGAAGGGGTGGCAGAAGAGAGAGGGGTCTGCTTTGGGGGGGAGGATGATGGTAAAGCTGTAGAAGGCAGGTGAGCAGCGGTTGGTATAGAGGCAGTGTGAGCTGCAGGTTGTGTGTATGTGGCTATGTTTGCAGGGATAGCCTGAGCTATAGTGGGCTGAATGGGAACTGTGGCGTGTGCTTGGGTCTGTGCACTCAATGGAATATTTGACAACAGCTGCACTGGAGGGTTAGAGGTCAGCATGCCTGCGCTGCCTCCTCTGGCTAACTGCCCTGCCAGGAAAGGAGCTGCTAACAAATTCCCACCTGAGGCCTTCCGATGGAGAGGAGGGTGAGGTTGCACTCCAGCCCAAGATCGGTGAGGCAGAGTGGGCTGTGAGGCTGACAGCAGCCTAGCCTCCTGTGTGAGTCTTCCCAATGCTGGCAGACCCTGAAAGCTATTTCCTCCATGACGCAGCAGAGCTTCTTTTGCACCCTGCTGACTCATAACTGAAGTATTACCATCTAATTGGCCACCAGAGGCAGTAGGTGGGTTGGTGCTGGATACCTTGTGAAGTGGTGGAGCTGGGACTCCTCCAGCTGGGGTTCCCAGTGATCCAGCAATCACTGAGGGATGATCAGCCTGAGGGCGCAGGCTGTAATGGAGGGTCCTTCCTTGCTGGACAGACGTTGGGACAGAAGAGGCTGGAGTTGGTGGAGTCTTAGCAAAAGGGGGCGATGTCACTCCACCAACCCCACCAGGAGGACCCATGGTTGAGGGTGAGGCAGGAAATCCTCTTGGAGATAAACCACCGATTCCTCCCATCGTCATCATTCCGATGAGAGAGCTTACAGAGGGGCGAAGGGGCTGTAACACGGGAGCACGGGGAGGAGAAAGAGGGAAAGAGGAAGACGGAGAAGGGGAGATAAGAGGGGATGGCAGGAAGAAAGTTCCACTAAGAGCGTGCTGTTGCTGCAATTGCTGGAGCTGCTGCTGCTGTTGCTGCTGCTGGTGCATGAGGGCAATGGCTACATTACTGGTGGCGGCTGCAGTTTGCAAAGGAGCATGGACCAGCGGTGCCCAGATGACCGGACGAGGCCGAGGAGACACGGTGCCACTTCCTCCCATGACTCCGCTTCTTCCTGCAGCGGCTGCCGCGATGGCATCCTGCATGGCCGGCATGCTGTCATGTTTGACAATTTGCTGCACCAGCATGCTGTCACAGGATCCAATACTGCCTGCAGCCAAGCCACCTCCAGCTCCCGGACCCCCTCCACCCCGGCCTCCACCTCGACCCATGCTGCCCCCCAGAGAGCCACCCTGGGATGACTTCCGCAGGAGCATGGAGTTCTTCCTGCCTGTAGAGGAGAAAGACCAGATAAAATATGACCAAGAAGTCCAAAAAGATGTGATTATTTCCAAGTGTTAAACCAAGCTCCAAAAATTGGAGGCATGAAATAAAGACAACGCATGTAGAACACTGCGTGCTGAAAAACAAAGCAGACAGCTGGGATTTTAGCCCCAAGGTTTTTTTGTTCCTCACTGAGAACATTGCGCATCTTTTCTTATTTCAACTTTCATCTCTTGTTTCTAACCTTTCAGCTGAGGACACAGGACTTGAGAAATTTAGGAGAAAGTGTTTGGCAAGGTCATTGCTGAAGCCAAACGAAAAACAGAAAGTCACTGCACAGATAAGACGGAAGGACAAATGTATGTTGCAATCAGAAAGCCACACATTACCAATGCGGTCCAATCTGTCAACAGCAACAGTTTCAAAGGCACGCCTCATCATCGGGTGTTCCTCCAGAACCTCGTTAAAGCTGTCCACACTGAGAGAGTACAGACGGCAATATGTGTCTGCTCGGACGCTGGCCGTCCTCCGCCCACGAGTCAACAAACAGATCTCTGATAATATAGGAGAAGAGATGATGGCAGAAAGAGAAGAGGGAAAAGACACAACTTGACAGTTAACTTTGAAAGGGTCTGTGAGACAGATTAACCCCACGGTAACGAAGCCAATGAATGAACATTAATTAGTTTCCTGTTTAACTACCGACACTTTAACCTCCTCACCTCCAAAGTATGACCCGTCGCTCAGCTTGGTTTCCTTGTTGCCACGGGTCAATACACTGACTCGTCCATGCTGGATGAAATACATCTTCCGTCCAACCGTGCCCTCACGGATGATGAAGTCCGACGGCTGAAACACCTCAAAGCGGAGCTTGGTCAGCACAGCAGTCACAAAGTTGGGGTCAGCGTTGGCAAACAGCGGCATGTTAGCCACCAGGCTCCGGCAGTTAAAGCTGACTATCTCCTGTACGAAGAGAAAGAGATTAAAAAGACAGAAAAGAAAGGTAGTCAGTCAGAAAGGATTTTCTGGAGGCATGAACAAAGCATTTGTGGGTTGTGGATTATGTTGTTACCTCTTTGAGTGGCTCGCTAAGCTCTCCCAGGATGTTCTCCTCATCAAACATTTTCCCCTGGAAGCGGTGCTCATAGTACTCATGGATCTTTTGACGGACATCTGCAGGAAGCTTATGGAATGACATATACTGCTCCACCTGCTTGTACTGCAATCACACACAAGAAGCACGTGTTCACTGAAGGACAAGACTATAAGTTCTGGACTCCACAGTTACAACAATCATTTGTTTAGTCCTGTTCCTTGCAACTTCTCTGTACGATACACGTTTAATGTGACTGTGTCTGACAGCATTTCCACATGAGCTCATTCACTATTTAATAGAAACGTAATACTTTTACTCAACACTGAGCAGTATAAAATAACAGTAATCTATCATCATCATTTTGCACAGTCACAACCAGATGTAATGTTCAACAGCTGTAATATTCCATTCGTGAATGTGACTCACCGCCTCACCACAGAGAGGAAACGCTACATGACACACTACATGACTTGAACGCTGCATTTGTTTTTTTTTTTGTTTTTTTGCTGTTTAGTGCAAAGTATATTACTTCCATTACTGAAGGCAAAGTTTCCCTCCTCTAATTATTCTCAGCTTTTCAGATGAAAAATTAACAATTAGGGAGAAGTCACAAGGAAATAAACATTTAAGAGTGGGAGAAAGATGTTTTGTGTCTCTTCAGTGCTAATAATCACATTTAGAACCCTTTAGTTGATTTTTTAATAGTTTTAGAGGATTATTCAACAGAGTTTCAGTCACAAAACTTTGGTTTCGGTAACTTAAACTTGAGGTCATGCAACCTTTCTGTTTCTCCCTTGCAATTACTTGCAAACATACTACTCATACATAGTCATACTAGTGGTTGACAGAGATAGACCCACAAAAAGCTTAAAAGTTAGTTTAAACCACTGAAGTAAGAAACAGATGCAGTAACAGATGGATGGATGTTTCACCTTTTCCTGATACTGCCGTCGTGAGGAGTCCAATGACTGGATGAGAGCGGTGGCGTGGCCGATGAACATGGCGTAGCAGGTGGCGCCCACGATCATGCTGAGCATGGTGAGCCACACATCAGTCATCCCCTCTGGAGCCTGGGCACCGTACCCGATACACAACATGTGGCTCATGGCTTTGAAAAGAGCATAGGAGTACTGCACGCCCCATGTGTCGTTCTGTGTGTGTGGGAGCCAGACAGAAAGGGTGACAGAGGAGTAAAAGAAGTTTCAAGTGTTAATTACCAAGGCGCTGCAATGTTGAAATGTTCTTATTTTAGCCAGGCTACAGGAGCTTTTTCCCCTCAGAGGAACTCGGCACCACCACTTCAGCAAATCCGTCTGAGATGACAAAATAAAACCACGGAGCAATTGAACTGTGACGACCCAAAACTATAAAAAACTAAACAGCGTCAGGACATACAAACGACACAAACAGCAAATGTCATCATTAAATAATTAATTGAATAAAACACTAAAGACTGTGTACGTGCACATTATGTTTTAAGTCCAAGTGTGAGTCCAATTATGCTAAGATATTAACGGTCCAAAGGATGAGGGGACTTTCTCTGGGGAAAATCCCAGCATCTGCTTGCTTAGCAACCATCACTCAGGCAACCTGTGAGACATAAGTCAGCTATTCATACAGCTGAGTATCGGCCGTAGGCCCGCACGCACGTGACAAAATCTCCAGCAGGTCCCCAGGCCTTCCACTGTTTGCCTGCATTGACACCTCCACCTGATCTCTGCTGAGGTTTTTTAATTAGAGAACCTTTTTTTTATTTATTTTTGTAATGACGATAGTCAGTCTTATTCCAAATGGACATGTCGCTGCATGATCGAATTAATTAAGAGTAAACCATGTCAAATCTGATAAACAGTTCCAGTCTGTACACACACAGATAACCCTCCAAAATAAGACCTTTTCAGAATCTGTGGGTCGAAATAAATATTGTGCACACTGATCAAACAAGCTATATAGCGATAGCGCTGTGTGTCATTCATTCTACGCAGCCCTTTGTTCACATGACAAAAAAATCATACCCCGAAACATATGAAAAATAACACACATGCATTCAGGCTGCCAGCTAGAGACTTACCACCATCAGGTTCTTGGAAACCCAGCAGTCGGGAGGGAAGTCCTGCAGCATGGGGACCAAAAACTGGAGACAGCCATCCCAGTGGCACAGAAGCAGCATCATACCAATCAGATTCACTATCCTCACCATGGCACTCGCAAGATCATAGGTCATATGGAAGATCTGAGAGGAGGGTGAGAATAAAGTGTTAAAGGAGGGTCAGATTTTACCCTCAAAACAGATTATCGGACAGGAAGGTGGATCGTCATGAGCTATGCCTTAAACATTCTCACCTCCTCCCACTGGTGGATGTAACGGATTAATCTGGACAGACGAAGAAGCCGTAACAGACTCAGGATTTTGGTGAAGCGGACTATGCGCAGCGCCCTGGCTGTCCTGTAGACCTCGGAGTCCAAACTGTCCACCATCAGAAAGATGTAGTCCACAGGGATGGATGAAACAAAGTCCACCAGGAACCAGCTCTTCAGGTATTTCTGACGGATCGCCCTGAGTTAGACAAGGATGGAAGTGACATTTACCATTTGGCAATCTGACTATGTGAAAGTGGTTCCAACATTTGCCTGGCATGAAACACTCGTCATCAATATTCAACAGAGACACACTGGAACTTGAACAAAGCTCTGTCACTGGCCACACGTCACCTTTTCACATATCGCATGAATTTGTTTGAACACAAGCCCAGCAGATGGCCAGAAGAGCACATTTAAATTCATGGCAACTGATATTCCAGACCACACACGCTCACACACACACACACACACACACACACACACACACACACACACACACACACACACACACACACACACACACATCCCTCTGGTCCTTAACATATTAGAACAACCCATACACAAATGCAAATGCTCCAACTGACCTGGGGTCTAGTAATATCTCTGTGCTGTCTTCCTTGACGATGCCCGTCCTAAAGTTGAGAACCAAGTCGACCATGAAGAGAGTGTCAGAGACCACGTTGAATATTATCCATGAGGCCGTGTTCTCGTCTCGAAAGAACGTGATGCCCACGGGCAGGACGATTAAGTTGCCCATCATCAACAACAGCATCAACAGGTCCCAGTAAAATCTAGAAAAACAAAGATAGAGGAAACGTTTGCTCTGTTATTTTCTTCTAAACTGTCCATCTAATGTATTAACTTTCGACTTATCTAATGTATTAACTCAGGTTTAGAGAATTTAGTTTACTCAAAGTAGACTCTGGTAGCCCTGACAGCGTTGTATGTATCTCTTCAGCATGTGCAGATATTAAAAAATACAAAAAATTCTTACTGACAATTACACACGAGTTGTCATAGTTGGAATCATTTTGTTTTCAGACACATTTCTCTTTTTATTCCTGTCAATACAAATCATATTGTCTCTATCATTTCATGAGCAGAGGTAAAACATTTTAACAGTGCGTGCTGTTTTAGTAAGTAGCACACATAAACACATCAACATTCCTTTATGATTATATATTACCAGCCAGTGGCACATCTTTTTTCGAGCTCTGGGCAGCTCCTCCATTTCCTCTCTGCATTGCATTGTGGGAGAACAATGTGCATAAACATCACAGTTAAAAGGCAACAGTATTTACCATTGATTGGTTCTGCTTCAGTAATGGATCGTCCATTTACAGACACTAGTCAACCAAGTTTCTGATGTGTGACACCCACAGATGTTCCTATTTAAACCTCAACTCCCCACAAGTCCCTGAAGAGGCGTACTCAGATGAGTGGTGAAACGTCTTCAAGAAACACTACAAGTCCAGTTGCTTTTCTTTAATGGTTTTTGGGTCCTCCATTAACATGACAATAAACCTTATTTAACTGATATGAAAAATAAAATCTCCAATATATTTGAAGAAGGTCGGGTCAAAACATCTGAGCATTTTACTTTCTTTTACTGACCATTTAAACCTTTGAAAAGGGTTCCTTCTGTGATTCAGATCTTATTTCCATAAAGTTCAAAGATGGCCAGAGAGGCCAAGATGCCGTGACTCACCCTGGACCAATTTCCAAAAACATGAGAGACCTCCCACAGAAGGGAAAGCACAGGCGTATTAATGACGGCTGAAACCCACTTAGGAGATGCTCCTGTGGCACTAATAGAACTGAGTCGTCATTAATACACCTGTGCTTTTACTACTCTAACAAGGAAAAAGTCTATCCCCATAATGTAATTCCATTTGCCCTTTTATTACGCTGCCGTCAGACTTCTGAGCTCATGGTTACGACATTACACGAACTTGAACTGAACATTTCCACTTAAGAGGTTGTGAATGCCACAAGGAGCTACTCGTATAAAGTCTAATTATGGCCCCGCTAACAACATCGTCAAAGCCCACAATCTTTCTGATACTGCTGACACAATTTGAGCTGCGTTTTTCGTAGTATTCGCCATCAATATACCTAAACTAAACCTTGATGTATGTATTCATATGTATGTATATTTTTAGAATATTGGTGAAATGTCTCCTCTCCCTGTTATCCAGTCTCTGAGCCAGACATCCAGTGTAACATCTGGGGATCATCCAGGATACTAAGAAGTGGAAATTGCGAAACATGAGCCCAGTAGCGGTGCATATAAATGCTTCCCTCAAGGCTGGGTCATCCTTCGCAAATGCTTTACCAAAAAAAAAGAAAGAAAGAAAAATCAAAACAACTGCATCCTCTGCGTCTCCTACCATTAAAATAAAGTAAAACTTAATTGAATCAGGAAATCAGGACAGACGGTAAGGAACAGAGGGATGCAAATGATTGTTCAGCTCGGAAGGACTCATCAGTCTCTGTTTCATGCTAGAGGACATTTCACTTCTTTGTGAGAATGCACGGAATTGGTTACATCATTAGGATGTTGAATGAGACTACAGTACGACACAAAAGTCGATCCAATCATCTGGAGACAATTCCTGTCATCGTTACGTCTCTTTCTCCTGAAGCCTTAATCCATCACCTTAACCCATATCAGTGACTTGCTTATTCACGTGTCTCTCTCTTTTTCTCAGAGAATGCACGCTGCAGCTCTCTGGTCGATCACTACTGAGCGCTAATTTAGTAACACAACCTCATGGTGTGATGCTACCACCAGAGTGATGAAGATTAAGCATGCATGAGTCATCACTGTGACACACACACACACACAGTCTTTTCTCTGACTTATCGCTGTCACTTATATTGACAGATGTATCACTTCATAATCACTGGCAGTAAGCACAGAGATTATTTACAGCAACACACACCCAGTGGCTCTGTAGTTGTTGCAGTGACAGCGATTTATCCCTGACCTTGTAAACACAATTTATTAACTTCATTTAGTCAGGGAACAAATGTATAATTCGCATGATACTACGCTCAGTGTCTGTGTTTATATACTATCCATATACATAATGTGAACACAAATGCTGTTCTTGGTTCTGGTGAAACACTATACACCACTGCTGGAGTAGTGAATATTATTTGATGCACAAACTTTGCATCGACACAATAATCATTTAAAAAAATAATTGTTTCTTTATTTTTTTCCAGGTTTGCTTGTTTTCACTGTGGCCTTTTCAGACTAGAAACTTGTGAGGTTTACATGGTTAATCTGCCAAAAAATGCAAATTGAATGTCAACTTGGACACATTTTACTGTTAACATTTAAAACAATGAGCTGAGAAAATAACTCACAATGAAAATGATGAAAATGATGGTTTGTTGTAGCCTGGTATTAGTAATGGAAATAACAGCACATGTACAGCACAAGCATATTTATACAAGTACTGTAGTTTTGTATTGTATTGATGTGACACTATAGTTACTTTTACTCTGTATTTTGCATAAGTTATAACAATTACACTTAGTCCGATGTATTTGTATATTTAACTATAACTGCCAGGAGTGGGAGGGCCTCCCTAATTTCCTTTTTTTTTGTTTTTTACAAAACAGAGAAATCAGTATAGGACACCAGACCCAAACTAAAGATGAATTTGACATTTGTCAGACTTAATACTTGTCAAGACTTGGTTCCCGATCTCCCAACTGAGAAGTGACGTAACTCTGGGTACCGTGCGTTGTGTGTGGCTCATGCAGGAGTATAAGCACGCGCAACCGTGTGTTGTTATATGCTGCAAACACACGCTTCCACACACACACATGCACACACACACACACACACACACACACACACACACACATAAGAATTGCAAATGCAATCAAAGCTGCTCTCTATGGGCTCATCAGTATTCCATTTTGAACGTGAACAGGTGCTGGAGGATAACTGACCTGCATCTACCTGCTCAGCTGCTGTCAAACCAAACACTAATTTTACTGTAATTGAGGCCAAGTGTCTCCTGAGTGTCCTGTGATTGGTTCCGTGCTCGCAGTGGGCCAGATGTCAGTTTCTTGCAAGTTTCTACTCATCATCCAGACAGAAAAACAGCAACTGGCCTGGCCATTATATAATAAATGTTACTATATGTGTGGTGCCGCCAACAATTTTCTTTCTATTTTCATGCCTCCTCATTTATTTCCCTACTTTGTATGCCACGGTATGAATGCTCTGCTTCACCCCGCCTGCCTGTCATTATGCATTCTTATAGGTGCTGCAGCAACACATCTTTACTTAATGAGGTGAAAGGTGTGAGAGCTTATCAGTCCACTCAATAATGACAAACCCACACATACACACATAAGCATGCACATTACTATGCTCACACTCACAAGCTCTTGTGCTCAAGGTCAGTGCCAAGACAAAAAGAACAAAGAAAAAAGAAAAAAAAAACATAATATGACTTCAGAGATAATCTGTCTTCTCGTCCAGCCTCACAAATTTCCACTTGAGGTGTCACTTCGAGCTACAGGTACTTAACTGAAAAGTTAGATGTCTGAATTATGCATAATGCATACCTAACTTGCATAATTCACAGCATGGTACATAATTTATTGAAATTCAATTGCAATCCTGCAAAGGGATAATTAGAACTATTAACATCTTTAAATATCTTAAATGCAGGAGAGACTGGGCTCAATTAGATATAAATCCATCCACGCCCCTTCTTCCTTCCTTCCCTCTATTCATCAGTGACCTCATTCATCATATCACCGGTGAGCAGCCCCATAAGCAGCACTTGTGAGTGATGATCAAACTGACAATACAAAATGACACAATATGTGTGTCTGTGTGAAACCAAAGTGGGCCAGAGCCTCGGGGATCAAGTCATCCATTGTTGCTGCAGTTTGTCTTGAGATTATGAATGCCGCCTCTCTCCGTGGTGTCCGCCCGGACACATTTTAGGAGCATGTTATGCAAGGTCTCCATGAACTAAGGAGCTACAATCATCTTTGAGTGTCTAACAGTCCAGTTAGTAGGAATTAAGTTTGCATGCATTTACAACTGGAGAGTTAAAGACATGAAGACATTCATGAAACGTCTCTCCCATTCGAATGATGAGAAGAGAAAACTTCTTCATTTTAAAAACGTTTACCTCGGAGACTTTCATTCACACAAAACAAAGAAAGGTGTCAGCCAGCAGTCATTTTGTCTTCAGGAGTTATTCATGAATATATCAGTGTGTGATGTCGCCAGCAGGGAGTGCTGTGTTGGGTTCATGCACTGTTCACATATTTAAAATGTTACCCTATTTGTATGGAAGGCATCTTGCACTGCTTGACTTAATTTGTCCTCCCTATTTGCATCTCCTCATCTCTTTGTGTGAGACTGTTTTTTCTTTTTCATTAAGCAAGAGTCAACATTTTTGTCTTAACGTCTCACAAACGGAGAGCTGCTGTTGTCACATTGTGTCTGTCACTGAGAGCCTTTCACCTACTCACTGCCCTTTCCGTGAGCACTGCTCTCTGTGCATTTGCTGTCACCTCTAAGGACTTTCACCTTATCTAAGCCTCTCTTTCACTTGTCATACATCTGCTTCTATACAATGCGTTTCCTCCAGACACTCCCACGTCTCAGCTCTCCTCCAACCCCCACATCACTTTTTATACCCTACTGCTGGCCTCCCGGGAATTTATATTTAGTCTCCTGTATGCCTCTCTCCACTCCCAGTTGTCCTCCTCCCCAGTGAGAGACCCAAGAGGCTGATGAATGCATGATCTGTTTCCTTTTCCTGTTCCTCCCTCTACTTAAGTGTCTGTCATTATGGTACGAGTGTCTCTGTCAAGTGAAAGAACAATTCTAACTTGCTTAGATCTATATTTCAATCAAGAGAACATTATGTGTCTTTGATATGGTACAAGTGGCATTGGTTTTATAAACAAGCATCAGTACAATGGCTGCATGCTGTAGAGGCATGTGTGTGTGTACCTGAAGTCACTGTAAGGGTGTATAATCCAAGACCCTGCCGACTTCAGTCTTTCCTGCTCCAGTGCCACGGCTTTGTGGGATCCGAACATGCGCAGGCTGAACTTGTTGACCCCCGGCTGAAGCATGGCTCCAAACTGTCTCTGGATGAAGGTGCTCTGGTTGGAGTTGCTGTAGTCCTCCCCGTCCAGCCCCATACCGAGCACACCCAGACCAGCCTGAGACATCATCTCGGGGCTCCCCGCCGCAGTGGTGGTTGTGGTCTCTGCGCCGGTGGCCACCACCATGACCCCGGTCCCGGTGGAGGAGGTGGAAGCCAGGGCGGCGCGGGACGCGAAGCCCACTGAGCGTGGAGGAGGATGCGCTGTGCCAGACGAAGAGGAGGGCGGAGGCGGCAGGGGCACCGGGGTGGTTGGGGTGCCTGCAGCTCGGAAGGGGAGGCCATCTCTAGTGGAAGAGCTCATGATTGAGAGTCTACGTCCACGCCCACTTAAGGAAGTGCTGTCTCCTCCAAAGGAACCTTTCTCTCCTTCCAGAGACGCCTGGGACAGCCTGTAACCTGGAGAGGGCAGGCTGCCCTTACTACGCCGCTTTGCGTCCCCTCCATTACGTCTAGGCAAGCTGTCTGCCCCAGATCCCCCAGTGCTGCTGGGGGTGCCCACACCTCCAGCCACCCCATCCATCCCAACTCAGGGAAGGGGAGTGTCACTATAACTTGTAATAACTCCCACCTCCTCTGGAAAACCACAGTTCAGTATTGTCCACACCTCTAGGTTACATATGTGAGAATGAAAACGTCAGTCTGAATGTTAAATTGAGGAAGCTAAAGAAAGGTGCTCTGAGCCTTCAGTCATTCTCCTGAAGCCGACAGCTCACACCTCCGCCCTCTCTGCGCCGAGGTGGTCATCCTTACCTCAGTGCCCTTGGAAAAAGCCCCATCCATCCATTAAATCCTTCACTCTGCCGGTGTGACGCCAGCAGCTTCACTTTCCTTCTTTTCTCAGAGTCACGTTTGTGCTCACAGATGTTTCTGTATCATTCCTCCTTCCGCGTCCTTGAAACGTTGCTCTCCACCCGAGGCCCTCCCTCTCCTCTCCACAGCCGCCCTCAATGCTCCGACGCCGGTCATATTGGCACCGGATTCCCGGTCTGTTGTAGATAACGGCGCTCGATGCTCATTGGCCGTCGGGGTCCTGTCTGTGTAGCATATATGCCCACTCAGTTTAGGTCCTTTTCAGCATTTGTCATCATGTAAGAGATGCTTTCTGGCTTTAAGGTGGTAAGAGTGGAGAACATTCACCCAGGCATGAATGACAAGGACACTTGATCCTCTGTCGGGAGGGATGCGTTTGTTAATGGACAGAAGGGACGCACATTACAGGCAACACGGGCGCTCGCACTCCGAGGCGCACTGATTCAATCTGACACTCAAACGTATAAACACACGGTCAAGGGAAACGCACGGCGGCGGAAAGAAGTAAAATTAGCGCAAATCTAGCCCATGCTTTCACGAGGTCCGCGACACGCTGTCATAATCAGTATCCGAGCGGAAAACCCACCTCATCACGATGGCAGGCGCACCGAAATATTATCTCCCCGCGGCTGAAGCGCTCAGACTGACTGGAGAAAGCGAATGGACTCTGAAACAACGCGTTTTGTAAAACGGATGCCGGAATTAAGTTGGTGAGGTGTTCACAGCCTGACGCTCGAAATCTCTCTGGTCTGCAGCCGCTTCAACGCATCCCCACTTCTACCGACTTTCAATGACATTGTGTCCAGACGCGGCGTGTCCTTTACACTCCCATGACACGGACAACAAAAAGGTTTCTATTTTAAACAAAGAAAGACGCTCCCGTTGCGCTCGGCGCGAGCCTCAAATATCAAAATCAAGTCAAAAATAAAAAAACAACTTGTTGAGCATTTAGGGTGTTTGGTCCTTCGCTGACTTCCCAGAACGGATCAAGTCCAGCTCGCTGAATACTATCGTTCCCTTAAAACTCAGAGGTCGAGCAGGCACGTCCACAGATGAGCGCGGCGCATGCACATGGTGTATTAAAAAATAAATAAATGTGCACGTAAAGGTCTGGCTCTAAACGGCCTGTTGCCATGGCATCAGCATCCTCATCATCCGTCCCTCAAGGCCGCATGCCCGGCCGGCGCAAAACGCACGCATCCCTCGCAGGTACAGGTCGCGCGTCATCCCTTTTCACCAATGCAGTGAGGGAAAGCGTGATGGAGAGAGCGATGATGAAACTTTATTTAAACCTAATAGGAAAAAAAACGGGGCAAGCCTTTCTCGACAATAACGAGGAGACTCGGATTAGGAAGCGTCGATAAAGATATAACCAAATACAGCTCGAATAAGTCCATTAGAAGTCCAAAGTAAATAAAGCAGATAGTAGCCTGCAGCTGTCTCTTATTAGAGTAACAAAGGTTAAGTCTCCAGCTGAAACGTGGAGATAATGATTAATTTAAATTTGTTGATACACCTAGTTTTTAGTTGTACAGTAGCATGCAAACCAGTGTACAGTCTTTATTAGCTGTGTAAATATCTCGTGATGTGATATGACCTCAAGGAGTGGACATCAGCCAATATTTATTTAACTGTGAACTAACATACAAACATTGCTGCTTCATACAAATATAGATTGTAATAAAAATACATTAATATGTATTCAAATCACTTTTCATAAGAAAATTGATCTAGAAAGTAATATTTTACATTTGATATATATATATACATATATAGTGTATTACTTTGGGTTCTGAATGCATCTATGGTTAAATCACTGATTGGGAATATGAAGATAGAGCTTTCCAAATGCTTTTATTGTGCATTGTTATTAAGCTAACCGCTAATATATTTTCAGGGGTTCTGTCTCTGTGAAAGTGGCTATTAGAGGCAGAAAGAGAATGAGGCGAACTGGGGGAGGAGGAGGAGGATTCAAGGCACATTAGAGCTGGAAAGGAAACGCCAGAGAAGGAGGAGGAGGCCTGTGGAAGAAAAAGGCAAGGATGTCACATCAGGCATGAGAAAGTCCCACACAGGATAATTACTTCATGGGAGAACAATGTGCAGATGTGGACATCTGGGTCATCTCAGAGGACAAAGCAGGTGTAGACTAACACATTCATTTTTCCATCGTCTTCTTGCCGCTCATAGCCAAAGAATTGTGCCACCACAGAGATAAGCTCAGGACTATGGACAGCAATGAAAGCCTTATCTCCAATATGCTTCAACAATGGCGGCCGCAGGGACAATATTTAATTTCAGATCAGAGATGAAGAGAAAAGAAGAGACCGCACAGGTCAGTTAATGAATTAGTGAACAGTGTGCATTTATGGTTCAAGTTTTATTTGAGAGAAGTTACAGTTTCTTTTTTTTTAATAAACACAAATCCAACATTCATGTTACCAGTTCCAGGAGTAAGTCTTTCCCTTGAGTTTAAATAAGACTCGTTAGTTTATCACACATTTATCCATGATAAGATTTAAAAGACTGCCACGTTTAGAGTCCAGAAAGGTTTGCCGTGTTAGGGTGCGTTCACCGCTCTCATAATATTGGTGTGACCGGAGCCTGGGATCCAGCCCGTCACCACGATCACCATGTCGCCTGACTTGAAGAATCCTCTGGCTTTCCCTGTAGTGTTGGCAGTGAATAGAGAAGTTTAAGTGAGTTTTTTTTTTTTTTATTGTTATTATATAATCATAGGCCAGTGGGTGCATGCAAAGAGACTAAAGCGAACACTGACCTATGTCCATGCCAAAATTGACCCTGTTGTCCACATCATCGGCCCAGACCGGAGCAGGCAGAGGGTGGAAGAGGACAGGAAACACACCTCTTAACAGCTGGGACTGACGGGCCACCTGAGACGGATATGTTTACGTGTGTTAAACAACTGCAGTACAATATGTTTTAATCTTGCTTATGGTTGAAGTAAAAGTTTGAGTCTTTGACACCCAGGATACCTCTCTCGCAAATGTAATGCAGTGATTTACAAGGATTTTTCTTCATTAGCCTAAATGTTTTAGCCTAGTGCTTCCTGAAGAACAATCAAGTATTTCACAGTCAGTAGATCAGCATTTCAGTATCTTTATTCATGACGCTCTCATTTCCCTCTCTGACATCTCGGCCCATGAGAGGTTTATATTAAAAACAATTTTTTAAATTTTACTGTTGGATGTCGTCTCTCTAGCGCCATCTGCAGGCCAATACCCGATCGTAAATAAATGAATGGATCTCAACTTAAATGGCAACATTCATGCACCCCAGAGGATACGTCACATGAACTTTCCTATGAAACCACCATCAGGCTCGACTGCTGTATAAAATAAGCAGAACATAGTGGTTCTTGTTCTCAAGGGGATTAACCCTTCATATCTTAAAGACCTTGTGATGTGTAGTTTTACACAAAGGACAAAATCATTAAAATCATGACATGGTTCAACGGTGTTTATGTCAAAACATTTAAAGGAAAATTAATTTAGAAATATTAGAACATCTCTCTTTTTATTAGTAGTCATTTTTGACAGGTCATTAAAGTGTATGAGTGTATCTGAAATTACTAAATAAATTTTTATTTACTTTGAATTCTCATAGACAGTTGGTTTAGAGTCAAGTGGAGTTATTTTGTAAAGATTTGGTTGTGCCTCGTCTTTATTTAACTGGTCTTGCTGACACATATCGTATCGTAAAAGATGATGAAGGACGTTTGACTTGACACAGCACAGGTGTAGGGGTGAGTGTGGAGTGTCCAGATGTGTTTCTCCACATGTAGCCCTCACCCTGACTTCCATGTAGAGAATCTGAAGGCTTATTAGGATTAACTATGGGATTAGCATCACATATAGAAATTATAGGTAACCGTGACCTCATTTAAAGCTGTTTGCAACAGATTTTGCGCTCTGGCCACAACTCTCTCTGACCGAAACACTTTGTGGAAAACTCTATAAAACAGAAATATGCTCATAAATAATAGATACTCTTTGGTCAGTGATTCCAGTCTGTCTGCGCTGTCACTATCAGTCACACTACCAGACAGTGAGAGTAAATACTGACTGCATCACACGTTGTTCAGTTTTGAAAGGCTTGAGTCATCGACAGTTAAGTCATGTTTATGGCAAGACAAACCGCTATTCAGCAAGGAGAGACTTATTTAGCTGATAGGAGCAGAATGTGCTGTACCTGTGGGCTTCTGGTGACCGCAATGATAGGGCAGCGAGGGCGGTACCTGGACAGGTAGTGTGCTGATCTGGAGAGAAGAAGATGAAAATGTATTTTGTCATTGTCAGCATTTCCAAGGATGGGTGAGTGACAACTTGAGGGAAAAATCAACTAAGTGCTCCTGATGGTATGTTGTCAACTGTAGTACAAATGTATTCATAGTTGTTCATGCTTCTGCATATCTGTTCCGCTTGAGTGGTCATTTAGGTGCATATATGCTATAAGTGGATACAGGAAATAGCACTGTGCCTCGATGTGTGTGAGAACATGAGTGTTTGTTACACGAGGCAGTGGAGTTTATCCAGAGCAGAAAATACAAAATAATAAAATAAAGGAAACACAATATAGCATTAAAGCAGCAACATAAAACTCAATCTCAGAGGACACACAGGGTGGGAACAGGGCTGCAATATTCAATCTGTAGCTTTGCTTTAGGAAAAAAGACTAACATCGGTAGCTGCAACCTTTAAAGAGTCACTGTATGTTTGCAGAGAGGAATGGAGAAGAGCGGTGTTTACTCAGGTCTAACACAGGAACAAATGTCTAAAGTGTGTGCACAGTGTATACCCAGCATCCATGGATTAACAACCATAAAGGATATTTCAACAGTTAAACCAAAACTAGACAAAAGGGCATTTTAGGAAGTGAGCACTGTTATTAATTCTTGGTCAAAAACCTACTACAAGGCCTAAAAGAGTGGCTGCATGTCACCATAACTCCATGAAGAATAACCTTTTTAGGTTATTCATAGTGTGTTAATGGTTGTTTTTTGTCTGATTTGAACCAAATCAAACCAGTCAAAATGTTTTTTGTCTTTTTGTGCTGTTTTTTTAGTTAGCTTTTTCTGGACTTTTTATTTTTGGCTGTGTCGTTGGTGGTTGGCTGTGGTGTTCGATGTAGCAGCTGCTGTGTCTGGTGGTGTGTTCCAGAGATCAGCTGCTAGCGCTGACCGTGTCCCCTGAGCTGCCCGGAGTGAGGCCCGAAACTCCCGCTGAACTTCAGAAGAAGTGCTGGGGATGCCGGGCTGGAGTTGCTCATGGGGAACGTGAGGTCTTTGGTAGCAGAATGGATGGACTGTGTGCGCTTGATGGGAGCAGAAACTAAGCAAATAAACGTGACTATATGGGGGGAATACCAACCTGCCGCTGGTGGTGAGGACTATGATGGCCCCCGCACAGCATTTGAAGGAGGACTCAACGGCGCCGATGGCCGTGACCTCGGTGGGGTCAGAGGACAGAGGAGTGAGGCGACGCAACTCCTCGAACAGCTGCTGGTGGAAGATGGCCGCCTCCGCCTCCCTGCAGATCTGAGAGGGTGAGCAAAGAGTTATCGGGGGGTTGGGGGGCACCAAGTCAGATGGAAACGGAACGGACAGCGTGCTCACAAGCAAACACACGCACCGAGTGCATCATGGCAACTGCCTCCACAGGAAACAGTCCCTTGGCAGTTTCCCCAGACAACATTACACAGTCTGCTCCATCCAGCACGGCGTTGGCAACATCACTGCCCTCCGCTCTTGTTGGCCGTGGGTGGGCCACCATGCTCTCAAGCATCTATAAAAAAACACACACACACACAGATACACACAGATAATGAGATACTATAAAGGGATTTATATCAATTTATTCGTCAAAAATAAGCCACTAGCTAAAGTAATGTGAAGCACGTGGGCTTTAGAGAGAGAACAGAGAGAGGAGATAATGATCGCACGGATGGAGTAACAGTAGTGGAGGAATGAAAGATCATTTACACTGAGGCCGGCGAGTATGACTTTGGGAGATTGTTATTGGTATGTTGGAAACTCTGTATAATGAGTCAATGAGCAAGACAGGCAGCTGGAAAATGAGCTAGCTTGCACCATTGCCTGAGAGACTTCATTTTTGTAGTAGTTAAGAAGCAGCAGCAGCAGCAGCTAATGCTGATTAGCATGTGGGCGTTGTTTGTGGGCTCAAGTCTCGAGTAGCAAACCTGCTATAACACTGTCACTCTGAGTCAAGAGCTGCAGCACAAACAAGATACAGCACAGTGACTCAACATGGCTGCAGGAGCGTGGTGCATGTCTCTCAGCGTGTGCAGCGGCAGAGTGTCGTGAAAGAGAGGAAATGTGTGCATCTTTGAAAATGAATTAATTGGACAAGCGAGCGTGTGTTTCTGTGAGTGCATCATGCAGGAGCGTATAGCTAATGTGAGCCTGACTCTACGTGGACCTTTTTCACACGGCCTCAAACTGCACATTTTACCCTTTTCTGCGTCGTTTTGTCTCAGTGCTTTTATGTACGTGCTCGTTTCTGACCTGTGTGGCGCAGATGACGGGCTTCCCGGCAGAATTGCAGCGCCCTATCATCATCTTCTGGGCGATGAAGACTTTCTCCGCGGGGATCTCTATCCCCAGGTCACCCCTGGCAACCATCACACCATCGCTCTCAGCCAGGATCTCTTCAAAACTGACAGGTTAGGGAGATGTCAAAATGAAGGAACGAGAAAATGCAGCGCTGATGTCATTATACAAACATAATCTTTATGAGCGGTATTTTGCAAACCGCTGTTGGATTGCGATCTAAATCCTAAATTATCCGGACACAATCCAAGTCCATATGTGAGAAATGTAAATGAGGAACAGCAGGAAGCTGATTTATTGATGCAGATTAAAAAATACACCTACATTAGATTTTAAACAAGGCTTTTCATGCAAAGAACCATAACTGTGTAAAATCTAATGTCTAATCCCGAAAATCTCCTCTCTTTGAACTTATAGTTAAAACTCAGCCAGCAGCCAGCGAGCAGGAGGAAACGGCATGAGACAGAGTAATGGAGGTAAAAGCGCAGTGCTATAAACTGTATCTGATAAGTTAAATGGTCACTATAACTCATACAGACAGCCTCACAGATTGCTTATCATAGATGGATAAAATCCAGAGCTAACATATGTCATTTCTTCACTAACAGCTGGCTGTCCACAGGAGGGACACATCCCCATTAGCAGTGAATTTATAAGTCCTGTCAAAGCCTCATTAAGAAAGACTCCCCGCCTTCAGCTACTGCATCACTAAAAAGAACTCGAGCTAGTTTTCAAAGAGGAGCCTTTCCCTCGACTCACTTCTGGACGCCTTGTCGACTCTCCACTTTGCTGATCACTTTGATGTCTCGTCCGTGCGCCCCCAGAGCCCGGCGCACATCCTTGACGTCCTGGGCCGAGCGGATGAAGCTGGCAAACACCATGTCCACGCCCTGAGCCACCCCGAACCTCAGGTCAGCCTCGTCCCGCTCGCTGACGGCCTGCAAGCCAATCAGGTCACAGCCGGGGAGATTAACCCCCTTACGACTGCAGAGAAGTCCACCTGCTTCCACCACCGTGTCCACCCAGTCGGGGCCTACAGAGACCAGACCAGAAAAATGAGTCCAGAAAGAGGGACACCTTTGCCAGGAAATTATTCTGTGACCTTCAAAGGCATATGAATGCTATTAAATGATTAATGGTGTGTACATACATATTGTAACGTTTGCAGAAATGCATACAGTAATTCTACATCATTTTGAGATTGTATGTGTAATAAACCAGTAAAAAGCCATGTGTATGCATGACGTCAACAAAATGCGTGTTACCAGTTTCCAGCACTTTGAGCCCAATTAGGCCATCGTCAACGTAGATCTTTCCTCCCTTGTTGAGGACTTGAGGCAGGCTGGGATAGTCCACCCAGATGAACTTGCCGTCTGTCTTGTCTTTGTCACTCTCTGCTGTCACCACACGCACACGGCTGCCCTTCTTCAGTTCCACCTCCTCTTCCACTTTCTGTGCAAACACACGCAGGAAACGCAGACCATCGGAGATCAGACACGCATCTCTAAAAGCACAGAGCACTTGAGAGACGCCCTGTGACTTAATTGAATCCATTTAAACATCTTTAAACAACATTTTCAGGTCACAAACCCGTGGATGCTGTAAGCCGTTTCGTGGAAATTCGTTTTAAAGAAAACCACAATAAGAAAACTGCTCGATCCAACTCATCATGCATCGTCTCTAGACCAACCACTTGTTGATTTAAACAAGTGAATGTGTTTCAGGATATTAGTGTGAATATTTTTTTTTTAAATTCATTTGAGATGTTTTGCATGTCGGTGATGATGCTAACATGTCAGACTTTGTACTGCACAGGGTTACAGAAAAATGACGGCCGCTTTATACAAAATATTTCCACCATTTGGTCGTAACCATGTTCTCTATGTGAAATTTTAACAGTGTTTATTTGGCTACAGCGATTTATTCACACGTGTTCGAGATGGCGAGACTCAGTTGCATTTTGTACGCTAATCAAGGCATGAAGAGGATTCCAGCAGCTCTGAGTTAATTGTTCAGCAAACCAGACAGCATGGAGCAGCACAACACAAAAGACAACAAAATAAGATGATGAAGAAAAGCCCAAGGAGCCCACAGCTGCTGTTTTTCCAAGAAAAGCAACAACCTGTAACAAATTATTCACTCTACAAAGGAGTCGACATATTTTCTGCACCTCTTACACCTGACTGCACATGACAGATTGATTAGGTTTGGACTGATGAAGCATAAAATGCTCACCCCTTTCACTAATCCGGTGCGGATCTCCGGACCCTTCGTGTCCAACGCGATGGCAACAGGTCGATAATACAAGGGGTCAGATGTTACTGTCTCCACCGCCTCTCTGATGTTTTTGATGGTTTCACCGTGGTACTGAAAGACAGAGACAGAGAATCAACGCACGAGTGAAAAACTGAGGAGTGCTCACACACGTACTGACTGATACTAATGAGCTGTGCGTACTTCATGTGAGCCGTGAGAGAAATTAAGACGAGCGATATTCATCCCAGCCTTGATCATCTCTTGGAGTTTGGGGACCGATCGAGACGCAGGTCCTGAGAGACAAAACAGAGGCACATATTTTTCAGTTTCACCAGCAGTAAACTAGGTTTCATGCTAATGATGAGACATAAAGGCAGAAAATCAATCTGAATGTCAGTTTGAACTTTTTCACTCTAGGTCCGCATATTTGTTTCATATTTTATGGGCCAAGAAAATAATGGAAATGATTGCAAATCAGATCATCTGGATTAAGTAATTCTAACTTAAATTCAGGCACAAGACCAAAGGAACCAGGAAGAAAAGGGCCAAAGATTCCCTGGGCTCCTCCTGAGTGTCTGAGGATCATCCTCCATCACCTTCCCTACTGCACCTCACATCCATTTCCTCTACATCAATTTCCTTTAGGTCCTGTCAACTCAAACATGGTCTTTGTTAGTGAAAACTCACTTAATGACACTAGTATTTATGAAAAAATTAATACTATAAAAACTTTAGGTAAAGGGTCGGCGCTCTGGACAGTTAAGAGGCATTTTGTAAAATGCATTTTCTTTCTTGTCTTGTTTTCTAGAAACAAATAAATACAGAAAGAAACCTGAATGTGCCACAGCCAAGAATCAAACCCAACACACTGAAGGACACTGACGACGACTGCATACAACAGCTGCCAGAGAACAAAAACTCATTGAGCTTGAGACTCAATGTCTGCGACGAGTTGTCACACTCACCTATGGTGCAGATTATGCTGGTGTTGCGCGCTGTGTTCGGCTCCTGGTCGATGTCCAGCAGACAGAGATGTTCCAGGAAGGTGTCAGCCATGCTGGCGTCCAGCTGCTGGTGCTGGATGAAGGAGTCCGGCAGTGTCATCACGTCTGAGTAGCGCCTCATTTTAGCTATAGTGACAGAGAGATGTTGTCAGCGTGGAAGGGGGAAGTCAGTCATGACACTTTGCTGACGACTCCACCTGTGAAAACAAATGATCTGAACACCTCCAAGAGAAAACAGTGTGATGATTCAGGATTAATGACAAACATGGACAACAACCCTTTTCCTAGAGCAGAGATAAAAAAAAATAAAAATGGCAGCTCACATCAGCAGAGTCTAAATTTACAGTCAGACACAAAACGACAAAACACACCAGGGGCTGGCCTGACATTAAGCACCGCCTGGAGGGGTCACAGGGATTTACATGCTGACATTCAGCTGCCATGTCATGCAAGTCAATAATATGAAAACAATACATTGCTGCTGTCCACACTGTCGCTGACAAGTAATAAGATGGTATATGAAAAATGAAGGGAAGGCTGATAATAAGGAGATGATACTTGAAATAAATCATCATGCTCGCAAATTTTAAGAAGAGATGTTACATACAGTTTAATAAAATATTATCTCTAGCGTTATTGGAGAAGGAATTAAATAATGGATATTGCTTTTTCATAAGAGACACTGAAATGGTTGAGAGTAACCAGAAAACTAAAATTAAACGAACAACAAAAAAACATCATACCAAAATTTAAGCGCTGGTTGTTAAACTTGCATTAATTTATCTCATCACACGTATCACTACTGGGACATGGTGATGCAGTTAGGATGTAATAGCATCGAGTAGTTGTGCCGCAACATTAGCATTCATCCACCGTCATGTTTCTGTTCATCTGACAAACAATATTCACTTTGCTCTCTCTTCTGTTCTTGCTTTGCCCCAAATCCTGAGAGAAATATCTTCCAGTCTGACAGCTGCTGCTGGAAATGAAGCTGCACAGGAAACGCTGTGGAGTTAAAATTCTGGTGTTGGCGAAATTTTAGCAAGAGAAGAGTTAATTATGCTCTTTGTAGGTTTAAATGTGTTATATACAACTCTCTTTGAGGACAACTCTATAACTCTATAAGTGTCAGTTCAACACATTTAATTTATTAGCCCCGCCCATTTATTATACCCGCACCTGGACAGTCATCCTGAGAACTACCGACTGATGTTTTACTGATGAGAAAGCTTTGTCTGGTGAGTTTAAGTGATTTGTTTTACATATAGTGCTATGTTTGATGTTAATATTGACTGGTCTCACACCAAGCTAACGCTAACATTTGATTTCTTCAACCATACTGAAGTCAGTAAATGCTAATTCATGGGCAATTACACGTTTAACATAAGTAGGCTATTACAGTTGTTACAAGTGACGGTCAATTTAGTGCATAGCTCGATTAAGCTGTTCATGTAAACGTACTGAATGAGTCCTGATTTGCATTAAAGACCGCCTACGCTCAACAGGGGCGCTCCTACACAAGCAGTGTTTTGCCTCATTCATTCACTAAAGTCAGGGTGTAGATCAATAAATGACTAGTTGTGCGTGTGTGCCAAGTCATGACGCACACACAACAGAGTTGTTCTGGAGCAGTGGTGGAGATCTGAGACAATAAATGTTAAAATATTCTCCTGGACCCCAGATGATGTCTGGGGTTTATTTGCATACAGAGCGTGAAACTGAGATGGGATCAGGGGAAGCATTTGGAGACGCATGTTAATGTCAGGTCTGACCACAACTGATAAAGATGTTCAAGATTTTAATGCAGGGTCTGAAGAGGCCTCAGGGAGCGCATGACATTATGGAGGTCATGACCAAGCGGGGCTCAAAAACCCAGACAGGTACAGAGAGAACGCGCCTGTTATTATGGTATAAAAATACTATAAGGGCCTAAAGGCTGGAGGCCACACTGTAAGCTTGAGCTTGTTGGACAGATCAGAGTCAGCAGAGGGGGACCTTTGCCCAACCTCCAAACTATGAATTTCAGTTAGTTTAAGTTAGTTTTTTTCATTTCAGTTATGATAAATGTAGCTAAATAAAAGATGCTAACGCTAAGACCTTTACTGTGACGTAATTAGCCATACGTAGCCTTAGCTACATTGGCCTTCATTAGGGTGCACGTTTCAGAGCATCTGAACCATCCACTACAAAGAGGTGGAGGATACACAGCAGTCAGGACTCTCACTCCATTGTGAAGTCTCTTGCCACATTTTTTTTTCCCATCCAAGTTTGTTGGATGGTGGCAGTTTGTTTTACCTCAACACTTTTACGGACCACTTTCTTTTATCACACAGGTGTCAAACATGCAGGCTGGTCTAATTGTGTGGGATGAATTCACAATATGCAAATATTACGTGTAAGACATTCACTCAGTTTGTTCCCCCCAATAACAGTAACTGATATTCCTGAGCTTCACATAGTTTTAGGAAAGGTCGTGGATGTTACTTCTCAGTGAAGCTCTTAGCGTTAGCATCTTTTATTTAGCTACATTAATTATGATGACATGACCTAAAGCTAACTTAAACTAACTGAAACTGAGGCTAATCCACGTTTCCAAATTTATACTAGTTCATATGGATCAAATCGAGGAGAACTGGACTCGAGGCTTAACCTGGCCTCTTTATTTAATCATAGTTTATTTTACATGTAGTATGTAACTGAAAAAAAAATATTGGTTAGCGTTGAGAAGTGTTACATTTTAACATTTACATTTTCATGTGATATGCCAGCTGTCAAATAAATCCGCTCACTTATCTGGGAGTATAGATTATTTTTTGCCATCTTGTAAATCATCCACCCAAACAGTTCATCACTATAGTCGCCGTTCATCTCATGAAATCTTGAAAAACTTACTTAGGCCCAAACTGCTCTGACACCAGCAGGCGAAGCCTTTCTGCACCAAGTGACTCCACCAGCACCTGTCGCCATGGTTACGCTGAAAGTGCGAACCAGGAAATTGAGCCTATATTTTTAAAGCAAAGCTCTGTTGTACCTGACCGGGCTTTGAGCCAGTACAATGGCATCCACTTTAAAGGATGTCACAGTCAGTCAAGCCTAGAATTTCCTTCACCACAGGGTGGAGAGAGTAATGACCATGAAGACGAGGGGAGGGCCTGACAGACAAGGTCGCCACAAAAGGCACCACGGGAGTGAAGAGGTAAAGATGAAGAATGGAGGAAGAGGGCTGAGGTGAAGCAAGGACTAATGACAAGGTAGATTTACATATAAAAATTAAGATAAAATTAATTAATTTTATGCATTGGTTGAGATCTTCTACAGACACGTCGAAACAAAAGAGGACAAAACTTCCCAGACAAAAACACTGACTGACTAGCATTTTTGCAGAATGAAGTATTATCTGTATTTCACTTAGTGTCTTTCTCTCTCTCTCTCTCTCCGTCTCTCCACCTCACTGTGACCCAGTTCTGCCGCACTGCTGCACACATCATGACGTGTCCCACTGTGATCCTCCACTGGCACATCCCAGCGTGTACACATGGAGGCACACATACAGGTACCTGTTACTGGAAGGCCGACTAAAAATAAAACACGCTTAAGGTCAAAGACACTAAAGTTCTGTCAATGCAGAGCTTTTGAGGCTGTTCAGGGAGGCGAACCAGGTGATGGGTGTGGCCAGGATATACCAGGAATAACCTGTTTGCAGTGGTTCACATTCTGACAGGAACACAGGTCAATGCGTGCATGTGTGTCATCGATCTCTTCACTTTAGGTAAGAGGGCAGATTATTATCCAACTATGACTCTGCACTACTTCAGTTATTTGACAAATTAAATGTGAGACCGGTGACTAACAATTAGAAAGAGTAAAATAGCAATAAAATTAGAAATGATTAAGCACAAAGATAAACCTTATTAACTGCACACTGAACTGCTTTGTTCTGGCAGTTCAAATGAACTATCAATTCATGTAAAACATTCACTAAAAGGTCATTTGGGGATTTATAATCACACTAAAGTTACATAATAAGCTGAAAAATTGGTTGTCATTAAGAATAGGAAATAAAATGATTGACCCACTTACCCATTTTGAATGAACGTTCCTTTAATTAACGTGAATCGTATGTCCCGTTCCTCTTCTTCTTTTGGTTTATTAATGTAGTTTTCTGTCCCTTGTCTTTATTCTTCCCTGCGCCACTCGTCTTTTACCGAGTCTCCTGTCACCTGAACAAACCTGGTTCAGCCTCTTTCATTAAGTTTTACCCTCTAACCCTTCGTCTCCCCTCCCACTCTCACCGTTTGAAGCGTGTCCTCAGCTTGCAACAGTCGAATGAAACTGCTGATTTAGCACAGTGTAGCGGGACTGGGCCAAAAACCGTGCTAAAAATGGAATTTTGTGCCAGTAGACGTAGTTAATGACAAGAGAGCATGGAAGAGTGCACTATCAATATTAAGCCCAAACAAAGGACTTGGTCAACATGTGCTCTCACTACAACTGAATATATCCTAGTTTTAGACTTCACTTAGATAAAAGAAGGTATCTGACGACACTGGAGAAATATCTTTAGCGATTATCTGTTTGATTTGTCAGTAATGAAATCAGCCGTGTAGGTATGACCTGAACTCAGACTCAGACAGTAGATGCTTCAGTGATTACACACATCAACTAAACTGTCCAAAACTATTTCACATTAATTGATGTGTCATCAAAACAGGTCAAGAGTTCTCAGAGGAATTTCTGACGTTTCCCATTACTGGTATTTGTTTTATTATTATTTTCCTTCTTTACATTCTCTTCTTGTAGCCCCTCAGACATTATATCACTTTAATACAGTCTGCATGAAGTAGTTCAGTTCAGTAGACTGTCCCTCTTTACCTGGACCCCCTCTAGACTGAACACCAACCACGACTTGGCTACCCAACAGTAGCTCACGCTAACAGAGAATTTTTTTTTTTTTTTACATTATGACAGAAGTGTTATTACACCTCCAGCAGCTGCGAAGCAACAATGCTGCCAAGTTTCTGTTCATCTAACAAACAATAATCACTTTTTCTTAGCTCAATTTTTGATTTTCTACCAACTCCTGAGACGACTATTCTGCTGAGAGAAACTATGAAAGTCAGGAGAGTGAAACAACCAGCTGAAACTTAGGGAAAAGCTCAACAGATCCGACAGCAGGAACAATGATTGATGATGATGGCCATAAGTGATCTATAAGGCCTTCGTAAATGATTTACCAGTAACAAGAGCACACGCAAAAGAAAAAAAAAGTTTAAAAAAACAAAAAGTGTATTCACTCACTACACCATGATTCTGTTTTACTGGACACATCCTGTCTCAGAGAACTGTGTCTGATAATAGCTGAAGCCTTGGACAAATGAGGTCCAGAGGTGACATGTCGTCCACTCACAGCCGAGGTTTACTCATTTAAAAGATGAAGGCCTGTGGAAACTGTTGGAGTACAAAGAGTCGTGAACGAACCCAGGGAGAAAGCAGGGGTGTAAATCGTTAGCCAAAGGACAAACAGACCTTTGTACATGAGGAGACAGAAGAAACCTGCAGCCCCCTATTCTATAAAGCACACGCTTGCATAATATAATAATGCTGGACTTAATTATCAGGATTGATTAAAGGTCACTTTCATACAAGGAGACCAAAGTGGGGAAAAACAATCAGCATAAATCTGCAACCCTTGAAATCCAGACGTTTAGGCTGCAACATTACTAACATTCCTGCATAACTTTCTCTCAGCTGACTCTCTCTTCGAACATATTCAACCCGAAGAATCTCTCAGAGTCTCAAGACAAACTACTAAAACAAGGGAAACATGTAGTGATCAATACCTGGAGGAGCTGATTAAATAAACAGCAGGAAAGACAGACCAACTAAAAGACAGTCTAAAGACTGCAGGATTGAAGTAGAAATATTAATTATGCTGAGGAAATAACTTCCCTGGCTGACACCTTGCAAACACAGAGTCTGATGCAGGGCTGTAAAAGTTTAGTAAAAAGGAAATGACCGACCTGTTGGGTGCAAGAAGAAGCTTAAGACACTGAACTGTGAGAAGGGAGGGACGCCAGGATCCTCCTAGTGGCAGTGGCAGGTAATGTCACCTTTGTGGAAAATTAGAGGACCTCAGTGGCAACTTACGACACATGAATGTCAGAAATGCTCTCTCACCAGTTGAGCCAGAGTAGGTGACATATTTGACTTGTTTTCAGGGCAGGTCTGCACCTATAAATCTTCTTTATGTGAAGGTCTGTACACGTATGCAACAAACTTTCTTTTCTTCTTCATTTAATTACATCTTCCAAAGAAGTTATGCTTTTTCCCATTTGTCCTATTTGACTTTTCTAATAGTTTTTGTAGTGTTTTACAGTCATTTACAATCATAAAACAATCCTGTGTTTTATTATAATATGTGTGCAATAAATATGGTTTTAATCATTATCAACTACTATTTTAATGCGTGTAACGTTTCAGCAGCTTATTTATGAGCCTCTTTACTGAGAGAAATGTTTCCTGTCGTCATTTATGGTGGGACTGTTTGCTTGCTACTGAGGACGGAATAAAGCAGTGAGTATACTGTCCTGACTTGATGGTGTTTAATAAAGAAGATGGCTCAGCTAGAAATGGCGTTTACTCTGCACATACTCAGTAGGGCTATCTTTCTGCTGATGGAAAAAAGTGCAGCTTGGAGTCATTTTTCAACAACAACAATAATAAAAATAATTTTAACAACAACAATAATAATAATTCTGAGGAATGAAAATGATTTTTGGGGTTGTTCAACAAGTTGATTATGATATTGTGTTAATATGTCGACCTTGTACCATTTAATTTTTTTCTTGGCCAGGTGGCTGATTAAAATACACTTAGTAAATCACTCAAATCCGGTTACCATTAGAGCAATTCCCATGCAATCATCCTATGGCCTTTTGCATTCATTTTTTATATTCTTGTCCTTATTAGTGAAAACATATCATTAATTACTGTTACATATAGGTGTGTGTGTGTGTGTGTGTGTGTGTGTGTGTGTGTGTGTGACCAGTGTACATCAAGTTGTTCCTGAGTTATGAAGGCTCATGTAAAAGGATCTGGGTAAGGAGTTGAGACCGAGCCTCAGGCAGTGAAAACTCTGAGCTATGAAAATGACTGTTGAATCCTTCTGGGAGTGATGCCATACAGCTCTCAGTGCCCCCTCTAGTCAGTGGCTGCTCCTGGACTGAATGTCATCCAGTCTGGTTTCATCATAATTTTTTTTTTAAATTCATTCATTTTTTTGAAATTATTTTTTGGGGCTTTTTCTTGGCCTTTAGTGGACGGGAAAGTGGAGAGTGACAGAAAATTGGGAGGCAGAGAGAGGGGAACAACATGCAGGAAAGGCTGTTCGGTGCGGGATTGGAATTGGGGGCCGTCTGCGACGAGGACTGTTGCCTCAACACTTTGGGAGGGTGCTCTACCCGCTGGGCTGAACACCGCCCTTCATCATCATTTTTAAATGTGATTTATTATGTGTATTCTTGTGAGTTTTCAGCGTTAAATTAAAGTTTTCTTATTCAGACATTTCTGGAACATTTGGTGGGCCGTACATTTCCTGTTCACAGGGTAATATTTATACCACTTAATGGAACGAACAAGTAATCAAGGTTTTAAATGTGAAAAAAACTAGTAGACTGCATTTTGTGAGTTGAATTGTTAATTGGTTTTTATTAATTGGCATAGCATGATGGCACGGCGGGGACAGTACCTACCAGTGCCACTAGGAGGACACCGCCGTATCAGAGGGGAGTTTTAGTGGCATGAGTTATATTACAACTGAATCCAGGTTTTATCATATTTTTCCAAAGTTCTTGATTCGAGTGTGATCAGAGATGAGGAGTACTGGTTGACACAGAGCAAACCGAGCGAATAAACATGTGATTTCAAGAATCCGTGTGTGTGTCAGAGCTTGCTGAATGTGATCCTTGGTGGAGTCTCAGGCTGGAGGATCAGGGTGACTGTGGTTTCGGGGTCCTCTGAGGACGATACGCTGAGATGGAAGCTCAGCAGGATCTAGACAGAGAGGAGGGAGCAGGAAGGATGAGGGATAAAGACAGAGTGGAAGAGAGAAGGTGAGATGGACTCTTTACTCCACATTGCATGGTAACTAGTTATTTCATTAAAAAAAAAATACACTAATAAAATAATTATTACACAATGAGACGTTGGGAGTAGTCCAAAAATGGTTCTGTCCTAAAATTCAAGGTTAGAGAATATCAGTCAGTATCATATTTGACTCATCTGATAGTGTAAATGTGAGACATTAAGGGCTTTGATACACCAAGCCATCAGTGAGCATCTGTGACCTAGTGTATTCTAGTTCATATGTTGTGTCCAGCACTAGTTGGACGTTTGTCGATTCAGCCTAATCTCCAAACTGATTCTTTCACACAGGTCGTGTTAAAGTGTTAACTTCTTGGTCCAGGCACAGGCAAAGATGTCGGTTCGGTGTGCGCCTCTACACTCATCAGACACTGGTTGATTTAGTCAAATGCTGCCTCTCCCCTAAATTATACACCAGACTTTCCAAGTATCTACTATCACTCACATGCATGAGCAAAAGCTGCATCTCGTTCTCAGCAATCCTTCTCCCGACGCACTGCCTCGCCCCGAACCCAAACGCCAGGGACCGGAATCCTGTAGCTTCTGCTTTTTGGCCTTCCCCTCTGTTTTTGCTCCACCGGCTGGGATCAAAACTGAGCGGATCCTCAAACACGTCAGGATTCCTTCCCATCGGGTAAAGACAGGCCTGGACCATTGTCTGAGGGAGAGTCGGCGCTCACATACAGTCAGACTGAATGCTCACGGATGTGTTTATGCAAGAACGAGACTCACGGCCTGAACACTCACCCCAGCAGGTATGTGATAATTCTGGATAACGATGTCTTTGATTGGATACCGTTGCACTGTGATTCCCACTGGGTATAACCTGACACAAAACAAAACAGCACAGATTCATGTTTTCCATATGTTTACCATGGCTCTCAGTCTATTCCTAACACATACTCAGGGTTACCAGAATCAATTTCCATTCCTGGTACTTGAGGGGAACTCAGTTTTCCCCAAGCTCTTAATATGACTCATTTCATAGTCTGTATTGATCTGAAGAATTATGTTGGGCCTGTTCTGTGGTTAAGGATGATGTTCCTGTACGTGAAGAGAAAGTAGCTCATATGTACTGAACATGGATTCTGCATATAGTATCTATACAGTGATATCATTTTTTTATTTTTTATTTTTTTGAGTTTTACGAGCATTATAGTTTAGTTAGGACTATCTGTTGTTGACAACAATGTCAGCAAAGATTTTTAAGCTTAAATTTTAAGGCGAAAAAGATGTGACCTGATCAGTCTCCATGACAACTGAAAAAAGTGAAATGCACAGTTAAAGTCTCAGTTTTATAGTCTACAATGACGGTGCAGTCTAATGCGTGACATGGCATGGACAGAGACAACATTCAGAGATGTACTCCAATCATCCACAACATTATGACCACTGACACGTGAAGTAAATAACATCTTGTGACAATAAAATGTTCTGCTTGGGAAACTTTTGGACCTGGCATTTGTGTGGATGTTTCTTAGACATGTACCACCCACCTAGACCAGATCAGACACCCCCACCCCATAGCAATGACACTCATTGATGGCAGCAGGATACAACCTGACACAGACACACAAAAATGGCTTAGGAACAACTCAGAAAACATGATGAACAACACAAGGTGTTGACCTGGCCTCCAAATCTACTAGATCCCCAACTGACTGTTTTGGAGGCACAAAGGAGATGTACACAATATAAGGAGGGTGGTCATAATGTTATGCCTGCTCAGTGTATGTGTTCAGATACAGGTACAACAGATCGTGTGTAGAAAGACTATCTAAGCACCTGAGAACCTCTTTGACTGTGCCTTTCAGTAGCGGTGCCCCGTGCAGGGCTTTCTGGGGGTCACCACCAGCCTTTTCCCACGATGCTCTCACCTGCTGCCTAACCCTCTCCTGGACGTCCGGGTTGCGCCCCAGCTCAAAAAGAGCAAACTGCAGGGGCACAGCTGTCTGCAGGGAGGATGGGATGAGAGGTGAGACGGACTCAGGTGTACAGACAAAAGAAGACAGTCACGCACATAAAAACACACACACACCGTGTCGACACCTCCAGCCATCAGCTCGGTGATGTTGGCTTTAATGAGGTCCAGAGATAGCTGTCCTTTTGCCATGAGTTGCCCCAGAAGCCCAGTGTACTGGCATCCAGCTGCCCCAGCTGTGGGCCCTCGACCCTGAGAGGACAGGCGCTGGTAGGCCTTCTGGATCCTTGCCTCCGCTGGAGGCAAGGATGACAGAGCCAGGTGAGATGTGAGGAACGAATCTGAAAGACACTTAGACACGTGGATGAACCAGGGCTTCAGTCAGCGCTCGCAGCTCTTCCTACCATGACTGAAGATGTGGTCCCATGCAGTGGCGTGTTGGGTCCACAGGGGAGCGCCGATGTAGAGTAGCAGACGAGGGGGCAAGTAGAGGAGAGGGGGGGTGGTAGTCAGCATTCGCTCCACTGCCCAGATAAACTTCTGAGACTCCTGGGAGGGAGATGAGGAGAAGAGGCCAATACGCTCCCCGTAGATCACATGGCAACTGGCTGCATGGTGGGAGGGAGGCAGTGGGTGAAGATAAGAGACAACTACTGCAAACAAAATGAGTCGAACACAAAGGCACAAAGAGTATAATGAATTATATGTTGCCAGTTTTTCAAGGAGATAATTAAACCTCCTGACTCATCTTTTTGATGATTGTAAATTTCTGCTTTGAAGGGCTATTGAGCCCCATGGACTGAAAATAACATCTGAGTCTCTGAGAATTTATTAAGTTTTTCCAAAAAGACATTTTTTTTCCTTCACAAACAATGTTTTCTCTGAAAAACAAAATTGATATCCATATCCATGCAGAAAACCCATTTCGTTATCTGGCTCCATATGATATCTCAGAGGACCTGTCTCCACTCCACCAGACATCCATCACCTACCAGACATGCTATATTAACCACACATCAGCGTCTGGAATAGAGTTTCATGCAGGTCTATTCCTACTCCGGCTTAGCACCTGGTTTCGTTGTGCCGCAGCCCGTTAAGTGCAGAGCAACATGACTCAAAGTCATCAGCTCTCCACCTTCACGCTCATGCACACGCAGATCCAAACAAGTGAGCAGCACACTGAGTCACACAAGCATTCACACTTGTGAATGTAGCGTGTTGCAAAGGGGGACATGAAAGGAGCAGACCTGCTGGAAGAATGCAGGAGCTTTGATCATCTTTGCTGCTCTGTCTATTTTTAAAAGGTGCGTGTTCTCCTTGACCTCCTACGTCTGCAGTATGTCGAAGGCAGATATTGAGGTTTGGTTCTCATGCAAGGCGGGAACATTTTGAAACGAAAGCAGAGGCAGCAGAAGCAAGTAATATGTTCACAGGGAGAAAGCCTTTTGAAGATTTTAAAAAGGTGATGTCCCTGTAGATTGTATAATTCCTCTGACGTCAGAAGCTACGTCAGCATTTGTGACTCAATGGAAAGAGCTGACAGACAGGCTGCGTGGAAGAGTGTCAAAAGAGGGAGACTATGTTAATCCATACGATGCCCTCTGCCAGGGCGTCAAGGTTGATCATTGCTGCATGAAAATGCGACGTGACAGCTAAAGGATGGTAAATTTCCATCAGACACCAATCCTTTCACACCTCTTTTCACATAAAAGACATTTCTCCCAGATAGAAAAATGTGGCCTCATTCAGTCACGTATAGAAACATTTAAAAAAAATCAAACAACTAATGTCTCTAATCACTAGGGGTGACAACCTCTGACCTTCCAGTGCGAAGCGGAAGAGGTCAGGGCTGGGATCGATGGTAAGACTCCGACCCCTCTCCCCTCGTCGTCCCTCACGCTCCACTCTCGCTTGCAGCATCCGACAGAAATCTTTTGCCACCTCATCGAGGAGGGGGAGAAAGCGCTTCACGGCCTCACTCATCATCACCTCCTTGTTGAGCTGCAGACGGTCGGCTCTCCATTCCTCACCGTTCCTGACGGTAGAAGAGTTGGAGAAAGGAATTAAAAAGGATCAATGTATTTTCTGCTCAGTCACTGGGAGTCTATTTCTTTTTCTTTTTTTTTATCTCACACATGTGTCCCAACACCAAAGGTGCGACTCTAAGTCACTGGAGAGATATCCTGACTTTATCACTTTCCAACAACAACAACATAAAAAGGCACAGTGGCAGACAGCAGTGTATTGGCAACACAGACCGTCTATATTCATGCACCCAGGCTACTTCAGCTGCAAGTGAAAACTAATGAGGAACACGTACCTTCCACGGCTGCAAATGACTTGAGCAAAATGATAATACGAGCAGCAAAAACATGCTTCTTAAATCAAAGGAACACTGCATTGAAAATAGGGTATTAACCCCAAAATAGTACAAATAATGGGGATGAATATTCCCCACAGACGGGACGTTTGACTGCCTGAACAGATGCATGGGTAATGCACATAACAGCACAGACGTGGCACTGACTTGAGGAAGACTCCCTTGCTGTGATTGCGTATCTCTCGGTGTGTCGCCCAAGGCTGCAGAGTCATCCGTCGGGGGTGCAGGCCCTCCGACTGAAACATCTCACTTATGTCAGATGGCAGTGTGATGTTCACGCTGCTCATGGTGCCCACTTTCTCCCTGCACACGTACACACAGAGGCATAAGCATAAACACACATGTACACTGACATATTATGAAACAATCAGTACCCTGTACCTGTAGATGGGGCCGAGGGCATTGAAGCTCCTCTCCATGTGCTTGTGGAGATGTCTGAAGCGATCTTCTCTCCAGAACTTCACCAGATTGACCCAGCCGTTCCTCCCAGTGTGAGGGATCTCCTCGAAGCTCCTCACCCGTCCATCCACGCCCCTCTTCCTTAGGTCTTTAACCGCTCCTTTACCTCCTTCTAACTTGCCGTCCACCACTGTCCCTGCAGCAGTCATGCAAAAGCCCCTTTGGGCTGCGACGCCAAAAGACGCATTTCTGGACCCGCAGGCGCCCCGTGCCCTAACACACGCAGTCACACGCGTGGACATGCTGCTCATGGCCCGAACGAGACGTGTCCGTCGGTCTCATCCAGAGTTTGTGACACCCTGTTGCTGTCGTATCGCCTACGCTGATGATTTCCTCCCTCAAACGCCAACTTGCATATGCACATCCTTGAATGTGCTTTATCGCCTTGATGAACTGATACGAGTGAATGATTGATGAAAGTGGGTGTCAATGTTCAAGAGAAACACAACAGAGCCAGAATGTCAGGATGACACACACACACACCCACAGAAAAAGAGTGAGTCCAGCTGCCCAAAACAGTCTTTATTAAAAGTAACATTTTTTTGCTAATCAACATTGAACAAAAATGTCTTTCTACTTGTTGTTTCTCAGCATCATGAGACTATTTATACACACTAACCAACGCTAAGAAAGTGTCATCACGGAAAACTAGAGTCTTAAAATTTGGCTCACACACGGTACATTTGGCTTAAATACGAAGTGTCGATGTAGAACACAAATGACTGTGTGAATAGAAACAACAGGAGACATTTGTCTCATCATCATCATCATCAATCAAAATATCAAACAACAAATCACAAATAAGCACATTTTATGTTCTTCCATGACTTGTGTGAATGTGTGTTGAAGTGTGAACGTGTGACCCTGAGATTCCTTCCTTGTGTATAGATCCACAGTTGGATCTATATAGTTTTATAAAGCTGCATCAGCCCCGTAAACATGCTACAATAACCTCTATATGTATATAAATGAAGTGTCTTAGGTATAAGATCTTCCCTTTTTAACTGGTTCTATAATACATTATATTAGAATATAAGAGCAACATATTAAAACATAATGAAATGACTAGATCATGCGAACTTGTCTCACAGTATTTACTGACCCACTAATGTCAGCGTACCTGTGTGTTCATTTAAAACAGTGTAAAACAGTGTAAACCTGTGCGATTACGCATCAATCACATGATTTTACAAGGGTTCCCCTGTCTTGGCGTAGGTGTGGGCGTCGCGCTGCGTTTCGTCCCTGTGAGCAGCGTCGTGTCGAAGCTGAGGCCTTGGAAGGCGCTCAGCAAGTTGAAGCCGTCGCCCTTGGAGTTGGTTTTGGGATGAATCATTTTGGAAAGCTCGCGGGGGAGCGACACTTTGCCTCCAGCAGACTTCAGGCGGTCCGTGTCTTTGGAGTTCTTAGTGGAGAAACAGACGAGGTGGACAAAAACATTGAACATGATCGTCAAAACAAATTGTATCGGTCTACATTAGTCTCGCCAGCACAGAAATAAACATGTAAATGTTTGGTACAGATGTGACAAAGTGTGCACACATGGATAGACTCCAAACTAAAACCTAAATGTATTTTATTAAAACATTTTTAGAAGCTCATGTTTGAACCTACATCTCAACCTAAGACTGCAAACAAATGAAATATTTTTAGATAAAAGACATATATATATTTTCCAGTTATTTCATTCAATCCATTTAAATGCATTTTTTTATATTACATAAGCATTACTAATGATCTCAACCCAGAGCCTGAAAACCCCCAGGGTTCAGGGCTATAAGAATGATAAACAGGGCCCCCAGATGGTTATGACAACCATAAGCCTCTTTAAACCCATGAAGGCTGCGCAGTGCATCATCAATACTACACAATATTCTTTTCCCCTCACATGAATAGTCGTAATTATGTGTGCAACCTTGTCTGTCTCAGCCAGGACTTTATCGTAAAAGACATTTTTAGGGCATTCAGTGAATTTCTCCTGGTTAAATAAAGGCTATAAACACGTTGGAATAGCACAGAAAGCACACAAAATGACACTGTGTCTGTCAGATTACTGACATTTAATTTAGGTGTAATGATAATGGAATTTGAAATGTGTTTGAAAACGTGCAGAATATGTTAAACTGGTAATAATTCAATAGCTGTACAAAAAAAATGGCTCCATTTTTAAGTTCACAGTGTTTGCGTGTCTGCAAAGAGACATCTGTCTGACTTATACTCAGCATTTTGCTGCTCTCGCACAAACACACACACCTCAGACAGCTTGTATTTTCTCCTGAAGTGAGCCCTCATAGTCGCTCTCTCCGCGTTCTTCTGAGCATTCATTGCTTCCCGCAGCTTCCTGTAAACACAGCAGACGAACACAAATACACCTGAGTCATCGCAGACGCCGATCTGTTATGTCAGAGTTAAATAGTCCTGCAGGTGGTCATGAGTAATCAGTTTCCTATAAAAGTACAGATGTCCACTGTAGACGCCCGATAAGCACGCCTGATCTGATTAAACATAAATTCAGCAGTGGAAAATGATTCTATTACGTAGGGACTGTACACGTTTGTTGTGAATATTTCCATATCATTTTTACATTACCTTCTACTTTTAACATTTGGAAACTACATTTGACAACTTTAGCTGTTTTTTTTTTTTTTTTTCATTTTAGCAACCTAAAATGTCTGAATATAATATTTTCACTGGAAGACTGGTAATTATAAAGCTGTAATTATAGACTTAATAGTATGTGTAGCTACGCTGACTGAACCCCTTTCAGTGCATGTTCATTTCTCCATCATGAACAGCCTCAACTTGCCTCTCCTTCTCCAGGTCTGCCTGGTACGAGCGAATAATTGACGGGTCTCTGGGGTGTGCGGCCCGGACGGAGGGTGTCTTCCCAGCCGCGCTGCACCCTCTTCTGCCTCCCCCACCTCTGCCCCTCTTGTTCCTGCGTTTGGCACACAGCTTCCTCTCCTTCACCCCCGACACGCAGCCGGTCAGCTTCCTGATGGGCGTCCTCAGGGACTTTTTCACTCTCACCACAGACTCCATGACGAACAGCAGCTCTCGGGGCGAGAGGGAGCGGGCCCACCCCTACTTCCCGGACAGATGATGGGCGGATGTGTAATGGTTTTCTCCTTCGCTCATGTTGCGTTGCTCTGACGGGACAAACTCGGGATGCACAGCCTCATGTCTCACAAAAATAACTCAGGTTTGAGACCTGCCAAGGACAAGGACGGCAGTCAGACAAGGCTCCGACACACAGACTTATTAAACGCACACACCTGCTGATAAAGGTTACATACACAGCTGAAGGTTTTATCATCTAGACGGGGTTAAGGAGGTCACTGAGAGAGAAAGATGGAAACCACACAAGGACAAACAGTGACATCATCATGACATCTCCACCATGGACAATCCATCCCATCCACTACACCGAACTCTAGAGGAGTGGAGGAGCTCATTCTCCAGCAGACTGCTCCCTTTTCTAACTACTGAGCTGCTATGACCAAGCAATTTCCCTTGAGGGTCATTAAAGTCTGTCTAAGTGTAAGTCAAAACGCATTGCACAAGCTATTTTTCGTGTCATCTGTAACTATTTATTCAGACACACAATGAACTTCCTATTGACAGTTGTCTTACCCGTGCAGGTGGCCACGGTCGGCCAAAGGCTCACAGCATAAAATCCAGATAAAGCAGCGAGCCAGATGGCCTTCACCACCAGACAATCCCCGAAGCTTTCAAACCACTTGGAGAGAACAAGACAATAGAAATGGAAAATTCTCCCTGAGCTGTTGTTCCTGTGGTCCCCAGCCTTCACAGGAGAAAATTACTGTTTGCCGTTCAGGTTTCAGTCTCCTTCTTTCTTTCTTTCTTTCTTTCTTTCTTTCTTTCTTTCTTTCTTTCTTTCTTTCTTTCCTTCCTCCAACCTCGACTCCGTTCTCCACCACCCCCGTGCCCTCCTATACAGATTACCACTCGGGGCTTAATGAGGGGAATCTCGTTAGCCGTGGCAGGGAATGCACCCGGTGACTCACGTGTATGTGTAGATTTAGCTGATGTCATGTTGAGTGACACACGCAGGCATTAAAAGGCTGACACCAGCTCTGCATTTATACGCTTGTGCTCTTAAACAGCTGCATTTCCTGCAGCGTTTACTTCAGTCAGAAGAACGGACAAGTGAAGGCAACAGTAGGAGGAGTGCAGAATGAAAGCCTGTTGCCTTCCCAAATCCCCTTCATGAAGACGGATAAATAGATGAGCAACGACATGCAGTAGGGAAATGAAACAAAGAGACACCTGGATGGAGAGAGTCTGGCCTTAAACAACAGAGTTTAAGGTCACTGAGGGATTAGAGAAATGTATTGACAGCTGGATTGAAAGAGAGTGAGTGAACTCACCAAACAGAAAAACTAGAGCTGAAGTCTATTCATATGCAGATCATGTTTCTCGCCACTGGAGGAGCTGTCAATCTTTTCAACTTGTTGCCCGCAACAAATGTGCGCTGCATAAACAACAAAATCTGTATTTAAGAAGGAAACTTGCACACCTGCGCACACGCTGGCTGTGTTGTCCTGAAAATACACAGTTAGGGGGGAAGTCAACAAGCACCAGGTGAAATCATCCATCAAGAAGTCAATTGTCTCCATTCCCCAAAGCGTAGTTTCAATGAGTGAACGGCGTTATGTGACACTGAGAGGAAGAGGCACATTCCTCTCACTCACTTAATCAACATTTATGTGACCCGTGGACTCATGACATTTGGTAAATGCTGCCTTTTTTATTTGCATGGGTTTTGTGTCCCTGAGCTGCCGGTACCTGTAGGAGTGCATGCCTTATCCACTAGCTTTGCTACCAAAATTGATATTTTAATGATGCAAATTGAAATACCGGTCTTCTGATTGGTCTGCTGAACATCTAACATAGCTGAAAGCAGCATATTAGGTATAATGGCATTATAATGTTTATAGCCTCCATGTATGTCAACAAGGGACATTTGAGCTCTTATCTATAACATAGTGTGTTATTAATTATTTATATTCTTACTGTATGTAGTGCTGCTGAATGTAAAGTGAGGGCACTAATCTATATCCTTTTTCTATACTTCTCTTCATCTCTGTTTTGGTGCATTTCTGAGTTTGAATGACTCCCCACAGTGAGTTTTGAACTCTGGAGCCCACTCTTATTTCCTAGTTGATGTTAACGGAACATACACACACGTTATCCAACCCATTTAAACTCCTTCTTTCTCCCTTTTGCCCTCATACTCGTCCCCTCTGCTGGTGAGACCACTTTAACGTCTGGCAGGTGAAGAACCTTTAATGCTTTAACAGGATCACAGAGAAAAGCCACGCCCCCATCAGCTCGTGTTCAGCAACTGATCAGGGATCAGTTTACTGATCCAATGTGCAGGAGTTTACCACTGAATGGAGGTTAAAAATAAAAAATACAAAAATCAGTGATGGGAAAGGAACGGACTGACTCTGCAATTTATGACAAAGCTTTTAGATTGGGGAAAAAAAAATAAAAAATTTAGCAATTTAACACAATTCATATCCAGTGTGTGTGTGTGTGTGTGTTTGACTGTGTGTCACAGAGCTAACCTTTTGCACGACTTTCTGCATGAGAACCTGTGTGCATGTGTGCGTTAAAGTGATGCTCTGTCACGTGCTGGACACTGATCCAGCTGAGAATCCTTTAAGTGGCTCTTTTGGTGGACTTGCATGAAAGCTCTGGTTTCAGCTGACCAACTGCATCGGTCAGAGACTGTGTTGAGGTCACAGCCCAGTGAGGATTTCAGAGCAAAAAGGGCAACACGCTCATGTTAAGGAGTCAATTACTATTATCCGGTGTCTATGGACATGTGATCACGCGTGAGCCTGCAGTGTGAGTGGCACATTAACACCCATAAAGGCACAGTCGGCCACTCACCGATCGGACTTAACATTATTCACATTATGTGAATTTCATGTTTTATGAGTTGTTCCTAAACTGTTTTTGTGTACGTGTCTGTGTCAGGCTGCGTCCTGCTGGGGATGGCTGCTGCCATCAAGGAGTGTCATTGCTATGGGGTGAGGGTGTCTGGTCTGGTCTAGGTGGGTAGTACACATCTAAGTAACATCCACATGAATGCCTGGTCCAAAAGTCTCCCAGCAGAACACTGAACTGTCACAAGATGATCAGTGTTATTTGCCTCTACTGGCAGAGGTCATAATGTTGTGGCTGATCAGTGTGCAGTACATCTCTGAATTTCTAAAATGATTTTTTGAAATGTGATACAAATTTATTTATGTTTTCACAATTGCTTGATTTGCCTGTCTTGATGGTGCACCCCTACACTAATAAAAATATTAAAATAGAAATATATAATGTATTTTTGTCGATAATCTGAGTGAATGTGTCGGTGCAGAGCTTAATGCATTGACGTACTAATTAATTTAATGCTAAAATTCTTAAATGTATGACTAATTAGCATAATGGCCTAAATACATAAATTATAGCTTTAAATAAATCCAACATGGCCACCAAAGGATTCACTGTTACACGCTGTGAATGTGAAATATTTCAATACTTCAATTTCTCAAACCCCAAGAGAGATATTTAATTAGAAAGTAGCCCAAAATACTATGATTCATTCACATTTCACTGAGAACTTTTCAAACACATTATTCATTCTTTCAATATACTAATCTTAGTTTTTTTCTGGGCGTATTATACTTTGTATCTATTAAAAGGATGATTTATGATTATTTGCCTTATTATATTATTTAGGATATGAGAGGATCAGGAACATACACTCACATGATTTAATGTCCTCACTAATGCACCCAAACCCATATCAGGAGTAAGGATGGACACCCAGCTCTGAGTCTCTCTCAGCTCTTCCAAGGCTGAAGGGGAAAATGGATGAGTACACACTCTCGATCAGCCTTGTGACCATGCTGAGCTGCACTCAATCAAGATACCAGGGGTGGTTTGCGAGTCAATGGCATTTACATGAGGAGCGTGTGTGTTTGTGTGTGTGTGTGTTGGGCACTGGACTGGAACTCAGAGGCCGTAATCAAATACGAGAACTGAAGAAACTGGAAGTCAACTGAAGACGACATTCAATACAAAATTTATTAGAAAAAAACACCCGAATCATTGCTGTAAAGTGACAGAAAAAGATCACATAACTTCAGCTTTTGCTTTCATATCCTCTAAATTTTAGAGACAAATTATGATTTAAATATTTTCCTATTGGAGGGGATTCAATTGTTTTTTTTTGCAAACATTTCTCCTAAATGAATCTTATTTGACATTATAAAGAATTTTGTTTATAATTAAATGAACAATATAATATAAATGGTCTTGATTTACCTTCTCATAACTTTCAATTCCCTTCCTCACGTCAGGCTCAATCAACTGGAGGCAGATCAATGATGGCAGATCCCCATCTCCCCAAAGTAAAGGATCATGGGAAATCAAACACGGTGGAAATTACAGAGGCGAGCTTATGTGAAGTCAATGTCCTGGCAACCTGACAGCATGTTGCCTTCGGGTGTGACAGCTAAGCATGGGTCAAATGTTGATTGCTTGACAGGTTGGCTTTAACCAGAAAAGGTTCATGACAAGAAGTGGAAACAAACAAAAACAACAACAAAAAATTTTTTTTGGGGAGCCTACCGTACATTTACTGTTGTTCCCTTTTTTGACATTGTGGACAACACCAACAGGTTGACATGCATCTGCAAAGCTCCTCAACGGAGGGTGTTCGAATGTTTCAGTTTAATCAGTTCCATCTCCTCCACTGCCTCCAGTGATTAAAGCTAACCTTAAGCTAACCACCTCCGCCTCACTCACCTCAATTCAACTTTTTCTTTTGAACATACAATATCAAATAAAGTAATTTCCAACTAACTAATTAGTCAAAAATACATGATTCATTGAAAGAGAGCTAAAACACGCAAAAATACCCATATGGTCCACATAGGGTCAAGTGGCTATTCCAGGTCATCTGCTCATGTCTCGGCTGTTCCTCCAGACCTGACACTTTCCTGGATGATGCAGGGGCAGAAAAAAGGGATGGCCCAGAGCAGAGGAAAGACAGATGCGTTTTGAAGGCTCATACTCCAGCATCTTCTCCAAGAGGTCGAAAAACTGGTGGTGTTCTGTCCCATGTGATAACAAGTACTTCTGGGAAACAGAAACGCATTATATAAGGGGTGAATATAGCTCATTTTCAAATCTTGGCAACTCACCCTTAATGGTTTGCACTTGGATTTAACGTAGCGTCCAGCCTTTGAGCACTCGTTCCAATCTAGGCGGCCACGATGAAAATACCTCTGCTTTCTGAGAAGAAATATAAGACGGTGTAAAATAAGAAGAGTTTCTGTGTTTTACAGTGACAATGTATGAGAGTGCGATACCTGCTGCGCTGAATCATTCTCTGAGGAAGCGGCCCCTGTATTCTTTCCATCATTGCAAGATGCTCCGTATTGTCATGAGTCTGTGAGTAAATAAATGATCCAGTGAATATCATGCCAGCAAGCTCAGGCTCTGTCACACTGGTTACAATAAATTTGCAAAATTCCCCAAAACAAATTCACGTTGTCATTATGGGATGTTGTGTGTAGGATTTTGGGGGGAAAAAACAATTGAATCCATTTTGGAATAAGGCTGTAGACTAACAAAATGTGGAAAAAGTGAAGCGCTGTGAATGCTTTCTGGACAGACTGTACATGTATATGACCTGAAACAGTGTGAAGCCTTCATAGTATTCAAACAGGATACAGCCGATACTCCACACATCACACGGGTGACTCCAGCCCAACTCTGTTGGAGAGGGAAAAGCTCCGTAAGCAACCAGACAAGAATGACAGCTCCTGGTAACTCTCCAGGCTAAATCAACATCTCTCACCCAGTATGACCTCTGGGGCTCGGTAGTGACGTGTAGAGATGACGACGGAGTGGTGCTCGTGGTCAAAGGTAGCGCTGCCAAAGTCAACAAGACGCACTGTGGTGTCGTTTATTCTCCTTTCATTGCACTTCTGAATGAAAGAGAAACAGAAACACTGAGAAGTCTCTCCTAATTATCGCTTTCTAATGAAAGGATAGTTTATTTCTCATTTTTATATTTCTGGTCACACCAACACTCAGTCAGTAAACATGTAATGGCTGTGAACACAGAAACTGAAAGAGAAAAAAATTGAGCTACATGTGTTGTAAACAAGCCAACTTTAGTCAGGTCTGTACGATACACTGCATAAACATATAATAAAGATATATATTTATATACCTTTATAAAGTCCTGGTAGGGTGGTAAAAAAATGTTAATGTTAAACTACTACTGGCAGATGTTAGCATAGCTGGGATAAAGAAACTCTATCAAAACAAGCATGACATGTTGTCTTTATACCACGGCGTTTGTACGGATTAGATTCTGGTACATTGTAGCAGATTTCTACTAATGGTCAGCGACGCTCAGCTAACAGTAGACAGGGAAAACAACATCAAACTAATGCTAGCCATTCTTCAAGGCCATGTCAATCCATAACAGCCTCTTGCCCTTGCGCTATTCACAACCTCATAAACAGAGTTGTTTGGAAATGTCTGTGCTTGTTGACAATTTCAGAAATGGCAAAGGTAGATTGAAATGGAGAGTGAGTTTGTGTGTATGACATGGGAAGCCATGTAGAAAAAATGTTTGCTACTCAGTTGTTAACATAACATGAACAGTCGTGCTGAAGTCTGGTATACATTGAGGCTAACACTTTAGCATGCTAACGACTGGTAACTCAGCGCAGGAAATGCAAAGGCATGATGAAAGAATGATGCTGTGTATTTCTCCACAAACACAGCTACATTTGAAGGCAGCAACAACATATGGTAACGTAGTTGAAGGGTTTCCTTTTGAATTTTCTAAAATGTCTGTTGAAAATGTTGATATTCCAGACAGTCTCAACCTTTTCCTACAGTCGTTAGCGGGCTAACATGTTAGCCTCAAAGGCTTCTGGACAGCAACAGTCGTCTAGCTGTGGTGTATAATCTGATAATTATTTTTCAATTGTTCATTTATTTACTGCAGTTGACCTATTTTTGTGATGGTGCTTCGTCACATGTTCTAATGCTACATCATCCACAAGTTCCATTTGAAGGCAACAAAAGTAGAGTAGTTCAAATTTTCATTGTAGTTGCACAAACTGCAAATAGAAAATAACCACACACAAAAACAAAATGGAATAAAATGTGATATCCCATGAAGAAAGCATTTTTTTTTTTTTTTTTTAACATTAACACCTCAAAGATGCTACATATGGTCCCACTGAGGTCAACAAACACAGCGTGCAGTCATCCTGAATAAATATACGCACTCAAAGGGAATAAAAGTGGGTGGCTGGCTCACTGTACTGTTGAGACACATTTGCATGAAAATAGACACCCACAAAATAAATCTCCCGGGTTCTGTTGTCATTAATCCCTGCTCATTTAACATCACGATTTCCTTACAACCCCGACGGCCCCCAGCCTCCACGCCTGCAGTTGTTCCTGACCTTCTCTGTGTTGTAAATGAGGGAATAGTCTGAGTTGACAAAGAGGATGTTCTCAGGCTTCAGGTCGGTGTGAGTCAGCTTGTTGTCATGGAGAACTGCAGAAGAGACGGAGTGAGGGGGAGAGGATAGAGAAAGTAAACAGAGATTCATCAGGAGTCGACGCCCTCCTCTGGTCAGATTTTATTTATTGGTACAACAGTTGGACGTCACGTTAAGCCAGAGACAAAATTAAATGTTAGTGGGAGACATAGTGGAAAATTACACATATCAGAGACCTTTAATGAAAACTCTTGCTTAATTGAACAGAATGAGATTATTGTAACGTGTTGTCATTTTAATGTTGTGTTTGTGTAGGCAAACAAAACAGGACCACGTTTTCACTGAATGTTGGAAAATATACTTATTAGAGACTCTTCAGTCCCAAACATATGTTTTTTCTGAAATCACTTTTGTAGCGTATAGTACATTTTACTGCCCACCATTTTTATTCGACTGTTCAAACTGTGTGTTGGTATTTGTATCTTTCTAGTGTTTCCTTAACTCAAGTGTGGGATAGCGTTTCCTCACTGTTCTTAATGACTCAGTGTTTTTGAATCTGCATTTGTGTGTGTATGTGTATGTGTGCTTACATATGTGTGTGGTCTCTTGAATCTATTGTTGTTTTTTAGTTTTTATGTAAAGCACCTTGGGCTGCATCTTTTGTATGAAAAGTGCTCTATAAATACAGTTTGATTGGTTGATTGATTGATTGATTGATTGATTGATTGATTGATTGACTGATTGATTGACTGTGGTTATGATACGGGAATTCATGACGCTTGCTTTTCAAGTGATAACATCAGGCATACGTCATGGGGACACTGCTGGTAGACAACCATTGGTGTCTAGAGGCCACCATTAACAGATAATCAACTTACTAAGTTGATGCAGGACATGTGCAGGTTTAGTTAAAGAATAAGGCTGTTGAAGGCTATCAAGATGTTCCTCAGACAGGTTATAAAATCAAAACTCTACAACTTCTTTGCAATATATTACCGAACCATTTATCTTTCCCATTTCTGAAAATGTCAGTAAACAACTTAAGGAATTAAGGAAGAAATAGAAGTGTTTTTGTGAATTAATGGAGTCAAAGTGAAGTTGACATCTGACCTTTGGGATATGAAATATCATCATCTCGTCATTTTATTAGACTAGACATTTGTGTCCAATAATACTATTGTCTGTATGTCTGAGAACATGTTGTGTGAGGAGACAATGACCTTTGACCTTTCTTTCTAGGACAGACAGACGGCCTGAAAACGCCTTCTATCATCTTCAGGTAACAGACGCCTTCTAAATATGTTGCTTGCTGTGGGACAGCTGTGAATAATCTGCTTAACGTCGTCACTGACGCTGATTCAGAGGCACATGAGAAAAAAAAAAAGCTGCTGCACAGCTGGTGTGATACACACTGGACTCACAGCTGACGGCGTGGCAGATCTGGTGGGCCATGTGTCGGATCTGGTTTATTGGATAGGGCAGGAAGTTGTTTGACTTCAAGAAATCAAAGGTGCTGAGAGACAGCAGCTCGAAAGAGATGCACACGTGGCCGTAGTAGTTAAACCAGTCGAGCATCTGCACGCAGTAACTGATGCGGAGACAAACACAGAGGGTGAAATGTTACGTGAGTCGGGAAACGGGTACACCTCAAAAATGACCAGAATCCCAAACAACTCACTTCTTGTTGTGGGGATCTTTCTCACTGATCTTCTCCAGCACCTGGATTTCTAGCTTGGCTGCTTCTCTGTACTTCTCCAGGTTCTTGATGATCTTCAGCGCGATATGACTTCCTCCTCTGTGTGTTAAGTTACCGCGTTTTAAAGTAACAACGCGTGCATATTAGTGCAGCCTTGATTTTTTTAGGTGAAATAGTTACCTGCCGTGGTCCAAACACTGCACCACTTTCCCAAAGGTCCCCTCCCCTAAAGTGTCGACTATCTCATCTGTAAGACAGATTGGGATCGAATCAAAGCTGGAGCGTTTTACGGAGGATTCTTACTCTTCCAGCTGTACTCACATCTGTCCTCGAGGACGTCCCCGCTCTCGTAGATCAGGTGACCATTTTCAGTGTCCCTCTCTTTGTCGGCGGTGGCGGCCTCACTGCTGCCGCGCTGTAAACCAGCCGCATTCACAAGATAGGTGGAACAACAACAACAAAAAAAAGAGCCTGCCGCTTTCACTGTCATCACGCTCCAACTAAAAACACACTGAGTAACATCTGACCTCTAGACCCAAAAGGGCAAAGTTCACCGGCTGAACACATGCACCTGACTGACACCGATGCATCAAACCTGTTGTAAATGCACACACGGCTTCACGCTCTTCCACAAACCTGCAAAATGCAGCCGCAGTAAAAGCGTTGCGGTGACCTGAGAGCGTTGTGAAGGAGGTTAATAAGAAATGTCAAGTGACTTCTGGCCTCTTTGGAGCTGAGGCTCTATTTCCATCCACTGTTATTAATATCAGAAGCACAGCGTGTGTGTAGGTGAAGGGATACTCGGCGCAGGACGCCAGGGCCACCAAATCAGCACCGACACATATAAACATATCTGCACGTATATAGGGCGCGCGGGAATGAAAAACATTCAACGCGATGCATCTGCAGAACCAAGGTGAGTCACGCAGAGGCAGAAGTGGCGGAAGTGACAGCAAACGCATGCACGGGACATGCAGATACTCACAGAGAGGCAGAGGCAAATGCAATCCAGAAACCCCTTATAAAGAGAGCACAGCTCTGTCTTTCCCATTCTAAAGCAGTGCAGGTCTCCTCAGAGGAAGGATGAGCTGGAGTAGAAGAGGAGTGGATGGAGAGATGTTGGCGCAGAGGTGAAGGAGAGATGCAGGTGAAGCGGCAGCAGAGACACTAGACCACGAGGAGTGTAGCGCACAGAGGATGGGACAATAAATGTTAAAGCAGCGGCACACACACAAAAAATAGAGGACATGGAGTCGAATCAAAAAGAAACAGCCCGCGGCTTTGTCAGCAGAAACCAGGAGCGGAAGGACACACACACAGAGAAGAAAACAACAAAGTAAAAAAAAAAATAACAAAATATCAAACAGTGGGAAAGTGAAGAGGACAAGTGAAACACAGACAAACACAGAGAGCAAGAGACAGGACTGAGACGAAGAGACAGGGAGCGAGCTAGCTGAGACAGACGCTAATAATAAACTTTGGTCACAACCCCCTGAGAAAGTCTTTAGAGGAGAATCAAGATGTGGGTGAGAGGAGGAGGAGGAGGAGGGGGAGGAGGGGGGGGGAGAGATCTAGTTTCACTCAACTTACTTGCTCTCCTCCTTGCACCTCCTTAACCCCTGTAGCATGTTTTGCCACACCTGTCCTGCCCTACATGCTGCGGATGTCTTTCAATATACAGTGCGTGCTTTCTTTACAGAAATAACCAACAAAGCTCCTTCAAAGTTTTTATTTCGCAGCTCAAGTGCAAAAGAACACTTTACTAAACAGAGGCTACGCAGGCGAGTTCATTAAAAACTACCGTTAAATATTCATTAGAAGTGTTATAAAGTTCATATAACCTGTTGGTCACAATTAGCAACAAGGAACAATGATGCAAACACTGTTTAAATTAGTAAAAACTCCACAAAATGTCTTTAAAAAACATAGATCATTTCTAACAAGGCAACTACACAGAGTAATAACAAATTTTACGAAATGATTACTGACAAAACGTTTAACTTCTACGACTGTTTTGCGTTCAAATGCAGATTTCATCTGTCTGGCTGTGAACACAGAACGGCTCGTAGGTGCTTGAATTGTTGTGTTACAAAGTCAGTTCTTCAAAGTTGGAACCAGGAAGTATGATGATGTCGCCATAAGGTACGTCCTGCTGCGCGCGCATCGTCCTGGCCGATAAACACTCTAAACACACAGGGACAAAGTCAGAAGTCAGTAACTTCCAATAAGACGTGTGAAGAAACGTGCGACAGTCTACGTTTGTCTAAGTTTGAAATGATGCATTTATTAAAACCCAGTGACACCGTTTTTTTTTTTCAGAGACTTAATTGAGGTTTCTTAGTCAGACGTCGTTACTCTGGGCTCACATATTGATTTAAGAGCTTCCTCCGGTGTTGATGCTTTAACATTAACACGATTTCAACGTGACTGATGGGCCGAAGAGACGAGGAGCGAAGCGGCAGCCTCTCACCCAGCAGCTTCTGAAAAATGTTGCTGACAGTCCGGCTGTCGGCGTCAGGCGGCAAAAGAGACTGAAAAATAACAGGCGGCGTCTCACCCTCGTCCAGCTCTGGCAGCGTCCTGGACACACACAAACACGTGACTGTGAGCGCCAATCTGCAAATCAAAATGCATGCAAAACCGTGGAAATGCTCCATTCCGGTGTCCGAGCTGCCAATGCTAATGCTAATTACTCAGGAGTCTCTGATGGTGCTTGTCCGGGCAGCTCATCCAGCACCTCTGGGATGTCGGGTAGAGTAGAGACAGACCTGGAGACGATGGACCTGCGAGAAAAAAAATGTGCACAGGCATTAAAGATTTGACCTACGCATTCATAGACACATCTCCCTGCTACCCACCCTTCTCTCTCAGATGTTGGCATGGGGGAGATCTCTCGAGACGCCTCCCTTTGGTCAGAGACCTCCAGTGGCAGTGTACCGTGGGCTGAATGGACACACATACAGAGGACTTTAGAGGACGTTTTATTCCCTCGTATCCGTTCCCCGGAGGCTCGTCCAAACCCTTAACCACAAGTGAAACATGCCAGAACCGACCTCTGACCTCAGCGAATGCGTTGGGTCGCACAGTGCAAACACACTGATGAAGACTCTTAAACACAAACAAGCAGCTTCCTGTTTAAATCCAAGCTTTGTTTCTGCTTGTTTGGTGCAATTGCGTCAGCGTTCTGATCTGCAGACGACATTTTACCTGAAATATCATGAAACATCTCTTCTTCTGCCATTTCTCTCTGGACCTGTAATCACACACGGACACACGACATCAGTTTACTCCAGGAAAAAGGCTTCGCAGACATCAACCTCGTCACAGGACAAACAAGCGCTTCCCCACACCTCCTGGGGGCTGAGCCCGAGTCTCTCCTCCTCTCTTTCAGCCTCCTCCACCGTCTCTGGCTGTCCGTCCCTCTCAGAGTCAGTGGACTCGGGCCCTCTGTCCCCGGGCTGCAGGTCTGAGCCTGAGAGAGGTGTGATGGTCGCGGCCGGTCTCCATAGAGACTCAATCTCCTCCGGCAAGGCTGCTGGGGAAAATAGCTTTGTGGTTTATTTTTGAAAAGGTTACTCGAGTCACGTCTTTTAATAGAGCGGTGGCTGCAGCTGAATGTGAGAAGTGCGGGGAAAAAATATAATTTGTGTTGCACAGTTAGTCACATGTTAGACGGCATGAAAAAAAAAAAAAACTACAAAAGACGAGAAGCTTCAGTCACATCGGTCACATCACCAGGCTGCATTTCACAGGAAGTCAAGGAGAACGTAGCTCTGCATTTATTGGGAAATGTTATTAACTTCAGCCTCCCGAGAGGACACCTGAAAACGCCAGCTGGTGTTTTTTGTGCGCGCGTGTTTACTCGTTCACTGACAGTTGCAGGGGTTGTTGAAGAGATCGGCGGCAGGAGGAAGCCTTCGAGAAGGAGGCAGGGTGAGGGGAGGCCGCCTGGTCTCGGTCAGGGGGTTGTCGATCTGCTCCTGCAGGGCCTCCTGGGAGAGCTGCGTCTCCGGGTCAAAGAAGATCAGCTGCCTCCTCCTCCTCCTCCTGGTCCTCGGTTGTGGAGGAGGAATATCCTGGTGGTGAAAGGAGTGTGGAAAATAAATAAACCTTTGTATTTGTGTTTGCAAATACGCAACTGATACATTTATGAAATCTTAGAGACATTTTTGTGCCTCTACTAATATAAATATAAAAAGATATTCATTAATAATTTATGAATTATTTCCAGAAATGCGTCACAAACACCAGCACCTCTAACTCCAGATCTCTTAGACGTCTTTGACGTTCCTCCGCGACAGAGGGCGGGGAGGGGAGGCCGGGGACGGACACGGGGGTGAGCTGATCTGTCGGGGGTCCGGGCCTCTCTGTGGGAAGTCCTGACTCTTCCTGCGGCAGCAACGTGGCGTCTTCAGCGGAGGTGGCGGTGGGCTGCAATCTGACACAAAAAAACACAGTCAGCTGACGTGCGCGTGCTCGTGTTGGTGTTTCCGTGGACGTGAGTGTGGATGAGCTACTCCAGAGTGGATCCTGGGAGCTCCCTCGTTCCCTCCTCTTGCCCCAGGTCGTGCTCTCCTCTTTCCATTTCCGGCTCTCTCTCTGGCTCTGATGGTGCCACTTCTTCTTGTCTCGGTGGCTCCACGTCTCCTGTTAGAAACGGTTAAAGGAAAACAAAAGCAAAAAAAAATGTGTCCGTCCTCTCTTGCTGTTGGCCATGTGGATAAGAAGCTCTTGGTTTTTACCACACACCTTCAGGGAAGTGATCTGTTTGGGCCAAGAGGAAGTCCACAATGTCCGGATGCTGCATAGCAAGTTCTTCGCCCTCAAACTATCGGTGATGAAAACACCAAGGAATGGACGGAAAGATGAGAAACTGGACTCAAACATTCACGTCAAAACGCGTGTTTGTTTCCATGATGTACCTCTGCAACGGGGATGGCAACAGGCTCCGTCTCCCTCAGAGTGATGGTGTCCGGTGATGCGGTAATGCCTGTGGAAAATAAAATGGATGGCATTAATAAAAGTTCAATGAGGCCAGCCGGAGAGGATATGACTAATCAAGCACAAATTAAAGTGCTTTCCATCGTCTACGCTTCCTGACTCTGTGGTATCGGCCTCTGCCAATTAAGAGGATGTTGTTGAAGGCGGTCTGCTCTGCCCTGACCCAGCCGATCCCTTGCGTTCCACTCGGCGTTTCTGCATGGATTAGCAATCTGAGCTCTGTTCTGTGTGTATCACTGCACCGAGGGGGACATCAAACTCAGTCAGAGAGGGGTCAAAGCTGACTCCAAATCACGGGGCAGCCGGAATGGATATTCATTCATTCATTCATTCATTCATTCATTCATTCATACAGAAACACGAACTTAACCTTTCCCCAAGCCCTAATAAAGAATTTAGAATAAACTAAGATCATTTAAAATTTCTCTTTTTGAGCTCTTTCTACATTGAGAAGGCCGCGGGCATGTCCCACAGCTCAGAACAAGAAGTCATGCAGTCAGTCTGTGATGAGTGAGAATGCGTCCCTCAGTTCAAATTTGCCCTGTCAGTCCGTGGTTCCTACACAGCTTCAGACAGCCTCATCCTTCTGTGTACACAGGCAGTGACGACGGGAGCGAAGCAGCATCGGATGCACATACACAGTTGTGTTCCAAACCCTTTTCCCTGCCCTGTTTTACCAGCTGCAGGTCTCTTAAAGAGGACAGTTTTCTTGTGACATCTTCTGCTCCGCTGTCCCTCCTCCAGGGTGCAGGGTCAGACCACGGACGTGCACTTCCTGCTTTCGTAAAGTGGGGTGACGACAACCTTCTTGACCTCAGTGTCTCTTAAATGAAGGAACTCATTATTGGTTTTAGGAAAAATGTGACAGATACCTGAGCAGGCAGGATTCATGGTGTAGAGATTATAAATTCTTATAAATATATGGGTGCAGTTATTTTTGTTTTACAGTTTCTCAGCTGAGGTTTGAAATTAACTCTGAGTCAGTGGACACACGTGCCATTAATTCCTTTGGTATCTACAAATCTATACTTAGAGCCTTCTAAGTATAGACTCAGCGCCCTCTTACATTTTCTTTTATTTGTTGGTTTGGTAACATAAGAGTGAAGCACCAGAAATGTTTAAATATTATTCTGAAAGTCTGCTCCAAAATGATTTGGTATCCACATGTCTTTGGGAGAAACGTGTCTGATGAACCAACACCACTCTAGGAAATGAATTTGTTCTTATGCCATCTGGTCGGGGCTATTTGAGACAAACCGTTACGCAAGATCATTTATTCCTTCAGCTATTACGCTGCACTTTAGAGAGAATGGCTGTGTGTAATTCATTCATCTGTTTATTCAGGCAGTTATTTGTTACTCATCTTTTAACTTGGCACTTTTTTTTTTATTAATATGTGTTTCTAATAAGCACATATTACCCTTTATTCTGGGCTGTTCTTTTTATTTTTATCTTTTTATTTTATTTTCTATCTTTTTAAAAAATGTGTATTCCCTTTTATTACTATTTGATTACTCTGTATTTTGCTTTGTGCCTTGTATTAAATGTACTTGAACCCAGGCTGTATTATGCTTCTCCCGCTGCACATTATTGTTGTGTGAATGGTTATAGATGGTGGACTGTAGTGACTGAATTGCCCTTCGGGGATTAATAAAGCTTCCTGTATTCTGTGACCAGGTTATCATTCTAAAGCTGTGTTGAACATGCTGCTGTTATTTGGCCATATGCACTGATGTAGCCTCGGTTATAGGCAACCATGAGTCTGATGAGTTTGTCAATATAGTTGGGAGGGAGAGCTGATCGAAGCACCTGCCTGATGCTAAAAGGGATGCACGCAAAATACCTGCGAGCCAATTCTGATAGATAGAGAATATTATCTTGCGTGTTGGATGCAGTCGTCTGGGCCTCCTTTTCGAGAGTCTTGCTTATTATTTTTTTTGACAATGCACTAATTTTACTGCTGCACCGACCCAGTGGCCTTATGAGATCATTAGTTTCATGTCATTACAGCACGTTGAGCTGCCTTACTGCTTTCTAGAGAAACGGGAGAAGCAGCAGCAGCAGCAGCAGCATCGGCATCGGCATCAGCAGCAGCAGCAGTAGAGGCTGGACTGGTCGCTTCAGGATGCTCAGGAGACTCCTCCCTCTGATACTCCCGACTCATCTGAGAAACAAAGTATGAACAACTCTTCACATGATTTTCAGCTTTATCTTTGCTCAGACACATCTCCTGTCATTCTTTGGTTGTTTGCCACCTCTGCCAGGGTACCAGGGCTGGGCATGGGTTCTTGAAGGTGCATCAGTCCAAAGAAAGGGTCAGGAGCTCCCTCTGCCTCCTCCTGTAGAGACAGAGCATCTGGCAGGACCGGAGCTTGTCTGGAAGAAAACAGGAGGCCCAGCAGCAGGGAACGGTGTTATCTTGCGCTAGTACATGCAGGTGGACGTGTTAAGCACCTGTTCTCACCTGCTCTGGACATCCATATCAATTTGCTGTGAAGTCCTCTGCTTCACCAGCTGGCCCACCATGGACTGAAGCTCCTCTAGAGGGAGACAAGTTCAGCATCAGGACCAACACACCCGTCTCACCTCTGTGGAGCCTGCGAAAGCGTCCTTACCCAGGAGGATAACACACTGTCGGTGGTAGACCACGACGACGCCGTACTGGAGCTGAGAGGACAGGTAGAGGGAGAAGCGAGGTCGCGGCAGACCTGGCAGAGGCGGCGGGACCTGCTCCAGCACGTAGTTCATGATGTCGTCGCTGGACAGGGATTGGTTTTATTGTCACAGTCAGAAATTTATGATCAATGATGACTTGAAGAGCTACTTACCAGGTGCTTTTAACGTTGACTTTCAGGAAGTCCCGTCGAGGGACTCTGATGCCTTTTGTAGCCACCAGCCTGAAACGGGCAAAGAGCACTGAGGGAGTCGTGTTTTATCGAGGCTCAGAAGACTAAAGTGGGACTGGAGAATTTATGAGCCCCAAGTGCAGAACAAGTGCAGACAAGAATGCAATGGACCAGCATGCTGCAGCTAAACCCACAAATATGTTAGTCACACTATTAAAACTACAGTAAAACTGAGCAACATACAGTAAATGTCTGGATATAGAAAATATTCTGATAGATCACTTTTCTGTGGCTTGTTTATGGTTATGATCTAGGTCCTTAAGCATCCTCATGACTTGTTACAGCATACACATACACAACACTTTCATAGCAGCAACATGACTAAGGATACTATCCCATCATATTACAGCTCAGACCAGTCTGTCCTATCTGGATCTAAGTGCTGGAAGTGAGTGTGGTTCTGCTTTTTTTTACATTTTATTTTTTAAAAATGATTTTTTTTTTTTAATGTATTATTCAAAGCTGTTTCATAAACCAGGAGATCAAAGCTTCATACTTTTTGTTTTGTCTTCAGTGTTTTTATTCATCTGGTGCACCTGCACTTCCCGCCATGTTTTTTTTTTTTTCTGTTACATATTTAACCACGTCTTTAAATGTTGGATATGCGGATATATGTGAAAATATGCATAAATTGACTATAATAGAATAGAATCTGAAGAAGTAGCTTGAACAAGTTTAAGACAACGTTAAGTGATAAACAGGGACATCGCGCACCTCTACCAGACTCCAGGAATACGGGGGACCAATAAAAAACAGCTTTTCAACGACTTGAACGATGTTCCCCGTGGTTTTAAGAGGACATAACAGAATATATGTCTCCACTTAACTGAGCCTGGACGTCTTCGTAGCGCGTTTGTGAATACTGAGAGGACGATTTTTTATAATGAATTTAATGTGACAAAAACCCCGTGTTTAAGTCGGGTCTCTACAACGATGTCTAAGAAAGGTTTCTAATAAATTACCACCGCTATCCGTCGTAATTTTAATTATGTCCAGCTACCACTGACAATAAAATGAATTAGCATTATAGATTAAAGCGTTTTTTTTTTTTTTTTTTTTTACTCACCAGATAGTAGAAAAACATCCTGTGTGGCGCTTTAAAACTTGCGGGTAGTAAAACATGCGTGCAGAGGATCAGAAAACCGATAAAATAGCTGATGAAATAAGACGGTTTCTGGTCTATATCAGAGCCGGTTTAATTCACGGTGCGACTGAACATGAATGTTTATGTTTGTAAGAGGGTGAAGCTGATTGGTCAGTCCCACTCTGAGCAAATACAAGCCTCACATTTTAAATAACACGCAAAACTTGTGTCAGTAAATTAATTCAAATACAAAAATAAGCCCAGTGGTATATAAAAAAAAATCAGTTTATACTTTATTGGGTTGATTGACACTTATTTGAAAGGTTTGTCTTTTCCCAGATGTTTGGTCGATTCACAGAAATTCAACTTCATTCAGACGTGAAAACACAGAACATAAAATAAACCAGGAAACAAACTCATACAAAAAAAAAGGCAAACAAAACTATAATTAAATGTATAGTACAGCTTAACAAAACAAAGGTACAGTACTAAAAGAACTCTTTGTAACTTCCTACAGATACAGTAGAGGCCCAGCTGGCTCACAGTAGTCTTCCTCTGCACTCGGTGGATCCGCAGCAGCAGAGCAAAACTTTACCCTCCACGCTGCCCACCTCATAGTTATAGTCCCAGGTCAGCTCGGTGCCGGCCCGGATCCGCCTGCACAAAGACAAGCAGGTAAATCAACAAGAGAGCATGTTAACACAGAGACAATCTAGAGACACGAGTCCGTGCGGAAAGCTGATCCTCTCCTGGAAAAGCAACTGCACACAATGGACATGTAAAAGAAGTGTTGTGATTATAGATTATAGAGAAGTGTTTTAAGCACTACAAATCACTGTGCTGGTTCACATGTGTGATTAAATATGTGGATCCTATCTATTTTTTCCCCTTGCCACTTTAAACAACACATACTCACATGTGCAGCCTGTTGCACTCAATGTCCTGAGATGGTTTAAAAACACAATGATATTAAAAGATCTGTGAACTCACTTGCTAGCAAAGAAAGCAACCCATGGGAACCTCAAGTCGTGTGTGTCCACAAACACATTCTGGACGAAAAGGTTAGGACTACAGCTGTGCTGTATCAGAGAAAGATAACAGAGACAATATAAGAACCAAACAGTAGCATTTCAGCGACGTACAACGGATGTAGTGAAATATTCAGTGCAGCGTTTCGTACGTTGAGGTATCGGCCCAGGTTTCCTTCCACCTTGGCATCAATGATGTAACAGGACTCTTCACCATCAAAGAACAGGCGGGTGTTTTTGGAAGCGTTTTCTCCACCTCCTCCACTCTGCCCCTGTGGTCCACTTTTTCCTCCCTGAGCCCCCGGCCCCCCCATGCCTCCAGGGGCACCTGTTTTCACCATCAGACCGTGGCTGGTTTTCAGGGCAATGCCACGAGTAGATTTCACTGCTACCTGCTTTTTAGTCACACCTGAGTGAGAAAAGCAAGAAAAAACAAGAAAATAATGAGAAAATTATCAAAGCAACATGGTTGTGATGAATGTGGTGGTTTCCTCGGCTACACCGTTTACCTGTAGTGACTTTCTCTCTCTCCTTGTTGTCTTCAGACCCTGAGCTAATGGTCTGAACATCATCACTGTCAGACAGAGTCATCACATCCTGCTTCTTTCCCATTTCAGTCTTTGTTTGACTGCAAAAGATTTAAAGCAAATTAATCTCTTAAGAGCAATGTGGTGTTTGGTGATGTTACTGATCTATGAATTACAATTACATAAAACATGTTTATTTTTTAACACACCTCTTGCTCTCTCCAGTTTCCTGTGACAGAAAATAGACAAGTAAAGATTATTTGTTTTTTTTTATTATCATCCAAATCACCTTGAATTAAAGAAAGTCACCTTTTACCATTATACTAGTAACACATTTTCATCTCTGTGTAAGGTAGCTTGGTTACTCTGGACAGAACACGCTTTCCTCCCTGTATCACTAATGAACGTCTCAGTGCCATGAAACATTAGTCTTGCTCTGGATTTTCTTTACTCACCTTCTTCAGGCCCTGGCTTGTTAGCCAGGAAGCCACTTTACTTTTACCCGTCTCCTCCGGCATGGATGGCGGCTTCTCACTGTCAGTTCCTGGGGTATTCAATCCATCTTTACTATCCTGACTCCCTAAGGCAAGAGTGAGGAGACAACACGGTTTTTCAAACCAAGCTAACACTGTAGTTGTTCCAAAGGAAACAGAACGAGAAAAGCTTAAATATGTTTTCCATAATTTGACAGGTGAGTCTCAGAAAGAAGTGCACTGCCAAAGTAAGCACTTAACTCTCAACTCTTTAAAAAAAAAAAAAAAGAGAGAGAAATCTGCTGTTGACTAGGCCTGCAAAATAATGATGACCTCTATGTTGAAAAGAAAAATCAGCCGCAAGCTCCCAGAGTCTCAGATGAAGTTTGATAAATGCTAATATATTATAATCAAGTCGAACCAAATAAAAACTGAAGTGAGGCAGATTCTCTTAAGTATTCTGGCATTAACATTTCCATTTATATTCATGTTTACTAACTTTCCAAGAAAAAAAAATATATATGAGTCAACACATACAAGCTTTTACACAGATTATAATGGGCGTATCGTTGTGAACCCACTGACGCACAACTTAGAGTACAAACTTATTACTTTTAAGCTGCTGCCATATGAATGAACTAAACCTGTCCATGAACACAGGCTATTTCTATTTCTTGTAAACCGTTAAATAAAAACCCATCTTTTCCTTTGCGATGCCACCGCCTCACCTTCCTTGTTTCCCTTGACCTGCCCACGTGTGGTGTAACTCCTCCACACGGAGCTGGAGCTGAAGCAGCTTTCCTTCACGAATGTGTCGTCTGAACTGTCGCTTTCTTCGTCGCTCTTAGAGTCCTTGTCCTCGTCCTCATTGCTCTCGCCCGATGAGCTTGAGCTTTGAGCTGTGAGATACAAAAGTGAAGGACCGTGTTGAGAAGGAGAATATCAGCCGGAACCACAGAGAATCAACACAGGTCACCTTTGAGTTTGGACTCACCGTTTTTGGACAGTCGGCCCACGGTGTTAGAAGAAACTAATGCAGACGGCTGGATTTTAATCCTGGAAACGTCCACGCCGCTTCCCTCGCTATCTGAACAGTGAGCCTCGCTCTCATAGCCCTCCTTGAAGTTCTCCACACTCTCTATGTGATCCAGGTTAGCAAAATACTCATCGCCCATCTCTAGACCTTCTTTGTCCGCAAAGTCATCAGTCAAGATTTTACCTGAAAAAGTTCCAAAAATAAAAGATAGATGACATCCGTCCAAAAACAACCTAGGAAGAGGTCTGCACCTCCCTGTTCTCAAACATCTATGCCTGTCTAAGTCTGTTCCTCACCAGCATAAATGCAGACAAAAGAGCCCTTGGCCACATCATCCAGACATCGGATGCCCCAACCTTTGTTCTGGGTTTTAAAGAGTTGAAGACGGACCTGCAGGCCATGCTGCACCAGCCGATTAGTGCACATTTGAGCACAACATTTACACCTTTTATTACACTCGTAGATCCTGGGAGAGACACGGGAAGGAACATTTAGACCAAGAGCCAGACACCAAATCAGCTCTACTCAGCAGTCATTATCTTCTCATGAGGACTGATAATGAGCAAGTACATCATAAGTACGAATTGCTTTGGTTCAGTGTGTGTGCGTGTCCAATGTCTCACCCTGTGGGCAGACACTCCTCTAATCGCTTGTGCAAATATCCTGCGTTGGGGTTAACCTGTCCCCCAGGTGTACAAGCTGTAGCCTGAAGAGTCAGCTGGTGGCAAGAACATTTGGACCTGTAATCAAGATATGAAACAGATTAAGACCCAAAGACATTACTCCAGACAGTTAGCAATAAGAAAAAAAGATGAATTAGTTTCACAAACTTGTCTCGACAGCCATCGGTGCAATCACAGCCAACCAGGAAATCTGGACTGGTGTTGATAAATACTCCATCTTCAGGAATACGTTCTTTGCCTTGAAGAAAAGAAAAGATCATTAGTCTCTGAATAATTACTTAGTCCAACATCATTATTCAAAGTAGGAGCAGGTAGCACATCAGTCAGCTGTATGTGGAGGTAAACAGGAAAATAAAGGACTACAGGAGGATTAAGCAGTAACCACAGGACAGAATAAAAATGAAATTGTAAAACAACGAAGCTGATGTTTCTCATTCAAGCTACTTACTGTATTTTACATTAGGCGGAGGAGTGGTATCAATCTCATTGACGCAGGAAAGTGGGATGTCCTCCTTTCCACCAGTGATGTCTAGAATGTAATAGAACGGCCTTTGTGGCTGGAAAGGCCGATCCACGAGCACGTAGGGGTCCAGACAAAACATCTCTAAGAATATAAAGTCACAGCGCGTTTGGAAAAGGTAGTTCTGTATCTCGCTCATATTACGCAGGCAAAGTCCACACGGAGCCTTGTAGATCACATGGAAAGACATCTAAGGGGTGGAAAAAGGAACGGTTATCCGAGAAAAACGCAACAAGATCATTTTAGGTTCCCGATTTATGCTGCCGTTCATATTTACCTTGCGATTGACTTTACGTCGTCCTGTCATACGTCTAAAGTCATACAGCAAGGGCGTGAGGAGGGGGTTCTTTCCTCTGTGAATGTCCGGTTTTGGCGGTCGGACGCGATTCAAGCAGGCAGGCTGACAACTGTGTGTCAGGTAGAAGATGCGATCTGTCGGTGCGCGGTACGAGGGCTGGTGAGGGATGGTGGCCATGGTGTGGGTTATAGCAGGAGGGGCGGGAGCCAGAGAGGGCAACTGTCTCTGATACGTCTGTACCAACGTGGGTGTAGGAGTATTTGGGGGACTCAATATTCTTGCACTATGTATGGACAAACAAAGAGGAAATGACAAAGAGTGAGATTAATATGTTCTAATGTGCCTATAAACCTGAATTAGTCCATCAGATTTTTCCAGTAAACTCACCTTGGGAGGTTGCTGGAACTGGAAGCAAGTGACTGCATGACTTTAGAGGCATGTGTACCTCCCACCCCGGGAATAAATGGAGACGTACTCTTCTTTGCCATTTGATGCTTATTCCTTGAAGAAGGCAAAGAGAAGGAACAAAGTTAAGTAAATGCCACAAGTATCCAACTGCTATTACATTATATACGTCATCTTGAACTTATTACATATGGGCTCAAGAGGCATTTTAATGACAGGTGGGAACACGGCCACTTAAAGACAACCACTTGCAAATGAACTGCCCAGACTGGATGTTAACGTAAGGGTTGAACAAGCCCAGTTTAAGGTCTGGAAATACACTTTTAGTTTTAATTTAAAGGATTGAACAAGAATATCATATCACACATTTAGGAACTGCAGACATTTTTCTTTCATAGTCTTTGTTTACATTTCCAAAGCATCATAATTCTATTCTAACCAACTAATCATCTGACCATGCATATTTTTACTGCACTATATTAGAGTCGCAGAAAATTGCAAAACTGAACTGGAAAGGCACCGCAAACGTGCAGCATCATGAAAACAGTTTGGCTGGTATCATCATAGATTACATGAAGTTCTGAAACACCTCAGATCTTACTCTGACTTTTAAATGAGAAATTCTACCGTAGCTTCGTACCTTTGAACAATATAACAGTAGCAGGGTCTGTAACATATTAAGTGCGATAAACTCACTCAACACGTGGAGCCTGTGGAACACTGGTGGGCTGAGGGGTTTGTTGGGTTTGTTGAGGTTGTTGGGGCTGTGGGGGCTGCTGAGGCTGTGGACGCTGCTCCTGTTGTAGTGTGGGTGAAGGCTGGCTGGGTGGGGCCTGTGGCATTTTGACTGGGGAGGCTCCAATGTGCCCGTCACTAGTGTACTGCACTACTGGGCCTTTACTCCTTAACGCCCCTAGAGATTTAAAAAGATGTCAAGAAATACTGTCATCATGCATTTACTAGCACACATTAATGATGCATTGAAGAGGAACACTTTGTACAGGCAGTAATGGGCATCTGTGTGCGGATACACGTATGTATGTGTTTGTTGATTACCCATGTTAGGTCTTGTCCTCTGCTGGCCAGCCAGCTTCTTCTCCTGGGTGTTTGCTGTGGTCATCTTCAGATTGAACATCGGCTCCAGCCTGGTTGATCCTCTGTAGATCCACTCACTCCTCTTATCATCCTGATTAAGGGACAGATTACTCTGTTAACTGATGCTACTACTAACTTTTTGTCAAAATAGACACAAATTAAAGAAACAAAAGAAAATTGAAAACAACAGAAAACCTGTTCTGAAAAAAGAGCATGATTATACTAATGTTGTAGGTCACTGAATTAGATTTTAATCTAAAAACAGAATTCAGTCCTGTTTCTGATTAGCTATTATCCACTGACAAAAATGGAAAACATTTCATTCTACTTGTTTTCTAAATAATAAATACGTGCAGGGTTTGTACAGACGTACCAAAAACAGGATCTTGACCAAGCTGCCATCCACCTCCTCCACTTTGCTCTTCCACCATGTTCCCTCCCACTCTGTCTTGATTATCTGTCCGACCTTTAGCAACACCATCGGCCTGCTGGGATAGGCAGTGATGTACTCCTCGATGAAGTCTCGACAAGATGCATCCTCTATGTCCTCCCAAGTACGTTTTACTGCGAAAACAAGAGTAACGTCACACATTTTTAAACCAATACGCCAACAAATACGTGTTTTTGGACCACCTCAGAATCAGTTTCTTACATGGTCGACAAACAGGGAAGAGCTCAGGTAGTGTGACATATGAAGCGTAGCCATCATCAAAGAAGATCAGAAACCTGAAAGACACACAAGGACGTTAACGACGCAATGGGCAGTCAGCACGCATCTCCACATTTTTGTCCACCCACCTCATGCGGTTCTTGTTGTTTGGCATCTCTGCTACTACCCCAGCATAGAGCCACTCCTGGTTGCCGTCCTTGTACTTGGCGACTACACGAGCCCCCACGTACAGACTCTCCAGGGTCGGGTTATAGTCAAACGCCACATGATTTCCAGACAGCAGACTCTTGCCTTTATCAAACTTTACTTTATACTTGACGACACCATTTCCTAGATACAGAAAGGGGTGTGTGGCATTAAGGACACAGTAGAGACCTTAAACCTTAAAGAGAAAGAAGAAAACGCTCTGGTAACGTACCAACAGAGTTGATAGCAACCAGATCTCCTCTGTGCCACGTCTTGGTGCGTTTCTTTCCCAGAATGCTCATCCCGACTTTAAGCTCGTCTTCTGGTATTTTAGGGTTCGGCTGAGTCATTGACTGAGATGAAACTTGGGACACAAACACAGCAGGCGCCGAACCCGGAACACCTGAGGGGGAAGAGCAGTAAAACACATGAGTATCAGGTAAACTCTTTAGTCTACAGTGACAAAGCATTCACCTTGGATGTTTTCTCCCTTTACAAATGGAATCATGGTGGATATACAGTCTCCTCCAAAAGTATTGGAACAGCATGGCAAATTCCCTTGTTTTTGTTGTTCATTGAAGACATTGGAGTTTTGTCCTGCTGCATGATGAAATTTCTCCGTAAATTGGCAGACAAAATATTTCTGTACCCTTCGGAATTCATTCTGCTGTTACCGTCACCAGTTACATCATCAATAAATACAGTGGGGGAAATAAGTATTTGATCCCCTGCTGAATTTGTAAGTTTGCCCACTTCCATAGAAATGATCAGACTCTGGTTTTTATGGTTGTTTACTGGTTATGGGTATAGACAGAATATCAGTCGAAAATGCATAAAAAACACACAATCTAAAAGTTATAAATTGTTATGTATTTTATTAAGGACCTCTTTTATTAAGTATTTGATCCCCAAGCACAACACAAGTCAGTACTTTGTAGAGAAACCTTTGTTGGCAAGCACAGCGATGAGACGTTTCTTGTAGTTGGTCACCAGGTTTGCACACAGCGCAGGAGGGATTTTGGCCCATTCATCTTTACAGACAGTCTCTAAATCCTTCAAGTTTCTTGGCTGCCTCTTGGAAACTCGGAGCTTCAGCTCCCTCCACAGGTTTTCGATCGGGTTAAGGTCTGGAGACTGACTAGGCCACTCCATGACCTTAATATGCTTCTTCTTGAGCCACTCCTTTGTTGTCCTGGCAGTATGTTTTGGGTCATTGTCATGTTGGAAAACCCACCCACGAGGCATCTTCAGTGTTCTTGCTGAGGAAAGAAGGTTTTTGTCCAAGATGTTACAGTACATGGCTGCATTCATTGGCCCCATAATGCGGTGAAGTTGCCCTGTACCCTTTGCTGAAAAACAGCCCCAAAACATGATGTTTCCACCTCCATGCTTAACTGTGGGTATGGTGTTCTTTGGGTCATACTCACGTTTTTTCATCCTCCAAACACGGCGGGTCGAGTTAATGCCAAATAGCTCAACTTTGGTTTCGTCAGACCACAGCACTTTCTCCCAAGCCTTCTCTGAGTCATTTAGATGTTCACTGGCAAACTTAAGGCGGGCCTGTACATGTGCCTTCTTGAGCAGGGGGACCTTGCGGGCACTGCAAGAGTTCAATCCATAACGGCGCAGTGTGTTGCCAACTGTTTTCTTGGTGACGGAGGTCCCAACTGCTTCCAGATCATTAACAAGCTCCTGCCGTGTTGTTTTAGGCTGCTCCCTCACCTTTCTCATCATCATCCTCACTCCATGAGGCGAGATTTTGCGGGGAGCTCCAGACCGAGGACAGTTGATGGTCCTTTTATGGGTCTTCCACTTGCGAATAATGGCACCAATAGTTGTCACCTTCTCACCAAGCCTTTTGCTGATGGTTTTGTAACCTATACCAGCCTTGTGCAGGTCTACAATCTTGTCCCTGACATCTTTTGACAGCTCTTTGGTCTTGCCCATGGTGCTGTAGAAGTTGGAATGGAAGAAACTGATTCTTAGAGCAGGTGTGCTTTATATACATGACGAGTTAAGATCAGGAGTATTGGTAATTAGTTGACTGAGCACAGCTGTGTGCCACATGCGCACCAGCCAATCTGTAGGAGCCTGAATTCTAAGTGAATTGTTGGGGATCAAATACTTATTTCCCTTAATAAAATACATAACAATTTATAACTTTTAGATTGTGTGTTTTTTATGCATTTTCGATTGATATTCTGTCTATACCCATAACCAGTAAACAACCATAAAAACCAGAGTCTGATCATTTCTATGGAAGTGGGCAAACTTACAAATTCAGCAGGGGATCAAATACTTATTTCCCCCACTGTATTAATGAGCCTGTTCCAGGAGCGGCCATGCACGCCCAAGCCATGACATTACCTCCACCATGCTTCACAGATGAGCTTGTATGCTTCGGTTCATAAACAGTTCCTTTCTTTCTCCACACCTGGGCCTTTCCATCACTTTGGTAGAGATTAATCTTGGTCTCATCAGTCCTTAGGTTTGTGTTCCACAACTTTTGCAGCTCATCTCTGTGTTTCTTTGCAAATTTCAACCTGACCTTCCGATTCCTACTACTGATGATGGTTTGCATCTTTTGATGTGGCCTCTATATTTCTGCTTTTGGAGTCTTCTTCGAACAGTGGATTGTGATACAGTCACCCCTGCACTGTGGAGGTCGTTGGTGATGTCACTTACTGATGTTTTGGGGGTTTTCTTCACAGCTCTTGCAATATTTCTCTCGTGAACTACCGTTGTTTTCCTTGGCCGAACTGTTCGACGTCTGTTGCTCAGTACAGCAGTGGTTTCGTTCTTATTCAGGATGTTCCAAATTGTTGTGCTTGCTATGCCCAATGTTTGTCCAATGGCTCTGATTGATTTTCCTTCTTTTCTCAGCTGGAAAATGGCTTGCTTTTCTCCCATAGACAACTCTCTGGTCTTTATGTTGGTTTATCCTCTCTAACAAGTAATGCATACTTTATAGGTTTCAACCCATGCCAAAAAGTAGGCTAGTCATGCAGAGCTATTTAATGTTTAAACAATCCACCTTAAAGGCAACACCTAGTCAACAAGAAACACCAGTCAGTCACATGTTCCAATAGTTTTGCTAACTTGAAAAATGGGTGGGTTCAAACAAAGGGTGGTATGTCCCAAATTGTTTAAGACATCAAGATGTAAATACCAGGAAATAAAAGCTGACATTCTGAACTCTTGTCTCATACTCATATTTTGATCTTAAACCCAAATGTCTTCAGTGAACAACAAAAACAAGGGAATTTGCCTTGCTGTTCCAATACTTTTGGAGGAGACTGTACAGCTTACTATGAAAATTGTGATGAGTTCAATACTTATTTGATCTGCTCTACATTTGATATTTTCACAAGAATTTACAAAAAAAAAAATCTTTACAGTGTAAATGAAAACCTACTTCTACAAAGGAATATCCCTTCATAAAAAATGTATGATGCAAAATAGGTGATTGCACGAGTACTTATTCCCTTAAAGACTTGTGATTCTGGGTGGATAGGTATGTACCTTAGCTGCTGAAGTAGATGTCTCAGTGGCATTTGTTTTTGTCTTTGTGGTGTAACTGTAGCCAGAAATACTAATTAACCAGTGACTGGACGTTCCAGAGAAGGAATGTGTCTTTATACTAGAGCCACTTGAGACACATTCACTGCACTCAGATGATCTCCATTTCACTTATTATAAGACTACGAGCTCTAGTTGACTTCAGGTGCTCAATACTTACTTGCAATAACTTATTTTACATTATATATATTTTAAATAATTGACACTACTGTGTAGAAATCTGTTTGCTTACTTAAGACTTTTTTTCTGTAAATTATTAATAAGAAACAAATCAATATATATTGATATTGATATATCCATTTACAAAACCGATAAAAGGGGAAAAGATCCAATGGGGTGAATAGTTTTCACAGGGACGCCAACACGTAGCTCACCTGACTGAGCTGAAGACTGTGCTGTAGTGCGGACCAACGAACCAGCCGGTGAAGACCTGTTGACAATTTGGACCAGCTTTTGTACCTGCTGTGAGGTTTTCTGCAGAACTACGGAGGTCTCCTTTAACTGGCAAAACAAATGTAAAATGTATACGTCATAGTCATGTAATTGACTGTTCACAAGCCCCGACTGGACCCTGACCCCCCTGTCAGCTGAGACAGGATGAGTACAGATAAGTAAAGAGTACAGAGACAATGAATTTGTTCATCGTGCTGAAAATCATGTAAACAAATCAATTTGAATACTGGCAATGTTTAAATTAAATGTCATCAGTTAATAATTAATGATTATGAAATTCTTAATGTAAACAGGCAAAATGTGAGACACAAAAATGTTTCCAAATCGATTCATCTCAACTTCTCCGCTATCACGCTTTAAAAAAACTACACAGTTTAGTCTAAAGTTACTTTGGGGCAAAATATTTACTCCATCTCATTTTACCAGACATGGTTTTACATATGACATCAACAAGATCTTTTTCAGTTGTTTCAGACCTCAGAAAAACGTGCGAAATTTAAAGCAGATAAAGCTTTAGTGAAACACCAATGTTCAGCACATCAAACCTGCTCTGAACCAGGTACTGGGCATATTTCTTAATGAGGAGGGTTAACTGAACAGCTGATGTTGTGTTTGTTGCCCTCACCGCTGGATCTTTGCTCGGAGTAACAATCTTCTTTGGTGGAACCACTGAAGGTGAAGAACAGAAGAGAAACAGGCAACATATGAACTTATTATAATTCCCACTGAACAGTAGCACTGAGCTGTAATTCTTCTTGCACAACTTACAAAAGCCGACAGCAATGACGTCATCATCGTCATCATCATCAATCTCAATGACCTCAGAAGACAATGGGCCTCCTCCGCTGCCCTCATCTTCTGAGCTGCTCTCCCGGTACACAAGACCATTCTTACGGTAAGTCGCCTTCACCAGTTTCTCACACTCTAATATGGACCTGAATAAGAGTTGGGAGGAGAGAGGTCAGCCTATTATCATAGTAGGTCATTAAAGTCATTAATGTATAAAAAATCTGTGCTGGCTGGAAGTAAGTAGCAATAAAATGAGATGAAGTCAGGAGCAGAGCTGTCAGATGTTGACTGAGTATCTGTGTGTATGCTGCTGTTTTTGCTGTTTAAAGGCTCAAAGTAGAATGACAAATTCCACAGTAGCTAATAACACATGTAAAACCCAACATAGAGGAGTCACAGCTCTATACAAACAAACACCACTCACTGATTAGCGTCACTGAGGAGCATCTCTGTCTTCGCCTCCTCCTCCTCTTTCTGCTCCACCCATTCCTTAAGCTCTGTCAACTGAGCCTTCTTCTTCTGGACAATTTCACTCTTCTCCACAGCCTCGTCGATCCACTTCTTCAGCTCGTCCAGAGTGATTCCCAGCTCTTCCTCCAGACTGGAGTCCCAGCCTTCCACCTCCATTCTGACAAGGCAACGTGGAAAAAATGAAAGTGGCTTCATTTGGCAGTGGAGTGGCACACTCTTTTCAGTTTGCCTCTCATCCGGCCATTTGACGCCATGCCAAATAGTCACTCTACATCCAAATGATGTGTCACTATTAAATTAATTTAACCTACGCTCACTGATAAACTCACTGTGGACAAATAACAGACACAGCAACACACAGTTATACTGACAGGTGTTAAGAAGCTGGAGCACATTGGGTCTAATGTAGTTGCTCCATATATTACAAGTGAGTGTTGATCACTTCATATTTCTCTTCCTCCTTGGATATAATCAAAGTTGTGCAAATGCAAAGTTGTGAAACACAACTCACCACAATCTACAGCTGCCGGAACTATCATAAAGATAAAGGCATGATGCAACATTATTGCAAAACTGTATAGGCATATGTGAATTAAATTTAAACAAAAAGGCTGAATGAGATGACTTCCTATCTGCACCTTGATAAACCTGTTAGACTGTCAGACGCTCATTACTAATATCTTAGTATTTGGGGCCTGTATGTTCTCTCTCAACCTCACCTTCTCAATCTCAACCCGGGGCCTTTGTCAGTGGATTCTTCTCTACAGACTTTCACCAAAGGTTTCACATGCAGTCATTTCACTGGCAGTCTTCTTCTCTCATATTATTCTTATTTTCTCACCTGACGGTTTCCAGTCTTAGTCAAGTTGTAAAAACTTTGTTGGCAATAATATTTTTTAAAGAAATAATAATAACATTTACATGTTTACATATGTTTTAGCTATGTGTGTTAACGATCAGCAACAGAGTGTACACACACCTGCCAGTTCATTATGTAAACTGGTGAAAATTAATCCAAAATGATCACACAGTTAAATGATAACCTTTTTGACACCTTTGTAAAATAAACTGAATAGGTTAACAGCCATGATTTGGAGGACGACGAGTGGGCAAGCCAGTATGTAGTAGTACAGTATGGTAGCATAGTCATATATTTACAATGACTCAAAATGCTCAGCCCTAGTTTTATAACTGCTGGAAATGATGACCTGTATCGCGTTTATGCATCTGTAAATATCTCTACACTGCTACCTGTCATATAAACACAACCTCCAAAAATAATAAAAAACAAAACAAAACACTGCATCTCCAATCGTGTGTTAACACGTGCGGAGTTGCAGCACAACGGTGCATGTTCGTCTGCGGTGAAAATAATAGATTTCCAAAAGCATTACTACATGCAAACTAGTGAAGCTGATGGAGTTGACTCAGTGGGACTGGAAGGAGAGACGCTTTCCCATTTTATCCCGCCTGTATGTGTGCAGGGTGGCTTTTGTTTACACTCAGAGTGGTAGAGAGTACAGTCAACAGGGAATAAACAAACACATCAATCATTCGTGCAGATGAGATCGATAACTATATATGTTTATCTAAATAGGCTGTCGGAAGGAAATCAAGAATCGCATTTCTATTATTTAGCACAGCAAGAGACAAACTGAATCAAAATTCAGCCGGGTTACTCTAAAAACCTCTAGTTTAATCTCAGCCGAAAACGTGCCTGCTAACTTAACACCACTTTTAAAACAGAGACGTTAAACACAAACTTAAGTGTTGCTTGGTGCAGCCTAGCTCGTTAGCTTAGCAGGAGCATGGAGAACGTCTCCTCTGCTCAATGACTGATGCACAAGGTTGGAAAACAAGCAGCGCAGTGTGGTCTGCAGTTCTCATATCAAAAACAACGTGCGGTACAACCCAAACTTTCCACAGACACATCACTCACCCCTCACAGCTTTCCATCCTGCTCGGAAAAAGAAGGCTAGCTAGCTTGCTAACGCTATAGGCTAACTACGAGGAGGAGGAGTGCATGTTTTGCAGCCCGGGGTAACCGAAGTGGGCGGGGTTAAGGCCGCGCTGTTCGTGTTCTGCAAGACGGCAGCTCCGCCCACCGGGGATTATCAAGGTGTTTAAAACATGGTATTGACCCATAGGCGCCTTTCTCTTCTGCCACTTTAACAGACACTTTAAAAACACACCGCTGCCAAGCGGTTACGAATCTAATCTAATCATTAAAAGATATGTGAATAAATGAAGGTTCACTCAATCAACCCTTGACACCAGCTTCCACATCACCCTGATGTGACACAGAGGACTATTAGTTTATTAATTATGGCTAATAATTACTATAAATTCACAGCTTTGAAAGCGTTCATATATATATATAGTACAACTAAAAATTATAAAAAAAAATTATACAATTATTGTAACTATATTACTTTTTTTCCCCATGCTGTTTAAGTAGCTGGTAATAAATTGCAATGTAGATTTTTCCAGTAAATTAAGAACGTTTTGTGAACAGAAAATTCATATCTAAGGGAGAAAAATGATTTGTTGTGTTCTTTTAGTCGGTTTCCACAACAGGATTAATTGGAACCACCACTGATGAATTGCAGGAAAGATGAGGGTTACATAATTCATTCAGTAACCAGCAACTTGCACGAGAGTTTGTGCAAAAGCTCCAAAACATCGTGTGGCAGAAATGGGAGGAAAGGACCGGACATCTGTTATGCGTTGAGAAATTTGAAACATATGGGCTCCATTAGCGTGGAAGGGAGGGGTCTGGGTTTTGTCCGTATATTGTGGTATGATGAACAGATCACACGTAAGCCTTTCTGTTTTCTGTGGTTCAGCACAAAAGATCAGCTGTATGCTTTCCCACTACCAGCTGTAAAGATGAAGTTACATAAATAAATATCAATATATGAACTCACATTGAGCACATGAACCTCTGTGGAAACATTGCTGGTAGAAAAGGTAGCCCGGCTGATATGTCACCACTTTGCATTTGTGGGACTGTGCACGAATAAACTAATTATTTTAGGCATGTCTTTTGAAAACACTCAACACTAAACAGGTATGATCTGTCTTCTTACATGTACTTACATCACTGGAGGGTGCAGATGCTGCTTGTAGAGAACTCAGTAAAAAAAAAATAAAAAAATCAGTAAGATGGAAAATATATTTCAGTTGCAACACTGCCCTCCCAGCCTGACTCAGTCATAAGAAATGTCTCAAAATATTTTTTTGACTTGTGGAATTTTATTTTTCCATCTCTGGTCTCCATCATTCCTCTGTTTGCTCCTCCTGGTATGTGGTAACAGTGATGGCACTGTACGGGTCCAGCACCATCTGAGCACAGCGGACAATAGTCACCAGCAAGAAGAAGCAGAGGAGGAAGAAGAAGAAGAGGGCAAAGCCCAGATCCACGTCCACGTCCAGGTTGGCCACGGGGAGGATCGTAGGGTCCATGCTGACAAATCCACTTCACCACTTTCCTCTCAGCTGTTGACTGCCATCAAAGTGATGCTCACAGAACCAACCCTCTCTTCTTCCGTTTTTCGTCCTTCTTAATCTCAAGCAAGCCTAAGACACCTACTGTCCCCCTTCCAAAGGTGAGGCGGACTGATGGACACGCACAGAGCCAGTTTGGCACCTGTGTTCTCTGTGAATATTTAATAAGGGGTTTGGTGACGATCAGGCCGTTCCTGAGATTAGGACACCCAGGCATCGCTTCAGGAGACCGGACCTTCACAGGAGATGACACCTTAACGGGAGTCACAAGATCCCTGGTCAGTGCAAGGAAGAGACGCATGACAACATGACCACACAAATGGATTAAGCTCCATAAATATCTTGTACAGGTTAAGTTGCTCAGTCTATACTATACCAATCCCTTCTCTCGACATATTCCCCTGCTCACACTCATCAAGTTTTGATTATCCTATAGTCTAAAATAGGTGGCAGCACTCAAGATGAAGTACAGAACGGGTTGAGGAGGAGAAAGAGGATATGACGCCTTAATGGCAATCCACTTGAGAGGGTTTGGAAACTGATCCTGACCAAAAAAATGCAGATTGCTTGTATTCTGATGCCCCGAACAGACACACACACACACAAGTAAAGTGACTCTATGCAAATAACTGTGAATATGTTATTTGAAGGGAACTCTGTGTGTGTTAATGAATACCAGAAAAAAAACAAGATTTACAGCACACGGTGTCCCGAAATCCTAACCAGAGTCGACACAGTAAACCCGTCTCAGACCATCTGTAGCATCAGTTCCATCCGTTTTCACCCCCCGGCTGTGAAAGAGAGGAGGCACGGACAGAGACGGAAAGTGATCTCAGGAGATAATCGCAGATTCTCAGTGATCAACCACACACAGAAAGAGTAAAGGAAACCAATACAGGCCGGTCAAAGCAGAGCTGGGTTCAGTTTCTTCATCAAAGAAGAACATTAAACTGCTTGGAGGAAGTGAATGCATGCACAGATGTAACTAAAACAGCCATGACTGGCTTATGTGGCTTTGTGATTAAGGGTTAAATGACGTGTGTGGTTCAAATTACAATCCAACACCTTCATTTCTGACAATATAACAATTTAATACAAAAACCAAACAGTTCTTTCTCTCATTTAAATTTCATATACAGTATAATTATATATTTTGTGTTTCTGAGTGAAAAACAAAAAAACAAAAACAAAAATAAAACCTGGATAGAAAGCAACCAAAGAGGTTATCAGCAAGACAACACAGACACCAACATACCACCATCTGGAAGATGAAATCTCAACAAGTATCTACAAGGGCTTACATACAAGTTCATAATCTGTCATCACAAGCGCGAGTGTTACACACAGACAATGGAAAACTGATAACAAAGAGGTGTCTCAACTTTTAAATTCCACACATTAATAGTTAAAATAATTTTAGAAGCACTAACTTACATCCCCACCACGTTCCTCTAGAATGAAAACTCACCAAAAACAAAACCTTCTTGGCAAAGAGTCCGTCCACATGTCACAAACAAAGAGGACTGAACACTAAAACACATTCTCACTTATAGGTCCTTTTGTCTTTAGCTCTAATGATTCCATTTTAATCCTGAATACCCTGATCAACCGTTAATAAAAACACCAATCAGACAAGGGCAATGGATAGGGCAAGAGATAAAACAACAAAGTACATTTCAGTTAAATCAAACATTACTAGCATGTCTCTCCATTTTAAAATAACAATATTCAAGGAAAACATTCATAACGACCTTAAAAACATGGCTTTAAAAGTACAGAAATCCTGCTTGTTAATTATTGCTGACATTTTTTTATTTTTATATTTCTGTTATAAAAGGGATACAAAAAGCCTGAACTTAAAGAATAATGAGGGCGGCTGAAAGAAATGACTCAAGCTAAAACTTTTCCAGCTTTTAGCACATAATGATACTGTATGCATCCAATTTACTACCAAACACACATGCATCCTGTATATATATATTTATATGTAGGCAAAGAAAAACTGATTGTATATATTCCCGAAGGGCACCTTGACAAACAGAATGTAGCCACTATAACAATGTGCTGTAGAAGTACATCAATCAATAGAAAAAGCGAAACACGTTTCTCAAGAGGAAAAACAAACTGAATTCATAGGAGAAGCCGACAATGAATGTAAAACTGTACTCAATTAAAAAAAAGAAAGAAGCGCTCCATGAAAGCTGTTGAGTCATGCAGAGACGTGCTGTGGAGTTAAAACTGAGAGTGAGGTTAGCGTGCAACAGCTGAGAATATAAAAAATCACCAAAGTTGTAGATCCCTGCAAAATCCCCAGAGTTCAAACCAGCGACCGGAGGGATTAGTCTACACGCTAAAGGGTAAAACAACAAAGTACACTCTTAATCATTGCCTGAGAAAACAACAAACATATTAGAATAAAAGGCCTTTGTGTGTGTGTGTGTGTGTGTGTGTGTGTGTGTGTGTGTGTGTGTGTGTTTGTACTTCGGGTGCACGTTTACCAAAGTGTAGAAATATTTTTGTGCAGTCTATTCAAGTGTGGTTTTGTGATTGTGCGTTTTTTTATATATTTGAACATATATATAAATTTATATATATATTTATATCATATATCACATATCTACAACACAGGTTGTTGAGCTTTGGGCAGTGCTAGCTAGAGAAGTCTCTTAAATGGCTGAAACATTGTTAGAACAATAATATTTTAGTCAGTAGGAAATTCTTGATATTCTTCCACTTTCTATCTGCAGTCAAACGATACATCTCTCCGTCTTTAACTGGCTCACAGCTGTGAAGCAACTTAAGCCATGCGAAGCAAGAGAAGAGTGTCACTCTCAGGAGCAGGAAGAACAGAGGAGCAGGAAGAGCTAAATATAGGAAACAGTGAGGGTTAAAATCGGTCAAGAAGACAAAGTTGGAGCAGGGGACGAGCATCGGCGACGTCACTCGTTGAATGGCGGGTACATGGAAATCTCAAAGTCGTCGCTGTTGAAGTTGTTGGGCTGATCCAGCATAGATAACACGTCCTGAGTCAGACACAAGAGGTGGATTTAGTTTAAGCCACTCAGAACAGGAGGGTAAAACAGCATTTAAGAAAGTGCGTATTACTCACAGGAAACATGTCTTGCTGGTTGCTCTGAGCGTGAGGATGCTGCTCTGCGTTACTCTGTGAATGCTGCTGTCCTTGCCACTGAGGCCACACGGCCTCTGCTGCTCGAGAGGGAAACTGAGGCCCAGACTGAGAGGCATCTGGGACGGAGCACAGGAGAGTGAGGATGTCGACCAGTGTGACACCGAGGCAAAAACAAACACATGAGCTCACGACCTACCGTAACCGTTGGTGTTGAGGCTGGCACGAGCGTTCATTTGCGGGTAGTTTGCACCGTTGGTCGGGGTGGGAGCAGCACCTGTCGGCATCTGGCCGAAAGAGTTGGAAGAGCCACCTCCAAATCCTCCCATGGGGGAAAACTGCTGTGACATGGTCTTTGCTGCCTGAGGAGCCACCTGCTGGTTAGAACAGAAAGAGTGATGTCATTTGTTGACCACTACTAACCGTAGTGTTGGACTTGTTATCAATAACTAGGACAGACACATAAAAATATCATCAAGTGTAGCATTTGTATCCTTTTACGAATGAATAATGAGCATGTAGTGGTGGGTGGATGGTTGGGCAGTGGATGAGGGGAGGGTTAGGATTAGGGCCATGGGTGCTGGGGCTGCAGCGTGCCCTGTGGGTGTGGTGGTTCTCTGGGCTTGGCACATTGGGGTTGTGGTGGTTCTTGGGAGCTGGGTCCCCTGATCTGGGCCTCTGGTGATGGTCTCACTCATATGCAGGGAATTCCCACATGGGTGTTTGATGACACCTGCCAGCTCATGCTGGGTCACGTCATTAAAGAATGGACGAGTCCTGACTAATAAGGGCTGGACTGTTCTTTCACTCCATCACTATGTTTCCCATCTTTGACTTGGCTCCTCTATTGGGACACCTTTTTAAGCCTGGACTCTCCCATCAATCCTGAGTGAGGTGACTCAGAAAGCATAGGATCCTACACTCTACCAGTTCCTAACAGCACCACATGCCTCCCTTCTTCTGTGCACATCCCCCCCCCCCCCTCTATTCACTGAGGTGTAGCACTGCCCTCCCTGCCACACAAGGTCACTCCGCTCAATAAAGATCAACAAACTAGCTCCCAGGGAGGGCTGGTGATGGTCACACACACACACACACTGAAACAATAAAATATTCAGCTGCAAGAATATAACCAGATCAATCTCATGTTTACACCCTGCAGCGTTTCACCATGTAGACAAATGTGGACAAAAAAAAAAAAAACACCATGTACAACAACAGACAAGCAAAGTCTGACCATGAACCCTGTTGCTCGGTCTTACCTGGTTAAATTGTGGTCTGGCTCCAGCTCCGGGCCCGGGCCCAGGCCCAGGCCACCCTCCAGCTGGTCCTCCATGAAGCGGGCTGGTGGTGCTGGATGGAGTAACCGACTGTGGGACTCCATTCTGACGAGACATCTGGGCCAGCATTTGCCCTGCCGAGTGTGGAGGCTGTGTGATCTGTGGAGTCATGCCAACCGGTCTGCGGAGAGGAAAGAGCGACAGCACCATTACCTGGCTGTTTGTAGGCTGGGACAAAGGCAGCCAGGCAGCACCTGCACCTGCTTTAAGCCCTTTTTCCCCCCTTTTCATGGGACTTCACACATTGGCAGATTCACAAGTGGGAATTTTTCCATGTGTTGTTGTTGCCAGTATTTCAAAGAGCTTGTGCATGTCAAAGAGCAGATATAAGAAGAAAACTTCAAGGTTATGTAAACCAGCTGGAAGGTTACATTTATTACAACTACAGCAAGATAATAATCTAATAATAAGAATAATATTAATTTATTAATATTACATTACTGTCTGTAGTAAATCATGGTTACCCCAAGGTGACAACATCGTTTAGTCAGACGACAGGTTAAGAACTTTAGACAAATTATTCTTGTTCACGAGAAAACATTTCATGTCGTTACTAAGCAAATACATTTTTCTGAACGAGCTCCAAAATAAATCTGGTGCGTTTCCCATGTGACAGTACTTCACACAGACGAAGATAAAAAGACGGTGAGATGTGGTGTAGTTGCAAACACACACCCAGATACGTAAAAACAACAGCACCTGTATGAATCACTGGGACGGCCAGCGGGGAAGTTGTTGGCTTGGGCGTAGATCTGAGTGGATGGAGTAGACGTGGAGGGCATGCCCTTGGTCTGATCCGGCCCCTGGAAGAGGGAGGGGTAGAGATCTGGCTTCTCGATGCTCTTGCTGAGGTCCGGCCCGGCCGCTGTGACTGGCTGCACCGGCATCTAAACACCGACCGAACCAACAAAATGAGCAAGGAGTCAAACTCTGCAACACAAAGTGCTTCATTAGCGGAGAACCGACCTGACTCAAAGTGTAACGAGTGAACTGACACATGTGGCTAAACAAACAGTAAATATCGACCAATAACATGACTACAGTGATTTGTTGTATCAACACTGGGCTGATGACGTCATGAACCACACGGGGGAAACTCACTGCGCTGAAACAATTAGTCGACTGAACAGACGGACCGAAAACTGATGGGAAAGAATTTTGATGGTCAATTACCGAATTTCTTTAACAAAATGCCTCAATTTGATGATTCAAACCTTTCAAAAAAAACAACTGTTGGCTGCAGCACAGATGTACGACTCCTTCTACATTCACCCACTATAACGTCTGCTAAAGCTACTTAATCACACTTATCTACACTGCAGACAGTAGTGTAGTGGATAACAACATAAAAACCAAAACAACACAATAATAACTAAACAAAGGGGTTTCCATTTAACAGACACGCCTTCAGCCTCCATTTTGTCACATCTGACTAACAAATCCTTTCATCCTGCTGCCGTCGGCACTGATTATGGAAGTGTTGTGTGTAATTTGATACATATGTTTTCTTTTGTGACTAGAATTACACCTGTTGTCTGAGGTGTGTGTTTCCAATACAATGTTGAAGGTAACTTAAGTAGCTGTTAGGTTAACTGTTGCATGCTTTCCTTTTAAGCCTTTGTGCGCCGGCGCCCAAATGGCATGTCAAGAGACTTGTAAGAACCGAGTCTGCTAACCCACTATTTGGATTTCATCATGGAGCATGTATCAACCGATACAGAGAAGTTTAAAAGAAAAGAAAAGAAAAGAAAAAAAAAAGGCTCTACATTCCAACTTGACTCAGTTTCCAGTGAAGTCGTTACAGATCAACTTTTGTTGGTCTGGCCTCCAGGCTATTTGTTTACTACAAAGATTTACTACAAAATAAGGGAAAGTAAAAGGAAATAAGATGAAATACAGAGTCTGTGTTTTGTATAACTTATGACAACCTGAAAATACAAGTCCTGCTTTACATTACTTTACCAGAGCTCTGCTTAAAACGTGCCTTTAAATACTAGCAGCACTTTGTGTGTGCACAGTGTTGCTTGGTTCTTGATAGTTTTCTTACAGATTTTAGACCAGGAAACAACAACTGGGTCAGGCTGCACCAGCTGGACTTTCACTTGGTCATAAGATGAGAGTAATTCTTTTTTCAGAGGTCAAGTGTGAAGTGAAAAGCCTCGACAAATGTTTGGGTTGAAAATCAAACACGGATACAATGGAGCACCCAGTATACAGACTTCAAGATCAGTGGCCAGTCCTCTGGACGTATGTGTGGAGATTTATTATTACTTACTGAGAACTTCCCTTTCAGCAAATTCTTAGGTTGTGTGCAATGCAGGCGGTGGTGTGTGTCTGCCCATAATGCAAGCATCTTGAGTTTGTTGTAGTTTTAGATGCAACTGGTGAAAATCGTCGTCACAAGGTCACAATACCCGACACCGACGTAGAGCCAAACTTTTTTTTAATGTCCAGCTGGTGCAATCATTCCAACTAGCAACAGTTCCGGGAATACCATTTGTTCTGAGTGTGCACATCTAATTTTACATCATCTCCGAGGCCTAGTTTAGTCATGGTCTGGTATGTACTCAATATCATGGGTTTAGTTGCGTTTTTACTCATGGACTTGAATGATGAAAACGCACTAGAATATTTCCACTTTGACCGAGTATTGCAGAGATTGTGCTAAAGTTAACTTGAGCATGAACAATAGTCAGTCATGAGGAAGTTGTGATAATGGAACTTTCTCAAAGTCCGGATATGTTTCTCTGGGGAGCGAGCAATCAACATCCTGCCACTGTTTCCATAAAAAAAGCTGTCATCAGTCACTAAAGCAAGAAAGAGAGATGGGGGATAATCTACGCTTCAATCAAGCTGCACACACACAGTCGTGTGCCTTTGCATGTGTGCGTGGCCTAACCTGTGGGAGGGTGATTTGCCCGGCCTCGTACAGGCCATCTCTCGTTCCGCCTCCCTCCATGTCCGCCTGCTGCTGCTGCTGCAACTGTCTGAAAAGGTAAATGAGAGACAGAAAAGCGTTGATTTAAAGTCTGCCAAAAATAACCGCGTTTCCATTTCCAATCCCTCCGCTGTTGAGTGAGAAATCCCAAACACCTGCTGAGAAAACACCACTCAACCCGCCACCGGTCACCATGGCAACAGAAGAGGAGAAAAGTGTTAAACATACACACTGCTAACATGCTACACCACCTATGTTAAAAGCGCATCTCTAAACTGTTTATGATTCTACCTACAGAGAAAGATCGATAACACATGCATCTTTAGCTACTCCAGCACAGACGAAATGAAGAAAGGAAATTCACCCAGAAACCAAAACAGGACTGTAGCTTGCTAGAAAACAGCAGCAGTCTCCCATGAAGAAACAGTCCTTGTTCTCCCATGCAAGGGGGTGGGGGTATAATCAGACCAGGCCTGATCTCACCTGGTGGCTATCTGCCCCGGGCTGAGTACTACAGGAGGGCCATTTGGGCTGCTCTGACCCATGGACGGGGGCATCGAAGCCCCTGGGGAGGAGATGGGAGTGAGGGGGTCCTGGGTTGAGTTTCTACTGCCCCACAATCATTGATGGGTACGGAGAAGAGGTGTTGGAAGAAAGTGGTCAGTGTTCGGTCAATTAAAACACTCAAAAGGAGTCGTGGGAGGGCTTTAATAGGAGCTAAGGGTTGAGCAGCTCTGTTAAATATCTAGACAGTTGTTTCATAACAACATTCACATTTCAGCACACGATCGGTTTCATTACATGCTGTATTTGATCGTGCGACTCACTTGACGTTGACATTGGTACAGATGATGTACTCAATCTCCTCTGAAAATGGGTTCTGGAAAGTGAAGGAGCTGGTCCTCATCCAGATCCACTCCCTCGATTTCGAGCGGAAGCGAAACATCACTGACAGGACCTGGCCCTTCAGCTTCACCACCTGAGAACACAAGCACAACACGCCAAACAATCATATTGTGTTGTTTTCATAAACAATGACTGGTAGACTTACCTGCGGACACACACACACAAAAAGAGGTATCAGGTTGTACAGGTAATTAAACCATAGTGTTTACAGCTTCAAACTGGCAATGCAGACAAACTGTGCAGCACAAAAGTATCTTGGTTTGCAAATCAGGCAATTGTTTAGCTGTGTAAACCCTTTTCACTTTTCAGCTTTAGTCTTACTAAATTACTTCATTTACAATCAGGTTATTTAAAAGAGAACTTCAACAATCAGTACGATTACATGCACATGAAAAAAAAAATTGAATTATTGCTTTAATCAGACTTTAACTGGACAACTAAAGCGCATGTGAAAACATTACTCCAACTAAAATCAGAGTTCTCCTTATCCGATTAAGACACCCAGATGTTGCGATTGGATCGGTTTTCTCTGGCATGTACACGTTCAATCAGACTTTTAACTGGACAATGCGTGTGCACATGCGCCACAACTGCTGTACTGCTGTATGACCCCGGAACAAAAACATCCAAGGAAGCCGGTCGCAGAAGAAGAAGGTTAACAAGTAGGGCACACATTACGTACGAGATTAAAAAACTGAACTATTATCCATCTGGTTGCTGTTTGAAATGTCCGTCTGCTGCATGAACGACTCTTGTTCATTATATGACGTAATAGGTCAACCTGAAATGGGGCCATATTAACATGGTATTAACCTGCTGCAGAGATATCGCCGCCTTGTGTGGAGGAGGAGGAGGACATGTTCCCGTCAGTTATTTGTTTTTCTCCGTTGCATGTAAACTGGGACAAGGACCTCATTCAGAAAGTGGAAATTTGAGCATAGCTCGATAAAGCTATGCATGTAAACACACGGAATTTTACACAAGTTTCTTTTATGGGTCTCAGGGAGAACTAATGCACACGAGCAAAACAAACATAGGAAGCCTTTTTGTGGTTCCAGAGGTCCCGCAGGCCATCTGATGTCTTGTGTCTGTTGTGGCTCCAAACTACAAGTTTGTAAACAAAAAACATCTGGAGCTGTTGTGCCATGCTCATATGTACAGGATGAAGTGGAAAGAAGCTACATTAGCAGCTAATACACCAGAATTTGTGCAGTATATTGATTCAAATGAGTTGCATTGTGGATGTAAGCATCAGTTGACCAGTTTTAAAATTGCCCAATGTTATGCGACGGCATTGCTAAACTGATGGGAGTTCTCTTTCAACACATAATGACAAAGTGCAAAATACAAGACACTAAAAGAAGTAAAAATTCATTTTCAAAGAGCAGGGTTCACAGTTCACCTGTTGGAAGCTGTCTCTCAGTAAGCCTTGGTCTTCTGGGTGGGCGAACTCTAGGATATTCTTTCCCAGCAACTCCTGCAACGCAAAGCAGATAATACAATCCTCCATTAGTCAAAAAAAAAAAAAATAAATCATACATTGTCACCAACTAAAGCCTATGAGGAAAGGCTGGCCATTAACGTGTACCTGGGGCTGATAGCCAACAGCGGCCATGCAGCGGTGGTCCACAAAGGTGAATGTGCCCTGGCAGTTATGGCGGGAGATGAACTCCACTGGCACACTTATACTGTTGATGCCTGTTTCCCCTGGACAACAAGTAACCTGAGAAACAAAGAACAAAATCTTTTTGTAATCAGTCAAGAAAGAGTTACATTTTCTTACTCTTTCATCAATTACATATTACTCAAGTAAAAACATGCGTAACAACTTATAGACTTCTTCATATTAACTTGCTTCAGAGTAAAAGGCACATGTGTAAATCTAGAAATCCATCGTACCTGTAATCTCCCAATGGCAACTAAACAGTAGCGACTCCCCTGAGTGTTGTCTGCTTCATCATCTGTTAGTGATACTCCTGAAACCCAAGTGATAAGATTTATTCATCGAGTGCTCATGTGTTTTTTTCTCCTGCATCTTACAGATTGCAGACATTTAATGAAGTGTAACTGAAGGCTGTGTATATTACCTGCTGGAGGCCAGGACTTAATGTATCCTGTACAGTGAACCACTACATACTGAGGTTCCCCTTCCTTAGCTACACCCAAACCGTTCCTGTAGTGAAGGAAGAACATGCAGAACAAATTAAAAAACCATTTGACCTCATTAATGTGCCAGTGAATAACCCCAGTATGTAGTGTATAGTTTTTTTGTTTGTTTTTTTAACCACAATTATTCTAACACAATAAAACACTCAAATAAAACTTGGTCACCTGTTTCTGTTTCTAAGGAAGTTCAGTCTGTTCATTGACATTGGTTCCACTGGACATGTGCCACACCTGCAAACAAACCATGGTGTGAACAACTTGTGGATCCTGGTACGTTCACTGATATAAATAATAAACTGTCTGAATAACTCTATGAGTATGATTCACACCTCATCCTGCAGATGAATGATCGACGGGCTCCCATGGTCATTCTAGCTGATGACTGTTGACTCTCCTTCTTCACGGTTCCTGTCTTCAAGTCCAACATCCTCCCTTAACGAGGCAAAGCAATGTACATGTGACGTTTCTCAAAGGAGACACGGTTCTTTCCTTATTAACGGGGCACATTACCACTTTATACCTGTATTGTTATTCTCTGCAGTAGAGAGCTGCTCCCTGAGTTTTTCTGTGTCGTCTGGGTGGAGTTGGTCATAGAGGGAGGAGCCGAGCCATTCGGACTGTGATTGGTTGAGGACAGGGGTCAGGGAGTCGGAGACGTAAACAATGCGGCCAGTCTCACATGACACCACAAACAGGAAACCGTCGGCTGCTTCGAGGATGAGATGCTTCAGCTCCTATGGACAACAAGCACGAAAGAATAAGCAATGAGCACGAGTCTACACTGACTCTGAGTGATTTGCTGCTTCTTCTAACTTAACCAAGAGTTTGTAATGCAAGTAAAGTTCACTATAGACTCAGGTCAAGGCATATTCATAGTTTGTTGTACAATTTCCAGGCCAACCAATGTCCTTGAACTAAGTCTGGTCAAAAAAAATAGAATAAATAAATATCAACATCCATTTTCATATTATAAATTAGAACCATAATATGCAACTAAGTGAGAAAATTAACATGCAAATTTAAAGGAGTGTTCACTCCTCCTTTATTCTGTTCTTAATTATAGTGCTATCGTGTGAACCACATTTTAAATGATCTTTCCTCGGTTTCTACATTTTCTCTGTTACTCATACCTGGTCAGTGAGAAATGAAGGTTTGTACGATCCATCTGTGTTGGTGTTGCCACCTCCTCTCAGCGACTTCATGTGGGACACTGCCATTCGCAGGATGGTTAGTTTGTCTGGTTTCCGTGCTAGTGCACTGCAGGTGGGCACCATGTCTGACAATTCTGTTATGTAAGCGGTCATCTTGTTTCGCCTCCGCCTCTCAATTTCACTATGGTTCTCCCTGGAGTGAGGGAACGAGGGAGCCAGAGGTGGAGAGGAAAGGAGGGTTGGAGATGGGGAGAAACAAGACGGGCAGATGGACAACATGGAGTAATGTTTAGAATTAATGTTTCAATGTTAAGTATGCCGATTGCGAAGAAGAGGTAGGAATGAGAGAAGGTGAGAGAAGCAATGGGGGCATAAAATAATAACGACTAATCAAAAATAAGAGTGAGGAAGCAAGAGAGTCTGGTCTGTTCAAGGCCAGTTTCTGTGACAAAAGAGAGCAAGTGCAGAAAGAGAAAGACCCTTCAGTTGTCCTGAGTGGGGGGAGACAAAATAGACAGAGAAGACAGTTGCTCAAGTGGAAAGGATTGTCATTGTGAAAGAGATCTCTGACGCACACAACGTAGCTGTTAGTGACACAAAACACAGTGGAGGGACGACCCGAGCTGCCATAGGCAAAGAAGCATACCATTCTGACAGGCATCAAAACAGATACGCAGAGCGGCAAAATATATGGTAATCTTTGTGCTGTCGAACTGGCAAGGTGCTGGGATCCCAGCAGGGCAGGATAGTATTTGATCAGTGCATTCAATATTGATATGGATACAAGCAGGAGAAGGAGCCTTCCATAGTGGTACAAGGCCATACCTGGCTAGTTTTTCCTTATCGGCAAAACTCTGTTCGTCTTCCAAAAACCTGGAAATGAAACCAACCCGCTAAAAGACAGGCCCAAAAATCACCACTAAAGTAAAAAAAAAAAAAAAAAAAAGAAAGAAAAAAAGGGACTAAAAAGGGGGGAAAAAATAAGAAAAGACGGCGAGCAGCATTAAGGAAACCACTGAGTCAATATTACTGCTCCCCTATGTTCCCTCCACTTCCATTCATTTCTTCTAATTTACCCTCCTACCTGGCAAAGCGCTCTTTGTCATTGTTGGGTCCCGATGAGTCGTCGTCACATCTGGAGAAAAACAGAAAAGAGCTTGTTTTCTCGCCATCCCAGGGGATTGAAACGCTCAACACTCAAACCTCACCCTGTTTTATAGCATATCATACCTGAACAGCTTGCTGCCTTCAACGTCATCATCATCAAAGTCTGGCCTGTAATAAGAAGTGAGACACATAAATAGCCACACTTAAATATCACACGACTGTTAAAACCAAAAGTAAACCAGTCAGCAGAAAGACACTCCTGACACATAATACACACACACACACACACTTACGCAGCTCGTCTTTTGTTGGGCCCTTTTGGTACAACAGCCCCGGCACCTGCTTGGCTTCCACTCGCCCCCATACCCAGACCTGGGTCTGCTAACTCTATTAATAACACACAGCAACAGAGAGGCAATGTAGTCGACTTGACAGGTGACTTCTTATTGTGCCTTAAGTCATGAAAAAGAAATTGAACAACTCGGTGGAGACTGTACTTAAGAGATCAGACTAATGCACACAGCTGGTGACACGTTTCACTTCACAACATGAGCAAAAAAACTAAACAAAAAACGTCACATTAACTAACGAGCCTTAAAGCTACATGTAGCCTAGCATCAACACACCAACAAAAAAGAAGTTAGCAAACAGCAGCTTGACGGTGAGCCAGTTTACACTGGTTCCTTATTTCGGCGCATCTAGTCTCACAGAAATACCACATTAGAAGTATATCAGTCGTTAGCAAAGTGCTACTAAAGCCAAGTTAGCACAGCTGCAGCTTATGCAATGCCAGTTAGCATTAGCAGCACTAGCTTCGCTGTCTTTAGGAAAGTGTCCGCTTCAGAAAGGCTCGAAAAAAAACGCTACAAACAGATAAACAATTGCGTAGTCTCATGTGACTAAAATGCTGCAACTCTTTCTCGCTCTTACCTGGATTTGAAGAGGACATGTCTGCGTGGAATAACATAAACAAATAACTTCGCCAAAAAAATAAAAAAAAAAATAAAAATATCGCGAAAACCCCCCGCCCCTCCCCCTTGCTAGCTAAATGCTAATCAGTGTCTTGTCGATTTCCTCCTCGCGTACGCGCTTTTACTTTGTGTTATAAAATCTCAAAGCCATGACTAACACTACTCCGGAGTGAGCCGAGGATTAAAACTCAGACTAAACTAACTGGTCGCCGCCTGCGGTGCCTGTTTTCCTGGTTTCTCCCCGTTTAAACCCCCCCTGTCTATTTAAGATGGCGTTTGGGGCTAGCAGGCTACCTTAGGCTACCGTGTCTTCTCTCCTCTTCTTCTCATTGGACAACAAGCAGCCAGATACCAATGACGTGACATGTTGGGAAATCCGTGTTTTTCTCTGACTCCGCCCCTTTGTCAGAGATCTGAAACAAACAAAGCCCCCTCCTGTTTGCCTCGACAGGTGAACATCATGCAAAAATGACTTGCTACTAACACGAATCTCATATTATAAACAGTATCACGCACGAGATATTTTCCTTTACTGAGACCTTTGCAATAATTCCAGATCAAAAGCAGGCTACTACCGTGCACCACTGCTGTACTAAAGCCTTGCATTTAGAGCCTTAACTAGTTAAGTTGTAAAAACCCTCCACTGAATGTGAAAAGTATCATCTCGTGAAACATTTCTTAAGGAAACAATAAAAAAAATGTCAAATGTTTTATTGTGTTATTAATAGAAACAAATGTTCTTTTGACACGAATGGTCAGTGTAGAGCCAAGTGTAACTACTAAACATTTTCTTTCTATTGTTTATTGGGCTCAATAACAACGACTGTCAAATTAGTTTAAGTAAAATGTGCTAAAGAATGAAATTAAAGTGGGACTGTTTCATAAGTATCTGATGAAATATCACTAATGTGCAAGATTTTAAAGGTTGAACTCAATATCTCAACGGCCTTATGTCAGTGTGATGTGTGTGCAGACATGATGAATAACAACACCAAACTGCTGTCATTGTGATTCATTTATCATCATTAACAATACTTAGGCATCATTAAACAAAAAAAAAACAAAACAAAAAAAACAAAAAAAATACAAAATAAAAAAAAATAACACTGTAATTAGGACACAGCTATTTTTTCTGTATCACTGGGGAAGAGAGGTTGCTGGTTGGTCGGGGTTAGTAGAAAAGAACGTGGTGGAATGAGGGTGAGTTTAAAAGGAAGATAAGATCGTCTATAAAGACGAGAAGTGAGTGATGAATGAAACAAAGAGGAGGGAGAAGTTCTAGTCTTAGATCTGGCTCTGTGTTGTGAGGTGGAAACAGGAAAGAAAAGGAGAGGATATGAAGACAGGAGAGCTTCCCATACATTACAGATAAGGCACTTGACATACAAAAGCTTTAAAGCATGACAAACAAAACTGGAACACTCATCATTTCATGAATTTATCAAAGCTGAAACACTGGAACATATTTCCTTCAACAAAAGATTAAAGAACATACATGTAAACTCATTTCATACACGTAATCATACCTAAAATCATTGATTTAGATCAACACTTGAACACTCAGCCAGGTTAACAAACATAATCCAGGCTATTAGGCAGTGAACTGAAGAAATTTGGCCCATATTTGTAAAATGTGGAAATTGGGAAACTGGCCCGTCACAGCCTCCTTAATAAAACTCCTGTATTTCAACAGAGCAACCCACCTTCACAATGAATGCATTTCAGTGGGTGACATAATCAGCGTGGTCCGAACTGAAAAGAAAAACACATTCAGCTCTGTCTAAAATAGCAGGAAGCTATGATTTCGCTTTATTGGGAAACGAGGCCTCTTCTTCTTCATTTCTGGCGTCATTTCATTGCTCGCTGCTTACACAGCTAAAAGGATTGTTGGAAGCAAGAATTTTACGAACGGAGCTCACATGGATTAAAACGGAACAGAAATTAAAAAAAAAAAAAAATCTTGAGGCTTACAAAACTAGATCCAGACACTTTAAAATGGCACAGGCCACATTGGAGAGCAGAGGAACTAAGTCCTACTGCGAGTTATTACTTTACATAAGAGACACTGTACGTTTGTGCAAAGACGATGCAATAGCTGAACAGTTACGTAGTTGCATAGACAGAAAACTAGGGAAATAAATTCCCTATTTTCTCACCTTTATAAAACCCACTTTCACTTTGTTTTGTTCTTTTAGTAGACAAAAAAAAAGAAAGAAAAAAAAAACAGAATAAAGCGACATAATTTTTAAACAGCAATCTGTAAAATGGCTTCTTAACAGCCATCAGCTGGCTCTAAGGCACACAGTTAGAACATGAAAGCTTACGTGGAAGCAGCAATCACTCCTCTCTCCACACTTTGTTTTGCTCTCCATTTTCTCCCCTGTCTCGTTAAAAATTTTTTTTTGGGACTAACGTGAAACAAAGGCAATGAATACTTTCGTTTTTTTTCTCATGACAAAGCAAACCTTGCCGTGTCACATAATGTAGTGTACGCCATCTGCTGGATCTCTGTGCCCTCTAAAAGTGAATATGTGTATGTATTTGTGTAAAAGTAACAGTGTCAAATTTCCTCAAATACTTGTTCTCGGTGTTAGGGAATCACCTGCCTCCTCCTTTACCCACATCCCTTCTTCTTCTTCTTCTTTCTCTCACTCTTCATCCCTCCCTCCTGACTCCCTACTGAGGGATATGAGTCCTTCTCACGTTCTTTCATCCTGACACATGTTTGCTTTCACTCCATCTTGCTATGGTTGTTGTTGTGAACTGTGTGACCGTTCTGCACCGGGCCATTTTTCTTCATGTGTTTTTTAGCGTCTGCCCTGTCTTCCTCCTCCTCCTCTTCTGATTCGTCCGTTTCGTCTTTATCACTCCTTTCATCGTCCACTTTTTCCTGAATGAGCAAGCGTGAGATAGAGAGAGAAAAGAGAGAGTCTGTTTAGAAATGTGCCATCAATCAACGAGAACTTCCGCTCAAACCGATCTGATCTGGTCAGTGTCTGAACACACTTGGACCCAATGACTGGATGAGCTGCTGCTACGTTAATCTGCATTTAAAGCAGTCTAGTGATTTTAACAATATATTTATAGTTTTGTACAATTTGTAGCTCAGTGTTCAGTTTCACTGCTCTCTCCAAACAAGAAATACACACAGTTAAACTGTCTGAACAGCTAAAGAGAAGCCGGTGGTGACCAAAATAGAGCTGAAAGACATAAAATATGACCTAATTTCCCTTCAGGGATGAATAAAGTAATCTGTCTATCTATCTATCTAAATTTGTTTGAAAACTAGAAACAGAACTTCAAATGCATGAAACGTTGCTGTGTATGAACAAACCTCTGCCTAAATAACTTGCAATGTGAAAATATGTCAGTGTTGTGTTCACTGAACCTGAAAAATCTGCAGTTTAACTGCTGCTGCTTTCACAGCTTACACCCAAAATTTCAAGTGCAACCACTTTCAGGTCTGAGTTCCTTACTTTTGTCAGCACTTTCACTTCAACTGATGCATCGCCTTTGTACACTGTGCATTTGCATGTGAACCTACAGTCCATGATAAATGTTTCATCTACATGACTACGAGAATGGACATTTTGTGTTGTCGCTTACATTGTTGGTGAGGAAGCGGACTGCTATACGTATGATTAGAACAGCCCAGAAGATATGTAGACATTGCAGAGTCATCAACAGTCCATTGAAAAAGTAGTAGCCGAAGAAGGGCTCGTAGATGGTCACTGGGTAAACCCACGTGCAGTAAATAATCCTGCAACAGAAACAGCCAAGGATTAACGTCACGGTTACACGGCACACAGCGAGACAATAACATCCAATGATATGAGGCGATGTTTAAAACGATAAGTGTACCAGAAAGGGAAGATAACAAGGCGGGTGACGATGAAAACGGCAGCGAACACAATGAAGATGTAGTTACAGGCGTTTCGCCACCCAGCATAGTTGAACATCTTTGCAGACTGCCAGAGGAAGAGAGGAAATATAATTATCGATCAGAAAATCAAGTGGATATAAAAGGTACTAAAAGTGATAGTTGTGGTTTGTCTCTATCTGTAACCTGATTGGTTCGCATTCGCTTGTCAACTCATTATGCACAGTAGTGAAACCTAACGCATCCTGTTCTAACAGTCCTGCATTAAATCTTAGCTTCATAGAGGTCATGGTTTTTAGCATTTATTTAAAATAACCAGAACAGCTGTTGTTCCAACTGTGCTGACACGTTTTTTATTATTCTGTCACTTTACTAGCATAATAACTACAACAAACGATCACACACTTGAATTACCATGTGTCTTACTCTAACAATGACAAAGAGGGACTTTTGCACAAAACCGTTTCACTAGTGTTTGGCAAGGGAGTGTACGTCCCACCGGTGACAACTAAAGTGCAGTTCTCTCCACAAGGTGGCAGTGTGTGATCAGCGTATTGTCAGCAGAAAGGCTCAGTGGAGATGCAGCAAACTCTAAACCCTTAGTGGTAAAGATAAGTGACATCAACACAAACGGTTGGTACAGCTGACGTGTCACTTCACCAGGAACACACACACACACACACACATGTAACCGGTTACATGTCAGCTGGTTGAGTGTTTGGCTGACTACTGCGGCTTTACCTCAAGAAAGTAATCAGAGGAGTCGTGCACCAGCATGATGAGAGTTCCAGCACGAATGTAGTTAACGCACCAGGAGAAGCTGATGAGTAGGATGGTCGCTACATGGTGAACTATTTGCTCCTTGAAGTCCTAAAGAGAACGAGATGTGGGGGGGGAAGAAACATGTTGCTTATGCTGCAAAAAAGAAAAAAGGGAATATAATAATTGCGCGTCGCATGTGTTGAAGTGGGTTTGTGTGCACGGCGACAAATCCTGCTTAACAAGTATCTGGGTTAGACTTTGTGTTGGAGAAACACACTGTGCCTCTTTGGCAAGAGTTTTCCCCACTGTGCTGCTCAGCTGACCAGGGTGAGCAAAGTCCAACACACAAACACACACATTCATACACGTGTAACAACAGTCTAATGTCCACCCATAGTCCATGCTAGATGTCCCGCTGATCTGATAGTAAGACCTGGTTCTCCTTCTCGAACGTATATCTGACTGCGATAAACATGAGGTGATAGGCTTGAAACGTCTGAACTTAAACCCGTTTCTTCCTCCTCACACTCAAAGTTTCTTCTTTAGTAGTTTAGTTGGGAGTTTAGTGTTCCTGAGATGAATTCACTTACTTTACGTTTGACATCAGAAGCCACGCTGAAGAGCAGAGAGCCATAGAAACCCAGCTCGATCATGTAGTACCAATACTGAGACGGCAGGAGAGTCTGAGGGAGAGGAGGCAGGTCTTTAATTTCAAAATCAATACACCATTTTGCACAAATCCATACTGGGAGCTGCAGCTGCAACTTATTATGGTTATTTAAATTATTGATTTACCTTTCAAATATTCTCTGAAGGAATAGACACTTAAACTAGCAACGAATGTTCTTCAGTGATCACACGACAAACCACAAGTTTTGTTTGGCTCTGAGTCCAAAGCCCAAAGCCGAGAGGAACAGAACATCTTCACATTTGACATGGAACATTGACATTGACATGTTTGGGTACGTGCATGATAAAACGACAAACAAGTCGTGCAAATTCATCAAATAATCGCTTCTACTATATCAGTATAATGTGATTCCATTTCTTTTTCACGGCCACACTGAACCAATAATGAGAGCAAACCAGTGGAGACAGTACAGCTTAAAACCTACACCTGGATTTTGTTATTACTTCCCAAATTATGACACAAATAACTAGTAATGTAATGAATTAGGTAATGTGGCCTGGGCAAAAATCATCCGGATGGATGGACCGACAAATCAAAAAATAACTGACTAATCTACATTTACACTAAAAAATGACGTGTCTCTGAGCTTCTCTCGACCGCAGCCGACAGCAGCGTTAGGGTTCAACGCAGGTCGGGTGCTGCAGTGTGTTCAAGTTCAGCTTTTTGACCCAGACACAGACAACGTGATGCAACGTCACAGTTGGCCTTCATCGCCAGGAGTTCTTCGATCTTGGTTTGTTGTGCTCGCCCCTTCAAACCTAAACATAATGAGCTAATGATAACAGCGGACTGAGAGAATCAGGACATATTTTTCACACTCGAGAGGCCGGAGCCTGTGAGTTTTGACTGAATTAATAAACCGGCGGGCCAAATCAATCACTTCTAATGTGTTGATAACACTTGGGAGGGGCGTTTGTGATGTTTGAAATAGGGTTTCTGCAGCGTTAATCTAAAACCGCATGTAATGCGAATCAGACAAATTCTTTCTCAGTATCTTCTCAGAGCTGGAGCAGCGGGCTGCAAACCTGTGACCTCACAATCCCAAAGCAGCTTCTCAAACCGGTAGTCCACAACGCCCTGCTTAGTAATATAACTAACCATTTAACATAACCTGGGCCACAATCGTGAGGAGAGATGGAAAGATAATAGACTAATTTACGTTCATACAAACACTTCAGCCTCTGAGCTTCTGTTTGACATCAGCAGTGACTACAGGCCTGATGTTGCTGTTAAAGATCATTTAAACGTCTCCTGAGAGAACCGTCCACTGCCCCAGGACGGAGAAATGTTTAATACCTTCTAGGCCTATTAGTTGGGGAACAGAATTTGATAAACAGGTGCATTCAATGTACTTATCCATCAGTGAGACGTACCAGCACAGGAAAGCCTTCCCACATCTCCTTCAGGTCATACAGCCAAGGTTTCTGCAACGACAATGAGACAGCAGAAGTCGAACAGGTGTATTTATATCATCTGACTCAGCATAGGGATGAGTCAGTGCTTCCCCTCCGACAGTGCAATAGGTGAAGTTGTCACAGCAAGAAAGACCGACTACCATGGAAACCGCCAAACTACGATAGCAGGGCAGGTGAAAAATGAGAGTGTATAAATAAGGAGACGGGAGGAGGAGGAGGAGGAGGAGGAGGAGGAGAAGAAGTGGTCGAGGTCAACGTGGCAGTACTCACATCGATCAGGGCGGCCAGGCCAGCAATGAAAGCAAGAAGGTAAAAGGTAAATCTCCAACTGCAAGAGAACACACACATACAAACACACTTTCTACTCAGTCAATGGGGAAAAGGACAACGGACGACATTTCCTAGCAGCAGACACTTAAAAAGGCATCACACACGTATTCTCACTCATAGTCACAAGCACGCAAGTTGGAGAGAGATGCCAGGCGGCAGGAACTGCCCGGACAAATCTGGCGAACTATGTCGAGAACAGCAAGTCAGGACAAAAACACATAGTCGAACATGCGCTGGCAGACAATGAGAGCTATCACGCAGCGCCCTCCCTCTCAGTATTCTGTGGGAGGTTGCCGCCACTGCTCGTACAGGTGTAGTCAGAGGATTATATTTAAAATGCAGGAGCGGTGGCGCAGAAAGACGGACACGGAGGCAGAAGAGCAGCGAGAGTGTGACACCAGTGGGGGAAATGAGACAGAAAGCGTGTTGTCTGCTCACAGACAATACACTGATTCAGAACGAAAAATGCTTCAGCGGAAGACACGCCATAAACAAGGAGTGACAAGCATGCAGTCACATGTACATCTGCACACAACCTTACATATGTCACATGCACGACGTCACTAGGAGCCAGCTCGGATATAATTTCAGTCCGAAGCACCGGGTCACCAGAATAACAATCAATTTGCTCCGTTTTTCAAATGTTTCTTGGAGTTTCGCAACACGTTAGGAGCGAAATGAGCAGAATAATGTTGAAATCTACTAAAAATGACATTTATCAGGAACGTTAACTTGTAGAGATAGTGTCACCATTAACACACACTGATCAGCCGTAACATTATAACCAACTGGTCATAAATACTGGTCAAGGGAATACACAGATACTGGCTATCGTGCCATGATAACCAGTATCTGGTTATCATGGCACCTGTCACTGGGTGAGATATATTAAGCAGCAAGTTCTTGGTTTGCAACAGCGTTCAGCATGTGTCACATCCACATCGATACCAGGATCCAGGTTTCCCACAAGACAATTACACTGTAATGAGATCGTCAATGCTGTCCACTTCACAGTTTGGTGGTTTTAATGCTGTGGCTGACTGGTGATCAATAATATTGTCAGGTTGGGAAAAAAAAACAGCAGATCTTGGCCACTTATCATGGAAAAAAAACATTTTTGTATGTACGTCTGTTTGTTTTTTTTTTATAGAGGCAGAGTCAGACATGAAACCCAGAGGCACAGAAGCACGATACGCAACAAAGGTCCTCGACTATAATCAAATCAGGGACACTGCGGTTACGGGGCATGAGCTGCAGCTATTTGGAAACCAGGGAGCTACCTCATAAAAGAGATTTATCTACAGCAGACTATCTGCTCTTCCTGCTGCGTCTGAGGAGGACTGTGCGATACAGTCAAAGGCTCCAGAGCAGCGCAGCGCGTTTGTCAGTCAAAAATAAAGCTTCCATGGCAACAGATTATTTTCTAATTCAAGTAGTTTCTTGTGATTTAAATAAACTGACCCTTAAAGTCACATAAAAAGGCTTTCACGAATCTGTCATCACACAAGACCAAGCTCCATAACAACGAAGCTGCAGAACCAAACACATGAGATGGAATAATGACCATATGAGACTACATGCACATCAGTGTTTATCTGCGCTTTAATACATTAGTCGTTTGCTACTGAAGTGTGAATCCAGTAGCCTTGTAAAAACAGGCAGTCGTGCTGCTGGTTTAACTCTGCTTCTGTTACAGTCGATGTTCATACATAAAAATAACCAGCGGCGGTGACAGAGCCCGTGTAGCCGAGGCCTTGCGCTAATGAGCGTGTGGATTGATCAGTGCGTGTGTGTGAAGAGCAGGAGCAGCAGGCATGCTAGCGAAAGAGTGGAATTGTAAAGGGTTCATGTTAAAAATAGAGGGCTGCTTTTGACCTCGGAAATGAGCTCATATAGCCGGAGGAACGCGAGGAACGCAGCTGTGCTCCATAGCTCCACGCGTGTGACGGCGCATAAGTCGAAAAGAGTTACGGCTGCGTTTACCTGGCCTCCCGGAACTTCTTCAGCAAACTCGGCCTGTCCTGGTTCCTTCGTCTCCTGAACCATCGCTGCACTTGTCTTTCTGAGCAGCCGGTCTGTTTGCAAAGGCTCTCTACTGAAGACTGGGGGCCGGTACAGAGAGGTTACAGCATGTTAGCATCTCCCACATAACACAGAACTCTGACACTGTGTGCGATTGTGCGTGGATATGCACCTGTGTGGGGTTTTTGGTGATGTTACAGTAGTAGGACTCCAGCGCGGGATTGTGCGGAGCTTTAAGCCGCACCGTCTCCTTCACCCCGAGTAGAGAGGCCAGGGGTGTAGCCACCGTCCTGCGATCACAAGAGCATTACTGAGATTGGAAGTTAATTGAGAACATTTTGATGCAGCCAAAAAACCTAATTTAATCTTACAGGGTAAATTAAGTCATTATATACACAATAAGACTGTCTTTAGCAACAGGTATGGGACAGATTTATATTCAGGGATTAAATGAGATGAAACAGTTTGTCTTATCGTGTTTAACAACCTTCCAGTTGGCCTGCTAGCATTTTACAACACTGTGTGTGGATGCAATAATGTGTAAAAGAGCCTCTAGGCATTAGCAATAAAACGTAATTCAACTGCAATAATTGTCTCATTTGCAAAATCATAAACTACTGGACACAGCAGCACTGTGCTAATATTCAAAACAATATGAGCCACTTAAAAGACGGGAATCCTAACTTGTTATCAGTGGAAATGATCTAAGCAGAAGATGGACGGATTATGGGACAAATTGAGCACGAGGAGGCAGCAGTTATGGAGAAAATTAAAACGAAAGGCGGAGGATCGTGTTTGGACTCGACACAGATGATGAGCGCTGACACGCAGGGAAGACGGGGATGAACAGACCGACCTTTCAAAGATCTGGCGGATAATGAGGAATATGAGGGCGATTGGAAGCGCCACCCACAGGTCGCGGGCTTTGGCGTACACCCGTCCCTCCCGGTCCTCCAGGTCCGCCCAGCCCAGGCCCTCCGGAAACCACAGCCGCTCCCGCCAGAACCACTCGCTCAGCTCCGACAGCATCCTGTAACACGGGACACACGAGGGCTCAGTTCCACATTTATGCTTTTATTAGGCTTTAAAGATAAAGTTGCGAAACTTTGACAAAGATCATGCAGAAGCAGAAAATACGCCCCTGAAAAATAGGAACGTTGCTCAAAATCGGAGAACATAAGCAGCCTACAGGCTCACTTATAGGACTCTGCCTGTGCATATGAAGGCATCTGTGATTGGGAATGTTTGCCACCATGCAATTTGAAGAATCAGCAGATGGACCCTGTACGTTCTCCCTAATGCACATAACAGAGCACCAGAAGTATGCAGAGAGCTCCGGAGGCCCGCGTGAGGGAGGAGACATCAGACCAACAACTGAGCAAATTTTTTCCTTCACGCTTTCATCATCAGCGTTGAGGGCAGCTGTGAGACTTGGTTCTTACTCGGAGCCTTTCTGCTGCTGACTTTAGGGAGTGGCAGAGAGAGAAGGGGCTGGTGGCAAGGGAGCATCCGCGGGGTATGAGTCATAATTCGTCCATATGTGCCGAGCAGGGGAGGTGCCCCCACCCGCTCCATCTCCGGATTCCCCTCGCAGATTTACTGCAACTCTCCTCCCACTGCAGCTGCAAATACCAAAGCCCCGTAACCGCTTCACTTCCACTCCCATCTCCACCCTGCTAGTAATCAGGAAGGATTCCCTCTTGGCCCGAAGAGCTAAAAACCACGTGTAATGCTCTCACTATCCTCTATACAACACATTTACTACACGTGGTTATTATCACTACTAATAAATACTGATAAATGCTGATACAGAGTTAAAAGTGAGCATGTCACTCCTTACTTTGAGTCCTTCAGGCCCATTTCTTTCTTTAGATCAAACCATAACTCTGGACTCAAAAAAGTGTGCGCTTTGGAACAAAATTTCACATAAAATATTATAATTCTTCGTAAAAATGCATAATAATGGTTATTTTAAAAACTTGTGTCCGTAAAAGTCCCCAATCAGCAGTTCCTGTGATTGAATAAGCAAACTGTGTGACCCGGGTCTTTGGGCTTAACTAACACGTTTGAGGTGGTACCAAATGTACGAACTTTGATCTCATGTTGGTTAATACCTTTATCTTCGATATCTCCGTCCTGAACGGGTCTTTAAACACAGTTAACTTAGACCAGCGCTAAGGCAGCTAGTCGTGGCTGCTGACACGGTTCCTGAAAAGTGTCATGGTTGAGTGCGTCTCTTATTTTCCACATCGTGTCATGTTAGTCATGGCCCGTTTCCTGTTGCAACAGCTCCGCTGGCTGAGCAGTGGGCTACCCCCCCCCCCCCTCTCCCCTTTAACCCGCGTGGTGGTGATGGTAAATGGGAGGGCTGACATATTTTTCCCAGCCATTTTGTCAGCCCTTCCACTTCAGTAGCACCACATCTCAACTCTCTTGGTGCGTCCTGCCAGATCTCTGCTGAATAGCATGTTTGTGCGCACGCCTGGCTCCGAAAAGGCTGCGTAATCTAACTGAAAACAGATAACTTCATGAGCTTCTGAGCACTGGTGGTGCTGGTTCAAAGGGCAGGCGGTGTGATAAATATATCTGCTGTGATTAGGTTCACACATCCAAAAGCAAACAATCGGGGGGGGGGAGGCTTGTAAATGAACAAACACATGTTGTCTTTGCAGAATGCTGAATGGATACAACAGGATGTATTTACGGTTACTAGGGCTGAGATCATCCGGAGAATTCAGCATGTTAAAGCACTTTCTCCCCCCACGGTTTTCCTAACACCACATGCCATTGGCCCATGAGATCATATGACCAGACTCTGACCATTTCAAAGGTCCAATAAAAAAAAAGGATGCCTCTTTCAGGGGAGGGAGAAAGGAAGTTCTTCTCTCTCTCTCGCTCACCCGCTGTAAATATACATTGCAAGCATGTGACGATTGTAAACAGAAAACCCTCTCAGACCTGGTACAGCATCACTCCAGCTGTTACCACTGTGAATACTACGCGCTTTAACGTGACTCCAGAGTTTACCGACACGTGGTGAAACTTCTCAAAAGCCGAAGACATTCAGGGAACAAGCATCAATTGAAGATCCGAACACACCAGACCGTGACCTGGTACAAATTCCAGGAATATGTGGAGAATGTAAACATGCTGCCACCATAGAGTGGGACCTCCAAGCTCTGCCATCCACTCTCCACGGGCAAATAATTTGTTATATTTACAGTCACCCAATACTTTAGTTTGGATGACGGGAGACTGAGTCGTCCAGACACCGTAAGTCATAAGATACCAGCCGTATGCTCCGGCTCTGAGTCACTCATGATGTACCATCTATGTTTGCACAACTACCCATTTACTCACATCAATCCGTCCTTAAAATGTTTTCTGGCTGATTCATTCAAACCACAGCTCTAGCAAATAACCACGGGGCAGACACAGAGAGATCAGACTGCTTACACCGTGGGCAACTTCACACTACGACAGGTCGACGCTGAGCTTTAAGGCCCGATAAGTCGAGCAACACAACAACAGGTTGACTTCATGCTAATTTCACCACAAGTCATGAGACTGGAGTGAAAAGGAAGTTGATAAGCTAAATTAGATCACAGCCTTGGATATCACATTTGTTCATATTGGATTTCAGAAACAGTGCTGTCTTGTATGGATGTTTCAAATGTTTAAAGCTACAGTTTGAACAGGCACACAAACACAGATTGTTGTGTCAATGAGTTGATTACCAATGGCCTGATCGGGGCTTTTTAATATCTAATACTCTGTTGTTGATAATGCAACATAGGCAGAACATTGGAGAAGTATTTATATTACACCCACACTAAATGTTGACACACTAAGCATAGTATAGCGATACCTCTACTGATATGACTGAAGACTCCTCCGGTAATAATGATTCACACAATCTTTCTTTCTTTCTTGTGATTGGTTAATCTTTTTTTCACTGGTAAATCTGTTTTCTTATAGTTTGTTATATAACAAAGGTATAAATTAGAGCTGAAAAGAACATTTGAACAAAAGAAAATTCAGCACCAGGTAATACTGGGTCAACATAATTCATCCCTGCTTCTCTCGTGTGAATATTTTATGATTTCTCTGTACTATGGCGAAGCTAACAACTGAATATATTTGGGCTCTGAACTCTCAAAATGAGAACAACTATTTATTTATTTTTAAATGTTTTCCATAAATATACAGACCAAACAACTGACTGAGAAAACAACCACCTACCCAGCTCATGCAAGTCGCATCAAATGTATAAATTCTATTTAAATTTAATTTCATACTAACAAGGGCACAGTGTGTGGGGCAAACGCTGTTGACAGGTAACCTGGTGCAGCTTTCAGGTCTTAAAGCTGAAGCACACAGTTGAACATGCGGAATAAATACAACAAACATCTGGACTGACATCTGACATTTCTTGTGGTCCAACACACAGCCAGAGTTTACAGATCACAGTAAAAACCCAGGAGATGTTGAATGCACATATTGTTTGATGGAGCGGCTTCTCTGGAGTTCATTAGCTGTAATTCAGGTCATGCTTTGGACATTTTGAGCCAGAGGATTTTAAAGGTGACTCATAGACATTCGTTGCATTTCACAGATTCTTTGGGAAAGTATATGACAGGAAACAGTGTACTTTCATTTCAGGAAAAAAAAAATATATGACCATAGACCGGGATCCTTTTATTCTGTAAAACGTCAAATGATCCCTACGACAGACAGTGAACTGTTTCATCGCTATTATCAGTGTCCAAGATAGAGATCACAAGAAACTCAACTTCAATACCTCTCACACTGATGAATTATTGATGGCTCAGCAGACTGTCGTGAATAGAGCTGTTCACAAGGTGTGAGGGCAATATTGTCATGCTGATTTTCTTCTCATGATTAAATGCAGGGCATTTTCTCCCTTTGAATAAGTGCAGCTTCCTTGCTCTGGGCAATTAGTCTGGCCCAGCAGGGTTAATGTCAGGCCGTTCTTCTGTTGAACGTGAGCCCTGAGAGCACAGAGATACAACTGAATTACTGATTACTTACTGAACTAATCTGAAGAAGCAAAAAAATTTAATCATTGGCCGACGATAACTGTGAGTGTTATTCTTTGTCCAGGTTAGGGAGAAATAAACCACAAACCGTGGCACGTAATGTGTTTCTCTCCAGACGTCTGTGGAACAACTGTGATGTTCATCCTGGATACTAGATTGTGTCAATAAGGGTTTTTATTCCTTTATTTACAAGTTGACAGTCACAGATGCCACAGCATAAGAGTGTCTTTTGATCTAGGAATGAAACACTAATTTGAAAGGTGATTATAATTCTGATTAATTGCTTTGAAAAAGTTCATTACAGAAACAAAATCCAGTCAAACCTAGTCTTGTACAATTAAATTGGCACTTGGATACAAAGTAGCATAAAGAAACATGTTTTCTTATTATTGTGTCAAAGACTCAAAGAGTGCTAATGGCATTTTTTTAGCAAGACTGTCTCTTGTAATATTCCTATTGAGACTCCCCATCGTTCCTCGTGTCAAGTTAATTCATTTTTATTTCCTATTTGGTGTTTTGTTTACACTGCGGTATTCAAATTAGCTTTAGCTTTAAAGTGAAACAGCAGAGCTACTGACGCTCAGAGAAGACCACAGGAGTCAGGAGGAGGAGGGGAACAAATCACTGCATTTAATGAATATGTGTGTGTATATTTATACAAATATATAATGTAAAATGTGTGATTTATTTAATATTTGTGTTGTATATCCCTGGTGTAGCAGTGATAATGTAGCACTACCTGCTGCCAGTTAGCAAAACTTTAGATTTTTAGACCCAACACTGAACCATGAGCGAGGTTGTCCTCGTGTCCTCCTGTTAGAGGACAAAGGCTAAAATATTTTACCATGTTTTCATACACATTTACCAATTATATGTTAGTCTTTGTTTCCCATGTTGTTAAACAGCCCCACGGCGGCTCGTTTCATTTAATTAAATCATTCCTCCATGAATGCGTAATGACGTCCCAGGATGCGGAGCGTGCGTCTGCCGCAAACTCTCACGCGCACATTAACGACCAACGTCTACTTGGCGACATGAAAGTGAAATGGTACTTACTTTGGTGATTTTACCCCGTAGTGAAGCGAAAACAGAAGCTTTCCGAGCAAAAAGCAGCGCCTTTGTCCTCCTCCACAACGTCGCCCGGCTTCCAGTAGCTAGCTGGGGGGAAAAAACCTAACGGTCCCGTTGTGTGTGCTCTCGGATGGGCGCAGTTTGTCCAGGTTCAGTATCCGGGAGGATTTTTACACGTTTCCATGGAGCTCAAACAAAATGTGTTTTCTTCCGGGAGGAGAAAAAAAATAACTATTGAAAGTAAGCTACAGACGGGACTATATGTGAGATGCTGCAATGCGACTGGCAGTTTTGCTCCCGTCAAATGTTCCTCTCTGCCTCTCGTCGTGTCCCAGCTAATTTTACCCCCCCACCGAGTATGTATGTGAGTGTGTGTGTGTGTGTGTGTCTGTGTGTGTGTGTGAGTCCCGGGAGGCGGCGGGGTCTCTGCGGGTGTCTGGCCGGATTGAGGCGCAGGTCGGGCGGGCAGGGGAGCGGAGAGAGAGCAGCAGACAGAGGGAGGAGTGAGGGGGGATAACGGAGAGGGAGGGGCGCAGATGACGTGAATTTGGCTGACACACGCGCACACACACATCCGCATTTTGTTTCCTGCTCTGAGGAAAAGTTTCACAATAGTGTATGGATACTTTTAATCAAAAATACATTCATTTAGATACGTTTCTAATGTGAAATAATATTGTTTTATATTTTTAGCAATGAAATCCTTTTCTTGGCTCATTGCCCAAATAAACTTTGCCGTGACCTTTGCCCTCATTGTCACTTGCTAACTAGTGTTGTTATTGCTGACTTTAAAAGTTCACCTTCATATAAAATCTAATATCATTAAAATCTCAGCTCATGCTATCTTCAGTTTCTATCCTGTTATTTTATTGCCTATTCGTTTTTCATGCAGTATTCATGTTTAATATGTTGCTCTGTACTTGTACATGTGTAATGACTAATCTTATCTAATCTAATCTAATCTAATCTAAATTCATTGCCTTTATACCCACTTGACAAAAATAGTTAAAAGAAACAGTCCTGCACTAAATCTAACTTGATGTAATAATGTTCAGTTCATGTTGAGACAGAGTCAAACGTGGTGGTAATTCAACTGTATGATCATATTGGAGGAAGTAGTTTGTGGTGCTGTTAAACTTTGTCGAGTTAGACTTGTTATTTGCAACACAGTTTAATAGTACTAATAGTACTACTAATTTAATATTACTACAAACTGCAGCCTCCAAAATGAAAACACAGTTATATTAAGATACAATAATACTCTACTGACCCCATAGGGAATATTCAACCTTCACGAAGCTAATATTTAGTGACTAATTTTCACATAAGTGGCACATAAGTGTATATGTTGTTAAATCAATTAAAAACACAAACTTATGCTCTAAATATTTTCCCTTTGCATACCATAATTTACTTAAAGTCAGAACTATTTTCTCTGTGACACAAAGTATAAAGGCAGCACGTGAGCGGTTACAGGTTGACATATGATATAATGTCATTCAGGTCTGACCAACGTCCAGCCTGTAGAAGTGTGTGTCCCAGATATGATGAGACAGGGTCAGATGGATGAGGTCACCAAGGCTGCCACTGCTTGTTCAGTGAATGCTGACTAGAGACTCTCTGGATCGTGCCTCATGTCATATTTATCTAAAAATAAAATAAATAAATTCATAAATCTGTAACCAGACCTGGGCTATTCATGTCAACCAGGCACGTCACTTCGTTGTGGTCTATTTGTCAAAGAGTGTCTTCTCATTCACTAGTAATACAATTGATCTCCACTTACTGAAAATAAGTGCAAGAAATTTTGCACCTGTTCCTGACAAGACAAATACATCTGCACCAACAAGTGACCGAGTGTTTTCACTCTTCAACTTTGGCCCACTAACAGAGTAAATACGGTTCCCAATATTATTTGTTTTTTGGTGACTCCTGTTATTTAAATACTCAATAGTGTGGTCAGCTCAGTATCATTGATTTCTGGTCGTGATTGCACGCCTGATGCACACATCAAATAATTAAATTTGGCTCAGTTAAACAGAGGTCAGCTGAGGTCAGCGAGATTAAAAAGGAGGAGAGGTTACTGGAACAGTTTACTTAAAGAGAAACAAATACAGTGTTTAATTCCGCTGACAGATAAAAAGTCTACTCCCAGAAATGGATACAGAAGATAACGAGCTTGGCGCTTGATGTGTATGAAAATGTTGTCTTTCAGATTACATTCTCTAACAATGCCCCCTTCTGGCTACATGATGGACATGCACTTTTATGTCGAATCTTTCACATCCAGATTTTTTAAGAAACATCAAATAAAGGTTCACTGATTTAAAGAACGTCCGTTGTTTCTTCTCCTGCCACATACATACAAACACATACACACGTAATGACTCACATTAGGACGTTTAGTATGATACTTTTTATTTAAACTTAAAAAGAGAGTGGATCAAAAACAGGATTCAATAAATTAGAAATAAATATAATCGCTGTAATAATTAATACATACATTATAATTACTCGATTGCAAGAGTCTGACAGAAACAGGCCCTCAAAAGTTTTTTTTTTCTCTAGAAAATTCTAAAATCAAAATATTGCAACCCACTCAAATCCCTTCTCCCAATAAACAAAATAATCGATAAATTAGTAAATAAATAAAAAATAGCTCAAATATTAAAACCTCCCGAAGAAAAGTGCAATCCCGCCCCTCCCCTGTGTTTCACCTAAAATCTAAGTAGAAATTTAAAATAGGTTAGTGATTTCCCATTTTACAATTTGGAATGTAATATCCTTTTATTAAGATGGCAATGTTACTAGTGGTAATAATAATAATAATAATAATGATAATAATAATAATAATAATAATAATGTCGCTGTGTCCTGTTCAGTGTTTATCTAAAGTAGTATTCTTTTTGCATTTTTTCTTGTTTTTTTTTTTTAAATGCTGCTCTTTGTAAACTAAACTATTTACAGGTCATTAGGATCCTCTCCAAAGTCTCTCTAACCTACTCATTTAGTTTCTTTTTTGTATTTTCTTTCTTTTTTTATTATGAAACATCGGTCCCTCTATATTTGTCATGTAATAGACATAGTATAGACAAGTCTATTGAAATGATATATCAGCAGATTTCATCAGTCGCCTCCAACAACACCTTGTCTGAGTTGTCTCAGCTGTACTTAACACCCTGTTCCACACAGAATATGGTCAAACCAAGTTCACAACTGTATGGTTAAGATTACTGACTCGTTTGAACTGTGTATATCCGTGTGTGTGTTTGTGCACTTTTATGTACATATCCGCTTTGTACCGTTTGAGGTTCAGTTGGGAGTGCATGTATATTTGTGTAGCTGTGTGTGTGTGTGTGTGTGTGTGTGTGTGTGTGTGTGTGTGTGTGTGTATGTGTGGCTGCACTCCGCGGACGCTCACAGGTAGCAGACAGTCTGAAAGCACAATGAACCCTGGGACTCCACCTCGGCTGGACTCTGAAAGGTCACCTGTGAAGGGATGGAGAGTTGGAGGGTAGAGGGAGAGATACAGCACACGAAGAGGGACAGAGGGACAGAAAGAGAAGGACGGAGGATCCGTTAGAGCGATAAATACACTGGAGGTCCGTGTTTCTGCATGGTCTTCACATTTTGTCAAACATGCCCCTCCCAACCAAAAAGTCTCCTCTGTAGGCACGACTGGAGCTACTGTCACACTTCTTGCAACAACCTGCACCTTGGGATGCTCCTGGCTTTGTCTCTGTCTCTTTTTCAAGTGGTGAGTTAAAACAAGAAGGCGTCATTCACAGTTGTAAAATTCTGTCTTTCAATTGCAGTAAATCAATCATGGTGCTTTTACACATACACACACAGTGCCTGGATCATGCAGCTCAATACAGTGAAAAACATTTTTTTTTTAATGTGTCCTTGTGTGAGTGGCTGTGCGAGTCTGGCGGTAAAAGTGTGCGTCTGGGGGTAAGTGTGTGTGTGTGTGTGTGTGTGTGTGTGTGTGTGTGTGTGTGTGTGTGTGTTTAAGCTCTTGAAGCGACTTTTATGTGTGTGTTTCGATTAGCATGTGCTGCACTCGTGTGCCTCAGATCATGGCAAGCAAACACTACTACCAACATGCATCACTCTCTGGCATTTGCAGTATAGAAATTCTGGGTGATAATTTGAATCAGGAGCTGCCGGTGTTAATGCTTCAAATATATATATATTTATTTATATACATATATGTATAATCTGTCTCTCTATAGGTATTGAAAGGCCTCCTTATTATCCACAAAGATTAGTTCCGTAAATGTTTGTCCAGAAACAGACACAGAATACTTGAGTTATAATATGCTGCCGTATGACGGTGCTACCACACACTGACCTGACAGCAGCTTCACGTTTGTGTAAAGATTAGAGTTTAAGGGGAGTATTAAATTTACTTCCTCTTTGTTACATTTCTCCCAGAATTCCTATAATTGAAGGCTGTTCTCCAATAAGCAAGAGGCACTTGTTTTTCCACCATGACAACCACATACCCTTTACCTCAAAACACGAGCTAGAGGAATAGAAAGAGGAGGCTGGGGATGGGGAGAGGTGAAGAAATAATGTGACAGAAAAGGGGGGAACAAGAAGGAGAAAATAAGGAGACTGAGGAGGAGCAGGGAGGAGGCAGTGAAGGGGAGAGGAGACACGACAAAGCAGCGATAAAAAAAATGTGAAAAAAATAAAATAGAGAGAGAAAAACAAAGGAGCCAAAAACTTAAGTGCCACATCAAACAGAGTAATAACTCACAATCCAGGATTATAAACTATCATTGCACAACTCACCAAATGCATGCTCGCCCAAAACTACAGTGTGCTTTTGACAATAAAACTAAATGCTCTTATCTGTCTGTCATCTTGCCTGTGTTGCCATAGTTTGCAAATTGTTCTGTGTAACAATGTCATGACCTCTTTTCCAACGTGGTCTACCAGCGAATGTTGCATAAAATAATAAGAGTAGTTTTTCCATCGGAATGATTTACTGATAGTTTGGGGTAAACTGTATTGCTGCTCTACATTCCTCAACCAGTCCACTACTGAAACCTCTGGACACCTCTCCATGAACACGACAATACAACAAGGATTATGCCCTCCCGTATTACACACTAACAGTGTAACACAGACACATATGTACACATAGATGCGCACGCTCACTACTTTACCCAAACAATTTGTTCAAATCATAATGACACCAAACAGAACACTACAGAAACTGATCAAAAACAAAGCTGCAAAAATACTGCATTTATCAAATGACTATTAAGTGGTTAAGTGTCTCAAATAGCCAATCAAAATCTGTTGATTCTGAGTGCAGTCCTGCCTATTGACAGTTATTGATCAGTATGTGCACAGGTCAATACAAAATAAAGTCACAATGCACCAAACACAGTCTGTGGTCACTACAGCAACAGGACATGCAGGTCAACGCATGGCTGGTTGCTCGAGGTGACAGAACAAAAATTGCCAAGGGCAACCAACACAGGCAATCAATCGCCACAGCAACCCAAACACAGGCCAACCAATCAACTTACAACAATGCGAGAGGAAGGGGGGGTCAGGGCTTTATCGGTCACTAGGCAACCATTGCCATAGCGATGGGGTCCTCGAGAATTATGATTGGACGGAAGGATCTTGGGTGAGGTAAGTTGCCGTTTCAGGAAAAGATCAAAACAGCAGGAAAGAAAAATAAAGATTGTGAAAGAAAATAAAAAGGAAAACAATATTTTAGTATTTTCACTTTTCCTGTGATGTTAAGTTTTTTTATTTTATATGAACAACCCAATGGACATTCACTGAAATGTCACGTAAAGCTTTTCCCTTTAACCTGCCATCAGTTAGCATTGTACTGTCAAATCTACATTTAGCCTCTCCCTGTTTTTTTTCTCTTACTAACCTACTTCCATCCATCTGCTGCCCAAACATATTACACCTCACTTCTTTTTCAGGTCATGTCACTGATCACCTCCTCACCCCTACCTCACCTCTATTTATTCGTTCTTGCTCCTCTCGGCTGTCACTCAGTACGGGCGGTTGGCATCTTTTGGCCTTTTGAGCTGGACTTTCAGTCTCTTCATGCCGATCTGGAATCCATTCATGGCTTGGATGGCGGCCTGAGCGCTAGCTGGGTTGTCAAAACTCACAAATCCTGGAAAAGACAATAGAGAACCAACTTTAACTTTTGTCACCTTAGTTTACGCGGTGAAATTAGCACAGTGTTTTATCCTCTATTTGTCCTTCCCTCGCTGTGATACACCTACTCTCCCCTTTGTCTCCCTCTTTCTCATGTGTCTCACCGAAGCATTTGCTCTGGTTGGTGGCGCGGTCCACAAACACCTTAGCTGAGATGACATTGCCAAAGGGCAGGAACATTTGCAGCATCTCTGAGTCACTGAACTCCTGAGGCAGGTGGTAGATGAAGATATTACACCCCTCTGGACCTGAAGCACACGCAGACACACAAACACATACATTAGCCGGAGCGATGAACTGGGAATGGTGAAAACCTAGTGATAATCAACTTTAAATAAGATCACTGGGGAGAGTTTGAGGAGAGGGGTGTGGCCCCCGTCACATAGGAAGTCACATCACCTTCTCTCTGCTGCTGTTGCTGGGGCTGCTGGTGTTGCTGGGCAACCAGTGTTGGCTGCTGGGGGAACGGCTGCCCAACCAATCCGTAAGCAGCAGGGTACGCCGCTATTGGGAGATACAGACAGTAACAAATTCTCATTGGGTGAAAACAACAGGTGGCAACATAGGGGCATCCAATGGAGGCACTTTGTTGGAGCTGAAACGTCTCCGCTGAAGGTGAAAACTATTAACTGTAACTACAGAGTGGAGCAAGTCTGACAAACAAGGACACTGTTGATCTGAGTCTGGTATGCACACATTAAATGTATGAATCACAGATACAGATTGTGTAAAGTTATGGTTAGCTGTGTTACATCACTGCCGCACGTGTCACAGTGGAATCCGATAAATCACAACAAAATTAATTCGGTCAAATTGCCCTTGAAACATTTCATCCATATTTCATCATCACTACTTTCCTTGTTCTCTAGCGTACACCTTGATTTGACCTCCTGCCTGAGCTGTCTGTTGTACAGACATGTATTAGTGAACTGTATCAGTGAACATCTGTCCATTCACATGTGCATTTGTTGCATTGCAGTATGTAATTTAAGCATTTGAGCTGTTGTCAATGAAAGTAACCAAAGTCAGTCTGTAAATGCTGATAAGCTACATTGCTACACATCATCCTACATTTCTACAGAGTGTACCACACAGTATATATGCTTGAGATTCGTACCCAGATCAAAACAATAGTTGGACAGTGCTTTAATTTCTCCATATACTGACCGGTGTAGTGCTGCATGCCTGCGTAGGCCTGCTGTAGGGGATCCAGTGCTGCTGGACTCTGAGCTGAGGACAGTTAAGTAAAACCAGTGAGGATGACAGCGTACAAGCAATACGGTCACAAATGCTATTTGATTCTTCATTCCACGTGCATTCTCGTTCGATCAAAATACCTTGATATGGGTGAACGCCATTGGTGTATAGTGTTTCTGTTTGTTGTCCATTGGTGGGAGCTGGGACACTGCTGTAACCATTCACTCCTATTGGTGGAGGGAGAGCAGGCACCGGTGTTGCTGCCATAGTTGGTGGGGTGTTTGTGCCTACAGGCAAAGAAACCAGACATTGTAATATTTCACTATACCCCCCGTTTCATTAAAACAACTTCTATCCCTAAATTGTTATTTCATAATTATGTAATTATCCTGCTGTCCTTATGGAAACGAGAAAAAAATATATAAAATGTTAAACCCTTATTAGTAGTAATTGTTAGTTTTACTCTGATGATGTAATTAACTCAAAAGGAAAAGACTCCTGACATAATCAAAATACTTTCCAGATCTGCTGTCATAGTCAAATAACACACAATATAGCCTACTATACGCAATACAGCAGCTCTAGCAAAAATTGAAATGTGCTGCTGAGTATCCGTGGGATATGGGAGCCTACCCGAGGACGGTGTGATGGGTGTAATGGGTGTGGCAATGATTCCGTTGGCATTGAGTGCCGCCATCTGCTGCATCTGTACGGCGGCAACTGTTGCCACAGGAGACAAGTACGCTGACTGGGCAACCAGGGCCTGCTGTTGGACAAGCTGTAGACAAGGAAGGAAACAGAGGGAGGAAGGGATGGAAGCAGTAGAAGAGGAGGGGAGAGAAAGAGGAATTGGAGGAAATTGAGGCAGAGAGAGAGAGAAGACAAGGAGACAGTTAAATACATATAGGGAAAAGACAGAGGGAGGAAGAGGAAGAAAAATGAGTGGAAGGGACAGGCAGAAGGAGTGATGGAAGAACAGATGAATAGAGATCTAATTACAAGGCCATTATGTCCTGAGGCAGTGGGTTAATGGTTATGTGTTGCGGGAAAGCTAATGCCAGATGACGTATGTTCTGTTGTCTGGGTAATAACATTAGCCCCAATTAGACCACTGATAGCCTCTTCAAACTTATTACATCCTTTCATAAGCACTGCACTCCCCTTACAAACTTGATGTGCGCTGTATATACATGCGTGCGTTGCACAGCGAGTGTGTTTTCAGGCTTGCCTGTGCATTGACGGCCTGTGTGTAGGCATTGTAAGCGGGGAAGTTGAGGGTCATGGGGCTGAATATGCCGAGCTGGGAGGCCACCTGCTGCATCCTCCTCAGCCCCCGCTCCTTCTCCGTGTCTGCAAACTTCACCACCAGACTGGACGACGCTCCCTGCGAGGACAGATGAGGACAGATGTTTGAATTGCAAGTAATGTCATGTGTTAGGAGGACTAGAGTTTGTTTATTCATTCATTTTCTCTGTCCCATTAGTTCTTCATGAGTCACATGAGAGCCAAGCTCATCCCAGCACCAATGCAAATGTGGACTTAGATGACATACATTATTACCTACACAATATTTCTACTACTACTTTTGTGTCACTTATGCATACGCCGTTGCTAGAGCGCATTGTGTGTATTTGTGTTATACTGTATATTTTTTGACATTTGTAATCATATGCATGAAACAATGAAACGTACAGGCATCGTGCGGCTCCCGTGCAAGCTGTTGATGGCAGCTTGGGCTTCAGCATGTCCTTGGAATTTTACAAAAGCGCACCCTGCGACAAAACAGAGTCATTAAATTACAATGCACTACCGAACGAACTGACGTAGTTTGTAGCATCTTATTTGCGTCCACTTTACCTTTGCTGGTGCCATCAGGTCCTCTCAACACAGTACACTCATCTATGCTGCCAAAGGGCTCAAACAGCCTTCTGACGTCCTCATCACTCTGTTGCTTTCCCAGCATGCCCACAAACAATTTCCTGTCCTCTGAGAGATCAAGGATATGTGGAAGAAAGAGAAAAAAAATACAAAAATTGTTTTATTTCCTTTTATTTCAGTAAACTAAAAGGTCAACAGAAAGATTTTTTGTATGGCAGTGACCATTTATGTCCACCAGGGAGCAGTATTGACTATAGGAGCCCACAGCTGATGATTTTCCACCTCTAGCTGATCTATACTGATTCCTGCTCCTCTACCTGACACACTGTTTGCATATGTGGACAGTTTGTAGTTTAAATCTACCAAAGCTGGGCGTTTGTGCGTTGTGAGGGCTTCTCCTTGTAAATTTAAATGATTATTGGATTTGGTTATATTAAGGTTTTGGTTGAGGGTAAAGGTTATACATTTATTTGTGATGTTTTTTATAAGGGATAGACAATGAATTACATCAACGAGTGTCCTCTCAAAGATGGAAAGACATTTGTATTTGCATTTAAGTGTGTGTCTTACCTCCTCTGCCCTCGCTGTCAGCTGGTTTCACCTGGATTGGCCGATTCATCTGAGGGACAAACAAGCAGGATAATTAACACAGATGGTCAATGTAAACAAGCCTCTCTATTCATCTTGCTGCAAGAGATTGTTATTCACTTGAGAAAATCAACTGATTTCACTCACGGCGAGATATATTTCATTTCTTTATTTATTTATAAGGATAATGCACATTAATCAGTATTTGTAAGTAAATGTTTAATGATTTCAACTGCAGCCTATAGTGAAGATGTTCTGAAACCCAGAGAAGTGTCAAATGAAAAAGGAGACTAGCAGAAAAAACACTGCTTCACGAGTGAAGACATCAGTAAACAAATGTGTTATTTTCGCCAAAAGACTTTCGTTAAGTGGCTTATAACAACAAATACGTGTTTGGTCAGTCATTGATGAATCGAGGTTAGCAGGTGACAGGTGTGTCTAAACTCTGTCCCAGGCTGCTCTCTGTCTCACTACCTCTGACTTGTCTCCCACACATAGACACACACAGAGGAGCGCCGGGAGGGATTGAGAAGTGACAAGATTAAGAATGCAGGCCACCTGATCTGGATTACAGAAGAACTACGGATTAGATGACGGACAAGAGTAGGATGAGATACAGAGAAGGGGGAGAGCAAGGGGGAAAGAGAGGGGGGGGGGGATATTATAGTGGAGTTTAATGACAAGTGAGTAAAGGGAACAGACACAGTACTTAGAGTAAAAGGATGGAGAATGGGAGAGAGAGCAACCTGGGGGACCCCGCCTCATTTCAACTGGCTATAAGGGCAGGTGGAAGGCCAAGAGGAAACCGGAGAAATGGCAACACTGTAAAAAGACGTATTACATGAAGAGTGAGGTAGAGTGGGAGGATGAAAGCAGAGCTGCCCCTGAGAGGATGATTCAAAAAGAGTAGAAAGACAAAGACGGGAGGGAGGAGCAGGGCGTGATTCAGTCGTGACTCGCTCTATCTATAAAATGTCACGACTACAGAGATCCACTGCCTGGAGTCCTAATGTATGCAATCATATATTCTGAACATCGTACTATCCGGAGGCACACAGGTGTGTCACGCATATACATGAGGGCACACACAGCCGCTGAAAACAACAACACATACACACAGTGCTTAGTCATAGGACTGAGGCAATGAGATAGTGTTAATGCCAAGGGGACGGGGTGGGGGAGGGCTGCAGAACGATGGCGGCGAAAAGAGGGAAGATGTGCGAGGATGAGAGAAGAGAAAAGGGATGGACCCAGAGGAACGGTGGAGGGAGGAGAGGAGGATAAAGAAGAGCTGAGGTATGGACTGAATAAAGAGATGCCATTAATACACAAATACAAAAAAAAACATGCTGGTGGAGTGAACTCTCCAATTTTCCAATCCAATCATTAAAAAAACTGGCAAAACAAATTAAAGCAACAATATTCTTAAATAAAAAAGAGTCAGGCTCAGATTTGAAGTTTCTCACTCTGCCACAACAACATGTAAAATGTTCTAAATACCATTGGGTTTGAAAGATGTGGAGAAAAAGTCAGAAAACAGAGCATGACTAGGAGGGTGGGATGGACGGGGAAGGAGGAGGAGGGTGGAGAAAGAGGGTAAAAGGATGAGATGGAAGAATGGAGGACGGTCCCAGTGGGGTGTTAAGGCAATGTAATGAAGCTGGTAATTGAGGAGAGGGCAGAGCAGAGAGAGACTGATCCATACATTTGATTAATCAGCTCTTAGCTGTCACCACAAAGCCATTGATCTAAAGCAAGGCCATCTCACACACACAGTCTGAGACACACACACACACACACACATGCAGACACTTCTGTACCCACTTTCACATAAAACACAGGCAGTCACGAACACAAGGTCTGCGGAGGAAAGGAATGATATACATTTTTAACCTCACACCTTTATCGACGCGAGCGTAAACTCCCAGGAAATACACACACTACGCCCTCACACTTTTCTGTAACCTTGGAGTGACACTGTTCACCCATCCATCCATCCATCCATCCATCCATCCATCCATCCATCCATCCATCCATCCATCCCTCCGTCCATCATAACCCAGTCCTGGTGTTATTGCTGTCCATCCACGCTGCCATCAATCTTGCGCTACCAACTCATCGATCAGTCCCGTCTTGTCTATTGATTTCGGATTGTGTTGTAGAGCAGGTTGATTGTAGCAAGATTTGTGTCCACTAACCCTTTGTCTGTACTTCTATCCATCCATCACCTCTTCCACCTTTCCCTTCATTAGGCCCATACACGCTCCTATTTGCACACCACGAAACAAAATGAACAGAAATGCCGTTTGTTTCCGACCTGAGGCTTTTAAATCACAACTTAATGTTTTAAAGGAATCATGTACTATATACTTGACATGATGCAAAGTAAAACGTGAGAGGAAGAATCAGAAGAGATGGAGAAAAGTGGGAGGTGAGAGGTGCACACCGCCGCTACAAAGACAACACAATGGCATCGGAAAATTGGCATAGCAACCAGCTCGTTGTCATGGTAATCGTATGACGGCACACTGGGTAGGTAAACAAGGATGCTGGTTGCCAAGGGTGACTGCTGTGCTCTTTGGGTAAACAAAGAATTTGTGCAGGAGGATGGTTTGGTGGCTTTATAGTATTTCCCTGCACATTTATCTCTCCCTGTAAGTTGACATAAAATAAATAAGGGAAAAATTTGCACCAGGTACAAATGTTTGAAAACTAGACAGAAAATTCATGACATGAATAAAGACGTCAGAATCAGAGTCAGGTATGTGAACACACGGTCACTTTGCTCAGAGGTACAGGAAAAGAAAATCAACACCTGAATAAGCAAAAATAGAAAAACTGTACAACAATATAATAAGTAAATGTGAGCGAGAAGGTGTGGGAATTAAATCTATATTGTAGTAGAGTAATTAAAAATTCCCTTGAACTGCAGAGGAAAATGCAAAGCATAGTCCCTCCTAGTCACCCCACGCTGTCTCTCTTCCCTTCCCTGAAACACACATGAACGGCCACGCGCAGCTTTCAAGTCAAATTATCCTCTAATTACTCACGTTCCAATTAAGGCTTAATTAACAGTAACCATCTGCAAACGTGCGCACGTACAAGGAGCTGGCTTCAAACTGGAGCGTGGTTTGATGCACCCTGCTGCATACTAAGAAGGACCCGCCGAAAGGCAGAGAGTTTCTGTATCTGCGAGAAAAGTGAATCCGTACATGAGGCGACGCACGAGAGCCAGATATGTGATATACGATCGTGTGTGAGAGCCTACACGGGCTTTCAGGGGAGGCACGTTCGCTCATACACGCATGACGAAACCCCGCATGCGAACGCTGCTCCATTTGCATGCTATAGTTAGAGCGCATATACAGACCGACACCCAGTGCATGTCACTCACATATGCATATAGAGTACAGTACACTTTTCCTCGCTCCCGGAGCGTCCAACCCTTTAGAGCGCACAGAAACAAACACATACTACACGCATACAGTTAATCTTACTCCCTGCAGTAAAGCAGAGAGGATTGTGCCAGGATTAGGGGATATTAAATCCTTGGATTATCCAATCAAATCGTATTCTACCCCCTCCCCCACCCACACAAATCAGCGGAATAAACCATTGCGCCGTGTTATAAGGGAATGAGGGAAGGGGGTCGTGTGACTATGTAAATGTGTGTACATGCACTATTAAACGAGAATAAATGTTGTTTTGATTATTATTTTTTCATCAAATCACTGTAGGCCAATACTCCACAACAATAATGAAATGTTCTGGCAAACAGTAATATAAAACTGATTACAGTGCACAGCATGACAACATGCGAGTGTGTGTGCGCGCGTGTGTGTGTATACGTGTACGGGCGCACAAACACTCTCCCTTCGTATCTCTCCCCGTCACACACCCTTCCCTTCCCTTCCCCCTCCAATCTCCCGCTGGAACACTCCATCCACACGATTTCAGATGCCCATTTTCCAGAGTGCACAAGAAAGGAAAACTATTTTTATCCCTTCTCCACGATCTAGCATTATTTCTGCCTCTTCCTCTCGCCAATCCTCGATTCCCTTCTTTCTACTCTCGGTTCCATAATCCCTCCATACCCTGACTGATGACACAGGCTTCACAGCTTTTTTATCTTTTCCTATCCCTTCTCTCTCACCCCTAAAGTCTATATCTCATTCGCTTCACTCGTATTGCTCCTCTCGCTCCTCTCACACTCTCTCATCATCCTCATCATCATCATGTTTATCAAACCCTTTAGTTGATTTGTCAGAAACCCGTTGAAACTCATATTTGTGCCTGTTCAAAACACAGTTTTACATAAAACTATGAGTTTTTCATATATATAATTCTGCAGGTATCGAATTAGATGAAGTATCAAATTTAGCACCTAAATCTAAATTTCATGCAGCTCAATTAGAGGAGGTCAAGTGGTTCAATCCTCCTCTCTCTCCATGTATATACACTTTCTTCCTGTGTGTCGATAATGGAAATACATTCAGTTGCCAGTTCATTAGGTACACTGGTAAATATTAATACATTCTAAGTCCTGCTCCAAATCTCTTTTCCTGACTGTTATAATGTTCAGTTTAGGTTGAAACAGCGACAGGAAGGTGGTAATTCAGTTGTAGTTGGTGGTGCTCGATACAGCACAATACAATTCAATAGTACGACAATCCACAGCCACCAAAACGAATCAGCAGCTCTCCCTTATTTTAAATAAATGCTGAATATCATAATTCATGTTCATTCAAGTTATATTAGAATGCATTCATTTACAATAGTGCACCTGATGAACTAGTGAGTGGATGTAAATAATAATTCATGCTCTCTCCATTAAAAGGCAGAAAGATAGAGATAAGTAAAATGTATATTATATCACGTTATCTGTTAGAAAAGATCGTTTTTCACGTTTAACAATGTAACCATTTTATTGTACATGTAGCAGCCAGGCTCCCTGATGAAAGTGAGTTCATGCCTCTCGTTCACAGCTGGATGAAAACATTATGATGTGAAACAGAGAGAGTGAGCGGAAAGGTGGAGCGGCCCAGCAGCATAACTCCACCCCACCTCACTTGCATCTCTCTATCACACCACGTTAGGCTTTGCATCCCCCGGGTTACCTAGCAACTTGGCATCTTGCTCAGCTCGGTTGCCAGGCAACGGGGGCCTGCAACCATAATACAAGCTCCTGAGCAGCCCATCCCCCTGCTCCCATCCCTCCATCTCCTGTTTCTCTCTCGTTCCATTCTTCACACCTGAGAAGCCTGCCCTCCTTCCCCACCACTCAGCACCTTATCTAGCAGTTAACCCTCCATCAGCCTCTTTATTGGAGCATGGATTAGCAACTCTTTTCTCTCTCTTCCTCTTTTTTGTCTTCGTCAACCTCCATAATGATAGCATCAACCCATGCATAAAGCCGAACTAACTTCCCTGTTGATCCATATAATACTACGCTGTTTTTGTCAAACCCCAATGAGAATATTCTGCATGCAGCAGCGGAGCACTCACTGAAATTTGATCCTTTGGATTTAGTCCAACATAATCCAGCAGCACTATAGCGGATAACTCTTAGACCTATGCACTTGGACCTTCTTTCTATTTTAGGGAGTGTAAGTCCTTTGGGAAATAAGCTGGTGAATTAAAAAGGCTGCTCAAAGCCATACAAATTCATGATTACAAAACCCTCATATTCGTTGAGATTACATTTAACACAAAGCCAGTGACACATTTCATGAATGCTCAGATAGTTAAAGTGTCAGGCACAATCCCAGAAAATTAAGGCAAGACAAACATGCTCATGACTTATATATTCTCTAACAGACAAACCGAAGAAATACTCTAATATTAATTGATATGTTTTTAGTGGGTTTATTTTTCATTTTATCTTAAATTACTTCTATTTCACAGGGAGCAGCTCATGAGGCCTATTGATCATTTGTAAAATGTATAATGTACTGACTTAAATGTTTTGATATTTAATAGTTCAATTTAAGACAGAAATGTAAGATTACTGTAATGCCTTAATCTAGCAAAGTGACACTTATCTATTTTGTTCAGTTAAATTTGTGTTTTTCAGATTTTACATATTGACTTCATGGTATATCTGACTGGAAAAAGTGTTTTGAAATGGAGAAAATATGTCATTTGAGTAGTAAGATTCAAACACTGTGCTGATAGAACTAAACTAGTTGGACTAGTAGGTCTATGGGTGTATATATTTGGATGATACGTTTCATGTTTATCGATCCAAACCAGAGTCCTTGGAACAACGTATTCCTAAACATGACTGAATCACTTGCCAGTTCAGTAGGTAATAGTAAAAACAATATAACCTATTGGTTATATTGGTTATAACAGTCATGTATTATTCTGTCCACACTGTTATAACAGTCGTGCACTAAGTCCTAGGTTCATGAAGGTTATTGTATTCAGCATTTGTTTATATGAGCTGAGTGAGCTCGTGATTTAACTGTGTTTTCATTCTGCAGCCTCTGGTTTGTTCTATTGAATTGTATTGTGTCGTAGCAACACATGTTTCTATTACTGGTGGGCGAGGCTAAATAACAGAAACACTTTCGTGTTTAATTAGATACAGTTTAACAGCACCATGAATTACGTATGTTCTCCAAAATGATCATAAAGTTGAATTACTAACGTTCTTATGTTGATTCAACTTAAACTGAACAGTCATGAAGACGGATTTAGTGCAGAACTGTTATATTATAATGCACGTACATTTACCTATCTGTGCTTTTGCTGGTGAGTGTATAAATGTCAATTAGTGATGATGACAAGTGTAGACACTCTTATATTCAGTAGCTTAAAATCTCAAAAATCCCCATGAACCAATCAAAACCTGGGATTGTTCAGTTCACTTTGCCTCCTATCACACATTAACTCACAGAGTCATTAGTCGTTCCGTTGTCCCATTCTCATAGCCAGAACAGAGCATTGTGGAGTGCGGTGATCTACGTCTGTCTAATCTGCTGGAATAAAGCTGCAGCTTTTCCCCGTGGTCAGAGTGAAAAGGCCTTTATTTAGATAGCAGGTTGAAGTGTGGTTAGAGAGGGAACCTCAGAGCAAAGGTCACACCCCAGGTGCAACTTAAGTCCTGTCATCCCCTCGCTCGCCTAATAATATACACACATATGCAGACACACACCAGTGGCCCCCTCTGACAGATGTCTCTGTTTAAATTGACAGAAGTGCGCCCTGACTCCCTCCCACTCCTCCACCACCCAGAAAAACCCCTTTCTTCCACGCACCACCCGCCTGCCCCTTCCTCCACGCTCATTATGAAAAACTTTTGTCTTGTTTCCTCCTTCTCTCTCACCCGACCTCCTCTACTCCTCCCCTGTCTCACCCTGCCCCCTCCCCGTCTATACAGCCCTATTCATGCCAAACCTCTTCATGGCCCTCCTCCACTTCTCTCACCCCCACCCCACTTTTCATTCACACAAATTCACACATTCATTCAGCTGCCTTGCATGGGTCTGTTCTATATGTCCATCTCAGTGCAGACACATAAATAATACATGCTGAGACAAGGTGTCTGGATTGCAGACTGATTCGTTTCGTGTGGACAGAATAATACATGCCAACTCATGCCAATGGCATTTTTTTGCCCTGACACATATATTGAGTATTGCCTGCGTGTGTGAACTTCTAAATGTGCAGTAACAGTAAAAAAAATAAAATATTCCTGTAGTTAAAACACTCGAATTAAATTTATTTTCTGAGACTTTCCTGAGTCCAGCTCTACCCTTGGATGTCTAAGTTTGCATGTGCTTGAATATTGAAATGAAGGAGTGAATGATACAGTAACTGATGTAAAGAGTGAGAGATTTTTGCTATATTATCTGGCACTGGATACCAGTGACACTGCTCAACGATCAAAGCCCTTTCCAAATACGAACACTTGGATCTGGTCGTCTGTTAAGGTCACTGCTTTTAAGTGATTTTTTGGCACACGCTACTTTCCAGAACAGGTCTTCCTTGAAACAAAACTTCAGCACAAACAAACAAAAGTGAAAGATACTTCTCTAGTGTGCTCGCAGTTGTCAGTAAACTGTATTCCCAGTTTTGCAGTAAATCAATATATACTGTGTGTGATGCGTAATCCTTTGTGCTTCGGTTGGATCTATGATTTAATTTGAAAAAACAAAGTTGCCCATGCTTTCCATTTCTCAAAGTTTAAAGTTTAAAAGAACTTAAAGTTTAAGTTCAACTAAAACAAAACATGCATCAGTCCAGCATCTGCAATATTGATGACTGATAATTGCAAGGAGACAGTTCTTTTCACTTGACGACTGTGGAAACAGACCCTGCAGAAGCTGGCAGGATTTACAAAACAGATGGTGTGTGATATGGACTTTGGGCTACTTTAGAGTGTAGCATCTGAGAGACACTGATTTGGCAGTGAACAATCACACACCCTGGTAATCATGTGTCCACACAAACATAATTCTTAAAACTGGCCAGGACATAAATGTTCCTCTCTCTGCCTATGTGTGTGTGTGTGTGTGTGTGTGTGTGTGTGTGTGTGTGTGTGTGTGTGTGTGTGTGTGTGTGTGTGTTAGGCCTTAAAGAGGCAGGCGCTCTCCAGGGTCAGGCTTTTATGAGGCTATGATTAGATTCTGCCTCAATTTTGTGGTGAAATATGAGGCAGGCACTCTTTCTCTCTCCATGTCACATGCACAAATGTACCCACATGCACACACTCACATGCGCACGCACATACGTCGCAAGCACACACGCAGCAAAGACTTTCGTTTTAAACAGACGAGTTAAATCCCTCTCGTTATTAGCTGTACACAACCCCACACAAACACCCCTTTGCTCCACATGCCTCCTCTGTATCATTCTCTCTGGCTCCTCCTCTTTCTCTCTACTTCTTCCACACAACACAAACACACACTCGATTCTACACCTGTCCCTCTACTCCCTTTCCATCCCACACACAGTGGGGATAAAAATAGAGAAACAGCATGAGGGAGGGGGGGGGAGTGATACACATCACAAACCCCATCAGGAGGGGAGAGATAGAGGCAGAGGAGGAAGAGAGGGAGAGAAGGATCTGGGGTCTGTTCTAAATTGAAAGTGCATCAGTAAGCAGTGAAGGGGAATAGTAAACAGTGCTGCTGACCACATAAATATGCTAAATTAGCCTACAAAGTCGCCCTAGTGGATAATTGCTCATCATAGCCTTGCCCCATAGGGAGGTTGCCTGCCAGGTCTCTTAGATTCCACATGGAAACATACACATAATGTACACAACACACACACACACACACACCCTGAATAGATCTGATAACCATAAACTACAGGTACTAGATGATGGACACGTGGAAAGGTAGTGCCTGTGGTCCCAGTGTCATCACACTACTGATATATTAAATAGAGAAACCTTTTTGTAACTCTAGTTTTATTTTCTGTATTTATTTACAATTCTCAGCTGTCCTAAAACAATGAAGTTGTGTAACGCTACCTGTAAAGAGCATCGGCACTGAGTTGCTGCTGCTGTGTTGTAACCAGCAGCGTGAGTAAGTCCACGTTGAATGCATATAAAGTGTCGCTCAGCTTGGGACACAAATACATTCACTTCAGGCTTCAATGAAATGCGTAACATCTCCTGTCACATCCGCATGAACCAGAGGTATCCTTGCAACTGCGGTATTTTAATTGATCAGTTTGACAACAGTGTCAAACCATATGCATTTAATCAATAACACTCCTACAAACTTTTATTATTTTTTTAACATGTCTATCGATCCTCTGCTGTATCACTTGTTGTTAACTACTCGTCCTGTAGTGCTTCTCCTGCCTTTTAAATAATTCATTAGGCGTACAGCGTATCTCAGAAAGTACAATATGTGTGTGTATGAGAGAGGGAGAGAGAGAGAGAGAGCGAGCTTCAGTTTGGATCTAATCAAAGAACAGGGAGCAGAGTGCTGCCTGGAGAGCAGTGAAGCATGACAACACACACCTGGTAAGCTGCTTATCACACTTTAATTTCACCTACACTGAGATCTGCAGATTCCAGCGTGACCAAACAGATGTGTGTGCACGGTGTGTACAAGTGTGTGTACATGTGTGTGTACATGTGTGTGTGCATGTGTGTGTGTGTGTAGAAACAGTTGCGTTTCAAGTGGTACGAAGATGAAGGGAGCGATAAACACAAATAGAAGAGAGTGCAGATTAAATGGAGAGAGAGATATCGCAGGCAAAGAACAAAAGAGGCCGATAAGAGGAAAGATAGGGTAGGAAATACAGCAGCAGGAGGCTCAGGACAGAGAGATAGAGATAGAAAAAGATTGAAAAGATTGTGAGCAGAGGGAGATATGAGGTTAAAATCTAACCGGGCTGAGAGGGAAATGTGGCCTGATGAAAAGGGAAAGAGAGGGGACGGTTGGAGAAGAGGCCAGGGCGCAGTTGTACGAGGGATAACTCTAAATCCTGTTTGCATGAGCACATGTGGTGATGTATGTTTAAAAGGTCTTTGTGAGCATGTATGCAAACTCTTCCCCAGTTATCCATCTGTCTACAGATAACAGCACAGCCTTTTAACGAATCCGTGATAGAGGTTTGAGGTGAACAAACATAATATTAAAGCCGCTAACAAGGCGGCGTTATGTTACTGAATATGTAGTTACTGATAAACGGGTTCCCGCTGTAATGTGCCCAACTGTTGCCGTCCAAGCTCTCATGGGGGACGTCACGTCCTTCGAATGGATCTCCTGGATAGGAACGTTTTACAGCTCAGGGACCAGCCCCCTTGCATTTGTTCACAAGAAGCTGAGCCCTGACCTCTGACCTTGGGCACACGCTGCCACCCCACTGCCACAATGTCTCTGGACTAACGAGACACAAAAAGCTGCAACCAGCAGATCACTGATTGGATAAGATATTATGCAGAGATGAATTTACAGGAATGTACCTCTATCATTTGTGTAGGCATTAGATCTAATCGCTATCAGCATAAACATGAGCTTCTATGTCACACGGCCCTCTGACAGTGGTAAAGATGAAGTACTACAATTAAAAATGAATACCTGAATGAGATGCTTAACTCTCCTGTACACCCACGGAGCCATAATGCGCCTGCCTTTAATTAAACATCAGTAAAGTAAAACAAAAATACATCTATGGGAGCAAGTTTATAGGCATATGCATTTCTCTATTATTCCAATCTGGTTAAAATCCCTGCGTACACTGGGTAATTAAACTTTCACGAATAAATAGCCACTAATATCTGATAGATAAACAGGAATTCTTTCTTATAGATGTAGTCCAGAGAGAATTTCTATAACACATCTAATTCACTGAGATTTACCAGTGGTTTACACGGTTAAATTTCTTTTACTATCACTAATGATCTAACTCTCTCTCTCTCCTCATTCCATCTTTCCTCTTTGCTTCTCTTTCCCTCTGTCTGCATCCAAATTAAACACAAGGCGCAGGACACTCTGATAAGGCCATCTGTTCATCTCCCGCTCTCTCTCTCAATCCCTCTGTACTTTTTTTTTTTTCCAGTTTCCAATCTGACTCTCTTGTGCCACAGCTGAAGCTAGCGAAGACATTTGAATTCATTTCTCAGAAAGCGTCTTTCTACTTTTCAGTTACATCCCACCAGTGAGTGACACACAGGAGCGGTAAAAATATGTAATGTTTGACTTGTCACCAAATCTTTAATTGCTCGGCCAGGCATATAAAAGAAACCCATGTGCACGAGTGTGTGGTGCTTCGGTTCCATTAAAGTTGCATGAGGTTCTACCGCTGCCTGCAATTTATTAGAGTGATCCCAAGATTCAAATCCCACTCAAGCAAGGCCACCGTGCACACATACAAATACACACATGTACCCACCTCTTGCCCCCACAGTGAGCCCGGGATCTGACTATGGAAATGAGTTTGTGATAAACTCATCATGCAGCTTAACAAGTAGAGCAAGGGAAGAAGAGGAGAAGGGGAAGGAGGATGGGGGGGGGGTGTGAAACGGTCAAAAGGGTCAACTAATCAAGTGGAGGGGAAATGAGACGAGGGGTAGAGGAACTGCGAGGGGGGAGGGTGCGAAGGAGGGAGACGGAGAAAGAGAGAGGGACAGCGTTGAGAGAGGGGCTTAGAAGGGTTACCATAAATGACTGTGAAATGAGAATCCGAAGAGGAAGCGCTAGTGTGCAGTGAGAGAAAAAAAAAATGAGTAAAAGACAGCAGTGAGGGAAGAGGGGGGTGAGAGAGGTTTACCATGAAATGTAAGAGTTGAAAGTAGTGAAGAGAAGATTCTGTAATATTCTACTGGAGCGGAGAAACTGGAAGACGTGAGGGGAGGAGTAAAACATGGGACGGTGGGGATCTGAGCTAAAGTGGAGTGAGGGAGCACATACGGGGGGTTAGGGGAAAATAGAAGTAAGAATAGAGAAGAGATGAGAAAGTATTTCTAAGGGAAAGATACGATTGGGACGACTGGAGTGAGAAATTAAGAAATCTTCATTAGTCGTTTCTTAGTCCAGCCAAAGACGGCAAAATAAACGGGAAGTGGAAGGAAGGAGAAGGGAGACACACAAGATATAGAAAAGGTGTCGCTGTGTGGAAGGTACTGGACTATGTGGTGAGATCTATGCTAAGGTACAGTCACCAAAATAATTGATTCAGGCTTTAAAAGTTATACCAAACTCAATACAATGTGTCACTCACAAGGTTGTTTCTGATAATTACACACCTGAGAACGTTCTGAGCAAACGAGTGGCAAAAAGTTTTGGTGGCGAGCTCTGTTCATAGCTCCCGTTTACTGTTACTCATGAATCACTTCACTGAACTCACACAAATACAGTAGAATAAGGTTTATATTTTACTCTGAAAACTCAAACAAGACACAATGGTTTTATGTTATAATTTAAAAAAAAAAAAAAAACCCAAGTGGAAAGCAAGATGTTCCAAACTGATGAAATCCAGATGCATAAAAAGAAAAACCAGCGCTCAATAGCCACGCCCTTGTCTGAACACTTTTCCTCAAGGGAGTGGTGCTTCTGATTGTTGTATCCTGGCTCTTTAGTAAATCTCTATTGCTAATAAGTATCCTCTCTGCAAATGTCTCCTTTGTGCGCGCAGAATATTTATCACAATTAATCTGGGAATTTAATGCAGCTATCCATTTGTAAAGCAGGACGATGGATGGATTTCCCCTCTGTGATTAGCCTGATATTGACGCGACAAACATTAAAGAATGAAGTAAACCAGAGGAGAAGATTATAGGATGAGTCAGAGGACAAAGGGCAGCACAAGAGAGAAAATGGAGACGCGGGCAGTCAGTGGAAAGGTGATTTTATGCAGAAAGGTCAGATTCCTTAGAAGTCCCTAATTGGATTAATGTCAATATTAACATGCCGTCTTTTCATAGGTGGTGTCAGCGCGAACGCGGAGACATGCCCCTTCTACGCGAAAAAGAAGAAGACTACAATATGCATGCAGGGATTTGAGCTTGTGTGTGTTAGAACATTTCCCCTCCCCCAGTGCCTTTTTCTTCATGCTCTCCTTCAATAATTTTCTCACTGAGATCTTATCACCACTCCAGCGCGCGGAGAAGGTGCAGGAACTGAAACTCTGATCAGTTGCAAGGCGACACAGAGAGAATGAGATAGAGAAAGGTTCAGAGCTAGCAGAGGTGCACTCACTATTCTGTTATAACTGCTGCAAATCTGCAGATAAGGCTTAGGAAGATGTTATTTACTAAAAAAAAAAAACACTACATTTTATTTACTAAAACAACCCTACTCCGTCTGGGCTGAACAGTTGTGCAAATACAAATCGTTCCAAAACAGATACTGTAAAATCCGTTTCCGACTGCGCTGAAAACCAGGTCAGACAGAAAAAGGAAAGAGAAGGAGTGACAGAGAGGTACAGTCTATGAGACAGACACCGCTCTCGCACAGCGCCCCATCCATAATGAACATTGTCCTATCCCAGCACAGGAGTAGCACACAATATCTCACTGGAGAGACTGAAGGGAGACTGGGACGGGACAAAGGGGAATGGCCACATTAATTACAGACATTCTCTAGGCGGGAGCTATCACCGCAGCCAAATGGAGGGATTGACAGAGAGATGGACAGAGTGAGAAAGGAATGGAGATGATGATGCTCGGGGAGTAACTTATGTGTCTGCAGTGAGAAGCGGTGTTTGTCCTCAGCAGCGAGACACCTGCTGACTGCTGAGTTATGTCACAATGTTACTAATGGGAGCTGAACCTCGAATCGCACACTGATGTGAGGCCACTTGTGTGCGTGTGCAAGGTGGATGGCAGCGCCTTCACGTAGGAAGGAGGGTGGGCTCTGCAATATGAATGCAAATGCAATTTTGTGTGTGCTGTTGCGTAAGTGTGTACTGTCTAGGGATGTGTGTTTATGTCTGTGATGTGCACTTACCCCTGGTAGTGTTTTCTGCTCATGAAGAGCGCTCTGGGCTTTCAGCGCCGACTCTCTCGCACAGTACGTCAGAAACGCACATCCTGCCAGACAGAAAGAAGCGGAGAAAGAGGAAAAAGAGGGGGAGAGGAATAATGGTGGAAAAGGTCAGTGAAAGGCTCTCATATTTGTCGTTCTCTATCTCTGTCTCTGTATTACCCTTTACAAACACACAAACTGTCGCACAGACAAACACACTGCCATAAACCATATAAGTGTTTCCCCTTTCCAATGCCTTTCCTGAACACTCGTCCTCTATTCTGAATAAGGATAACTATGAGAAACAATTAAAATTATGGATAATCATGCAGTGTACAGTAACTACACTTGACAACACCGTAAGGATGTACTCTAGAGCAGAGAAGGACACTCCACGACGGCACGGCACATTTCAGAACGGCACGGCACGAGTCAGCACACATGACAGCACCAAAGACGTGTGCGCAGGTCTAACAAGGCCTTACAGGCTCGTCACTGTCAGGTCCCTGCCCTATACCAACCACTATGCATGCCTCACGATCACTCCAAATACACCCCCTTCTTCTTCCTATGTGCTGTACCTGTGTCTGTATGTGTGAGGGAATGGTAGGTAGTAGAGCTGGCTGGCCACAGCCGTGTACTACACCTGTCACCAGCACTAAGACAACGAGATTAGCAGCAGGTTAGCATCCCAGTGACATCTCAGACAGACACACAGACTGAAGTAGGTTCAGAGTAAATAAACGGGTGTACATCGGAAGAATGTGTAATGACTCAACATAAAGCCATGAGATGACAAAACGCAAGCAATGATGAGACACGTACACTGGCGCACAGGGAAGCACACAACACACACGCACGTAGACACACATGTAACTTATGGGCCATCTCATTGCTTTTAAGAGGGGCTTACTGAGGCCGTGGGGATTCTCAAAACAACAGATTCTTTCCCTTGTGTCACCGCGGCTTACAGGCCCATTACACTGATTGGAGCATACAGGCTAATCTGGTTCATAACACACAGGACCCCAGGTCAGTCAGCGTGTGTGTGTGTGTGTGTGTGCGTGAGCGTGTGTGTGTGTGTGTGAGAAAGAGAGAGAGAGAGAGAGAGAGTGGGTATCTGTCGTATTCAAAGTTCATTACCGTTAGAACTTATTTAAAACCTAATCATTAGTATAATTAAAAGGCTTTTAACTATAAATACAACATTTTTTAAAGCTTTTCATCAGACCCGTACACAGTATTTCCTGTTGAAAATAAACAAACATGTTTACAAACCTCAGAAATCTCGGTACATTTTCAAATCCCACAGTTTTTTTGTTTGTTTTGCTTTGTTTTGTTTTTGCCACAAGCATACTGCTGAACAAAAAGCATTTCGGTTCACAGTGTACGTGCAGTGACTGAGTTTGCTTGCCTGTCTCCATGATCTCTCATTGCAGCGCTAACAAGAGATGAAGACGAGAGGTGCTGTGACAGTTTCCATGGATACGTGTGACACTCAGTGCAGAAAAATTCACCCATCTATCTGCCTTACTGTCACACGTCTATCCGCAGCATCTAGGTATCTGTTTATCTATCTTTTCTGACAGTCTCTGTTTAATCTGGGCTATGAGACCTACCTTTGTGCATGCCGGTGTATTTGTCCTTAATCACAGTTAGCTCATAGATTTTGCCGAACTGCTCGAAGATGGGCTTGAGGTCCTTCTCCTCCAGATTCCGGGGAATCTGCCCCACAAATAACTTGATGGCGTCGGCTTCCTTCATCGGGACAAAGTGATAGGGACAACTGGGTACTGCGGGGGCTTAGGGGCAAACAGATCAGTGGCAGGTATCCCTGGAGAGGAACTACTGTTTCTGGACGAGCCTTGGGTTCACAGTGAATTATGCAGAAAGAAAAAGAAAATAAGGGAAGAATTTAATCAAGAAACACAATTATTATCCTGACATAACTATTTAATGTAGCATATTATAATGTATTTTACTATGCCCTTGGAATTTTTTATTTTATACGGTTATTGCAAACATAAATTTGTAATAATTTTTTTTTTATTTGAATAAGTCTATAAAATATGAATTAAAGGTAAATAAAAGGAAAGATTATATGCGTGAGTTTGATGACAAAGGACCCCGGTAGCTTCTAGTAAAACAATTATGCAAATGTTAATTAGCCAATCAAAAAACAATAATGGCAGTTCTATCCAATTAAATACACATATATACACATATATATATATGTACACACGCACATATATATAAAAGGAAAATATTTGTGAGCATGTATTACCTTTCGGTGGATAAACGGAGTTCGGGATCCCTGAAGATGAAACACAGAAGAATGAGCGTGATTGGGGGTAAATCATTGCAATAGAGCGGTTTCTTTGTTTAGCCAGCTGTAGGTTACAGCATACACACGGATGTCATGGGGCTCCCTTGCTCTTTGTCCGATCCCCCCTCAATGTACACACTTTCTCACACACACACACACACACACACACACACACGTACACATATACATACACAGGGGCGCCGGAACAAAACAAAAACACATGGAAATAATCCGGCTACATACAATATGCCTCTTACCGATGATGGGTTTACGCTGAGTGTTGCGGGTCAGAAATTACAGAGGGATGCTCTCCGTTAAGTCCCCGGTGTGTGTCCTCGCCGCTCTCGCTCTCCGTCCCGTCCGCCTTCCTTCCCCTCTCTGGATGCTCTCCGCTCTCTTTGTGCCCGCCGTCTCTCTCTCCCTCCTCCTCCTCCTCCTCCTCCTCCTCCTCTTCTTCCTCCTCCAGATACTTGAGGCTTTAAGGCTTGTGTGTTTTTTTTTTTACAAAACCCCGGGTCTCCGGCTCTGGATGCTGGATGACGGAGGTGAAGCCCTGGCAGGTGAGTCTCTTGACGCGGGTCCCACTGAATCAGCGCCGGGTTCAAAGACGGAAGCCGCGCACGGAGCTGACTTTTCCTCACTGTCACCAGCAGCTTAATTTCCGTTTAATTTCAACGTGATAACCGTCAAATCGCCGGCCGCGTAAATTTTGGCTAACTCAAAACTCTTTAAGCTCGCGTGGTCTTGTAACAGCCTCGTTTAAGACGTGCCGGTATTGCTCGGACCGTTAACGGTGGCTGCTCTATAAGTAACTCTTTTACTAATTTTCAATTTCTTTAAACGTCTCACTCGTTCAACGGCTGCACGGCTTTTCACGTCATATAGCTACCGGTCTCTCTTTCGCCCCCTCCTCCCCCCACCGAAGCGGCTGCCCGCTTGTGACGTACTCTCGGGGACCGTCAACAAATACTCTCGCCATACGCAAACGAAAAACCCTAAACTATCGTCGTTTTCTCTGTTTACATGTAGACGTTTAGTAATTAAAATACAAAAATCTTTTTTCATCGTTTATGGTCCCAAATGTAAAATTTTTAGAAGCTGTTTATATGCTGTTTTAGCATTTTTACTCCTCGTGTCTTGACACGGGTGACACTTTTTATGGACGTTGCCTGGGCGACACGGTGCGCGGAGCCGCCTATTGTTCTCGCCGCGAGCCCTGGCCTTGGTGCTGAAACGATGCTTCTTGACGTGAGGCGCGCCGCCGACGACGACGGGCACGCAGTCACGACTACTACAGCTGCTCACGCCCGAGCCCGAAATCACGCTCACACCCACACAGAGTGAAACGTGTGACAGAGGGAAAGAGCGATAGCTCCGGGTTGGAGTTGGCCTACTTTACAGCCTGTATTGTGGAAAAACCGCTAGATATTCGGGCTATTTCACTGCGATGTGCAACAACAGGGCGCTTCTAATGTTACTGCTAACTAGCAGCACCTCCACCTTTCTCATTGTTGATGCGGGAGCAGAGAGATTGAGTGAAAAGAGAGTCAAAGGGTTCATGGTAATTTACTCCAAAAGGTCACCATCTGCCCGCCTTGCCTCGTGCCCTCTGTGATCCAGCATCCCCCGCCACATTCATCCACCATATATACACTCCACCCACACAGCACACACACATACATATATGGATATATCACCAGAGGTTTCTAACGACCATAGCACCCGGCAGGAGAGACACGCAACGCCCGCTGCAACCCCGAGGATATGAGTGGTGTGCTGCAGCAGGCAGCACGCCACCGGAGCTGCTAAGTGTCCCCGCACGAACAAGAAGAAACTCACGCAAGTGCAGGACCGGGGATTCTGTGCGAGAAGAAACAGAAGTCATAACCTTTTTATAAGCTTAGCAGATGGAGTTCCTTTACCTTTAGGCTTAAATGCTTTTCAATTACCTCTCTGCTCATTGTAGATCTTACAATTTAAATGCACTTATCGCTGAATGAACAAAACAAAACACGATGGAGATTAATTTGATTAGATTTATTTTGTTGATGGATTTAACAGGGATTTTCAGTGGTTAGAACGGGAAAAATAACATTCAGATCTCGTGTGACATTAATGGGGCATTTCTCCACCACAAAAGCTTCCCAACCATACCAGTATATGTTGAGGGTTTGGAGACTCAAAAGAAACACAAAGGACCTTAAGAGGGAAACTATTTGTCATTGACTGAGAGGCTTGGCACACCTGGACAGGTTCCCAATTTAGTCCAGAGCAGAGCCTATATAGTGTCAATAACAATTAAAACGGCCTCAAGTTGTTTAAATAAATATATTGACAGAAAAAAAAAAAAAAACTTGAACAGAACGCAACCCATATGAGAGGACCAATCTGCTCGAGGCCGTTCGGGTAGAGAGACTGAAAAAAGAGAGAGAGATTCCTACAGAAATAAAGACTACATTTACACGTCAAGTAGATACAGCCTATCTAACCTTGGAAAAACATGCATGCCGTATAGACTATGAACTTGGATGATAAACCAGGTTACCTCCTTGGTACTTAAACATCACCCTATATAATTTTCTGCCTCTGTGCTCCTCCTGTTCATAACAGAAACTTTATAAGCCTACTGTATATCCACCCAAGCCTTTTAACAATTCATACTTGCCATGGATAGTGCCAGCTCTCGCTATCCATGCCTTTCATCCATACTACATCTGGTATCATGTACTCCTGTTTGTATCAGTGCTGCATGTATGCTTTATCTACGTATGGATTTATAATTTATCTGCTTGCTTCTGCCGCTCACTCCTCTTCCTTTTTCTTCCCCCCGAATAAAAAAAGAAAGGCCATGTCATGAATGAACACTCAGTTTCATGTGAAATGAGCTTCGTCACTGCGGTAAAAACAAAGCTTCTGATTTCAGGGTGCAATCCTGACCATGGCTCTTGACAGAAACTGCATCTCAAGACATTTTCTGGTTAAATGGTAAATAAGATATATGCTCATTCAGTATTTTTACCCTGTAGGTGACTCATAGGAGAAGAAAACTGGGCCAGGTCCTTTGTGTTTTGTGACCCAATGGCGCCACCGTTTGGACAAAAAAAATAAAAAATGCTTCATCGCCCGTTTTCTCTGGACAAAAGCAAAATATGACACACTGCTTACATTTTTAGTTATTTCAATTTTATTTAAAATGAGACTTCGAGATAATAATTCCTCCACACGTTTCGTTTTGTTACTGCATGATAAAAAAAAAGTCTGTATATTGATAATAATCTTATAAACTCTGGTGGTAACAAAAAAAATGCTACAGCTCCTCAAAACAGAAAATAAATTACATGTTCTTTAGATAATTGATAAATTACTATCCTTTTTTGTTTATTTATAAAATGCAATTTGTACTACAAGAGGATTAGAGACAAGACGGACATACCGAAATAAGCAAAACACACATCCATACACACACATATAGATCGAACACACACACACATCGCACAGAAACGCACCATCAGACTGTATGCAACAGTTATACGACAGTTAAATGTGAATAAATGCAGTCTACAACAACACTTATGATATCTCTACTCAGTTATAAGACATAAGCACCTACTATGTCCAAAGAAATCATAGACATTAAAACATATCTGACAAATATACAGATTCCTCACCTTTGACCAGGTGTTAATGTCAGGGTGGGAGGTGTGGAGAGGAGCAACATGTGAGTTAAGGAAAAAAAAAAAAAAACATTAAGGCAGGAAAGAGAGAGAAAGACAGAACATGGTACTTACACACATATACAGATATTACAACAGTGAAATGCAAAAATATTTACTTTTTAGCTCAAAGCAGAATGACAGAGTTTGATCCATACCATAGTTAACCTCGTTACAAGATTATCGGTCTCCTTGGGGTTTCCTCATTCATCATAGGACAGATTCAACATCTCTTCCCAAGAAAGTGATCATACAAAGATGTATTTAAAATGTTTTTTAAAAAAATACATTAACACAAATTCAAGGCCGTGCTCTATGTGTTCTTTTTATTAACAAATTGCATGAAATGAACAAAACCAACCATGAAGTTGTTCTGTCATAGTCCCTGGTAAAGTCAAGAACAGTTTATAGCTGGTTATCGAAATATTAGGCAGCAAGTTAACGTTTTACCATCAGACTTGATGAGGTTCACTAATTACTCTCCTAAAACTACAATGCTTCACAGTTTTAGCAAAGGAATTATTACTATTTTTTTTTTTTTTTTTTTGTAATATACATCAGTTTGACTTGAGCATCAAACACATTTTTGGGAATAAGCAGAAACCATCACATGGTTAGTTTATTCTTTTCACTTGATTTGTCGACAACAAGACAACTATAGAGCAATAACCGTGTCTGTTATTTAATAAGCAGCAGACCCCTTGGTTTAGTAAAAACAGAACTGTAACTTTTTAACACAACTCAAACGGGCCACTTAACACTCACCGAGCCCCAGTATGAGCTCAGTCACTGCTCCGTTACTGGAAATGATCATACAATGTTTGAAAGCACATGTTCTCAGCTGTGTAGAATGAAAAACAAAATCACAGATACCACAGCAACGAGAGCAGCAGCAGCAAATGTCTCCAAGCTTGTTGTCTTTTAAAAAAAAAACAAAACAAAACAAAACACTTTAAGGACTTAAAGAGGTCTGCATAAATGAACTGAATATAGACTGCTTAACATCCATGTGGGTGACATTTCTTGTTTGGGAAAAATCTCATCTCTGTCTTCCCACCCAGTTATATTTGGTCACTTACTGCCATTGTAACCCCACTCCTTTGGTTCATCTGTCCAAATACTGGATAAGAGGACACTTAAAGGAAATATTTTTGGCAAATAGATGAAGACATACGTAAATAAAATCCTTCGAGCTTGGCCATGGGCAGCCTCTGAAGATCAGAGGGGAACTCAGATTATGTACAGATCTCTTCCAGTAGATCTTCAGCACACATAGCAATACATGTACACATTTTACGTAGCACACATGACAATCATTCATTTACCATGTCATTAGTGGTATGCATGTCTGACTACATCTGATATAAGATCCCGTAAATTGGGAGGAATCTCAGCAACGGCTAAAGTTGCTGCTGAAGCACAGCCGTGTCTTCAGTGAAGCACCTTACATCACAACCTATCAGTCACAGAAATGAGCCTCCAAGAGTGGAAGTGACAGCGGATGCACCATTAAGCCCTGTGTGACACATTACGAACGAATAAGAGCAAACGCACAAAGTAAACTGAAGCAAGCTCAGTGGAAGAAGTGGTTCAATAGCAAACATAACCGCATATAGAGTACTGGTAAAAGGAACCGACTGCTTTCACAGTGTTTTACCTGAAGGTTCAGGAGAAAGTATCTAAACGTTAACTGATCACGTGTCTACTCTGGGCTGTCCATTTCAGCTCTTTTCACCTTTCGACCGCACGCACGCGAGGGCTGCCTGTCGTTGGCTGGTCAGTGCCTCTTGGCTCGCTGGGCGCTCTGGGTGCAGGAGGCGCAGCAGGCCGTCTTGTAGTAGGAGTAGACGCAAAGTCTGGCCTGCACCACCATCATACAGTTATGACGTCTGTCCCTGCAGTTCTCATCTGTCAGCAGAGAGGACGAGAGATAATGAGGTTGGCAGGGAGCAAAACCAAAACACACACACACACACACGAATGCCATGTGTAGTCATCGCACACACACACACACACTAACCTGGGACTTGCGGGCTGCAGGGTATCGTGTTGCAGATTTGCTCCTGCTCAGGTTTGGTGCTGGGATCACATTCAGGGCTGTGCTTTCTGTCTGGCGTCAGACATCGAACCTCCCTCATTTGCAGGCCCTTTCCACATGAACGTGAGCACTGAGGAGGAAGACAATCTTGGTGTAAATAACATTTCAACAATCTTCCAATAATCCCACTGAAGGTGTCCTCTGCATGTATCTTTAATCCTCTCATTTCTCACCGCGCTCCACTCCGTCGTGAACCACTGCGGCAGACACTCTCCCATCTCACACTCCTGGACGGCTGCAGGCTTGTCCAGATGAGCGCACTCGGTGGACGGCACGACGGTGAAATCACTCCCCATCTTCTGGACACAAATGATGTCTCGCCGCTGAGATCCACTCCCACATAGGACATTGCACTGGAAAAAGACAGGACATGAGTCAACCACTCAGAACCAGCCACGGACAGAGGGGCTGTGAGACACAAAGTGGAATTTAAATTACATCAAACCACTTTCTAGAATAAAAAAGTTTTCCTAGTTCTTTCCTTCCCTCTATCGTACCTGTGTCCAGGGACTGCTGTACCACATAGCTGATGCGACGCAAGGGCCCCCGTTACAGGCCTTCATCTCCGCCGGTTTTTCTCCAACACAGTCCCCTCCGTCTCCGCCGTCCCTGACTCCTCCTCTGGTGAGACACACCACTTCTCTCTTCTGCACCCCGGGGCCACACTGCGCCGAACACTGAGGACACAAAGTGGTTGATCGTGTTGAGGATTACCGCCGAGTGCAGGTGTGCGTTCCTTTGCTCACACACGCGTGCGTTAACTCACAGTGTTGGACCAGCCGGTGAAGTACCAGTTGGTCACACAGGGGCCCATGTTGCACTCCTCAGTCCCCTGTGGACGCAGTCTGGTGTTGCACTCCTTGTCATTCACCACGCTGCCCTCATCGCTGACACAACGCACACTCCTTGTCCTCCTCCCTACTCCACAGTCCACTGAGCACTGTGACAAGTGGAGAGGAGAGACACAACCGTGATAATTAAGTGATGAATTTGGACAACTGGTCGGGCAGCAGTGAAACATAAACAGATAAATAGAGAAAACGAATAAAGATATAATGGTAAAAACACAAAGGGGAACTGAAATAGTAATATTCTAACCTGATGAATGATTTTTTCAAAATGTGTGAGACTGTGATGGTAAAATTAAAAGAAGCTAAATGCAGGTGTTGTTGACCTACCGTGCTCCAGTCAGAGCCGACCTCCCAGTGGGAGCAGAGGCGGAGCTGGCAGGCCTGCGTTGACTCCGGAGGTGTGAGGTTGGCACAGCGCTGAGGGTGGACCATGGTGGAGCGGTTTCCAAAGCTCTGCCTGCACTGGAGCTGCCTCTGCTGCACACCGGGGCCGCACGACACGCTGCACTCGGACCACGCGCTGGCCTCCCAGCTGAGGCACACACAGGGAAGAGAGGGCAGTTTTACACCATTCAAGGTTCCCACCATTTAAAGAGTCTGACACAAAGTCTTCTCCAACACACCCCAAAGATTCTCAGTGGGGTTCAGGTCTGGACTCTGTGGAGGACAATCCATGCGTGAAAATGGTGTCTCATGCTCCCTGAACCACACTCTCACAATTTGGGCCACATGAATCCTGACATTTTCATCTTGGATGTGCCCGCGCCATCAGGTAAGAGAAAATCCACTGACGGAATAACCTGGTCATTCAGTATATTCAGGGAGTCAGCTGACCTCATTGTTTGTTCATAATGTTCCTGAAACAACTGCATCAACCCCAGATCATAGCACTGCCCCCACAGGCTGGTACAGTAGACACAACAGCAGACTTCATCTGCCTCTCTTCTTACCAGCTGATTTAAAAGATCAACTACTCATCCTTTTTATTTGCAAAAGCTTACTCCAGAGTTTATTTTTCCATTCAGTAATTGAGTTAATTACTTGATAAATAAATATATTTTGTATTTTATTTTTTTTCCCTCCACAAAGAATTTAAGTCACATCCTGCAGCAGATGTTTTAGAAGTGATAAAAGCTCAGCTGTGGATTTACTCACAATGGGGGACAGGGGTGTACGTTGCAAGGCTCCTCCTCTGGAACAGGTTTGGCTGCAGAGTCACACTTCCTCTCTGGGACTTCCTCCTCATTGTGACGGCTGACACACAGAATGACTCTGTACTGAAAACCTTCAGAGAGAAAAACAGAATGATGCAGATGTGGTTTTCGTGCGTTTGCACTTACACCCAACGGCCAGAGGAGGGAGACATCTCATCACACCATGCACTTTGATTCAGTCGATGAGTAGATTCTGACTGTGAGTATGTGTAGTAAACAAGGCTTATCAAAACTCGGACCTTTGCCACAGGATGCAGAGCACTCGGTCAGTTCTCCTCTCCTCCAAACAAACGGCGGCTGGCTGTCCAGTGGCAGGTCTGTGCGAGGGGGGATCCGAGCGTTCCTGTTGGGCGCGGATGCTCGAGGCCGTGACCTCTCAGGTGTCCAGCGGTCCGAGGATGGGGGAGAAAACAAAGAGGGGCCGGAGGAGGTGCCAAAAGAAGGTACCGAAATAGGAGGGGGAGCAGGAGGCTCTTCTACTGACACCGTGAAAGGACCTGGGAAAGGAGAAAAACATAGATGGATATAAAGGCAAAAGTGGGATGACGGGAAAGATGGGAGAAGGATTGCGAAACACAAAGAAGAGCGATAAGGAGCGAAAACTGGGGTAAACCATGTTGAAATATCGTGAATAGAAGAACCGGCGTGAGTCAGGCGCTAATGATGTCATGATGAGGTCAGCGTCTCATGACAGTAAACATGTGGAGTAGATAGCCTCCCATTTAGGTCACAAGCAAACACACAAGTACACACAAACACACTCGGAGGGTAATCCCTCCCATTTGGCCCACAACCGCACCCATCGTAATCCGCAAACACGCCAGTCACTCTCCCAGGATATGTATTACAGCGTTCCTTTAGTAATTTGGAAAGAATGAACCCTGAGATCTCGTGTTAGAGTTCCACATCGCCCCCTGACGAGATTCAGCCACGTTCCGCGGGTGGTGTCCCGCTAAGCTACTGTGCACAAACGGGAGAGATTGGCTCGGAGAGTGGAGTGGAAATGGCCTTACCGCGTAGGGGTGCCCTAGCTGGCTCTCGCTCCCGTGGCCTCTCCCTGGGTGCCTCTCTGGGCGTCTCCCTCTCTCTCTCCGGCAGTCTCGCCCTCTCTCCTTCCTCCTTCTCCACGGGGATGTAGTACTCATAGTCAATGCCCGGGTTCTCCTTGTGGAAAATGATCTGGAGAGGAAAACAGGTCGAGAGAAATGAATCTTCACGGATGCCCCACAGAGAAAAATGCGCTCCTGAGAGGTGAGAGGCCAGGATGAGCTACAGAATTTATACTCTGCCTCTGACAGGCATTAAGAGTCACAACCATGGACTCACATACTAAAAAAAAAAAACCCTCAGCCCCTGTACAGGACTGAATCTAGTCTAGTCAAGGTCATCTAAACTTCATTTTGTTTCTCTTGTAGGCTGGATGTTTTCCTCTCTATACCAAGATAACTGGTGGGGGTGGGGGTGGGGGTGGGAGGAGGGGGGTCCTTGTCTCCCTCGTTTGTGCTGACCTAAAAAAACATTCTGATTTGAGAGAAAAAGAAACAATGAATACTGGTGGCAGCCAGGAACAAATCTTGAAGTAACTACTGGCCGTAGCTAGAAGTTTAATTTGCCTTCCTCACCCTAAGCCAAGCCTGACAAACCGAGTCCGAGATGTCCTAATTTGGTTATTTCACAGTCAATTAACCCTTCTGATGCTAGTTACTGTCACCACCCTGAACTTTCATTTTTGGCATTTGAAGCCTTTCTTGTGGACATTGGAGCGGTGACAGGAAATGAGGAAAACAGAGAAACAACAAAGTCTTAACCCCAAGCATCGGGGGGTGCACCGAATTTTGTTTTTATTTTTTCTTTCTATAACAAATCCTTTTAACAAACGCAGCATTGCAGTGCTGTCTCCGTGACTATATACTTTGAACCTCCCTGTGTCTCACTTTGGTAGCCCCTCAAGCTTAAAAAATGCAGGTGATTCCAAAGGAGATCAAGATCTTGCTATTTTTAACCCACAGAAACTGAAGCTGCCCATGACTCCTGTTCTTTAATAAGATCTTAGCCAGAGGAAAGCGTTGTTATTATTAAGCCCCACATAGTCTGATGTGGCTCAGACTAAGCTTTGCTATAGCTGCCTTTATCCCACCATAATGCTGAAATAATGCAGTCTATCTGGAGGGTCTTGGCACAGAGCGGGAGAGCATAGCTCCAGGCTCACAGCAGTGATATAGAATAGTAAAATATTCCATGTATGCACAAGGGACCATGTGTCTAAGAGTGATGCTCATCATTGGGTTAATTCTGCCATGTTTAGAGGGTTAAAACAAATGCCTTCCTGTGCTCCAGTACTTACATATAGCTGCAGCTGGGTTGTGGTGGGCCCCGGTGCTCGGAGGGACTCGCCTTTCTCTTCCTCCCCTTCCGCTTGCGCCCTCGGCCGGGTGTAGGTGAAGATAGTCCCCCCCGCCTGGTACTCTCCTGGAGGGTCCACAGCCCAGCGCCCGTTCACGACTGATGCCCCTGTGCCGCTCCTCATGGCTGGAGAAAAGGAGGGGCGGAGGACAGGGATGTCAGTTGAGCTCTGTTTTTCTTTTCTTATTTAGGCCTTGTTTAGTCTGGTAAAGTCTCTGGAAACCCCCAAATTTGTTCACCGCCAGACAGGAAAGCACTAACTCCGGAGTGCTGTCTTATTAACAAACAGGAGGCTGCCAAAACAAACACTCCTGTATACATGTGTACATGTACACACACCACTGATTCCTGATGGGCTCTAGCAACGCTAGATTTATCTGTCCTGAGTTAAACAAAATCTACAGTCTTCATTGTAGCCAGCGGACACAGACAAGGGCCAGATCTCATTCCCAAATCCGCACACGTCTCGCCAACATTTCTCTTTCACTGGGGCTGGAAGGGGTACCATTCAGGCAACGTTTAACTGCATGTGTGCGCAACGTTTCTTCTGTCTGTTTCACCTCACCCAGGTAGTTGGGGCTTGCTCGTCTCTCCGTGATGTTGATCAACGTGGCTCTGGGGGGGATGTCCAGGATCTTGTGGTAACCAAGAGGAACCGTGACATTTTGGAAGCTTCCCGTCACCTTTCGACAGGAGGCGTCCCGCCCACCGCACACCCCACACTTGTCGATCACAGAGCTGGAGCCCAGTACTCCATCGCAGCCCTCGGTCTGGCAGGAGAAGAAGGAGAAAGGATGTGAGTGATGGGCGAGACAAAGACGGAAAAGTGGGGCAAGGGAACAATTAAGATGCCGGAGGACGGGCGGGGAAAGTGCAGAGAAAAGCTCAATCTGTTTGACATTTCACATCCACAGCTAGTGTTTATTTCACCGTTGTTAGTGCAAATTGGTAACTATTGCTTGCTAGATTCCTGCCAGAAGCAAAAGGGTGGAATGGGGGAGAAATCAGAGAGGGAAAACGAGACACAGAGGAAACGATTAAGAGGCTGTGAAACAAAAGACTGGAGACACTTTGGATGCCAGGCTTAAATCAGCCTCCAGACGTGAGACCAAAGACAGCCTGGGCTTTGTCAACCCCCGGCCAGGCAGGAGGGTCTCAGCCACCCCAAACAAAAAATCTTACACACACACACATTTAAATTCACTCACCAGACATCGTCCCTCTACGCACACATCATTGGCGCTAACGTTGAAGCAGGGCGTCCCGTCTCTGACGCGCTCCGCTTGACGGACGTAGAACCGATAGCCGGCGGGTCTGCAGGTCAGCTCGCACTGCTTATCTGGACCGACTGCAGCACAGGGACAGAGGACAGTATAAGATCACTGTACAACATGCATATTTTCTCTAAGTGTCTGTGATTGTGTGAAGTTTTTTTTTTCTCCCCCCGTCTGGCAAGAAGAGAGAGAAGACGCAGCTGGGCGATGAACGTCTTTCCATGTGGTCAGGAAACCGAGGCCAGACCACATAACACTAACTGTCAGACAGAGGGAGCGATCAGCCATTTCCCCTGCTGCTCGCATGTACGCGCTGCACCCTCCCAGGAGATCAGGAAAAGAGGTGTAAACGTTAGCCAGAGAGAGGTAAAGATTTATGAGTGCAACCCAACGGGCGCGCACAGCAGCTACATGCGTACGTGGAAAGAGAGAAAATGTGGGAAGAGACACGTGAGGAGGGCACCGCTCCGAGGAAGCGGAGGAAATGAAAGTCCTCCAGCGCCGAGAGAAAGGGAGGGCAAACTGACGAGCTGAGAATACAAAGAACCCCACAGAGGAGTCGGAGTGGGGAATAAACAAACAGAGTGGAAAAGTGATTATCTGTGATATGGTAAAGTACAAAGGAATAATTCACATATTAGCTGTGCAGCTTCTGTCCTCCATCAGTTGCATGCACTTCACTGACTCCAAACATTTAAAAAAAAATCCTTTTAATTATCTACAGATGAACATCAGTGCTGGTAGGTGTATTTTATGTGCATTTCTAGCTCGTTTATATTTTAGTACTGAATAAAGAGAGAATAGCTGCAGACAAATGGGTCATAGGGCAGTGAGTAGCTCCACTGTTTGTCATTTTCTTGGAGGAAAGACACAGGGCACGTCACAAAGCTTTAAGGCCTCTGGTATCGAGAGCATGCGTGTGTGTGCGCTGAAGACATGAGCTCACTGCATGAGTAAGGGGTCATAAATGAAGTTGCAGATGGGAGGAGGGTGGAGTCTCTGGGAGATCGGGGGTTAAAAGGAAAAAGATCTGCGCTTCTCAAATAGTGATTTCTCACAGAGGTAACCCTTTCAAAATTCTAGTGTCCTTCCACCTTCAAAGTCAGGAGCCCAATAGGAGATAGCTGAGAACAAAGAGGAAAGGTCAAATACCTGACCCCTGCTCTCACCTTCGTGTGCCCAGGAGAAAATTGAATAAATGTGTGGGTTGTAGTGAAGTGAAAGGGACTCATACAGTGGTGGAACAAAAGTCTTCAGACACCTTTAAAATTATACTCAATCTCAAATATTATCATGAAATATTTGTGGAAAATCTTTTTTTTGTGTTTCGAAAGGTGTGTCTGCATTAGACAGACACAAACAAATACAAATGATATTTATTTTGATTATTGTTTACAAGAAAAACTAACAAAACTGAATTCTTGACAGTTTCAATTCGTCAGTTCTCAACATTGTCAGTATCAAAGTCAACAAATAACAGAGAATGTGTTCAAAACTGGACAACAAATAAATAAACCACCACATCATCAGTTTAATATTTAGTACTCCTGCCATTAGTAGGCAGTAGAGTTCTAATCCTGACTGGCCTGTTCCCCACAAGTCTTTCACACTGCTGAGGGGTAATCTTATTATTAATAAGGGGTAATTACTCATTTTAATTCTTCTAAATTCTTTGGTTTGCTCTTTGAAACAGACCTTTTGATAATCCACCACAGATTTTCAATGGGGCTCATGTGCAGGGATTGAGCTGGCCACTCTAAGACCTGGATACTCTGCTCATGCAGCCAAGTTCTCCTGACCCTGGATGTGTGGCAAAGAGCATTAACTTGTGGAAACATCCAGTTTGGACCTCAACAGAACAGAGCACGTGCAGGAGGAAGCATGTGGGTTTGGAGAATGGCGCAACATTTGTTCAGTGTGTCATCACACACAGTGAGATGACCAACACCAGCAGCACTCATGCATCCCCAAACCACGATACTACCTCCACCATGTTTGACAGTAGGTACAGTACATGCTGGAGATAACGCTTGGCCTGGCCTTCTCTGTACGCCCAATGACACCGAGCTTGCCTCTGTCTCTTATTGATCAGGGGCTTCTTGACAGCCTTGTAGGACCTTAAGCCATGATCTAAAAGTCGACCATGTACAGTGCCGGTGGAACACTGGACACCAGTTTGGTTTGACCACTGCTGTTGGAGCTCCTGTGATGTCATTCAGCAGTTTTCCCTGCACATGTGGATCAGGATGAGGTAATTTCTTGCTGAAGAAACCTTTGGACGCCCAGATCTTGGCTCATCTTCCAAGCTGGATCCAACTGCAGAAGAATTGCATCTGCATTTCCTGGCGATCTGGTGGCAGCTGTACCCTTCCTGGCTGAAAATCTCTGTCTTAAGGCGTGCTTCCTGTGGTAGGTTCCTTATTTTAGCCATTTTTGTCTCTGAAGAACTTTCAAATGTACTGGCTTTGTATAAACACGAAGCACGGCAACAGGAAAATGTGTCTTTTAATAAAAATCACAGCCTTCATTAATGGATCACTGGTACCGAAATGACCCAAAACTCAAAATGTATTTTTATGGAACCAAGTTTTTAATGGCTTTTTAGGATTGGCTTGTTTAGTATTTTGTCTGTGACTGCACTAAAATAAACTGCATTTGAAGACCTACAACTGGTTCTTATGCTGACCAAACCAAAGGTGCAAAGAAAGATTGTTTTATTTCAGGAGTGGGGCAGAGTAAAGCGTTGCCTCTGTAGGCCTTTTCTCAAATTCATCTCTGTCAGTTTTGTGACTGACATGTAGTTTTGTGCCTCGGCCTTGAGTCGCACATCGTGATCCAGGCTTCTTTAAGGACTTTAAGGAGAGCATTTCAACTCCTCTAAGTGGAAGGAAGTTGTAAGCAACGGACTCCAACCGGATGATTATAACAGCACATGTTTGTAGGAAAATGAAGGTAATGCATAACTAGGTGCATCAGTTTGCTTATAAATACACTCTGGAAATGTAACACAGGTCCTTTGGGATACCTAAACATTGGCTTCAAGATATTTAAACTGTTTCTTTTTTCTTTTTTTTTTAAGACACTGGGGAGCAGTGATGGATTTAACAGGGAGGCAAATTTATCACAGCTTCATTTGCAGCTGGAAAATATATATATTTACGGTGGTTCTTATTATCTCAATGATTCCAAGAGAAATGGATCAAAAGACGTGGTGGCAAAAGCGTTTAGGAACAGTTTAGGATATATAAATAAAATTGTCCAAATATTGTTTGCAGAAGCATTATAAAAAGTCTGATCTATCTTTGTTCTTGCTTTATTCTGACGGTGCTTTTATCAGAAAAGGGAATCCAACATCACAATATTTCACTGTCTAATTTTATTCATCTTAATCTACAAGTGAATTCATGTGTTTTTGCTTGGGCAGAGCTACTGTGTAATAATAAGTCCTCCAGCATCGATCATTGTCCAAATGTGACCAAGTTTATTTTCCTGCGCCGCTAACGTCACTTGTTTGGAACCTCGGCATGATACAGTATGTGCAGAAAGCCAGATATATGGTACATATTTAGAAGGAAAAGAGGGAAGGGAGAGGAAAGGGAGGCAGCGTTCCCACCCTCTCGCTCTCCGCCCTTGTTCTCTCCATCCGTCTGTCATAGTTATCTTTGCGAGATTAGACTGGAGACAGTGACAGAAGAGAGGGGGAGCTAAAAGTGGGAGATGTGTTTCCACTCGTGTACTCTCTGCCTCCGTATCCGTCCGCCTCATCTCCCCCGTTCTGCATCCTCTCAGGTTAGTCTCAGTCACTTCTCGGCTCCTAATTATCTTATATTTCCCTCCTTCGCTTTCACTCATTTGATCGGCCTCTTGCTACCTCTTTCGCTTTGCCTCAGTCTCCGGTCTCATTCGCTGTCCCTCTCCGAGCTCAGTGCTCAGACAGTGGAATATATGTCGTCTAAATATACTTCCCCACTATCTCTCCATCTAAACAAACTCCAACGGTGGGGAGAGAAAGAGAGAGGCAGCAGGACAGGAAGAGGGGAGGATGGGTGTGCAGAGCGGGGGATGAGGCTTGAAAAAAGGGGAATATTCAAGTAAAACAACACCTGCACGTGCAGCACTTACCAAGCCATAGAGGCCCTGCCGTCATTAGCCTGGACTATCTTTTCTGTGGTTCACAACCGCGGTGGCAGCTTAACTGTTTAAACTTCCACTTCCAAACCGTAGGCCACAACGCTCAGAAGAACATACATAACGCGGCTGTCGCTTGGAAGGCAAAGCACACAAGCGACGAGCGGCAACATAAATACTAACTGGAAATTTATGTAGAAGTCCTAAACAGACGAGTGCAGCTGGAGCAAACCACTAATACACTGGGTCATGTCAAACACACTCCACTGTAGTGTATAGTGTGTTGATGGCAAGATAGATATGAACATTTGGGCTGTGGCCAGTGGGACCGGACTGAAGTAAACAGTGTGATACAGTTTACATAGCAGAGTGGAAAAGGATCATCTCCAGCCCAGATTGAGTTTGACCCAGATGACGTCACCTGCTTACAGCCTACAGTACTGTATCTACCTCTGAACAGAGCAGTTAATAAATATGACATCCAGTCATATTTATACAGTCCAAAAGCGTTTTCTGATCCCCATTTAGTCGTGAAGCTCCCTAGCAGAGCTTGACTTTATTTTCCTTCCTCTCGCCTTTCTCTCCCTCCGTCGAGCCTCTTCTCAGCAGACTTCAAGGACACGCCGGTTTAAAACAAGCAGGAGTGGAGCAGAGGGCAAGGGCGCGCAGCAGATAGAGAAAATTTAAGAGCAGCTCAGAATACCGTAATCTCTCCCTTTCCCCTTCGCAAACACGCAGGAACGGCGGCGGTGGGTGAAAGGAAAGCCCCCGTGTGTTTACGCAGACAGTTTGACTCCGGCTGATACCCCGGCGATGACTCCTGGTGCAAACACACAGAATTAATCATGCTGATCCTCCCCTGTCCTTTTAACTGCCCCCAGGCTTGACCAAAATATTAAAAAAAAAACTTGTGGTATTCCCATAGACAAGAAGGGCATCCAGCGGCAGTACATCTGCGTCTGACCTTTCACTCAGCTAATGGGAAAAAAATGTTATCCATCTGTTTTGTCTTGTGCAGTTTAGCAGGTCGCGTCAATTAGGTCATTTACAGTACACTGGGTGAGAGGCGGGTTACACGTACGGCGTAAAATAACTCACAGAGGCTTTTCTGTACGGTGGCATAGTGCGAAGTTACCAAACATCTGCAGAGCCAGATGACTGTATCTGTCATCCTTACAAGGGTCTGAAGTTTAGAGTGGAGGCCGCAGTAGCCAGAGGACGACTCCTGCTTCGAATTACATGCATTTGCAAACACCACAGATGCATGATGAACGGTGGGTCAGAATTTGGAAATAATCTACTTTGCGGGGAGCTGTGGCGTTAGGGAAGCAGCTTGGCTGGCTGAGGTTTCTTGAGCAAGAACCTGACTCTGAAATCCACTGGCTTTGAGAGCGCACAACACTATGTGAACGAACGGACGGGTCAAGTGGAGAGCAATCTCCCCCAGGGACCAATGTAGTATAAATTATTATTATTACTTTAATCGCGTGCATGAAGTTCTTATGGTGATGCATGAGCAAATAGTTGACATATACGTTATTATTGTCAATGTGCACTCAATATCAAACCATTCAAACAAAACACAATTTCAAATATTCATATTTTTATCTCTATTTTTTGTTTTAGTAACAAAGTGATCCATTTTGGTCTCACTAGTTGACTGATGGCAGCGAGCTGCACCGTTAGCTTCTCTTATGCTAATATTGTAGCATAAACATATTCTGCCTCTGTTTATCTTTATCCCGTTACTAAAATATGTTGAATACATGTTAATGCATATATAAAGAAATTTAAATTTGTATAAAAATATTTTATAAATTTTGGACCCCCCCGTTGAAAACCTATGATCTAAATGTTCCACTAGGTTCAGCAGCTAGCTGCTAACGTCTGGTGCTGAGCAGGTACAGGTTCTTTTTTACTGTTCAGTGCTTCGTGCTGCAACTGAAGGTGAATATGAGGAGAGCAGTGAGACTGAAGAACTTAACTAACCCCTTTATCCGATGCATCATAGGAAAATAATAAAATTGACTTTAGCTTTTAGTGTGTTCACTGTGTCTTGTTCGACTTTATTTCGGCAAACCCTGTTTGTGCATCAAGCCCTACAGAACCTGTGTTTTCAATTTCGTGCATCGCTGGACCAAGCGTGTAAAGTGTGTGTTGCGTCACGACAGAATAAAGCCGATGACCTGTCAGTTGGCTGAGTGCTGATCTCCGTGGAGCACGTCTATGCGCTCACAGTATGTGTGTGTCAGGGGCTTCAGCCAGCTGAGAGAATGATCGCAAGTGCAGAGAGGGATACACAAACGTCCGAGTGAAAACATTTTTACACGTATTATCTCGGCTTTATTCATCTGCAGCGTGGCCAGTAGACTCACTCTTTAAACACACAAAGGCTCAGGCACATATTTCAAAGCCTAATGACAAATGCTGTTGATACCATCTCACAGCTGCGCCTGCCTCCTCTCTTTCCCTCGGCCATTGTCTCACTCCCACGTTTGCGTTCATTTTTCCTTTCCTCGAAAACTCTTCAAATATCCAATGATTGTTTTGTTCTCTCGCTTTTTTCCCCCAGCGCTGGAAGAAAAATGAACTATTGTACACTCAACAAGAGAGTAAACAAACACTCTTAACCACACACTGACAGATACAAAGACATGTGCACGCACACGCCACGTCGCCTCCCTCTGCTCCCGCTGGTCATGTGACAAAACACTTGCATCGCATCACCTCTCACCTCCCTCTCTACGACTTTCTTTCTCTCTCTTTATCTCACCCGGTAGGAATCTGTGCTGAGTCGGAGCAGGGAGGAGAAGCTTGGCAGGAGAGGCAGGGAGAAAGGGAGATGTTGGACAAACGAGAGGAAAAAAGAGGGGGAAAGTGTTTTGTGCGAAGAATAAAAGCAGATTGGGTTCCAGTCATTCTCTGTTCCTCTTGACTCTCACCACCCTTGATGCAGCATGTCGATGTCGGCCTGCTCCAATGAGCGAGAGGGGCTTGCAGTGGGTTGGGCATGCGGTGGAGGCCAGCCAACGCGCACTCTTTCCAGAGAAACATTTTAGGTTTTTTTTTTTCATGCCACTGCTTAATTCTCCCTGTAAGCCTGTTACCACGCAGAAGCACAATGCAGCTAAATCGTAAACTACAGCGTGCGTTGACTCAGTCCTCACCCTCGGTGAAAGGTTCCCAGTTGTAGAGGCGGCCCATGAACTCCTGGGTGTTAAAGGCCGCGCACTGCTCTGCTCTGGAGTCCAGCGTACCTCCTCCGCACACCTGGAACACAGAGACAACAAGAGACAGAGGGAAAAAAGTCAGTGCCACATTGACCTGATGTGAAATCACCCAGCCATTAAACCGACGACTGTTTCTCTCCCGGTCCCCGGAGAAGTAAGGGTGGAGGAAAACAGCTAATAAATACAGGAAGAACTGACTTGAGATCATGGAAGTAAGCACCAACACTCTCTGCCATTATACAGAATCTCACACACATGTATTCTCCGCGGTGCTCCAGGCAGTCAGCGAGCGTATTAGAAACATATGGAAATGATAGATATTTTTGGAAGCGGCTGCTCACATAAATCCACCGTGGCTTTTCAGTGCATGACTACAGAGTGTTAGTGGCTGTGTGAGCATGTGTGCGAGAGTGTGTGTGAGCGCGAGCGTGTGTGTGTGTGTGTGTGTAAGCACATGTCCAGCTTGTGCTCCTTCAAGAAGAGTCCTTATGGAGCCATACGGTGGAAAGAGTTTCAGCATACCAGCATTTAAACGACAGCTGAAACATCAGGCAGACCCGACTCTGCTGGTTTATACTGCGCTGCCTATAACTCATAGAGCTTCGCCGTGGTCTTTAAGTACATTTACTATTTTCTCAAGCACAATACATGCTCTTTACTCCATTTAATGCCACAGAATAATGTGACACCGATCAAGCACAACATTATGACCACCTGCCTAATATTGTGTAGGTCTCACTTCTGCCTCCAAAACAGTTGTGATTCATCAGAAAATGGACATGGGCCTTCTGGGGGTGATCGTTGGTGTCTGGTAACAGGATGTTGTTAACAGCGTCCTATAGCTTGTGGAACAGGCTTGTTCCAGTGCATCCCACAGATACATCAGTTTGGGATCTAGTGAACTTGGAGGCCAGGTCATCAACTCGTCTAAGTAACATCCACACTAACTGCGAGCAGAACATTGAACTGTCATAAGATGGTCAGCTGTTACCAGTGAGTTGTTAATAGATCAATCAAATAAATAAATGAATTAATCTGTGGTTAAAGTTCTCAGATGGCTTCATTTGACCCAGTGTTTTATGCCCAAAGAATATCTCTGTGTAATTGACCAGATTCTCTCAGTTTAATGTTCTGAACCTTCATACAAAAAGTTCAGCCTCAATCAAAGGAGCAGCAGTCAGTTGGCTTAGCTTAGCTATAAACAGCTACAATAAGCATATGTTACTTGACCAAAACTAAAGTTGTCAGCTCTTGCATGGTGCACAGCTCTTCAGGGTGCTCAGATTGCTGCTGCTTCTGTGGATTTATTCTGCCTCTTCTGTCTTTCTCTGTCATTCTAGCCCGACTCCATGAAGTTGGGGGTGGGGATGGGGTGGGGTCAGGGGGACTGTCACCAGCTGTGGGACTCTTTGTTCATCTTGTAACTGAAGATGGTGTATTATGACTCTGGCTGTATAGTGGTTGGGGTCAATGAATTTGGGACCAATCACACATTTGGGACACTTCCCACATCTCAAACATGTGCTAAGTAGTGTGGAATTAGTTGAATACTCATGTACCTCTGCCTCCAACACTGCATTCACATTGAGCTTCAATCGGGCTATTATGTTCCAACAAAGCCACAATCCCGCTGCCTGGTGAGTTTACGGTCCTCTGATATACAGCTGGTTTCACACACAATCACACGCATACCACACACAGGCCTCTCGTGTTTCTGTGCAACTCTAATCTCTGTCAGCTCGACAATCTTCTTGTCTTTCACTCCTCTCTTTCTTTGATTTGTTTTCCCTTTTTTCTTTTTTTCTTTTTCCCTGGACCTCTCTTCACTCACGCAGCTGTCACAAACAGCTGGAAAGTTTCAAGTCGCTCATCTGTAGAGACGAGAGCGATGGGAATCATCACGTTAAGAGACACACACACACACGGAGAGATCAACGGTTCCCACGTGAACCGGCCTCAGTGACAATGTGTAACTAAAAGAATCTCATGGACGCACCGTCACAGCACGCACTCACATGCCCCGACCATCCTGAATGCATCACTTTCACGACGCCGTGTATGAGAGGGGGAAAGCATGTGGCCGTCATGTCACAAGGCGCTCGTAAGGGATCGTCGGTTGTTTCTGTTCTGCCGGAGTGTGAAACCAGCTCATGAAACTTTATCGGCCACATTTTCACAGACAGATTTTTTGTGTCGTTTGAGGGAACTTTGAGGGCGTGTGCCGGCCCATGAAGGTCAGCGCGCGTTTGTGACCTGATGTTTGAAAGGAACCCCTGTGAATCGGCCCGGATGTGTGTGTGAAATGCGGCTGGTGATGGTTGTAAATATTTCTGCGAGACATAAACACGTTGAGCCCCATTTTAAACTAGATGGTTTCTGTGTATCAGTGCATGCGCCTGTGAAACCATAAATGATGAGTGCACCCTCAACACACACACGCACATGAATGTAGTCTGCAGCTGTGTGATGCTTCAGGATAATAAAAAAATAAATATATATATATGTATAGGAAGAATTTATAGGAAGAAGCTCCATGTAAAAACGGAAAGAATGCCAGAACCAGTCAAGAGTGTGCATTCATGCATTTGATTGTAGGAGCGCTACAGGCCGAGCGATTCCCCTCCCAGGGGAGTTTAGGGTGTGTAAAAACATCGGGAGGCTAATGGACTGAATGGAGGGGGGATGGAGAGGGGGGGTGAAGTGGGAGTCAAAACAGAGAAGAGAAGACATGTTCGCCGGCGTTTCACGGATCCGGAGGAGAATTTGCGTGTTATTGCAGGGACTGGCACACTGCGAGTGTAAGGTTAGGGGGTCTCCTTTTAAAAGGGGAGCACGAACAGAAGGAGAGGGGAGGGGAGGAGTGACCGAGGGGGGAGACAGAAAGGGTCAACAATGGAGAGGGAAGAGAGAGAGAGAGATGGCTTCTTACGGAAAGAAAATACTTAGGAGGGGGAGTTACGTTTTCTATTTCAAATAAGTTTGGTTAAGACCTCTATTATCATCTGACTGCTTCTGTTTGTTAAACTTCAGATTAACTTGAGGACACGCCATGTTAACAGAACAACGGCCAAAACTAACATAATAAGAAAGTGGAATTCCCCAACTTATCCCAGTATCTCAGAACATCTCAGTAAATGGCCCAGGAAGGAGAAGAGTGGGAAGAACCGACTGCTACTGAGAGGCAGACTGACAGGGTGAAAGAGTAAAAGATGGATGGCAGCAGAGGGCAGGTGAAAGAAAAGTGAATGCAGCTGGTGAAAGAGGGACAGACAGTGTTTTTTGTTGCGGGAGCTGTTAAAGTTATAGATGTGTTTTACTGCCAGGGCGGAGGGACCCAGAGAGAAAAGGTCTGTGTGCAGCATAGGGGAGCATGTGAAGTGGTGGTGGTGGTGGTGGTGGTGGTGGGCGGGAGGGTGCCGCCAGAAGGCTTTCCTCTGCTCGCACACACACACAAAAATGCCACACACAAGCCTGATCACATATAACACTCTTAAGCGAAACACAAACTTCCAGACAAAACTAATGAGTTTGGAGAAGGAGCAGATTATGAGGGCGAAGCAGGAACCTTTCACCCCGTGTGTGTTTCTGCAGGGAGAGCTCAATTGACACGTCGCCGTCGTCCTGCTCGCCGCTCAGCTATTTGCCGTGCAAGTCTGCGCCTGCACAGGTGGTCGCATCACATCAATGCAGGTTAAGGCCGGCCGGTCATTCCTCAAGCGTGACTGCAACGCTATGTAGACAAAACAACTGACCGCTGGCCCCTGCAGCCATTAATCAACACGCAGCAGGACTAATCGCAGCACGCACGCACACAAGCCCGTGGCATGTGTTAATGTATATGTGTGTAAGCCCATGTATGCGTTTGACCCCGGTGATTAATATTCCCCTGGTTAATCGTGTGACCGCGGCGGTGTGGCTGAGCTTTGCGGGGCACCACCCAGCTTTCAGCCTTGACCCCAGAGGGAAGTCGTGGGTCCTCTGGAGGAAACCGCTCATCGATCAACTGCAAGGCAACAAGGAAAGGAGGAGGCCCCGTGCTGCGCACAACGCACGGCAAGAGACTGCGCTGTTGTTCTCAGAAGAAATGTGGGTCTGAGCCCCAAAGAAAAGAAAAGAAAAGAAACAAGGAAAGAAAAGAAAGCCCCAGTTTTAATCAATGAACATCCCAACAGCCCAGTTTCCATACAGCAGCTAGGAAATGACATTATAATCTGACAAACCAGTGCTTTTATTGCACAGCGATAACTCTAGATGTGCATAATAAAACCTGGGCGTGACAGGCAGAGGGCAGGAAGCCTTCATTCCTCTTATATTAATGATTGCCTAAAACTGTTGCTCTGTGACAGAGCTTTTACTGCATCCAACTCTCTGCAGCTCATTGTGACTTCTACACAGTTGTGGTCTCAAACTCTTCTGGAGTTTGACACGTCTGTTTCATTGTTTGCACTGAATCTTTGATATATAAAAATTTCATTATTTTAGATTTTGTGGAATGCCTTGATGTGAAGCAGGTCAACATTCATGGTTTCATTTTAGAGGGAAAGACTCATACTTCTCTCATTATCCTCTAATTGTAGGTGAGTGTCTATTTAACAGTCGATTTCAAGTGTGCAGCACCCGCAGATGTTCGAAATAAAAAGTCAAACTCCCTGCCAGTCGTGCACTGAAATGTCTTCGAGAAAACTCACGCATCCAGCTGCCTTTGCTTTGGATATAATAATATCTAGGAAGTTTTCTAAGTGTAAAGACTGAAACACAGGGGAAGAGCTTGTCAGACTCAGTCCAAAAGAAACAAAAATCTCGGATCAGCTCCTCTACAACTGACAAATTAAGATGTCATAACTCACGCTAATTCTGTGAAATCAAGCAAAAGCCGTCAGTGAGGAATCCACGGTTTGATTCAGTGTATCACTGCGGAAGCTTCACTACTTAGCTTCCGACTTGCAAAACTTTTTTTTTAGTTAAATTTCAAGCTTGCCACTCTAGTATAGGTTACATTAAAGACCTGCTAATTATTGAGCTTTAGAGATTGTGGTAGACAGATGTTTCATTCACTCTTCTCATTATGAGCTCGAAACACCAAAAGCCTTGAAAGGAACATGAAAGAAATAACTGAGGGAAACTCAAAGCACACAGGAGCTGATATAAACAGACAGCACCTGGTTTTTGCAGAAACACAGGTACTTCTGCTCGTTAAACGACTAAAGAAAATGAAGCACAATTCAGCCGGAATGAGTCCATGTGGTGTGTGTGTGTGTGAGTGTGTGTGTGTGTGTGTTCTACAATCCAACACATCTGGGCCTGTTTGTCACTTTGTGAGAACGGCAGTAAGCGTGGCAGAGCCTGCACACTGTCATTACAGCTGAGAAGTGTGGCTCCATGCTGCTAGTCGTACAAATATATTTCCTGTGTAATGACAGACTGTAATTAGATCATCTGACTGAAGCCATGGTAGCGCAGCTCGAGGAAAACAACACAAACACCTCAGGTTTCGGTTTTAGTTACACGGAATGAATGGCATTTTTCTGTGGGTAGTACAACAAATACATTTTGTGTACACAGTTTACTGAAGAGCGTAGGTTTGGTTTCAGAAGGGCTGGGCTGGACACCAACACCAATGAATATATCTAAACATTTTTAACCCTGTGGCATTTAACCTACAAGTTGCTCAGTTAGTCTAATGCATGCCAAACTGATATGTGTTAAACAGTATATTCAACGTTTTTCAGAGTTTATTGAGTATGTTTCCAGCCTCAGAGAGAAAATCTGCCTCACTGTTCCATCTTAGATTCCTTTCTTCTTCATCTGTTGCTGATCTAAAGGGCGTATTAGCTGATTAATTCTGTTATTTGACCAACAGAGAAAAAGTCATCAGCTATTTTGATTGTGGAAAATGGTGGAAATGTGGAAAATGTGCTGCTTTTCTTCACCATAATTCAACATGAACTCTTTTTCTTAAGATGCAGACAAGAGCGCTTTCAGTTCTTGTGTTAAACTTTATTTATTTATTTATTTTTTTAAGACTTCAAAGTTTCAGAATTTGCTGCTGCCATAATGTGACCTATTTTGCCTTCAGTTATTGCAGTAAGCTGATACTTTAATTATTACACAGGATGAGATGTTACAATCCCTTTTGCCAAGATCCGAGGCAAAATACATTTAGAAGCCCAGTCCATTTGAAAAAACGACCAGCAGGCTAGCAGTCAGCTACCAACTAGCAACAAACAAGAAGACACCAGCTAACTAGCCTAACCAACAGCAGAAGGCAGAGGCACGTCATTGGGGTTTTCAAGTGGGCACCTCCCTTCACCGATGTTTTGTTAAGTTAGGCTCTCGACACCTCAGGAAGGCAGTGTTCCACTGTCCTGGAGTCACCCCCCCTCATTACGCAACTGTGCAACTTTGTGACTTTCAACCAAGAGATTAGCTTAGCCCTACTACTAACTAATAGCATGCTCCCCAGCAAACACATTTCCTTCTTACCCACAGCCATTCACTTGCTTACTCTGCTGCCGGGGCCATGTTGTTTACTGCCACCCTCTGTCCTCTTCAGTGAATGCCCAGCTCGCACAGGAGGGCAATCGTGGATTTTTCCACAAATCCATGGAAACCCACCTCCACCGGCCACACATGGGTCCTTCACCCTCGCTACTCAACTTCTGCATATCTAGCTCCCTTGCGCTCATTAGCCTCCTCAACTCTGTCTCCTCACGGGACAGTCAATTCAACAAAACACACTACCTTCTCTACTTCCGACCACAACAGAATTGTTCAGCAACTGTTCAGTTCAATTACTAACATTTTTATCAAATAGCAGTAAAAGAACACCAACAAATTTACAATATTGTAGGTACAGGCACGATAAACTGACATTAAATGAGTGCTGTATGTCGAAGGTTGCCAGGGACCTCTGGGGTCACGAAAAGCTGCTCTTGAAAGCACCACAGAGACTACATTCTGCTGTAAATTTAACAGGCTTAACTGTCTGAAATGATGGGAATGTGGGGTCTGACTAGTGGCATCGGTGAAGGACACCCTGGACAACTAGGGTCTAAAACAGAGGAATTCCGAGAGTTTTTTTTTACAGATCTATTATATTCATTAAAACATCTTAAATCTACATACTTCCTTTTCATACCACCCTAGAAGCATTCACTCTTAGTGTAAATATTTACTCTGTGGAGGAGGACAGAAATACGCGCTAGGACGAGAGGGAACGCTCAAATGGTCGTCAAAAGTAAACATGAAAGAGAAAGAGAAAAAGAAAGGACAAGAAATCTTTTTGTAAAAGTCTTCTTCAACCTGGTGTGTAGTGACTTATTTTTTGTATTCAGGCAGCTTCTTCTTCTCAGATTCCACCTTTTCCTCTCCTCTCCCTCTGACAGAATAACTTCTCTTGTTACACTCTGCACTCTGTCTCTAACACACACACTTTCCATGGATCTCTCTCCCTCCGACACCAAGTCCCTCTTGTCTGTTTGCAGAATCTTTTTGTCTCATCCCCACTGAACCCACCTTTTCACTTACTCCTCCGTATCCTCCACTAACCTGTCTGCCTTTGTTGTTTCACACACACCTAAAAGCACTCATGCTGCTTTGCTCTGTCTCAACCTTTTCTCTCCTGTGTCAGGCCTTCAGCTCGCCCTCCCACTACTGTGTGCAGATTTACTAAAAACAGTACCCTCTTTCACTACCACTTAACTGCGTCACTTCCTTTACTTCCCTCCCCTTACACTCTCACTCTGACACTTACACACACATTCACCTTTTGCCCCTCTCATTTCCTCTGTCCCTCTCTTGGTTCCCCACTTGCTCCAATGCAACAGTAAAAACACACACATACACACAGCCAATCACACTTGTGATGGGCCTCAGGCGCGCCGTGTTATGACAAACACACCTAATACATAATAGGATGTGTCACACTGAGTCTGGCTCACTCCCCAAATCGCACACACACGCACATATATACAGTACATACAAGCCCGGGCAAAGTCCTGAATTCAGCAACACCTAAAACCTATTTTTTAGACACAAAACCTAGGACAACAATCTATGCAAGAGCAAACAAGGCTGAAACAGACGCTAATGTTGGGTAAATATGTAAACCAATGAGTCAGGCTCAGCCATCACAGGACTGCTATTAGCACTGCTGGCACACACAGAGCACAGACCCTGCCAGATACTAAATCTGTTTTAACATGGAGACTACCAAGCACAGAGAAGGCCACAGCCAGAAAGAAAGAAAGTAAGACAGAAAGAAGGAAAAAAAAGAAAGAAAGCGAAGGGGATGAACGACAACGAGAGAGGCTGCCAAATTATCTGAAGAGGAAAAAGTCAAGGGCTCAAGAGCGCCAGCCTGGCCCCACATCCGAGAGTCTACTTCCACTTGATGAGAACAAGGTGCAGATGTGGTGTCTGAAAGTGAAAATGTGTAAGTGTGTACGTGCGTGTGGTATTTGTTCAATCCTATCGTCTCCCCCTGTCACTTAAGCGACAGACAAGTGGTCCTGTTGGACGTACGAGCGCTGGGACTGGAATAAACATCCAGTCACATGTCACTCTGGGTATTTTTGTCCCCATGATTTGAACTCCTTCTGTTCAGTTTATCCAAGTACAAGTTTTGTTTTTGTCCAGACTGAGATTTTAAAGTGTCGTGTTTTAATTTCAAACGCTGCACACTGTGGTATGAACATTTGAACGTTTAAAGTGGTTTTGGCAGTGTTATCATCTATCATCTCTGATGTGAAACTCAGGGCAGGGACTTTTGATCTTAACCCATTAGTTAATCTTTTACTAAAGTTCATAGCATGTCGTATTTACCCGATTAAGCTCTGTTTATACATCTGCAATTGATCTAATCCAGGGCCTACGCCCAGCGGGCTATGCCACTGTCAGCTCTTACATTTTGTGGGGTGATGTGTCAGCATCACTGTGATGGCAGCTGGCTGGCTGTGTTGTGTTTCTCTGTGAGCTTCAAACAATAGTGACTGGACAATTCACGTCCCCAAATATTGAGGAACAGAGAATGCAGAAAATAAAAAGAGTAGATGATGTGTAGGAGGTCGAATTTTCTATAGTTTGGGTAAAGAACTGAGACGCTGCTTTTTGGAACAATCACGGTGGTTGTGGTGTTTGTTGCCATAGTTCAGGCTACGATTTAGATGTGGCACACAACCATAAATCTGACTTCAGGTGACATTGACATGCCAACAGCAGATCACAGATGGTCCGGTTGACTTATCATTTAATTCTGACCAACTAATCAAAGTGATCATCTTACATCAAACATGCTATAAAACATCTGTGTAAAGATCTAAAGAAAAGAAACTATGCTATCAGCTTTGAGAACCAGTACAACCAGAAAGGAATTTATCTGACAGTCTGCTGGCTGGCTAATGGCAACAAAGACAGAAAGAATCAACTAAATAAACAAGGACTACAAATTTCCTTAGTTGCTACTTTATGCTAACCATTTATGATGGTACCAAAAAGTATTTAGATTCAATCCCCAGAGCAGCAGACATCGTATATTATCAGTTATTTTAGGAAATGCCTGACTGAAGTTAACACTCGTTGGCCAAAGCAAGTAGCAGAAAAGGAACACATTCGAGCTGAAATCGGTGACTTTCCACATGCTGTCGTCTTCTCCGGGGAACTGATCTGACTGATTGATGTTTTAAAAAATGGCAACGGTGGCTGAAGCTTATGCGGAAGCCTGCTGTTAATTTAAAGCAGCCATAGCGAAAGGTGGAAAATGTGAAAGCTGGCCCAGTGTGATACTACTGCGCCAGTACAGCTGAATATGAAGCGGGAAAGTATTAACATATGTGAAATGCCTACGTGTGGATTACTTTGCTTAGTAATACTCCATTCCAACAAATACAGCAGAAAAGGGACAATATATCAATTAAAGGGCATTACTGAGGCGACTGCTAGGAGTAAGGAACCTTTATCCAAAGAATTCACTCTAAATCTCACATTTAATTGAGTGAAATGGAGCATGGCATTCCTGTCTCAGTGGAACCTGATTTACAGAGAGATCGACCTCCGATCCTCACCTGTGTGCTGAGGGTGACTTGGCTCATCTGTCTGTCTGTGTCTAGCTGCTCTCGTTGGCGGCACGTACAGACGCTTTGCTCCTGATAGAGCTCTCACTGTGCTGCACAGTGCGGTATGGAGCAGGTCGCAACCCCAATCATCGCTGCAGGCCCCGAGCCAGACAGGGCGTTAAATCATTGCACGCAGACATTAACACACACTCACTCTGGCCCTTGCACATATTCATATTCACATATATGTGCAATCACCCACAGGGATACCACAGGCAGACACATGTGTGTGCGGCTTCGCAGCAGAGGTGCTGTGACCCGCAATTCACTCCTGCCTTGGGGTAGAAGTGGCACTGGCAGGCGGTTTCCATCCCAGTGCTCAGAGACAACCAGCTAGTGTTGGAGCTAGGGAATGATCTCACCTACCAAATGCACTCTGCTGACCTGCAACTCCTCAGTTTACAGCTGCCTGACTGCACCCTTCAACACATATATACGTCAAGCTTGACTGTAACATATACCTAACGTGGAGATGAGCTAGGGAAGGTTTTTTTCTTTTCTTTCAAAGAGTTTGACAGTTTTGCCTTACCTGCGAGAAGCACCTGCGGTACTCCTTCTCAGGCCCTGAGCATCTGTAGGGCCGAGGAGCTCCATCCCTGCCTGACTGGACTCCCAGGTGCTGCAAGGGGTAGATGCTGCCGGCAGATGGGTCTTGGGGGTTGAAGGCCGGGTGGGGCTCCCTGTCTCTCTGTGCGGGGATGGGGCGGTGGAGAGGAGAGGAGAAGGGCGAGGAGGCGGCAGCAGGGGAGTGCGGGCGAGAGTGGACGGGAGGAGGTGGAGCGTTGAGGGAGTGCCAGTCAAACCGGTGGCGGTTACTCGGGACAGACGGCGACGAGGAGCGCGGGAAGGGGTGCGGGGGTGGGACTCTGGCCCTCCCGCGCTCCGTGTGGGCCGTGTGGGTGTGTGATGGTCCATCCACGTGGCGCCTTGGGCTCGGGGTGGCTGTGGGCACCTCCCCACCAGCAGGAGCCTCAGTGGCCTCCTGCCCTACACTCCTCTCCTCGTCCTCTCTCCTCCCTGCCTCCGCGTCTTCTTCGTCAACCCCCCTCTCCTCTTCCTCATAGCTGTGGCTCTCGTCAGCTACTTCGCGTTCATTGTCAGTACCGTTGACAGTGTGACGGGCCTGACGGTTCTGGCGATGCAAAGGCAGAGAGAAGGGAACCCTTCCGTACCCGAACTGACCTGGACGGATGCTGGAAGACCTGAGCGTCCAAAAGAAACAGACAAATAAAGGACAGATGATATTTAGTTCACAGATGGACAGAAGAGGCCGGAGGCAGTCATAGAGGAAGAAGCAGAGGAAAGAGAAAGGCCAGATAAATGTATTATAAACAGAGAACCAGCAGGCTGTGGGGAGTGGACATTTTGTCGTGCAGCGCCTGCTTGAATGACAAAAACCAGAAGTAATGATGTAATAATAACGCTGATACCAGAGGCAGCGATGGGCATAATTCCCACTCCCAATACTTCAACCATCATAACAAACCTTCTAATGCTTAAACAATGTCAACTGTTTAATAAATGGCACCTGAATGAATGCCTCAGTCCATAGTGTGGTGGTATGCTTTCATTTTGGACATTCTTCTTAATAGATCGCTGCTGTCTCTTTGTCAGAATACCTCCAGAGGTCACTTGTATTTTCTGATGAAAGACAAATCTTCTCTTTGTCTACTCAGAACGCGGTGGTCATTGTCGCTCATCCTGACAATTGAGTCCTTCTATTTATCCTAAACAAACCACCGTTGCTACTGCCAGCGATGCAAAACTCACTTCCTTCGTGCTCAAGGCTTTTTCCTGGAAAAGGCGAAGTCATGATGCTGAGCAAAGCACATGTGAACGCTCCCAACAAATCAGTGTCTCTGTACGGTCAACTGACTTTTGACATTCATTCAGTTTTGACAATTCAGTGATTTCTGAACGTGCGTGTGTCCCGTGCTGACTGACACATGTGATGACACTAAAGCAAAGACTTGTAATGTTGCTTTTGCTGCACCCACTGGTTTAATATGTCATCTCATCCAGGAAGTTTCATTACACTGACGGGCGTAAAAATACAACCGCACCCGTCAGTGATGGTGACTGTGGTGGGAAGTGGGAAAGGGTGTAAGCTTTGAGCAAGGCAGAGAAACACTGTGTTTCGGTCTTTAAGGCCGTTTGTTAATCGTTCATTCCCACTCACCTCCTCGCAGGCACACCCTCTTGATTGGGGGAGACCGACCTTCTGCTCCCGCCACCTCCACCTCCACCTCCACCTCTCGCTGCTCCTGGATTGGTTGGTCTCCTGATGATCCGTGCAGGCTGGTTGTAGCCTTGTGAAGGTGCGTGGTAGGGAGAGCGGTAAACAGACACGCGGTCCTGATTCGGTGGGGTGTAAAAAGGGGGCGATCGATTTGCCTGTCCTGGTACAGGAGGACCTCCTCCTCCTACTCCGCCTCCTCCTCCTCCTCCAGGGAGGGTATTCCGATAAAGAGGCAATCCCGGATTACGACTGGTGGAGACGGATGGTGAGTGATAAGGCGGGTAACGGGGAGGGTAGTAGGGGTTCACGGATGAGACAGCTGGACCTCCGATGCCCCCGGGCAGATAACCCGCCCAGTTAGGTTGAGAGTGGGACGGGGGAGGCACCTGGGGGGGTGGAGGAGGTAAACACTTCCTGACCCTCTGTGAGACGCCCACGCCGCAGGTCTGGGTGCATTCTGACCACTCCCCCCAAAATGACCACACACCCTCCACAGGCTCCGCCTCAAACACCTGCCTGGACCTTCGACCTGCAACCTGAGAGACACAAACACTCACCGTCAGACGACTGCAAGACAAATACCACATACAACTTAGCAATATGTTATCAGACACTTAGCTGACTACCATTACTGGGCCTCGATGGATTGCGCACTGGACTGAGTAACACAAACAAATTAGTCACAATAGTCTCAAGGAGCTTTACAGAACACAGAACTTGAGCGTCTCAGATCAAGCACTACGGCGATGGCGCCAAGGAATTACTCCTCGAGACCAGACAGTTGGAGAGACAAGACCCCACAGCTCATGGAAACATTTTAAAGTCAATTCATTTGTTTAAATAATAATGGACATGGGCCTTCTGAGGGTGTCCTGTGGTGTCTGACAACAGAACGTTGTTAGTGGAGGCCTTTGGGTCCTACGGTTTGAGGGGAGGGGCCTCTGTGGATCATCCCACTGATACTTGATCAGTTTGGGATCTAGTGAATTTAGAGGCCATGGTTTTTTTTGGGTTGTTTTTGTGTCTGTGTCAGGCTGCATCCTGCTGGGGATGGCTGCTGCCATCAAGGAGCGTCATTGCTATTGGATGGCAATGGTCTCTGGTCTAGGTGGGTGGTACATGTCTAAGTAACATCCACATTAATGCCGGGTCCATTGTCACAAAATGGTCTATTTACGTCTCCTGCCAGCGGTGTTAATTCTGTGGCTGATCGGTGTGTGTGTATACAATATACTGTACCTGAATAGTTTTTACATATTTAGTCCGCCTTCAACTTTAAAAAGTTATCATGTACAGTAAGTTCTATCAGTACTTGATTTGTCCTTGCGTTTTATTAAAAACATTTAAAAACTGAATGTACAAGAGTTGAGGACTGGACTACACAAACAGCAATCCTGACTCTGAATAGTGTTGAGGTTGTGACACATAACTTAGTGGAAATGTTGCCATTGCGAAACCATAAATCTCTAGAAGGATTTATTTCTTCACAGCAGCTGAGTCCTCTGATGTGCTACAGTCTCATGAGTTTCCTTCCTCTGGGGCCAAAATATAAATCCTGAAGTCTCAATATTTAACTCGTGGGAGGGACTCGATCACCTGCCAGCGCACCGCGAGCACGTGGACGAATTCACTGGCATCATCTGAACGCACCACAGAAGCGGCGAAATCAGCGCTGTGCATTCACGACTGTGTACATAAGCATGCGTGAGTGCGTGCACAGTATGTGGGTGCCAGGTCGGGCTTTGATCGCTTCCTCTTGGGCCGCAGATAAATGTTTCTCCTCTCATTTCATAACTGAAGCGCTGGCCTGGTTGGCAGGATGGCAAACATGCGAGCTGAACAAAAGTTTCCATTGAGGAGGAACCAAAACATGAATCTGTGCTCCACTTCTCCACTTCTCTCCTCTCCCTCTCCAAGTGGGTAAACGTGTGTGTACACAGACAGAGAGGTGCAAGTAAACACACTGTACAAGCTGTTTGTGGAAGGGAGAGAGTGGACAGGTGTTTCTATATGTGTGCCTGGTTGTTATCCAGGCGCACTAAAAGAGTTCCTGTCTCTGCCCGCGGTAACATAGCAGGAGGGTGGGAGAAAAAGGTAACAGAAAGGGGTGAGGGAAACGAGGGGGATATGGGGGGGTGTGCTCTGTGTGAGGAGGTGTGCTCTGTCATATTGAGTGACATCAAACGCACAGCTGCCACATAACTGGGACCCTTAATGAGCTCCGTGCAGTGACCCTGCAGCAGCTACCGCCGACCTTTGGAGCTACTGGTTAAACTCCAGAGACACTGTTACACCAGGCCTGGACCAGACAGGTGTGTAGCTGTGAATCGTGGGTAAATACCAGTAAACACGTCAAAATGAATATATATTACAATGAAAGCAGCTTTAATCCTTACTGGTTTTACCAGTTTCCAGTGAAGGAGAATTTTTTTTTCTTTATCCCTTTTTTTCAGTTTGAAATCTCTTTAGATGAACTGAAAGATTATAATGTATTGCTTTATGGATCCAACAGATTCTTCATCTCCCTGTGTGATAAAGCACAAGCCTCACATTTACTTCAAAGCAGTCAAATGGTACAGCCAGGCACCCAGCAAGTCCAGCGAAAAATTACAACCAGCCTCTAGAACCAGATGCTGCATTGTGCAATCAAAAAAGAACTATAACGGATAAACTACTTTAATGTGGTGTTTTGGTGTTTTGGTGTTTGATGTAGGCCGGTTCACACTGCTGTGCCGGTTCAGTCTGAATGCCTGCCTAGAGACTCTAGAACATACCCACTTGATCTGACTGAAGCCACACATTAGTTGCAGTTGAACTTCAGCACTCATTTCTAAAAAAGCGTGAAGACTATGGATTTTTATTTATTTATTTTTAGCCCTAACAGGAATTAGAAACCCCGGGCATGTGAGTGCTTCTTTGGGACAGACTTGGACCTCTTCTTTAACTGCTTTCACCTCTCACCCTCTCTGTAGTGACGCTACTGATGATCTAATGACTCACCTTCCTTTTGGCTGCTTTGGTCACGGAGGTCGCGACCACCACAAATCCCCACAGCACATAGAGCCTAAAAGGACAAAGAACAGAGGCTTAAAGACTGTGCAGACGAGCAGGATTTAGAATATCAACTTGGGCGAATACGGCCTTTTATAAAACACATTATTCCATGACCTACGCCTCAAACTCTCGCTATACGGCGTCCGCTATCACACAGACTTTCATTATTCTGTGTCCTTTGCGCATCAACTTTCTCCTTCATACATTTATTTGACATGTTGAGTGAACACCCTATCACATGTCCCAGTGGCATAAGTGTACTTCGGGAACCGAATGAGACACTTCTCTTCCCGCTACAGGTGGCCTGCGGACTCAAACGGAGGTGAACGAAAGTTTATTTTTCCCCTCAAGGTTCACAGGCAAAACATCTCAATCAATCTGAGGAAGCCTGGGAGGCATTAACAAACTAATGGGTTTAAACAGCAAGCCTGTTTTCCCTCCGCATGCCTCTCTCCAAGATTGTACACACCCTCAGGGTATGGGATTAAAACACACACACTCCCTCACAGCCTCACAATCCGATACAACATTCAAAATGATCTGGTACTGTATTTGGTGGCCGATGTTCAAAAGAGGCGGTTCATTGCTGGGGTTGGCTTTACTAGGTTTCAGTAAAAAAAATTGTCAAAAAGCAGTTTAGCCAGTGACTGAGTCTCAACTTCACGCCGAGGAGGCGAGGAATGAATGTGAAAGAGGAAAACGCACTTGTTTCCACAGAAAGTAAGTTTCTCTGTAATTATCTCAACAACCTCCATAAAACAAGTGCAAGTGCAGTGAAAACAAGTGGAACACCATCTGCCATTTGCCAAGGAAATAGCCCGAACATGATACTAAACTACTTAGATGGACATTTCAGGGCTCACCGCGAGAACCAAACCATCGCCGCGATCACCAGTCCGCAAGCCACATGTAGGCAGAGTAATTGGTCCCTTCTTCCCAGTGTGGTGCACCGCCGCGGTCTCTGGAAGCTTCCCCACACCAGACTACACAATTACCCCGAAAAACACAGACAAAGGTCCTGCACAGTCCGACACAACAGAGCCGCTCGGGCCGAAGTAACGACCCCCTACCCGAGTCCACGTTTCCCTGGCCGCTACAGTGGCACATTGTAGAATAAACTTAGAGCCGCGGGGACAGGGGAAGGGAGAGATTTGGATCAGAGGGGGAGAAAAGAAATCACACAAAAATCCACCCCGAGGAGACAGAAAGATCGCTAACCTAAACCCAGGCGCCTTCGGGTACATTCCTATCTATCTGCCCTGCACAGCGCCCAGTGCGCAGCGAGCAGGCATCGTGCGTAAAACCAAAAAGTTCACCGCGACACTAAACAACTTGCCAAAACAACCTCTCCAGTGAACATAAACAGCAGCCTGCCCGCTCAAATGAGGATGCAGCACCCCACATGCGGCGATGTGTTCAAGTGGACTGAGAGAGGCTGCAGCTCCGTATGTCAAAAAGTTTTACCTGAAAGCGAGCCGCATGCTCCAAGAGTCTCCCGCACAGTTACCGACTCCGCTCGCCCGTATTGGTTATCAGTCCAGTTTTTTTTAGTGATCCGCTCAGGTCCGCGCAGTCCCGAAAGAAACTTGATAAAGTCCGGAGGAGAAAAATTCCTCTTCTTCTGCTCTCTCTCTCTTTCTTTCTCTTTCTGTCCCCTTCCTCCTGTCACTCCCCGTGATTTCCAGAGAGTGGGAAGGGTTCCGTTTTTTTTTTCCTCTTTCAGTCACAACTTTTTTTTGGGTCCTTATTATAAACTGGCGTGACGCCTCGCAGCCAGGGGGGCACTGGAGAGAGAGAGAGAGAGAGAGAGACGGGGGAGAGAAAAAGAGTGAGAAGAGGGGGTAGACAGGAGACACAAAATGGACAGATTACACAACTCTTTCTCTCTCTTTCACACGCACAAACCATACACTCCCTCTCTCTATCCCTCTCTCCCTAACTTACACACACATAAACTATGGGCCCTGACTGAGCTATAATAACTCTCAGAGCCGCTTTCTCAGTTGCACAATCCAACATAAGAATGCTCCATTGTACTAGGTCACACTGATCAGGAGTAATGATCTACTCATTGTCAGAAACAACCCTGAGCTGGCAGCATCCTAAGAGGCGACACTTTGTTGGGCGAAGCATTGCAAGCTCAATATTCAGCCAAATACAAATAGTTCTGCGACAAACAGTGGATGTTCAAAGGGGAAAGACATCAATCTTTTAGTATGCATGGATGAAATATAGCTGTTGACGCACTGGATGAAGATATGTTTAAACTACACAAACATGTCTTATAACAGTTAAATCACATTTGAAGACATGCTCGACCAATTTGGAGCTGAGATAAGTGCGCCCAAGGGACGTGCCACTTTTGCGCATGATTAATGGCTCCGTGTGTGTGTGTGTCTACGTGTGCGCGTCTCAGCTTTGAAGCAGATGTGAAAACCCCAGTGCCAACTTGTTTACCCGTCATTGTGCTTGGTTGCAATCTGGCATTTTTCAGTGAAGTTTTCCAACACATACACACACACACACTGTAAAAAAAAAAAAAAAAAAAAAAATACAGGCCACGGTGGACAGCAAAGAAACAAAAAATATGAAAACTTTTGTGTGTTTGTGTTTGCTCAGTTTTTTCCTGAACCTTGTGACATTTAAAATTGTTGGGGCTGAATTTCAAACCGAAGAAAAATGGTTTGAAAAAATTGCAAAATCAAACACACATGAAGAATACGTACAAACAAGAAGTATATTTAGTTGCACAAATAAGAGCTGGTATTCGTCCCGTCCTTATTAAAACTGACAGGTTCAATCACATTACAGAGGAAAGCTTATTTTTCCTTAATCCGGTAAAGCATAAATCAAAAAGTGTGTTGGTAATGTAACGCTTTAAGACCTTTTTATTTTTAGACCGTGACACTTTTTTCTCTGGATTAGATTTACACTCATTGAAAACATCTCCATCTTGACGAGGATAAACATAAAGAGGAGAGGGCAAAAAACGGGGCATGAGAAGACAGCCATAGAAGGAGAACAGAGGGGACCGTCAGGAAAAATGGGCTGTTAATACTTTCGCTGTTTGTTTAGCTTGTTTACTACGCATCCTCTGGAGACCAGGGCCTCGAGGATGAAGATCACAGCACCTCCAGAGCTGTTAAGATATTACTCTGCTCAAGGACACTGCTTTCACCTCCTCATTAACATTTCTCAACTCTGCTGCTACATGGAGTAGAGAGGCGATGTGGTGGAAATGTGAGAGAGGCCGACTGGGGGTGGGGGTGGGGTGGGGGGGGATGGGTGTATGAGTTATGGTCGACCACATATTAACACACCCAGAGCTTGAGATGTCCCAGGGCAAGGCCTGCTGCTTTTCTTGGACAGGCATCCTACAACATGGACGAAGCGATGGTGACGGAGATTAGTGACTTCAAAGCCCCGCTGAGAGCCAGCAACTGAAGACTTAACCACATTACAGAGTGGGCTTAAGATCTGATCTGTCAAAATAAGAAAGCGAATGTAAAAGGCGCATCGAGAGAGATGTGAGGGCAGATTCCAGAGGGTAAATGTGCACACAGTCGCATATAGGGGGTGTTTAGTGCGTGATTAGTGTAATGGATATCTTTGTGCTTCTAAGCACCATGTCTATCAGTAACTACAATTAGCCAGAGGTCACTGCCATGGCCACCAGTGGCCCGTGACCACTTATAGCCCTCCGCTCCCTTCCTCCCACCCAGTTTCCCTCTATCTGCATCTTTCTTCTTCCCCCTATCTGACTTTCTCTGGATCTCGGAGAGGCAATAACTTGCGTCCTAGCCCACCGACATGCACCACCAACCACAGGACTCTGATTAGCAAAATGTCGGCCTCAACGAGTCGCCACAACACAGGGATGTTGTGTGTCTGTGTGTGTCCAGGGAGGTCTATATGTAGCGGCAGATCTGTTATTTGTCTCGGCTGGCTGATCTGAGTAATAGCACCGCAGATCAGAGTAGCATGCCCCTGTGGGAGTGATAAATCACTCGAAAAACTTCTTGCGTGTACACATACACACACACACAAGCCCTGCCTCCAGAAAACACACACACGCCCCAGCCTCAAGCCCAGACACAGCAGGCCCTCGACCCCTTTACTGTTAGAAGCTAATGAGGCCTCCAGGCTTCTGCAGACCACGGACGGACCTCCGCAGGCTTTACTCCTGTAAACGCAGCCAGACAAGATTAAATAGTTTAAAAAAAAAGAAAAGAGGAGACGAGGGGGCAGATCAATCGTGCTCCCGTTCGCGTCAGTTTTTAGTAAGAGGAGAAGACTTAACTTAATGAGAGGGAGAAGCATGGGGGCTGAAACATGCTGCAACAAGGACGCATTTAGTCACCTTTGCGTGGGAGGAAAGAAAAGGTGATGCCATCTCTGTTTTATCTGCTCAGGTGTTGGTTGGTCCATCACTTTAAGTCGAAAATTAAACTGTTGAGCAACTGTGCGGTGGATTAGCATAGAAAAGGATTGCAGAGATTAGCACTAACATCACCACCACCACCAGCAGCAGAAGCTGGATGCGGTTTTCAACGTCCTCTTCTGGATTTGAAGTATCACAAAAACAGTGCGATAGTGAGACGGCGAACAATGACCGTCTCTGACTCTCCTTCTTCTCCAGTAAACTGATCATGTTCAACTCTATCATCCTCCTCTAGGTGCCATGCAGACATAGATCGTAGGTACAACTTGCGTTCGTAGCTCCATGCAGTGCATCGTTGAGATCTGAGATGTGATATAATTGGATGGATTATCTAACCAGAACCGGAACCAAATGGTGAAAGTGGACAGTTTGTTTTTGTAAAACGCTTCCTACTACTGCAGCGCATATGGACGTCACATGAAAGTATGTCGGCACATACCACCATGAATGCATTCGCACTCTGCCTGTGCATGTTTGAGGATTCACAGATGAATCAGTACGTTCCAGGCTTAAGGCAGCAGCAGATAGTTGACAGATATTCATGTGGACAGTGTGAAATCCCAACTAGCCCCAGACAGAGAGAGAGAGAGACGGACTGAACTCCACCAGAGCAAATGGGAAGATGAGGAGAGGCCTGAACCTAAGAGTACTGACAGCCTGAGAGGACCCTAGTGGGGAGGGGGAGTCAGAGAGGGAGACGGGAGAATGACAGACGGGGACACAAAGGGGGTGAAAAGAAAGGCGGCGGCAGAAAGGGGATGAAAGGGAGCGGGAGAGAAAGAGGTAATGGCAGATTAGACGGGAACTGAGCAAGTGTAAAGGAGTGTAAAGGAGAAGGAACGCAGGAAGGAGGAGTGATTTGTCTGGCTCAGATGGAGTCAATATTTGCTCCATTCCACCAATCCTGTGCCAGGGTCCGGATCAAAGCAGCGGGGCATGTGTGCTCTGGAAAGGGCGCAAAGAGCCCGAGGAGAAATCGGCTGACATCTTTACAGCCTGGTTTGGAGAGATAGTATTTCACTGAAATTACTTAAGCCAGAAGTTCATTTTTGTGAAAATATAAACCCCGGCCCCCAGTGCACCTTAGGTGGAAAGTAGGGCTGTCGCTGTTAATGATAACTGTGATGTTAAAAATGAAATTTCAACATCGCGTTAAATATGCGCATATGGTAATACTGTGTAAATGAGCTGGAGTCTCTTGAACTTAACTTGTGTGTTTCACATCTGCCCCTGTTTCCTTCTATTCTACTGTTATTTGTAATTCATCTCCTGACAGTGAAAACAACATAAGGTTAAAGATTTTGTAATTGCTATTTACTATTTTATATGCTATGCTTGTTGATATCATGATAATATGGTTCTTGTGACATTTGTCGTCCACGATAACCGTGAAGTGAAATTCTAAAATCCTGAGAGCCCTAGTGGAAAGATTGCTTAAAAAAAAAGACGCTGGTCTGAGTGCTCTAATGAGGAGTTACAGTCGTCTCTGGCAAGACGAGAACATGAGAGGGAGGGAGAGAGAGAGGTCAGCTCAGCTGTGCCCTAATTGGCTGAAATAATCTTGTTCCAATTACCCATACAAAGAGCAATTGTTGCCCATTCACAGAAACCACTGGTCCACTTACGTACACACAACAACGGCATAACAGCACAGCAGGATTTACTGTAGTCTGTGTGAACAGAGACGTATGGTGTGGCCTGACACGACGCAGCCACAGGGAGAGAAAACAGTGGCGCAGCTGGGCGACGGACACAGAAACACACCAGCACGCTCACGGTCGGCTGGTTTGCAGACTTAGTGTTCCTGCGTTTCAATTAACCGCTGCTGATTATAAATTCCTTCCCTCAGATGACAGACGCTGGACAGTACGTATCCTGTGACTGGTATCGACGGCAGCCGAATAGTTCTGGCCGCGCCAACGCTTGTGATGATGCTGATAGGGTGAAAGACGAGAACCAGATTTACGGTTCTGCGTCAGAGCCACGCAGGACCCTGCAGCGTTCATGTGATACACACCTCCTCAGAAATGTAACCACACGTCGCAGAGACACAGACCGTAGCAGCTGCGATTAGTCTCAATGTATTTCCTCCTTCAAGTATCTCAGTGGCTAAAGAAGCTCCTACACAAAAAACAACATCTTATCTATTTTGGGTAACTGTGGAGCATTTATTAACTTTAACTCCAACACGAGGCCATTGTTTAAGGGCCCACAAGTCAACACAGCTGGACAAGCTGCCATTTTAGCAGCATATAACAATGCAAACAAGCACACACAACATGTAGCCCACTATTGCATAGTGTCATGCTAGCCCAGCATGCTAATACGCTCACAATGCTGCTAACATGATGTTGACCGCTTTAGCTTATTGCATCGACCTGCAAATCACATCCAGTACATCATCAGGTGTGAGGGATTCATATTCGGTCATACTTTGAAACTGCAAAACATAAAATAAAGCAAACAGGATCTTTAAATCTGACCACCAGTGCCAAAAACCACTAAAAGCAACAGCAGTACAATACAAGTGCAAATATATATCCTTAAATGATTCACCACTAAACACTTTTCACGGTTTTAACTGCAGTCGTGAAGAAGGATAATTCTAAATCATCAAAGGAATTCACTAGAGTGACCAGATTTGAGTTTGGGGAAAAAGAGGATCCTTCACCAGGACTCGCACAGAGAAATGCAAAGCAAATTAAAGTTCGCTCCAAACATGTTTGAGGCTCCAGTAGAACAAAGTCTCTGACAAGTTTGAAATAGCTTCAAAGTTTGAGGTCGACACATTTTTAGGTCTCAAAAAGAGGACGTATCTGGGAAAGAGAGGACGTTTGGTGGCCGTAAATTCACACTTTCCAAATGCATGCTTTCAAACTTGTTTCTGTCTTGCAAAGTCACAGTTTCAAATAGCGGCACGATAATAATAATCCTGTACGAGTACAGCGGACAGACTGAGAAGGAGAAGGAGAGCCATATTTCATGGCAATCCATTAAATGGTTTTAAGTACTGAAAACCACAAACGTCCACCTCCGAAGTAGTGGGGATTACCATAGACACCAGGATCATTCCTCAGGGAACCATGAAATCTGCCTCACAAAATATTCAAATATCCACCCAACAGTTGACAAATGTGGACCGAGGCCGTAGCGCAACCAATTGGCAAACACAAGTATAGCTGGAATCTGTCTTAATGACAGGAAACATCAAGTTTTATATATATGTATACACTTAAAATGGAAAGAAGTTCTTTTTTAAAAAAAACAAAAAAATCTATTTATTCATGCACGTACAGCTGCATGCCAGCTTACGCACCGTGAGCCCCGACCAACCGTTGCGCTGAGGGGCCCAGATCTGGACACAACAGAGACGCTAGACTGGTTAATAAAGCTGGGCCGTGAGAGGGCCCCTATCATCCGAGCTGATACTGTGCAAGGAATGGTGAATATTCCCACACAAATTTGCATCTAAACGAACATAATAAATGATTCAAGGTGAATGGGAACTTGGGGCCCAGAGTAAGCACACGGCTCTGCTTGAGTTGTAATCCAACCTCAACAGAAACATCTCTACCTAAATATTATCTGAGGTCTAAGTGAGACTTGGAGACTTAAACACAGGAGTTTATCATCTTGTCAGCTTCACGCTTCAGGGTTTGACGAAACAAAATCCTACAAATCAAACAAACAAGATGTAGGGTGTTAGTGTGTGGACTCTGGGAGGAGCTGGTAGTTTTTTTTTTTCTTTTCTTTTTTAACCTTTGAAACTACCTGGAAAACTTCACATCTTATTTACATACACAGGACGGGGTTTCTTTACTTTAAAAGACAGCTCTTGTTGCGTGGTACAAATTAGGGAAACATCCATCACATCTTTATTCTGAAATCATTTTCATTTATAAGTTACAGGCATTGAACACAAGCACTGAATTACAAATCAGATACTGATTACCACCTCTCCTACAGACATGGTTCACTCTGGCCTCAGATACCAGACACCACTATGAAACCACTTATATCCTTAAGCTATTATCAAACGTTCAGGCCAAGAAATATCAGTTATTTCATCATTGTAAAGTTCAAACAGTGTTATTTAATACTTTAATCTTACAGCTCCACTTAAGTGTGACTAACTTGTAATACTTTCGTAACTAGGCTTTAGTCTAAGAGCTCATGTTAAATATGTTCTACGTTTTACATTATCAGCTGCTTTTACTGTACATCCACAGCGCTGACAGACATTAATATGGATCCTGATGTCTTTCTGTATTTGTGCCTCATAAATAAACAAATAAATAAATAAATAAAACTCGCACGTGCACAGGCAGAACTCTAACCCGGTTTGACGTGACTCCAGGATCCTCGCCACCGCATTTAAGCGAGCTTAAAAAATATCGTAAAGAAATCATTCCTTCGACACCAAACCAAAAGAAGAGTTTAGAAATATCCGAGATTTACGATAAACCCAAACATGCGCCGGACCGCATCTACGCCAAAGATGTGGCTATGCGCTCCAGCTCCCTTCCCTTCCCTTCCCTTCCTTTCCTTTCCCTTCCCTTCCCTTCCCTTCCCTTCCCTTCCCTTCGCCTTGCGTGAACCGCCTGATCCGTGTCTCCTCGCCTCGGGCAGGTTCAGGTTACCCCCGAAAAGAAGGAATTCTGAAAACAACCTTAGGTCAGAGCCTAAGGTCAGCCTCTCCTCCTCCTCTTAGTCCACCGTGAGATTAGATCAAAGATGCTGAACCACTTTCTGAATGAACTCAGTTGGGCAATTAAATGACTTCATCTGCTTTGTAGCATTAATGTTATCCTTCATAAATCACCGTCTGGTTTGTCATAATAAAGAGTGATAGATGACGCCGACATCACCATTAAGATTTCCTCCCCACGTCCAATATGTTTCTTTTGTGTTACATAATGAAAACTACATCAATTACATCTATTGGAATTCGAACGCTTCTCGCGAGTCTTGGAAATGTTTTCGGTGTAGATTTATGTCCCGCCCCGGGTTTATTATTTTACTGCCTCTCTGGTTCTCTCTGCGTCTGTAACATTTGAACGAGCGCAAGGAAGGGATATCAGCGCATGGGTGTTTTCCACAGGCAGTTGGCACGGACTCGCCCCGAGAAAATTCAAAACTGGTGCTCGCTTCCCGAGCCTGTCCTTTCTTTCACTCCCGCTCGCACACACACACACACACAAAAAAAAAAGAAGTAAGAATTTACAGTGAGTTGCTGTGAGGGAAGAATGGCAACAGTAAATGTTAGTGAATTTACAGAGGGGCTTGATTTATTCTCCTTGCTTACTAAACTGGCCTGGGAGTCAACGTGACCTCTGACCTTCCCTTGAACCTATAAGCTCCTCCCACCCCAGAGCGATTCAACAGGTTGGCTAGAACAATAAACTGAATGCCTCCTTCACACAGAGGCTATTGATTGGAGAAAGACTTTCTCTCCCTGGCCCCCGTCTGCTCCCTCTAGGTATCCTGCTCCGATGAGAGAGGGAAAGGAAATCAGGTCAGCAGTGTGTCCAGCATAGCAGACATACTTTGGAGCAGATCGAGACTGTGATCTACTGTGCTCATCTGTGAGCTATCTGTGCGTCTCTTGCGAGTGTGATTTCTACCACCTTGGCACGGCGGCAGGCTCAGCGCGCGCATGCCGAAGCGTCCATCGCTTCCAAACCGATCTAAAGCCAAGTGCGAGCTCACATTTAAATCAAAGGCGTGAACTCCGCACTGGCGGATTAGAGTGGAGCCCGGCTGACGGGTGAAGAGAGGAGCCAGATCAAATAAGGAGCAACATACCCAGAAACTCTTTCAGCACAGAGCGAGAGCTGGTTCTGAACTGGACCCAGAAGAGTTACTGGAAAGGCGAGCCGAGGCAGCGCGGGTGGGCTGAGGTTTTGGGGTATCCAAAGAGTGGAAGGCTGAGTCTGACAGCCTTGTTCCGCAACTGTCTTATGTTTAAAAGAATTTTGCTTTTTTTTTTTCTTCAACTGTTGCTTGACGCAGCTGCACAAGAAAAAGAGTCTCGACCGAGCCGCGTGAGGCTGCGGCGGCGTTACAGACGCATATTTGCATGAAAAACATTTATCCTCGACACACCTGTTGGACGGACAAACACCGAGTGATCTGGTGCTATTCCCTCAGGTAGTAATTTACAAGCCCCTATCCAAACATACCGACCCAAACACGCACACACGAAGGCATGAGCGCACACAGATGACTTGGAATAATGAGGCCCGTGTATTGGCAGGAGAGGGGGGGAGTTCTATTACTGCGAGCACATCTGAATGTGTGTATTAAGAGGTCAGCGGAGGGTCCTGACCGCTGGGTCCCTGTCACCGTTTGGCTCGGAGCCTCGCAGACCTCCTGTTATTGTTTTCAGTGGCTTCACGTTCTGAGGCCGCCTTGGCAGCGGCCGCGTTTCTCTCCTTTTGCTCGCGCACTCTCTTTCTTTCTCACTCCTACTGCGTAACACACAACCATAAAATGCATGGACGCCGGACACACACACACACACGCCTGGGTTATTTATAACAGGGTGGAAGGGAATGGCAGCGCCGCCTCACGGGGCCTATTTTGGGAGGCTCGGCCTTCAATCACTCAGGATGACAGCTCCTCTGTGATACCAGGAGAACAATACAGAGAGGCCTGTTTATCCCCCCCCCCACATCCCCCACGTCCCCCACCTCCGGTCACCCTCACCCTGCCTCCCTCCAGGAAAAAAAGGGGCTTCCAGGACAACGGTGACGTCAAATTCCGACATTTGGTCACTACGAGGTAATTTTTCTATTATTAAATACTTTCTGTAACCACCTTTCCGCTGCCACCTGCTTATTGTTGTCGTGCGGGCTTAAAGCCGCTGGAGAGGTCAGATCTCTTGATACTTTAACACTGAAGTTATTCTAAATCTGGGACGTCTGATCAAAGTAAAAGTAAATAGAACAGCGCCCCGCCAAACATGACCAATCACAAATCTGTTCGCAAGACGGCAGAGCTGGGGGACGTGTCTCAGTGCTTATTTAGGCCTGTAAACATGGAGCAAACCCAGGTTACGGTATCGTAAACTAAATAAAGGTGTGAAGTGACATATTTCTAATCTGATACTGTAAACTAAAAACTAAACTTTAACACTGAAAAATCAAAGAAAACCTGCCTTTTTTTGATCAGACTGGATTCAGCACAGAAATAAGACGATCGTTTGATGAACTCTACCAACCGAGTTTTCACCGTTATCGGCATCATTTTAGTCGTTTTGAAGCAAAATGAAGCTGCCAAACGTTTTCTTGCTCCATCCAGTTTGTCACATGCGAGTGAACAAAACTAGCCACCCGTACATGTCATCTGCTGTGGCTGTTTTTCAGATTTCCCAGCGCATATTTCACTATTAAGTCACTGATTGGGAACCCACCCAAATGTCACCGAAGCCACAGTCCTGCACACTTAAAAATCAGCGAGAAAAACAAAAATGACGTGAAACAACCTCATCGTTCATCATAAGGAGTCGGTTGAGAAAATAACGTTTTTTGGGGCCTTTAACTTTAATTAGGTTGGCAATTGTTCAAGTGCTATTAAATGTCAGCGCTACAGATATCCATCTATGCCCGCATGAATCTCTTCACTGTCGCTGGTAAAAACCTTTTTTCTCTGTGAACCAACTCCCGCGGCGGCGGCAGCTTTCTTTTGTGGCAAATCTCTTTAGCTAAAAATAATTTCCTATGAACTCTGTGTGACTCCGCATGAATGAAGGACTGCTGTGTGTCGAGGAGAGATGCGATAGTAAGTGTGCAGGGTGGGCACACCAAGGGAGTAAGGACAGTGGAGGGATCAAGACATTGTTATCTGGTAGAGATTTGAGGAGTGTTTACCGGAGTTAATGGTCTATGTCATCACTACGCAACTACTGTGCAATGTTGGCTGGTGGCTGCGCTGTCTGGGTCCTACTTTATCTCCACGTATTTTTGGACAAAAGCCTGCAGCAGAGTGGGAGCACAGGACTGTGACGAACAACCGCGGCTGCAAATAACAATCACTTTAGGTGATTAATTCATTACTTGGCTCTTTTTCTTCCAGGATCAGTAAGAATCAATGAATTAAGGCCTTGAGAAAGTGAGAACGTAGGGATGTCGCTTTAATTATAGAAGATGAATTAGTTTCAATATAATTTTTTTTTTCTGTGGCAATAACTTTTCTTTCCAAAATCAGAGGAGGATTAAGGATTAATTCAATGAATAAATTGTAATGGGAAACCAGACTTTGAGGCTCAAGACAAACATGTTTGGTGGACGTTGGAAAGGACGGACTGAGTCTGTGACGCCACTTCGTGATGAGTCTGGTCATTTCAGCACATTTAAAACACAAGGAGAAGTAGCTCAGCCTCTTCTCTATTTGGGGCATCTGTTTGGTTTGTACCCATGGACCTCCATCGGCCCTGCAGTGGCAGGACACGTGTCTCCGGCAGCTGCATGGGCTCAACTACTTTTATCAGCCATTTATCTTTGACCTGAAACCTCTCCTGCTCATGCAGAAGCTCACCTCATCTCACCCATCACGTTCACATTTTTAATCCAATAACTCTGTTTTTAGTGAAACACACTTCCCGGGTTCCCAGTCTAAGCTTTGTTGGAGCACTTGCTTTCAACTCGGTTTATTCTCCCGTACCTGACGCCTCGCTTTCCCCCTCTGCTTAACTCTTAATGACTGATGTCTTTTCCATCCCGCTGCCCTCTCTCAATTAACAAGGAAAAACTTCCAATCCCTTTGACCTTTACCTTGACGTGGCCGTTTCCACTAAACACATGAAAACACACGGCCCTGACACAGCTGCTCCCTCTCCTATTTTAGTCAAATCCCCATCTGTATCCTCCCTTTCTTCCAGTCTTTTAAAGGTATGCCTGGCTTTCTACTCTGACATCATGACAGACTTATGTAAGCAGGAGATTTGCACTTTTAATGAATTTCAGCAAACACGCTGCATCTGTCGCTGAGTAATGCCGATATTAAACTGATAATGATCTTTAAATAGCCTTAAATCTCTTTTTTTGTACTTTCCAGCTTGCAAATTTATCAATGACTGCCATTAGAGGACAAACCAGCAATGAATAAAGAGCACTGACATAAATTTCTTACGTTTATTATCATTTTTACCAGCCAAATCTTTAGACAAAGACAAGTGTTTAACAACGTGTAAAACAACTGTATTTATTACTTCAGTTACTCCTTATTTCCAGGACTTCCTCATCAAAACCCGTCTTGGTTGCTCCTGGTCTCTTGTAGTCGTCTGAGGGCCGCCAGCGCCTCTTCTGTCGACATTTTTCCCAGCTGTTTACCCGCTCTGGTCCTCACATTCACAGACCCAGTATCACGCTCCTTATCCCCCACCACTACACAAAACACATACAACAGATGCTCAAATATACCGACATCACTGGCAGTTAGAGACGGTACACTAATGAAAATACAATAGTGCATTAAGTAGCTCCAGTCTTCATTAATATTTACCAAATATGTAGTTGTACTGGGCCACCTGAGCAGAGCGAATCCTCTTATTCAAAGTTTCTCCCATATCTGCACTCAAGTCAGTTATGAAGCCGGCTTCATGGAACTGCTGGACCACCTTAACAGAAGAGAGAGGCGCTTTTGACATTAGAGAGCAAACGAACCCTGACAGAAACAAAGTATATTTGTTCTGCTCGTGAACCTGAAGCAAATCTCCAGACGTGAGATCCGACACTGACCTCTCGGCTGTATGACTCACTGCTGCCCCCAACAGGAACGACCATGATCTGAGCTGGAGACAACCAAAACGGCCTGGATGAGGTACGGATAGAGGTGATGGGTTAGGCAGAAGATAAAGTATCATAGCACCCTGACAAAACTTTTTTTTTTTAAATATATTTTCTGACCATTTCCCTCCAAAGTTTTCAGCCAGTATAGCGATCATTCTCTCCAGTGATCCCAGCACAGCTCTGTGGATCATCACCGGCCTGTGAAACTCTCCGTCTTGTCTGAGAGAAAGGTTTGAAAAAAATTAGTGTTGGAAACCTATGGTCAACACTGTGTTAAGGCAAATATAGACATCACTCAAGGGGTGTACACACAGGAAGAGACTAGCAACAACGTGGTGACAGGAGACGAAGTTTGGTAATGATGAGATGGGCTGAAGTACTTCAAGTTGAAGTAATTATAGTAAAGAAGCGACACATCAAAGTCAACAACCAATGAGAGCTACTGATAACCTGAAAAGACTTTATAGTGCGGCTTGAACCCAGATGGAGCAGCAGCGTTAATATTGCTCCGCCATCATTTTTATGGTCTGGTTGTTAAAATGTTAAACTGGGTGATCAGAGACACTTTGATTGAATCACACTATTGGCCAAAAAGGAGATTTAGGCCAGAAACAGGCAGCAACGTGTTCACTTAAGCAGATAAATTGAATCAAGGACTAATCTTCATTGATCAAATTAGGTCCTCACAAAGACAGGTTTGTGCCACTTTAATCAGAGTAATTATGAGAAGTTATATAAAGCCTGCGTGTCGACCAAAAAGGCAAGAAAACATCCGTGTGTGCAGGTTTAAACCAGCACAGACGTAGGAATGTTTAAGAGAGCGAACGCCAAATAATGAAACGTACGACTGACTCACCCGACATATTGAAGGTCAAACCTGATTGGCAGCTGGAAGTCCAGCTGGAGTGTAGCGCACTGGTGCTGCCTGCCAATTGCATCTTTGATCTGGATGTCAATCTACGATGAAACACGAAGGACTGCGTTAGACTTCTTTTCTCTTTTCCAGCCGAGACAAGGCTGAGTTTAGAGCTGTGAGGGCGCTGCTGGGGACAACATGCACACATATTTGTGGACAGAAATTATTACAAATGGGTTTCCAAGAGAAGTTGCTCTAGCTAATTGCGGCTAACACACCCTAGCTAGAAGCCTGTGAGGAATGTTTGTTTACATAACGGAGTGTGTTGGTATGTGTCTAACCCCAACCTGACTTGACCTACCTCCCACTCTCTGTGGCTCCACATGAACACGAGAAAGTCTGGCTTCCTCTTGATCATAAGGTGAAAATTAAATGGACTAAAATAAAACCGAGATTATTCGCAAGTTTGACTGTTTCCAGTTTAAAAAAAAAAAATAAAAAATAAAAAATATGTGTGGCGCACCAGAGATTCTATAAAATCTGTCACGGTAATTAGTTTTAACCGCATCATTTCACAGCTTCTCTCTGACAGAGCCAGAGGCAGGATGTCACCTTCTGATCTGTGATGCAACACAGAACAATAAACTTCAAACCTTAGGAAAATTTAATTATGAACCACCCTCATGACTGTATATTACAAATGACCACTAGCAGCTTAGCTTGGAGTGTGCCAGAGACAACATTCCTCTTAATGCTTGTAGACTTCCCGCGCAAAAAGTAAAAAAGAAACACAGAATACCAACACATTTTTAGATGTTTTAACCCACAGCAGTCATATATAAATAAAATATTATTACCACTTTAAGGTTTGGTAAACCACAGCAAAGCAATAATGTGTTGTTTTCCTATGGAATAAACAAGTGAAACGTAACGAAATGTAGATTTTTTTGTTAATTCTCAGAAGCAGTTTGGTGCTTTTCCTCGGTTTATAGCTAAGCTGCCCTCAAATAAATAAATATGTGAGTGGTCACATCACAAGCTTTTTTAAGGTTTAATAAAAAATTATGTTTAACACTATTTTGAAATAAGAATAAAAGTGAATCAACCGCATCGAGGACACTATGTTGACCCCGTGTTGTTTCAGCGCACTCTAATAAACAATATTCAAAGTCTAATGTGAGGTCTCTTTTCTTAATCACATGTCATCCCTCCCTCTGACCTTTGGTCCGTAAAAGGCTCCGTCCCCTGGGTTCAGCTCCCACCGTTCACCAAACTGCTGCAGACTCCTCTCCAACTGCTGCTCACACACACGCACACACAAACACACACACATCAGAGTAAGTAAGTGGGCATAGAGGATAGTGTAAGTACATTAGTACACATTATGAGAGCCATGTTGGTCCTTCTGTGTGTGTGAATGAGCTGTGGGAGCTCGGAGCCGTAATATTCAATTACACTCAATTGAATCAGCTTAAATTGCCACTGCGCCCGTTTAAAAAGAGTCCACAGGGATTCAGAGATATACATCTACCCGGTGGAGCAGCTCTCCACTGGAAAGTACCACTTGCAGCAGTGATTGTTTAAGTGGATATCATTACAACTTCATCTGAAGATATACTCGTTTTATGGCTGTGATTAACTGGCAGCCACTTACAGCATAAACACATTCAACAGCTAGTCCTGTGCAGGACCGCTTTGTGGCACACGAGACGACGGAGAGCGGGTGTGTTCACCTGCTCGGCGTGGTCCCACTGCTCGGGCTCCCCGAGGCACGGCGTAGGACGCGTAGACAGCAGGCAGTGGAAGGAAAACCCAAACACTTGATAGACGGTCTTCACAAAGTCCAAACAAGACAAAATCTCCGCTTCCAGCTGGGTAAAAAAAAAAAAGGAACAAAAAAAAGTCAAGAGAGAAGACATAATAAAAAACACAGCTGAGAGTTTTGACAGAGGAGAGGGTTAAATTCCAACCACAGTATCAAAGGGAAAAAAAGGGGGTTTTCTGGGTGCTCCTGGGATTTAATTAGTATTTCAGTAACACGGTGATGATTATCATGTGATCTCTAAATTAACAGGATGCAAACAGAAGGGCTGAAGGAGAAGCATCAAGGGCACGTTAAGGACTCTGTATAGGGGACCAAATTTACTGTACAGTCAGGCAGAAGCCGCACATATGGAGGTGTAATGTTTGAACGGGACAAAGACCTTCATTCATCCAGGTTAAGGCCTCCAGGAATGTCTCCGGAGTTATTTGTACAGCCCTTCTAATAACTGTAATACGGTCCCACATGTGTCCCGTTTACAGCGTCTGTCCGATATTAACAAATACATGGTTCAGAAAATAAAGGAGCTTAACTAACACACATGCTGGTGTGTTTATGTGTTTACCTGCTCGGGTGTGCAGAAGATGTGCGCGTCGTCCTGACAGAACCGGCGAACGCGAGTGAGACCTCCCAGAGACCCTGAGTACTCATCGCGATGCAGCGCCCCGAAGTCAGCCCATCGCACAGGGAGCTCCTTCCATGAGCGATTACGGTGCTCAAACATGAGACTAAACATCAGAGGAAAAAAAAAAATAAAATAATGAGTCAGTCTCCGTAAATATACTTCAGGAACAGGAATGTCTGTGTCTGTGTTTACCAGTGCGCAGGACAGTTCATGGGTTTGAGAGCGTAGGTCTGAGAGCCCTCGGAGTTCACGGTGAACATGTTCTCGCTGTAGTGCTCCCAGTGGCCCGAGCGCTCCCACAACTCCGTTTTGTACAAGGTCGGGGTCACGACCTCCTGGAAGCCTCGTCTTCGGTATTCGCTCTGCGGGGGGTCGGGAAGGAAGGACGCGTGCGACAATGAGAGGGGTCAGACTGTCACAACAATGTCATCGCTGAGGCCCGAAAAGAGCGACATCCTGACGACTGACATGAAGACACGTGTCCTCAGGACGATGATCAACACTCAGCTCATGTTAATCATGTAATTTAGTCATTATTAACCCAATACAGGAAACACTGAATACAGAACTAAGGCCACGGAGATTCAAGTATTGTATTTAGGTTTTATTTGGGTTATTATTATTATTTGTATAAGCAGTAGTGAAAATGGCAGTGGGTGCTGTAGACACAAGGTGTATATTATTATTTCCTTTTTCATCTGTTCTTTTAAATGAAGGCAACAATTCATTTCGTTGACATATTTGGAGCTTGAGACTGACAATTAAGATACAAAGCAATTCATTGTACAATGATAAAATAGTGATTTCTGATTACATCTGGTTTGTGCTCACTTATATTGTGTAATCCATTTATACCTCGTCATAATTTGAAGAACCTCTACTCATACGACTCCTCTTGCACCGTTCCACAATCGACGTCATATATACAAAGAGCCACAACTATGGGAGGCCTGGGTCCTGGCATTTCTGTGGATTTTACTTTGATAGCCGCCACCACCTGAACATCAACACTTTCAACTACTGGATCGCTCTCCCCATGAATGAACCATGGCTGCCTATAACCGTGTCACCAGTTCACTGCTCTATGACACACTAGTGCAGACCAGGACCGCCCAACAAGCCCTTTGGAGTTTTGGAGATGCTCTGACCCAGTAATTAAAATGTGTCTCTTGTCAAAGTTGCTCGAATCCTTCCACTTGCTCATTTTTCTGTGTGCAACACATCAGCTTGGTGAACAAAATGTTCAACGGCTGATGAGATAATCAGTGATTATAACCAGGAGGTCATAAAGTTCTGGCTGATTGGAGTAGGATATAAGTTAAGTCAAGGGCACCTTAATGAAGTCAGTGAGTGTGTTGTAGATGTGGGCTCCTTTCGGCAAGAAGAAGCAACTGCCTGGACTGACTTCATTGAAGAAGAACAGCTCCTGCTCCTGAGGGGGAAAAAAAAAAAAAAAAAAAAAAAAAAAACACGACAAATGCGGTTACTGAGAAGGAACATTTGATTTCGACATCTGATTTTGCTTCTTGTTCTTAAGCTGATCTCATTTTGCAAAATGTTTTTTTATCTTACCACCCCAATCCGCCTGTGGTCCCTACTCCTCGCCTCCTCCAGCATTTGCTCCCACTCCTCTTTGTCCTTCTCTCCCGGAAAAGCAACACCTAGCAGACGTTTCAAACCGGTGGACTCCGTTTGATTGGCCAGCGTCAGGGGGGTAAGCTGGAGCGGTACAGAGACAGAGACAATGGAGGGGACGGTGAGAAGAAGAGAAAAATATTAAGTTAACAAAGAGGTGGAAAGAGAGAAAGGGGAAGTGGGGGTCACCAGAAAGAGTAAAAGGGTAAAGAGATAAGAGTAACTGTGTGTCTGATGGACGCCAGTGTGTTTGTAACAGACATCCTGCTGCTGATATTTCCTGCCTCCAGTAGCCCAGTCTGCCCAGTGACAGCCCAGTATGGAAACTCCTCCTCTCTCTGGATCAATAAAGACGAGGAAAATTCCAGCCACGCAGCGTGTGTCCCATCGGACGGAAAGACTCACACGGGTCCAAATAAAACAGATTATTAATGATGAGACAAAGAGAGCCTCTTTCATTATAATGCGTGTCATAAATTCCTGTTTGTCGTTTGAAGCTCAATGAAAAATGGAAGAGCTGCAACAGATGAAACAGTGTTTGGCTTTCAAGGGACTCGCCATCAATCCTTCACCTAAAATTGGATTAAAAACAGCTAATGCACAAGGTCAATTTGGGAGCAGTTGTACAATAAAGGATGGAAACAACACGTGCGTGAAAACCACATGAAGGCAAAAAGTTGTAGAGATGGGCCACACAAACACACCTGGAGCATCTTGAAGACTTTGAGGAAGCCTGTGTGTGGAAGGAGGGGTCCGCTGCAGACCGCTATACTGTCTCCACACCTGAGTCACACAGGAAAGAGGAAACAGGTTCATTTGAGTATGGAGATTGATTCAAAGGCAGTTAAATCCACATGAGGAGTGGGTGCATGTATACGTGCCTGTATGCTGCGACAGTGGCCTCCTTCATCTGCTCTTCAACTAGCTGCAGCCTCAGCTTACTGTTCTGCAACAAGTCAATTTATAACAAAGTTCAATTTGGACAGCAGGACAATAGGAGAGGGCCTGACCTCAGTGAGTAAACACTTACTGGGAAGTAGAAAATATCCCAGGTACACTAGAAAAACAGTAGTCATACACCCTGACTAATCACTGCTGCTCACTGTTATCAAAGGGAACAGGCTGTACATCAACACTCAGACAAGCTTCTACAGGCACTGTAATAACTCCCCACGTCGGAACACATCACCAGTGTTTTTATTGCATCGCTGTATTAGTCTGTTAAGACTTAAAGGTACAGACACACCAAACCAACGTCAAAGACTACAGCCGGTGGCGCATGTGTGACAGGAAATAATTCTTCACATCAGCAGGTGGCAGTAGTCTGTGTTTGTCACTCGCAGGATAAACAGAGCAAAAGAGTAAACAGCTTACACATGGTTGTACAGAGCTGACCCGTGAATCATGCTGCTCAGTTGGTCTACAGTTTATTTATTCTTGATCACTGTTGTGTTTACTCCTGTCACTTCCTTTTTTTCCCCGTGCATTAATTCTCTCAACCCAGAAGTTGACACCCGGGGACCGAGTAGTGGAAAGAGAGCAGGACAAAACAAACAAACAAAAAAAGTTTACATTTTGTTACTTTAATTACCTCTAAAGCATATTTAATCATGCTCCGTTCTTTTTAATTTGATGCACGGCTGGAAATTGATGCAATTAATAAATTTATTGAAACCTCTTCACCGCTTGACCTGTTTCTCCAACTCCAGTTCAACAATTACACACCGAAAATACTACATCTGAGCAGCTACAGAGTTCATATATAATTTGTGTCTCACAGTAAATGCAGCACTTTGAAGTTTACTGCAAACGTGTAAAAGAATTAGACAATATTTTAGTGGGTAAATGAAAAACAGGACAGATGCTTATAAAATGAAGCAGAGCCGTTTTATGGAGTTTTTAAAAGAGGTCTGTTTAGGTAATCTCTGTTAATTGTCTCTTTTGACTCAGCTGAGGACCACGTGTATGCACAGAGGACCAGAGGTGTTAGATGTATACGGGTTAAGGCTTCAGGCCAATATGGGTCAAACACAGCAGACATTTTGACTTCTCATACCAGGACAAGCAAAACTGAAACTAATGGGAAAACTCCCAGTAAAGCAGGATAATGAACCAGCATGAACCACACATGACACTGTGTTGAGAAATGCACAGGTGTGGAAGACTGTGGCTCACAGTCAGTCAGACACTTCCACTGGTTGAAACAAGTTGGTTGTGAATCAGAAGGTCCTTCTACTAACACTTTATACTTTTGCTTTCCCTTTCATGAGGACTGAAAATATCAGTATCTATATCAGTTTTAGAAAGGATCTATAGTCGTTTTTACATGGGGTAACACACACAGCATGTGTTGCTGACCTGGAACAGCTCTCGGACCTCTTCTGTATTCAGCTCTAGTCCGGACAAAGGAAGTTTGAGGGCTGCCACCTCCTTACACCTGGCCTCCACATCGCTCATAGACAAGGGGCTGAAGGTGTAAACGCATTAGGATAAAGTACAAAATGAGGAAAAATCTGTGGCATTAACACAGAAACAGAAGGAAATGACAGAAGCTTTTGAGATGAGGACCGTGTAGAGATTATGTGAACTGGAAAATTAGTCCTCAAAGCACCAGAATATCATACACATACTAAAGAAGGTGGTAAGCAAATAAAAATATCTACAAATATGGAAGTCGATGACTGCTAATCAACTCCACAAACAAAAGCTGTGGTCTTCTGTCAGAGCCCGTCACATAAACAATTTACCTGCTGTCCGGCAGATGGTCACTGAAAAGGCCGAACTGTGTTGCTCCTTCTCTGCACGCCTCTGCGCCAAATGTCCCCTCCAAGACACTACTCAGGACACACGCTCCTGTCCTCCATGCTGCCTGTGAAATTGAGGACAATACATAGAAGGTGACATTGGCCTGATGGGAGTGAGGGGTAAAAATACCACCAAGGGTAACGGCAAATGTAATGGTGTGATGCCAAGAAAAGTCTCTTCAGTTCTCATTTAGCAAAGAAAACACATGATCAACTGACTAAATTCCTATTTATTAAGGACAAAGCTCAAAGAGGTCATTTAAAAGTGATCATCTTTTAAAATATTCATCCATCTGAGAGGAATATGAAAATTGCTTGGTGGCACATTATAAGCTTAAACTTAACTTAAATGGACTTAAAGTAGTTTCATGTGAAAGTTGCAGTTACCTGTTTTCCCTCAACTGTATCAAAGCCCAGTAGTTGCAGTTCACAATCTGCCTCTAGGGGTCGACTGAGCCCCCACAGCTCTCCATTCACCTTGCTCACTAGTGCGCCTTTCACCCTGTAATAACACATAGAAGATGTAACAAACGGTAAAAGATGTAAAAACAAAACATTACAGTATGCTTTGTATATTTACCGCGCACTCTTGGCCACAACCAGGGGCGTCGTGACACCAGCTGTTCCTTTTATTGTCCGGCCATCAGCCAGTTGGATACTGAGGGGCCTTTCTGCAGCTTCATGTCTCTTGTTATGGCCTCGTCTTTCCTTGAGTGACTCAAAGATCCGCAGCCGCTCAGATAAAGCTGGGGACACCTGCAGGCGGACAAGAAATATAGAGACGACAGTCAAGAGAAGGGACAACAGTGAAATACGGAGAAGACAGAGGCCAGGAGAAAGTATTGGTGCTAGAACGGGTACAGTACAGCTGAGAGACATGCTATGAAATTAAAAAGAACAATGTTAAAATAGGATGAAAGCCGCTTGACTCTCTTTTATTTTATTATTTAAGCAGAGCTTACAACTGCAGTGATGCATTTTATTTAGTATTTGTTTAAATAACATAAATATATATTTTTTATACATTAACACATTTACTTTAAAAGTTCCTTTTTCTCTCACTGGATTCTATTTGTTGTATTTTGCACTGTTGTTCCCTGCCACTGTAACACCTTAATTTCCCCACAGGGATAAATGAAGTCCTATCTTATATAATAAGACATAATAATAATTAATTACTAATTTTTTACTTCAACTGTGTGATCATTTTGGAGGATGTAGTTTGTGGAGCTGTTAAACTGGACTGAATTTAACACTTTGTTATTTAGTCTAGCCCACTAACTAGAATGGAGTTGTCAAAAATAATGGAATCATGTGTCAATACAATAGTTCCACAAAACCACAGCCTCTAAAATGAAAACACATTTGAATGAACGCTCTCTCAGTTACACCCATCAGCCATATTATTAAAACTGACAGGAGAAGTGACTAACACTGATCGTCTTGTGACTTGTGTTCTGCTGGGAAACGTTTGGACCTGGGATTCATGTTGGTGTTACTTAGACATGTACCGGCCACGTGGACCAGACCAGACACCCCCTCCCCATAGCAATGACACTCCTCGATGGCAGCATCCATCCCCAGCAGGATGCAGCCTGACACAGGCACACATACAAACACGGATTCACAGAACATGACGAACAGCACAAGGCGTTGACCTGGCCTCCAAATTCACTAGATCCCAAACTGATCAAGTATCTTGGGGATGCACTAGAACAAACCTGATCCACAGAGGCCCGAAAGCCCCCCGTTAACTACATATAGGACACCCTCAGAAGGCCTACATCCATTCCCTGATGAGTCACAAATGTTTTGGACGCACAGGTGAGACCTACACAATATTAGACAGATGGTCATAATATTATACCTGATCGGTGTATATTGAACAAATGCAGAATACCATAACCCTCAGGAAGCTGCAATTTAGTGCAGAACATGTCAGAATTACTTTATGTTTGCTGGTTTACCTAACGACCTGTCTAGTTGGTGTGTACGGGTCAGGGTGAATATTAGAAACACATGGAAAAGTGTTGATGCAATGTCAGCGCCACTACTACTTACAGCCACTGAAAGGTTTGTAAAGCAGAGGCAATAACTGATTTTTATAAACTTCATGAAGGAAGTGTCACTTCAGACTTCATTAGTATTACCTGAGTCTGACTAATCAACTAAAAGATATTTCATTTTTCAATTAATCAGCCTAATAATTTTCCTGACTGCACTTTTTAAAAGTACTAAGAACACTGCAATCATTTCATAGAATTTGAAGTATGGCATATAAGCCACAAACACAATACCAAAATATTATATGCGAGTATTGAGTCAGAACTATTTTGCTTTGCTTATTTTTACCTTTAGTTTTACAGTAACTACAAATTCAAATTAGAAAAGACAGGGAGAGTAGTAGGTGATACAGTTGGATTCAGGTGATTAATATCAATGTCGGTATCTATTACATATTTGCATTACATGTAAACAGTTTCTTTCCAAACAAATGTCAAATGCATTACCAACTTAAGGGAAATGTGCTAAAAGGTTAATATTATTTTGGTCCTCAAAGCCTTAAAGTTCCACTCCCACATTACACAAGCATGAAAAATGTCTCTCAGCACTGAACACACTGTCCTAGCGGCTAACGCTAGCTTTAGCTGGTGGAGTAACAAGTAACAAGCAGGCGCACCTGGCTGTACCTCCGGACTGACGCGCGAGCTGCCGACCGACAGATAACGAGCAAAAACAACCTCGTTAACGCCATCCTAACAACACCTGCTTAAACACACATGGTCACCTCCTCTCAATCAACATTACTGTCCCCGCTGCTGCAAGCGGCCATAACACCGGAAGCACCGGTGACGTCGTGGATGAAAACTTGTGACGCAGCCCCGCAGCGGCGTGCGCGCTCCCAGATTTAGGACCAGAGCGCGCTTCCACACAGGAGCTGCGCACACTGGTAAGAAAAAAACAAAAAAAACAAAACAAAAACGAGACACTTTTTAGAAAATCTGTTAAATGGCAGTGAAAGGTTAACACCTAAAACCATGCACGGACAGATTAGTGGTTTCAGACTGGATTAATATATGCTCAACGAAACTGCGCATGCGTACGGAGATTACGACAAGTGGAGCACAACACAAACCCGTGGTGTGACACCAAAGTACATTCACACATCTCGACGGTCGCCAACACTGAGCATCAGAGTTAATATGCTCGATTCCTGCTGCAGCATTAACCGCATTCAAATCTGTTGGTTTGAGGCCAGAAATACTTTTTAAGTAAATCTGAGGAAATCTAAATTAATAATATCATATTTTGCCTAGTTTGGCTAATTATTCAAATCTGACAAAATCTTAAGGTTCTGAAATGCAGTGATAACTGGATTAGATTTTTAAAGTTGACATGTACAGGCGGCCCCCTGTAATCGTAGGATGTTGCAGCTATGCTAAATTTGGAAAATACTTTTTAACCCTGTTCACTAAAATAAAAGATGCTGCAAATGTATCATGGACGACCACAAGACTTAACGGCTGTAGTACCACTGACCTACCACTTGGGAGAGCTGTGGCACTACAGAAAGATTAAACACCGTCTACATGGTTAAGATAAAAATTATCAGCATGACTACACTGTTAAACACATTCAGACGGCTTTTAGTTTTTTACCTCCCTAATAAATTAGTGGCATCACTCTAACTAGGTCTTTGCGCCCAGGCTTTGAATATAAAGTGGTCACTTTCAGTCTGTGGTTCCTAACTTTCTAACTAAACTGTAGAGGAATGTTATTGGCCTTTAAGATAACAACCATATATAGGGGAGCTTGAAAGTTTCGCTTATTGGTGAAGGTTTCATGGACGACTTAAAACATGTCATTCCCCCCCTCCCATTGTGAACTGCAGAACAATGGCACAGAAGCCACGATGTGTAGTCGAACAGTTTGGCAACATGGCTGCATTAAATTATCCTTAATAATTCAACAACGTGACATTTCTGAAAACTGCATGGCCACTGTTTAGTGTCATTCTGTGAAGGTTTTAAGCTGGTCCGCTGGAACTGGGTCATCAAACAGTCACAAGACAGTTCTGCAGTTGTGGCCATGTACTGGTGGATATCGAGGCGTAAACCTCACTGGTGCTACAATGTTTTTGAATTACATGCGGCTTTCCAACTCCAGTGATCACTACAGTGTGCAAATGTTTAGCAGAAAAAAAATAAAATAAAAAAAAAATGTTTTCTTAGGTTATGAGAGAAAAGTGTGAGTTGAAGGGAGAAAAGACACAAAACAGTGAAAAACTCTTCTTAAATTAAGACAGCACTGACTGTTTACAGTCAGTAAGCGATAAAACTAGAAACACACTACGTATGTGAGTCAGTCATTGAAAGGATAAAAAAAAAAGTAGCCTTCCTCATGGGTGACATTCTTATGAGATATTTTCCTCTTTAAGTATATGTTCACCGTGACAAAAAAAAAAAAAAAAACTACTGCAGAATGTGTGCACGTTCATCACACCAGAAAGGATTGGACACTCAAAGACCAGTGATATAGCATCATTGATGAGAACAGCAGTAATAGCAGGTAAACTTGTCAAATATACACAAACCATCAGCCTATACAACCACGTTCAACATTAATTTGTCAAACCAAAGCTTGCATGAAGACGTGTGTAACAATTTATCTGGTTTTCTCTCCGTGCAACGTTAACACTTCAAAGTGGTATTGATTATCTGCTCCTCCAATGTGCGTCTGCAGAGATAGCAACGTTTACAGAGTGTGGTAACAGACATGACATTCAGTAAAAAAAAAAACATCAGATGTTGCGCTCGCACTGTAGTGACAAATAAATGCCTTGTAAATTCTTACAATGTATCTATTCACCAACTTTACAAAAATGTGCGACTTGACTAACTGTTAACTAAAAAAAAGAAAATAAGTACGAGAGACATGAGGCACCGTTTCACTCTGCGGGTAACTACTACTGTATGAAAGAGCGCAGAATAATGGCAACAATTGCAGCGTGAAAGGGAGAATCGCTGCCACTGTGCCAATGCTTTTCTACCCTCAGAAGTGGTGCAGAGATGTCTCTTGCTGAAGCCATGTGAGCACAAGGTAAGCAAAAGGGCTTGAATGTAGAAGCATTCAAGCCAGAGAATACAGAGAAAGGGGAGGGGGGGATCAAAACAACTGGATTATTAAAAAAAAAAAAAAAAAGACAAAAAAATACTAATTAGCGCAAATATTTCTGCCCCAGATTCCATCTGTAGGTGCTTGCAAATGTCAAACTGCCAATTCTATCAGGTAGAAAACACAGCAGAAACATAAAGTAGTTACATGGTGATGTGAAAAAGGCCGCAGCTGTGTAAATATATGAAAACTATTTCTCTAAAAATACATATGAACACCATGACATAAGACTAAAATAGCGCAGCTGAAGTGATAAATCATAGTGACCAAATAAAATACCTCCCTCCCCAGTTGAATTGAAATTCTGGATTTTATTCAAGTCAGTACATTTTGAAGACTAGCAGGAGAGTGTGGCTCAAACTAAGAATGTCTCCCCCCGCCCGCGATCCACTACTCGGTCTAACTTGAAACGCGCACAGGCAGACATTTATGCCAGAAATAAAAATGAATAATTATCTTCACCCTCCTCTTCTGTGTGGTGGTTTCAAAAGGAGGACAGAAAAGAAAGACAAGAAGACAGAAACTGCAGTGAAATTCTTCAGGTCTATAGCTTATTCCAAGGCCTCAATCACAGTAAAGACGGGGTGCATGAGTAACGATCATTGTCCTCTTTAACAGAAATAAGAGCTTGAAGAGAAAAACTCAACTCAGTCAGTCTTTATATTTACAAGCTTAGAAATATACAGTGGGAGGGATAGAAGAATGGAGAAAAAAGGTTTAGCAAGAGAAGAAAGTTATTTACAACAGATTCTCTGGAAATAAGAACGTGTTAACCTCAGCTGCAACACAAATGTCCTAACTTCATATGAGAAACAGGATGCACAGCACACACACCCATGCGCTCGTGGAAGAAGAGATTGCCTACATACATCACTTCAATCACCCATTTTTGATGCACCAGTTTGACATTCTGGGACATGATAATCTGTTAAAGGTGAGACAGGGAAGATTTGTGGCATAAATGAGCATAAAGACTGGAAATGGGTAAACAACTAGCCTGGTTTATTCTGAACGTAACCAGGTAACCTCCCAGGAGCTCAAACTTCCTGGAGTGTTGTTGCCAGGCAACCAGTTGTGATTGTAAGAAATCACTTATTTTGTTGCACAGCAACAAAACTACTAATAATCCCTTCGGTTTGTACGGAGCAAATGAGATACAACTAATGGGAGGTGTCGTTTTTAGCTTCAGACAGAGGTGCCTGTTTCCAGTCTTTGTTAAGCCAAGCTTCATAGACTGTATAGACGGCTGATGTGAGTGAGTCGTACTGAGCTTGTGTAAATCTCAGCAAGAAAAACACATTTCCCAAAATACCAAACTACTGCTTTAAGTTTCTTCTTAGTATCTCGCGAGAAAACGTACTTTTCTCTCACCGTCTCAGGTAAAGAACCCCAAGAATCACACAAGTAGGTAAACACTAAACGTAGTATAGTTTAATTTCTGCTTGAACTGTCAGTGTTTTCTTCATACGGTATGTATCTCTTGCACCAAACTTATTGCAACTTTTATTTGCTGTATATGGAGCACTGGAAAAAAAAAGGAGAGATTGAGGGTTGTTACACAACACTCTGCACTATGTAACTGATAACCTCTTAGCTGTACTGTACAGTGGACGATGACTGAAGCATGAAGATTTAATCAGCTATTTACACACAACCTAAGGTAGTTTTAATTCACACTAGTTAACATAGTAAAGATATCTGGGCTCATACCAGCAGGGCTAACACACACTGCACTGCTAGATGTGTGGCTTGCGCTTCTCGTTCTGCTCGTCGCAGGTGACCGCTTCAGTAGCGCGGGGGTCGGAAAGGCCTCTTCTGTGCGTGGAAGGGACCGCCTGTGAACGGAGGACCAGAGCGCTTTCCCCCACGAAACCCCCTCATGGAGAGATCTTGGTTATGCTGCTGAGACGGGGTGCGCCCTCGCAGCATGGGTCTCTGCGGGATGGGGACGGAGAGCATTGGGGGCCGAGGGCTGGGCAAGTTGAGGAGGGGAACGGGGTTGGAGGTTTGGTTACGGGTCTGAGCTGGAGGGCTAGCGGGGGGTTTCTGGAGAGGAGCGGACTGAGCGAGAGAGCGAGCGGAGGCGCTGTCAACTGCAGGGGAAGTAGGTGTGGAGGGAGAGGTTGTGGAAGATGTGGGAGAAGGAGAAGGGGATGGAAGAGGTAGACTCAGAGGCTCCTTCACTCTGCCTAGTAAGGGTGGAGGGACGCCAGGGGTGCCTGGGCGGTGGAGGGGGGGAGCATGGAGAGGAACAAAAGCCTCTTTAATTGTGCCGGGACGGGGAAGTCTAGGGGGCTCGCCTAGCAATGACGACATGAGGGGTGGAGGGGCCACTTTGTTTCCTCTGTGCCCCACGCCACCTCGCTCTGAACCTTCAGGTCTGATCTGTGGAGGAAGAGATAGGGGGCGGTCAACTGGGACCAACACTCCCCCCACCATGACTGCAGAGGGCACGGTGGAGTGAGAGTGTGGGGGGGACATGCGCTGCTGTACTGGAGGAGGAGGGGGCCGCGGAATCGGCGGAGGAGCGCCGAAGAAGGCGGATGAAGGGGGGAGATGCTGGTGGAGGTGTGAAGGAGGAGGAGTCTGCATGTTGTCTGTGTGGTAGGGCATTTGGAACGGACTGTGAGGAGGGGGATGTGAGTGGGGATGGGGGTGAGGGGGGTGAAGATGTGACAGGAGGAGATGTGGGGGAATGGGAGGAGGCATGGAGGCGTTCATGTTCTCTGAGCCTCCGATGTTAAGAGGAGGGGGGCCGATGTGAGGTGAGGGAGGCTGAGCTTCCAGGTATTCCTCCTCTTCATACCACATCCCTCCCGCTGGCCGAATGCCGGCCCCTCCCCCTCGCCGAGAGCCTCGACCAATCACACGGATGCTCTCTACCGTCTTGATGCGTTCTCCAGCGAGTGGCTGGTTGGAGTAGCCTAGAGTTTGGATGGGTGCTCCTTCGGTGCAGGGCGACACAAGTGTCTCAATGCGATGGTACTGGCCCTCCTTCATGTCTGAAGAGTCTTGACCCTTTCCCTTGTCTTCTCTTCTTCCACTCAGGCCTCCATCATCTGAACCTGTGCTCGCCTTACGTGAGCCAGCAGAGACTCTCCGTTCTCCCATCGCTCTGCTGTTTCCCATCATTCTTAACTGGTTGTGTTGCTCATCTTTCTTACCCTTCATGTCACTGCTGGAAGAAGAGGAGACCTGCTTCCTCATGTTCATCACTTCATCGTCCTTTAATTTGGAGCTGTTCATTTTCCCAGCGCCATGCCGGGAAGAAGATGAGGTCAGGTAGTCTCCATCATTGCTGCTTCCTGATGGAGTGATGACAGCATCCCACGGCTCACTGCGGTACGCTGTGGGCGAGAGGTTATGGCCTCCAGACGAGCCTAGAGATTCTGGCACACTACCAGGTGTGTCCATGATCTCGTCCTGGGTTGGGGTGCCAGCTGCCTCATCTCTCACTGGGGTCCCATCCACCCCATCAGGACTGACATCCCCAAGAGCGAGGCTAAAACCCGGATTACCCTGCAAGAAACTGTTGATCTTTGATTCCAAGCTAGGGGGAGAGACAGAGGGAGCTGAAGGGCGAGGAGGGGGTGGAGGAGGAGGGGACTGCTGTCTCTCTTTCTCCCAGTCTCTGGTTCTGCCGGCTGTGTCTCGTTTCAGGCTGTTCCCCAGAGTAGGTTTTGTTTTTGGTGTGGTTGGAGTGAGCGGGGTTTTAGCAGTTGCTGATTCTGGGGAGGTTCTTGTGGCAGGAGCTGAGGTGGTGTTTGTCACACTTTGCAGAAGAGATGACAAACCTGTACAAGACACCAAAAACACAGAAAAGCTAATTAATTAATTCTAATTAAAAAAAAATATATAAAAAATCAACTTGGTCTGTTAAAGTAATAGTAACATGTGCGTCTAACCTGGTGTGTTGGTTTTAGACAGAGCATTAAGTATTCCTTCAGGAGTTATGTCAACACGTGACAGTATGCTGGCCAAGGCCGGGCTTGGAGGGGTTTGTTTGGAAGCTGCTGGTTGGCCACAAGGTGTGGTGGGGGTCCCAGGAGATGGACGAGGTGATGGACTAGCTGCTGAGAGGAAGGTGTGGACAGAAAGATAATTAGATCAGGAGATATTAAATGCACTGAACTGAGGTAAAGCTTGTGAAAAATAATAAGTCCTGTGATTATATAGGGGTCTTATCAACAAATCCATGAAAAAAATGGATTTATCTATGGATCTCTAGTTTAATGGGATTTAAATGGATTTAATAATACATACAGTAATATTATTATATAATTCAAGATATGCTGCTGTTATTTTCCTGCTATAGATACCACTGACTTGTTCACATCCAGTACAAGTAGAATCACATACATTTAAAAAAAAATGGTGATGCAACAATTGGGGCATAAAGACCTTTAAAGCTCATTATTCAACAGCAGTTACTTCAAGCACATACAAGTTCAAATAAGCTTCCTAAAGAACTCAAAACGTCGTGATGTAGTGTCTTAGTTTCTCACAGTCTCACTGGCATATCTGGTACTGTTTTTAATTGGTTTAAATCTTACCTTAGTAACAGAGAATATTATGTAACCTTGGAACAATGTTCATCAAGAAGCAATAAAATGAATTGTGGTGTCCCTCAGGGTTCTATTTTAGGTCCCACACTTTTTAATCTTCACCTGCTACCAATTGGTGTTATGTTATCAGGAGGCATGGCATACATTTTCATAGTTATGCAGACGATACACAGTGTTATATTGCCATGTCTCCTGATGACTGTGGGCCAATTGATGCCCTTTTTAATTATACTTTAGATAACAAGTCATGGATGGCAACAAACTTTCTACCAGGACAAAACAGGGGTCTTAATTATTTGTCCTGAAGCCCAGAGAGAGAAAGTTAAAACAAAATTTCAAGCACCGCCATTAACATTATGTCAGCAAGTGAAAAACCTCTGTGCTATATTCGATTCTGATGTTCGTTGAGTCACACATTAGAAACAAAACTAAAACTGCATTTTCTCATCTTTAACACACAACCAGAGTACAACCACTTCTCTCTCTCAAGCTAACATAGAGATACTGATGCATGCTTTTATTACATGCAGAATTTACTACTGCAATGCCCTACTTTCTGGTCTTTCAAAGAAAACTATTAGAATTATTACAAAACTCAGCTGCCCGAGAACCAAAAAGAGGGAATACATTGAACCCATTTTAAAGTCTCTGCATTGGGTTCCGGTTTGCTACAGAATTGTTTTTAAGAGCCTTTTATTGGTTTATAAAGCTCTTAATGGTCTTAGTCCAAGCTATTTACCAGATTTGCTCTTATCATATGAACCTCTTAGAACCCTCAGGTCTTGTGGTAGTGGCCTTTTAATAGAACCCAAAGTCAGAACAAAAACCTGTGGTGAGGCAGCCTTGTATCACTACAGTCACCATCTATGGATCAGTTCGCCTAAAGACCTGAGGGCTGCAGAGACTGTTGATATTTTTAAAAGCAAACTTAAGACCAACCTTTTGAGTTTAGCTTTTAATTGAATCTTCACCATTTATTTATTTATTGACTATTTAAAACTTTGATCTTTTACTGTTTTAGTATTTTTAGTCTAATTTTTATTGTACTTTTGCACTTTTAGAAGCACTGTTTTTAGTCTTTTTTTAACTTTGTGCTTTTATTTCTACTAATTTGATTTTTTTTTATTGACACTACGTAACAAGTGTAACACCTAAAAAAAAGACTTGTTTTGAGCAAGTGTCATCAAATGAAGCATCCATGTAGGAAAACTAACCTAAATAAATTATGGATTAAATTGCGCTCAGCAGAACAAATGTGTATTAAATGTAAGGAGAATATAAGAGAAGGGATCTGAAAGATCCATTAAAAATGTATCAATGTAATTTTGATAGAAGTCTTAGGTATTTCAAAACTGAAAAACAAATAAATAATTAAACCTATTCCTAAATCTGCAAAATCCGACCCACTGGTTTCTTTAAATTACAGAGGGATCAGTCTAATCAATACAACACATTAAATGATTCGACTGTGTATGAACAAAAGCAGGGCATGCATTAACCATATTCATGCTTTGTCTTTTATTGTGAGAGTCAAACCTGTATTCTTCATGGCAGATGTGAGTGAGCTGAGAATGGAGCTGATCTTTCCCAGGTCCACCTTGGCAAGATTGACTCCTAGAGGAGTTGTTGGAGCACTTGTAGCGGTAGCTGATGTGGGAGTAACTGGGGTGACTGTTGCAGCAGCAGAAGTGTTGGCCTTAGAGGCTTTTGTGGGCGTGTTGGGAGGCTTTGACGCCACATCTGACTTTGTAGTTTTGGGAACAGCAACGGATGGCTTGTCCTTTTTGTCATCTACAATTGAAAATAATAATTAATACAGACACATGGAGAGAAGTGGGATAATGCAACCACAGAAAAAAAAACACTGTGCAGCCACTAACCGCCCACTGCAGTACCATCATTCTCTTCATCAGACATGTCCATGTCCATGTCCATGTCTCTGTTGTCACTATGCATTTCTCCCTCATCCATGGCCTTGCCATCCAGCTCCGGATCCACCTGAGCTCTGCTAGCACTCATTGCCAAAAAGGGTGAATCAGAGCCGGTGGGGGACGGGGCGTCTTCAGATGGTGAGGGGATGGGAGAGTCCTCAGGTCCAGGCAGATTCGACTTGAGAGAATCCAGTTTCCTTTTGAGACTGGCCACACGGTTGGCAAAGGCATTGTACGCCTGGGTAAAAATGCAGAAAGACATTAAAAGACATAGGCAAACGTCACCTTTAGATCAAATCACTTCACATTCAAATTCAAATGTTCTTATTTACATATAGAAATAAAAATGTAAGTGTCTGTTACATCATTTAGAATTTCTCTGCCCAAAAACGGAATCATTGTATCTTTACACATGGCCACGACACCATAAAGTACACAACACTCACATTAGCCACAATCTTAACCTCCTTGTACTGCATCTCATAGAAAATATCTGCATTTCCCAGAGCTTCCAGCAGAGGTGGCCCAGTTTTCAACTCCTTCTCCATGAAGCTGACGAACTCCTGCAGCTTCAAACTGCCATCCTCAAAGTCCTTGGCAAACTTGTTCCCTCCTGCTTTGTCTAATAGAAGAGACAAACAGTTAAACACAAAGCTACCCAAGGTTTCTAATGTCTGAATACAGTGAACCCTCGTTTATCACGGGGGTTACGTTCCAAAAAGAACCCGCGATAGGCGAAATCCGTGAAGTAGTCAGCTTAAATTTTTTTCTACTGTTATGCTGCGTGTTTCTTCTTATTATTTTTAATTATTTTTATTTTTCATCTACCTCCCTTTTTTCGTCCCTTAACTGACGAGTTATATATCAAAACGTGCGGTCGATCGGGATCGGTATGCTATTACTTTTCTTTCCGAAATACGAATTTTTCGCAACATAAGTCCCATTCATTTTTCCATTGAAAATGAATGGGACGGCCGGAAAAAAAAAAAATAACACACAACAAACATGTTTTTTTAAAGGTCTACTGCTCAGGCATACTATCACCTAGAGACTTCATTTAAACTTTAAAATGTACACACGAGCCTTGTGTATTGGTGTATTAATCTGCGTTTTGATAGAACCCAATGCACTGTAAAATGCACTTTTTTTTAAAAAAAAAAAGCACTAAAAACATCGAAGAAGCGAAACAGCGAAGCCGCGAAAGGTGAACCGCGTTATAGTGAGGGTTCACTGTACAAGACACTGGCAAATATCATAAATTCAATGTTCCTTCTTTTAGCGTGCACACAACAGCGATGCATGTTTTGACAAGGCATAAAGAACACGCCAACATTAGGGTAAAGAGCAAAACACGTGTGAAGATGCAGAAATGAACGACCTTTAAGCCTCTTTAGGGCCTCTGTGCTGCACACATCCACCCTGAGAGCGGCCAGCTGCTTCTCCCTGAACTCTTCTTCAGCCACCGCTTGCTTATATTTAGACAATTGTTCAATGAGGGACTGGGGCTAAAAAGAAAAAAAAAAAGAACAAAGATGATGAAACATTACACAACTTATGGCATTTAAAAAATATATTCCAGGTCAAGACAAAAAAAAGACTTACTGTGAACTCTGCCACAATCTTGGACTTCAGGGCAGCTTTGGAATTGGCCGGAGCTACTGTACATAAAAAACAAAAAAACTTTAATACTTAAAACTTAAAGAAGCAATTTTAGATTTTATTTACATGAAAGTAACAAACTGACCAGCCGCAGGAGGAGTCGCCTCCTTTATCTTCTCCTTCTGCTTTTCTTTTTCTTTTTCTCTTTCTCTTTCTCTTTCCTTCTGCCTCTCACGCTCCTTTTCCTTTTTGTTCAACCCAGCTTTAAACTGGGAAATGACCTCCTCTGGATACACACTCCTCTCCTCCCAAATGGTAAAGATCCTTTCCACTGACTTGCGGACCTTCCCATCTCTAACAAAGCATAATGAACATGCACATCTCAATACCAGCAACATTTTTGTTCTTTTTAACGTATTAATTTTTCAGTCATAGCATTCAAAATTTGAAAAAAACAAAAACAAAAACAAACAAATGTAATGCTGGCATAATAATCCAGCAGAATAAAAAGGATGCGCTTACTTGATGAGCTGCGCAGCATTTGGAAGGACGTCTGCGAAAGCTGAACGATACACAATGGCGTTCTTTCTTTTGCAGTTTTGTATCACGTCATTGGCAAGGTAGAAGAGGTTCAAGCGGTGATTGTTGTCAGCTGGAATAAAAGGGCAGACAGATAAAAGAAATTATTAGAGTTAAATTCCTCTGGGTTGTTCTGACTGTAAAATGATGGACGGGATTTACAACATATCTGTAGAAAGATTTAGGGTTAAATTTCAGGTAACTTAGTATAACTTTTTGTGTTTCACTTCATTCTCTTTCCTTGGTGCCTGTCTGACTTCAGATGATGTGTTATCAAATAAAGATGAATAAAAAGAAAGTATGCATTTCGATTATCTAATAATCTCTTCAAAATAATTAATATACATCAGCATTAGTTCTTATGTCAATCAATAAGGAGCAAATAAGTGCAGTTGAAACTCAGTAAAGGTCATTTACCAACAAGTTTCCACATTACACTCTGCCCACTCTAAATAAATAATCCTGCCTGTTATGTGATCCCTGAAAAATATCCTCAATACTCTTTTGTTGTTCTTGGACATGTGGTTATATATTATATAACTCTCATCATCTGACTGAAAAAGTATGGTTTGAGCTGTAGTATGTAAACTCAAACATGCAGACAAATAACCATTAAGGTTGAACTAACACCATCATTCACACAACTCCTCTTGATAAACTAGAGCAGACGTAGCTGATATTTGGCTGTAATATCAGAAGTGACTTAGAACTCCTTTCAACACCACAACTAATATAATGTGATGTGATATTCTGTGAAGGTTCTCAGTTGTCGAGGTCATGTTATATCTAAAACCTATATTTCTTACAATGGCAACTGTACTGGATAGAGTCACCTTGAATCAATTCATCCTAGTGGCTTGTTCAGTTCTTCTGGAAATTACTGGGACACTCTGAGAGGTAAACATTTGAGCTTCTGGCTAAATTACATTTTAATAATTTACTCAAACCCATCAATAGCTGCAATATTTGTTATGTTTAAACTATGAATATCATTCACCATGAAGGCTCATATTTCTCTCTTAAACAGACATGCGTTGTTGTAGGTGTTTTGTGTACTTGTCCACTGGTCTCTGACTTTGTCTGTGTGTAGGATCATTATTCTGGTGAAAGGACAAACAGGTGACCTTCAACTTCTCTTGGATAAAATGCACTATGAGTTGTCTAAGGGAGACGACCCTGAACCACAAGATTTCCACCACCATACACACTTCACAGTCGACGTTGGTTCTTCTACCAAAAAGCTATTTTTATCTGCAGAAAACGTGTCTGCTGTTAATGTTCCCAGACCAGTCTATGATGGATAAACCTGTTCACAGCTCCTTATTCCAAAGGACCATGTTCTCTAACCAGCTGCAGCAGCTCTTATGTTCTGGCACACCTCCCCTGCAAGTCAAATTTGTGCATATCTCAGTAATTGTAGACGCATGAATGACTAGAGCAGTCACTTAAAAACACTGAAATGTAAAGTTTTTGGAAATGCGTCGACTCGAATCCACCTGCAGCCATTTGCATCTAAACCACTGACTTACTTAGCTTTTTTCAAACAATCTGGAACGAATTTACTGTCAAAGACTTGTGAACAAACTGTGCTATGGCATAATGTGTTCATGTAACAGATTATTTATTTAAATTGTGAAAAAAATATGCAAAGTTTAACTCTCATTGAATTATATCACACGCACTGTGTCAAAGAGATTCAAATTGTTCAAGTCATTTGACTGAAAATGATAATCTCAACAATATAGCAGTTGGCCGTACAAAAGTCACCTCCATAGTCACATGAATTTGATATTAGTTGGAAACGAGTGTCATTGCTTCATTGCTTCATGTCTAAGTAACATCCACATGAATCTCAGGTCCAAAAGTTTCCCAGTAAAACACTGAATTGTCACAAGATGATTAATGTTAGTCACCTCTCCTGTCAGTGGTTTTAATGTTATGGCTTCTGACCAAACATAATTAGAATAATGGAATATCAAATAACGAAGGTCACATTACCACTACGTACAGCCCTATGCGTATCTTAAATAGCCTTCAATAACAATGCTAACCATCCTGACACAAGTCAACACACTCGTGTACAAACAGAATAAGCAGTAAGTTCCTATTAAAAATTAATACTTAATAGCATTTCATTAAACAACCTAAACATTGGCATCTTATTTTCTAACAACAACATTTGTGACGTCCTATTTGTTAAAATGTCAAAACGGCCTCAACCCACGACCGAAATCACAACCGATTACAGAGTGAAAATGTCAAGCTCCTAACGCTGAGGGAGACTTTATTTAATATAAACTATGTATAACTAAGAGATTAAATGGGTACGGCACTCAACAATACAAAACGAATAAAAGGCTCTGTATTGTTTATTTACACATATAATTTGACCTGGAAACCAGACTCAAAATAACGTAATACATAAGGTAGTACAAGCTGCATGTACCACCACTCATGTATGAATACAGAAGGAAATAGTTTCTCTATTTAAACATCATTCCTCTTCTGATGTTGTATTCACACTCATTACATCCATAATCCACACAATCAAGTCATTTCTTTGGATATCGGCATGATGAGTAGCTTTTGGGGATGTTTTGGTCTTCTTTATTTTGTCAGGCAGGTCCTACTTAGGTGATTTTTTTGATTGAGACCAGGTGTGACAGTAACCAGGTCTGGGTGTGCTAGAGAAATTGATCTCAACCCCAGTTAAGTTATGTTTTAACAGGAGCACAAAAAACTAAGAAATCAGAAAGGGGCCGATCACTTTTTCCCACCACTGTGAATGGATGTGTATGTGAATTCTGCTAAATCCATCCATAGAACACATCACCATATGGGCTGTGGCTCAGTAGGTAGAGCAGACTAACCAGAGGGTTAGCGGGTCAATTCCCACAAAGTGCCACATGCTACAGTGTCCTCGAGCAAGACACTAAACCCCCAGCTCAGTGCATGGTTGCGTGGCACTGGTGTGTGAATGTGTGAGTGAATGTGTAGATGTGTCTGTGACTGTAAAGCACTTTGAGTACCAATAGATATAAAAGGCCATTTACCATTTGATAACGATGCACAGTACTAATGAAACATCTATATTGTATCACAGAAGTGTGCATCCAGCATCATTCCTGTCCTCTGCACATGTCAGAGAACTGATCAACACAGGCCCTGATACTGAGACCACAGCAAAGACTGGTGGTTTAGACTTCTGCGTTGAATCGACGCAGAAGCTACAGCAACAGCGCAGACCCTACTGTCCTAACTGACATGCACCTCCCCAGAAATGTACCTATGTGTGTTTCTGCTTTAGTGTTCCCAACTGTTTCTCCGTCTCTGCGATTTTAAATTGATTGTTTTGAATAAATTGAAATGGAAACATACTGAGGAAAGGTTAACTGAGAGATACAAACATTATTATGACTCGTCTTCAGCCAAACTTCGGCAAAAGTTTCAGTTGCCATTGAAAGTGAGAGTTGAAAGTGAAACAAGTAAAAGTAGTAAAAACACAGCGCCAACTAGCGTGTGGCGTTCTTACACTGAGAGTCAGACTGAGGAGCACACAAGTATAAATGGCTCACACCAGCATAGGCAAGTTACAGTGTCTTGGCCTGTAGTACTCTAAAAGAGACTTTAGAGTGTAAAACAAGTACAACTTAACCTAAAAATATCATAAAAACAGTAAGTTGGCAGTAGTCACTAAACGGACATTTTTGACTCAACCTGGTATAACTGAATTTTTGTCAACTCACTGTAGGCAACACATTAAAAAAACAAAGCCCATCTAAAGACTAAAGAAGATTGTCTTCACTCATAATGTGGTTACCATACAGCTTTTTAAACATTTATGTAACACTTTTAAGGAACCTGAACCTGCTAAAGACAACTACCAGTAATAAACGATGAACAGGACACTGACTGCTCTCCATCAGAATACAAAGACTCAGCCGGCATGCAGGAGTTCATTGTGTATTGTCAGCACAAGCTTTTATCTTGCTTTATTCTGTGGGCAGTGATGCAGGGTGGGGATTTAAAAGATGTCCATGCGGTGGTTTGAATGAGACTGACTGTTCAAACAGAAGCTCCTCGCTGCATAAATTAAATCTACAAATTTTAGGGTGCAGAAGACCTGCAGCACATCGGTTTTACAGATTAGCCACTGTTACAGAGGTTCTCCCTGAAAAACTCCACATCTCAGAAAATTAAATATTCGCACAGTGACAACATGTGGTGGTCATATATTTGGCTTTGAACATTTGTACTGATTTCTTTTCCACATGTGTAAGTTAACATGTTTAAATTGGGTTGAGAATGGAAAACAACTGCTGAAAAAGGGACTATTTCTAAATGTTGCCATTAACGGTAATGCACGATTACCGACGTTTTTCAATTTCATTAACATCATATTACCTTTAAAAAAAAGGTTCAGGCAAACACAATCAAGAAACCTGTTGAATCCTGCCTCACACAAACCTCAACAGTAACTATGCGAGTTGGTTTATTACACAGTTAAAGTCGTCAGTTCATGCTAATATCATACAAATTTTTTCGTACCAATACGGACCAAGAACTCACCCAACTTCCACTACAGGGACGACTGAATACAAAATGTAAATCTACTGCCCTGTGCAACCAGAACAACGTTGTCTGTATGTTACACTAGCACTTTTTCTGGACTATGGCCTTATACTTGAATACAGCCTTATACGCTGTGAATATTTATACATTACCTGGGTATTTCTTGCACATCCATTCACATCAGTTTCTTTATTATTTAAAGGAGACTTACTGTATATTCATTGTATACTTTATATTGTTTTTTTTTAGTATCTTATTTTGTTAAATTTTGCTTATTGCACCAAAAAAAGTATATTTCAACATAAATGGCGATAAATCATATTCTCATTCCGATATTATTCCCAAAGGAAGTAACAATGTAGCCTAATCAATACACAAACACTTTGACAGTGCAACAAATTCCTTTTTTACCAGGACAATATAAAAGCTCATCTAGTCTTCAACAAGTGCTAGCAACACCCCTGACATTATTTAATCCTGCCTTCACCAACATCAGTCCAACCAAAAAAACACATGGGCTCCTCAGTCTGCTCATCTGGGCTCATACTAATGGCTCATACTAAGATTAATGTGAACGATCCACCGAACCAATCACTAGTTCAGGCTCCCAAAAGCAACCAGCTTATAACCACAAATGTCTACGTCACTCGTTTATTAGAGACAATGCACATTTCTGTGAATGCAAAGTCTTTCTGGGGTTAGTAATATGGTGAGAAATGACAAAAAGAAAGCAAAAGTGCATCTATTAGTTATGAGTGAAAACAGATGAGTGAAAACAGAAAACAGAGCTGTGCACCACCTCACATTGACTCCACTGCAGAACTGTCACTTGGGTTCAATGTTAATAAAAACAAAAAGATTATTATTGTCATACCCTACTAAAAAAGGAAGACATTAACTTTTTGGCTGACAAAAACTCCAATAATAAATAAAGTAAATGAAAGTGGAACACATCTGTTCAGGATCACTGCCTGTAGCAGCAAGTGTAGCATTTAAATCTATGTAGTTCTGCAAATAGCTGCAGGGTTTGTAGTTTATCAACAGTAACAACATTATTACTGTAACTCAAAGTAGACCGTCCATGTTGATAAGGTTATTAAAGTTTAGATGTGTATCTCAGCTTTTAAATAATATGAATTACCTGGAACATATTGTGGAAAGTCGTTGTCAGTTCAACGAACTAAACCAAAACTCATAGAAACATGAGCGCTGCTAGTGGACAGTCCTGCTCCAAACTATTAGTCACTGCATTACAAATTGAATCATGCATGTGACTAACCTTCAAGGAGAACCGTAAAGCATCGGCTCTTTGACACACACACATACACAGTGAGCGAGGTGGGCTGGTTTACACAGACCATGGACCCATGAGGCCCGTCTGTAAACACTGCTAGCAGCTAAACGTTAGCTTAGCGGCTACATTTAAGAAGTAATAACAACGCCAACGTTGGTTTTCAGATGTGCCGTTGATGAAAAATCCACTTCGAGAGTGAATTAATTACTCGTGGCGCCTTGCTCTGCATTGCACTCCGCTAAACGCTACATCAAAATGCTACGGCTGAGTTTTGCAGCGCACATCACGGTCATAACAGAAATCCATTTGAATTAGCTAAAGATAGCCAGCTAGCTAGCAGCTTAGCTCCAGAGCCAAGGTACTCACACTTCTTGAGCCACTTCATCCAGTAGCGAACGATAAGGCCGTGGTGTTTCTTGTTCTCGATGCACCAGTTTGAAAGCCCTTGTATTGACTCCATAGTGTTGGATACTCCTTGAAGCCGCCGGTCCAAAGTCGCCTCCAGTGCAGCGTTGGAGCTTCGGGCTCCGTGGCCACTCGCAGCCCCAGAACCGGCCGCCATCTTTCCAGCTCTCTCTGCTAATGGGGGCGAAGGAAGGTGCGACTGTAATGAGGACGACGGGGAGGAGGGGGGAGAAACACGCCCCCCATCCCTTATTTTAACAACACACTTAACTAATGTCTAACGTGAAATGATCTGCACGTTCATTGCAAGAATATTATATATATATACACATTAATAAAATAAACAAAAATAGACAAAAGTCGGTTACATTAAGTTTATTAAAGGCTTGACTGTCATGTTACAGAGAAATAAAGCTACAGCCAGAAATGAACTCGCTTCTCCAATAGAAAAGTGAATTTGGAAACCTTAAATTCTGTGTTATATCCGCGTAATGACTACAGCATTACACAGATATCACTCAAGACTTTACCTAAATGTTTCATTTGTTTTTATAACTTGACTCAAATGGGGATTATTAACAGTAGAGATGGGGCGTTCGACACAAAACATCAGTCAAAACATAATCTGATCTCATCATCCACATCACATAAAGCCCTGGGTAAGCTTCACATCACACAGTGCAACCTGTCTGACCGTATTCAATAATACATAACAAAATATCTGACAGAACGGCCTACCACCAAAGAGATAAACGCTGATGCAGACCTACACACACATACCGTCGTACACACTTATCTGTTGCACATTCTCACGCAAACATCCACACAGGTTTAATTGTTCCTCCTTTTCTACGTTTAAGTCTCTTAAGCAAGTCTGTGTCCCTGCAGGTGAAGCCAGTGAGGGTCTGCTGGATGTGAGGCTCTGGATCTTGGAGGAGGGGGCCACTGATTTAAACGAGGCGCTCCGATGGCAGCCGTCAGTCGTCTGTGCTGTCCAACACACTCTGGCTGAGCGCTAGGTCCCAGTAGTGTTCTGTGCCGTGCTTCTTGAAGTGTTCCCTGGCCATGCTCTCTGTGGGGCACTGCTTGAATTTCATCTCCCCAAAACTACGCTCTTTAGCTGTTCCCTGGGGAGCAAAGAGGAAACATTAGTTCTTAATTAAAAAAGAAAAGACTTCATCTTCAACTTCATTTCAAAAAATGGGCAAAATGTGTGAGCACTCACCTCCCAAATCAACCAGCACTTGTTGTTTCTCTTTGTATCGTCGTCACCATCTGGGTCTGATTAAGAATAAATGGGAAGTGGTTTAATACCACAGACATGTGTCCAAACACATGTGAAGACTCAAACGTCAAGACAATCTTACCGTCTCTTTTACTGTTGTGCTCCTCCCATTTGATTCTGTGGAGCATCAGCTTCTTGAATTTTTTCTGTGACTTAGGACCTGAAACGGACAAATAATTGAATTTTAAAACTTTAATTATCATAATAAAATGTTGCCAGGTAAGATTGTACAACTGAATTGAAACTGACAACAGGTCCCGTAGATGAGAATACATCTAAAAAAAAAATGCTTAAAAAAATGATGAATAACAACCAGAACATCATCTAGTACAAAAAATGCCATCATAATGACAAAGCTGAGAGACAATATAATATAATATAATATAATATAATATAATATAATATAATATAATATAATATAATATATTTTTACACCATTTACCTGACTGATAAAAAAAATTCACTTTGCCATAATAATAATAATAATAATAATAATAATAATAACAATAATACTAATAATAATAATAATAGTAATAACAATATTTCCCCTCTCAAGAAATTACAATCATGTTATTAAAAGTACCCTGTTACATATATATAAAAAAGCATTGATTAAATTAATTTGTCTGTGTGTCTCTTACCTCCCTCCACCACAACAAGGTTGACGTCTCTGTGCAGAACTACTGTGCCTGTCAGGTACAGCTGGTTGGCATTGGCCTCCACTTTAAACTTCTTAGCAGGATTTTGCAGGTTGCGGATCCTGTACAGGGACAGTAAGGTGCTTAAATTAGATACAAGTGCTGCATTATATTTTTTAACTGCAGGATGAGCTGCTCTGTCAACAAACACATACCTGTACACTGAAATGTAAACGCCATCAGTGAGGTCTTCTTTTAACTTCTTCACCTTCTTCTCTTTTCTCTGCTCTGTTGTGAGTTTGCGAGCTGCATTAGCTTCCTCATGAGCCCTGCAAGAAAGAAGGCCTTTGTTGTTCACAGTTTATCGTACAATATGTGCGCGCAAGAACAGAATAACTAAGTAATAGTAGGAGTTGGAGAAATGAATTGTGTTACTGACTTTTGTCTCTTGGCCATTTGAGCTCTGACATGGGCCTCTACTTTTGTGGGGTCCTGAACAGCTTCCGTGCCCAAGACTCTCATCAGGTTGGAGATTCGCACTGAGAAAATAAAAGTAAACATCAGCTTTATTCTGTTTAATGCCTAACACAGTATTAGTTTGTAATGATTGTGACGCCTACCTTTAGGCTCTGGGGGAGGCATCAGTCCCAGTCGGACCTTCTCTTGCACTTCTTTTTGACCCTCCCTCCGGGTCTGCCTCCGCAACTTCTTCTGTTCTTTCTTTGTCAAGTAAACGCCCAGAGTTACAGGCTTATCTGTGTCAACTGAGGAACAAAAGACAACGCATTACTGACCAAGACGGGAAAAAGTTTGTCAAAGGGGGTAAAAGATGTACATAAAACTACCTTCATGAACTAATACTAGGGAACTATTACCGGTTTCATGATAATGTTTCACGTTAGTTTTACCGTTTAAATTTTTTTATTATCATTAAAACCGTGTCTGATTACTGCACAAAATAACTGACGATGATACGGCTGATTTCTGGAAAGGCAGCAGCACTCAGATGCCAGCAATGTGCAGCGGTTTCCTCTGAAAACATGGCAGAAGGCACCTGCACAGCACAGGCAGCACGTCTAACTTGATGAGTCACCTCCATGAAGACCACCCTCAGCTATACCGTGAGTGCAGGGTAAGTTAACTTGTAGCTGAATGCATGACGTAGGGAATAGAGAGAATGTCCTGGTTTGTCTGTCAAACCTTCCTATAGTTCGTCAATAAAGGAAACTGAAGTTTTAAGTGTTATCTAACGTTATTCCAAATAAAATACATATTATTGACGAAACGTACGTCGCGTGCAGTAGGCAAACCCAGTGATGATACGGCTGCTACATCATCAACTTCATTGTGTGCATTTTTTTTTATTTGTTTTTCAAAATAAAATTTGGTTAAATGATTTCAGTATTTTCTGAACATTTTGAGCACATTCCAACAATACGGTCATAATAACGATAACCTTGATAATTTTGATCATAACAAATCATGAAATTTTCATATCATTACTTCTCTAATTAGAACACATTTTGCAAAAAGCTGCACCTATAAAAATAATCCACTTCATCAACGGTTCCAAATGCATAAGCACGTGTGCAGCAAAACCTTTGAGGGAAGTGTGACCAAAACAAGCAGTTCATCTGTTAAGTCATGACTGGAGCAGGTGATGAAATTTACACACTTTCACAGACAGATTTCAATCAATCAATAAATCTAGCGTGCAGAGTTGGTGCTCTCCATGATGCATGATGCTTGTGAATACTTTTTTCCCCTCAGTGTTTTCTGCAAACTTTGACTGTGGGTCTTGATGAACTATAACTTGGAGGAAAATAATAATAATAATAAATAAACTATAAATAGGGAAACTGGTCCTTTTTCTGAATTGAGTTTGTTTCATAATTGTATCTTTATAACTGATTTAAATGTACTGAATGTATTTCCACCATTAACAGACATCATTGAGGCACATGTGTTTTGAATGCCTACATTTTTACCTTGCAGAGACTTACCTGGAGGTTTCATTTGAGCAGGATGTTCAACCAGGTTGGTGACACCAAACAACACTAACTCTTCGAACTTTGTTTCTGGATTTCTTCATGAAATAAAAGGAGAAGCATACTGGTTAACTGCAGTAACTTAAAAAAATGATGCATTATGTTCTACAGCTTCAAAATATGGTGTTAAAACTGACACCGCGCTCAGTGTTTAGTAACAGCTGAACATCCTTACATGTCCATGTTGGTGGGCAAGATGTAAGAGTCCCACCACTCAATACTGGGCACCTCCCCTTCTCCAATTTCTTTTCTCGGGGCAATCAGTGCCAGCTTGGTGGATGCCTGGATTCCTGTTTTCCTTGCTGCCTGGGCAATTTCATTTTGCAACCGTTCCAACTGGGCCTGAATAAAACCAAGAATAAGATTGATGAAAGATAAAAATTACATTATGAAGTTTTATCATTTGCAGATTTGCAGACATGGGACAATTTGTCAGTTGTAACGAACCTTTGTTCGGATTCGCTGAGCAATCTTCTCAAACCGTCCCTGGTCATGGAATTTAAAGCCCTTGCGTGGACGCTGAGCAGGTGTAATAAACACACGATTGTCAAAGTAGGACGTGGACTCCAGGTCCTCTCCAGGCTTTTCCTTCAGCTGCTGACGGAACTGCTCCCTCTTTACTGCTCGGATGTTAGCTATACAGGAAGAGGAAAATGGTGTGAAGGAGCGTCATCGCAAGAAAAAAAGAAAGCGTGTGTGTCCGTATACAGGGCCACTACATACATATACCACATACCTTTGAGAGTGGGCATGCGGTGTGTGAGCTCAACCTCTTTGCCACTGGCATCCACAGTTCTTCCTTTCTCATCCAGAATGAGAGGTGTTGGCTTGTTCACCTCTTTAACTTCTACTCTCCTATAGTTTCACACACACACAGAAAGCAGTTTAGATTTACAGTGCCCAAGAAAAAAATAAATATAATCCCCAGGTTTTGTGCTTTTATAAATCATATATACTCTAACAATACTCACGGTGGAGCAATCCCCATGGCATGTAGATTAGCTAGAGCCACTAAGTTCTGAGGCCCAGTGTTCCCCAGGGCTCCGAGGATACCAGGCTTCATGGATAACTGGGACTGGATGCGTGCCTGTAGCTCAGCAGCCTTGCGGGCCTTCTCGATTGCGTCATTCATGAAGCTGGCTGCCTGGGAGGGGGCGATGGATGAGGCACCACCACCGGCTGCAGCGCTGCCAAGAAGCCGTGAGACTGGAGGGGAATCCAGCTGTGACTGAGGGGTGCGAAAAGGAAAATTATAAGAGCTCTGCAATACCGAATGCACTGCCTGAAAGGGGTTACAATTGCTTTTTAAGAAAAAAAAATCATCTTACTGTTGCACCAGGGACTGAAGATGAAAAGCTCAGTTGTTTCTTCCTCTCTTCTATCTGTCTTGTGGCCGCCTCCATCATCTGTTTGATCTGTTAATACAGAAAATGATCAGCTAACAAATCACACAAATATCAAAAAAGCATTGGTTAATCGACCACATAATTACTATATACAATATATTACACTTTCAGTACCGTACCTGCATTTTAGTGAGCATGCCAGGGCTCTCGGATGGCGGTCCAGGTATGACCTCAGGTTCCTCCACCTCCTCAAAGCGAGGAGTCCGTTTCCGCTTTACGACTGTCCCATCCGCTGAGTCGTGAGGTTCTTGCACTGCACCTGTATCGCCCTCATCACCAAAGACATCCTGAATCAAATAAAACACAGAAACAGTACTTAAATAACCAGATATTGCAATTAAGACAATTAAAGAGTATTTTATCTTATTTTATTTTATTAATAATCTTGTTGTAAAAAGGAAAAAAAATCAACCTTAAGGTTTAAGTCAAAGATTGACCCAGATAATGTAATCAAATTTATAATGGGGGCTAAGGTGTCAAATTACTCAACACCCTGCATAAATAAATACAATAAGAACGATGAAATGTCTGCATGAAAGATGAGGTCAAACACATAATAATATAAAGACAGTAAATTTAGACAGTGTTTGTTTACTTTGACGTTTCTCTTGCGGTTTCTTTCTCCCGCTCCTTTGCTGCCACGGGTGTTGCGACTCTCCTCCAACGCTTCAAAAAGACGTTCCACAAAACCACCAGCAGATTCATCAAGGAACGGACGCAGCTGGTCTGAGAAAAAATGAGCATCAAACAAGGGGCAAATAATCCAGTGTCAGTTCTTTCATCTCTGTCACCACACAATCTTATCACAGAGCGCTTTACCCTGCGCAGAAAATATAAGTCAAGACACATAAGGATTTTAGTGGATTTGCCTGACTCACACATAAGACTTCTGCAATAACCTGAAACTAAATTTAAGTAATTTTAAAAGTAGCTGTCTTGACAGTTGGGGCAAAAAGACTGTGCAGTGGATCTCACAAGTTACCTTGTCAGTAGTATAGAATAAAAAATGCTCAGTTTGTTGATGCTCATAAAAATTTTACTTGAATTAATTTACAACACATATACATTACATTTCTTACACGATATTCACTGATTGTCCTGATAGGATATACAATGACAGCTTCACAGTCATCCCAAAGAGCAATTCTGACATCTGAGATACCAAATGACTGCTTCAGTCTTTCCTTATGCTGTGAAGACTTGATATCTGTCAACTGCATCAACGTGTACTTGGACTTGAGGCAGTTGTCTCAACAGTGTCAGTAGACTTACCTATGGTCTTCCTTTTGTCCAATCCCTTTCCCACACAGTGCAAAGCTGCAGTGACCACGGTGGGCTCTGAGAAACCCAGGACCTTCTTCACTGTGCGCTCCACCCATGGCCTCAGCTCCTCCACCTCCCGCTTGGGAAGAGACATCTCTAGCTCTGCGGAGCATCACATAATTCACAACATGTAACACAACCATTCACCAACACCGATATATCACACTATCCTCGTATAACACCTCCGTCTTGGACTAAATCAGACCTACGTGATGTCCCAAACAAGAGCTACATGAGCATAAACACACTCCGTCATCCGTCTATCAATTCATCCATCCTTCTTAGCTGCAGCTACAAAGAAACAAACGTTCACGAGTTACTAACTCAACAAACTCACACAAGCAGTCAGTCCAAAACATGGTATTTTTGTCAGTTCATAACTGTTTTATTAGCAATGGTTACATGGATGTGCTAACCCGGAGCAACATATACGCTAAAATCAATCACATCCGCCAAAACTCCCCGGGTGCTTGCTAGCAACCGTTAGCACCCTGCTGTATGCGTGCTACCAACATAAGCGAATAACTGCTCAGTTAAGCTGCCAAACCTTTCAAATAGCTCTTTGTTTCTCGACAGTCTGTACACGCCGCGAGAGTAGAACAAAAAACAACCAGTTTTAGCCGGGTAAATCCCTCAGACTGCCAAGTTTTCTACTAAACTTTCTGTTTAGTCGCGCCGTTCACGCGACGTTTTAGGCTTATAACCCGGAACAGGAAGTGAGCACCGACTCTTCTTCTTCTTCTCCTTTGCGGCCTCCACTCACTCTTTTGGGATAAAAACTTTCTGTTTCCCCTATCTGCAGATGTGGGGATCTACTCACACTTGCATCGGCTTCTCTTTTGGCGACATCTGTTTATTTTAGAAAACTGTGAAGGAAATTAAAGTTTTAGATTGTTTCTGACCAGGAAAATATTTATGCATGCATATTTATACTTATATGCTCATAAAGTAATCATTTGTTTTGCTGTTTAGTGGTTGAGAGCATGCACATTGTTCTACTCTAACAGACACAGTACAGGACTGGCTTTACATGCTAAAACTACTACTTTTCCATAATAGATTTTTACTAGTTGTCAGTCTAAGGTTCAACATTGCCTAAATATTGCCCAGCAAACTGCTCCATTTCCTTCCACTGCAAGCCCTCCCCCTCCCCTTTTCACTCTTTGCATGATGTGGGTCAACCGAGTGCACTTGTAGTAGTGTGAGCATGAATCAGTTGTAGCGAGCCTTGAGGCTACACCAGTCTGCCAAATCGCCCCACCTCTCCCGAACAAGTCATGTCCCTGCTTTCACTCACAGCGCTAATGTTATGTGGAACTGCCAGGATTAAGTGTATACACATATTGTAGTTGCCAGAAATGGAGTTTCAAAATGCCAGCTATTACAGCTGCATTCATTTACTCCTATTAAAACGGCGCCCCTTCAACAGTTTACCTACTCACTCACATCCATGTTTACAACTGGACTTGTATGAATGGCCAGCTTGAAGTATTCCAGCTTGGTATAAGGACAGATATGCGGTAGCCTAAATAAAACCTCTTACTAACACATGGGCATTTGACAAACTTTCATTATATGCTTTGAATTTGAGCTTTCTTTCTGGTTTATATGGCGTAGGTATACAATAATAATATGACTTTGCATGTCTCCCTTGCTAACAACACTAAGCATATAAAAGAAACATAAAACCTATAAAAAACTAAATAAAAAAACAAAAACAAAACAAGGTGCACGTGAACGCTATTAAATCAAAGGCTAAAAAGTTTAAAACCTGAGTTTAAAAGTGCTCTCTCTAACTATGCTACAGATACAGTCAGTGGAGGTGATGGGGAACTGAGGCAGTGTGTGAGCTGTTTACGAGTCTGATCGCTTGAGGGTAGAAACTGTACAACTATCAGTTGATTAATCGGCCAATGCTTTCAACGTTTTTGAAATAATGCCAAGGCAAAGTCAAGAACCAACACTATTATTTAAATAATGACAAAGTTTTTTCCCTTTTTAATCCATCATGGGGAAATTCTTTCTCTGCATTTAGCCCATTTGTTCACACAACCACGAGTACACTTGGGACGATTGGCCGCCACCTGTGCAGCACCCAGGGGAGGCATGGGCAGGTGTGGGATGCAAACCAGTGACCTTACAGTCCCAATGCAGCTTCTCTAATCGCTGCTCCACACCCTCCCAAGTTGATCAGGTCATTGACAGACAATGTAAATGAGCCTATGTACTGTATATACTCGTGCAGTTAATGTGTGCTCTGCATTTAACAGCCACACAAGGCTCAAGAACATCTACTGTAAGTCCCTAAGTTGCATCTAACCTGTTTTCTAGATTTTATATTTGCAGATTTTATTGATCCGCTCTGATAGTAAAATTAATATTTTGGGGTTATGGTTATATATTAATAAAAATCTAGTTATTATATAATATAATAAAAGATAATTGTTAGTTGCAGTTATAGTGATATATTCAGACTGATTATTTTGTCCTACCAGCTGTATATATTTAACAGAGCTTGATGTATGTAAAATAGCAAAAGTTAGCAAATCATCATATTTATAAAGCTGGAAAAAGAAGTGCTTGGTTTAAGTGTCTATAAAAAATGTCTGTCATTTTTCTGCTAATCAACAGATAATTCTCATATATTACACTCATGCAACTGCTCTGTGATTTTAACAATAGTCACCTGACTCTCACACTGATTAAATATTTGCATGGCATTTTACAAGAGCAGTGCTTTTAATCTGCTTGTAATCAAATGATTAGCCGGCGGGTAAACAACACACTCCCCCTCCCATTTACCCACCCAGCTAACGCCACCCGTGATCCGCCCAACGTCCTCTTTGGCACCTCACATGTCCTGTCTGCCCCCTCTCTGTCTCTCGAGCCAACTCTATTATGTAATGACACCTCAGCACTTAATATGACAATACCACAGATATTTCTATACAAGTAAACGCGGAAAAACAAAAACGTGCTCACATGCACACGCACATGCTCCGGTCCCACACTGGCAGTGATTCTGACTTGCAGCTAACACGGCGTCATGGGGGCATGTGATGAGATCTGCATGAATTAATCTATTATAATGCTGGAATGCGAAGCATTTAGTCTGCAGTTACAGATCCAATATCTGCGGAGCACTAATTGTTGAGTCTCACAAATGTGTGCTTTCATCATGCTCAGTTCCAAACGGGATGTCAGACGAATATATTAATGTGTATTATCAATATTACATAAGAGCGTTATTTATGACTCTAGTTAAGACATTCCCCTGTACCCCCACAACGCTTTTGATTCATCAAGTGTTCGGTTATGGTATATTTCATCACGCTGACCCAGTTTTATTTCATTATATCTGACAGGGGCTGTAAATCATGTTGGAAGATACAACCTCTTGGGACTCTGCTGTCTTTACTTCACACATGGGTTGCGAAGAGCAGCGTGTCAGAGCGACAGCACGTGTTTAAATCCCACTTCAGCTAGTAATAGTGCACGTTCTCACTTTTCTCATTCATAACAAGACGTCTTTCTGCCGTGGCTCCTCTACCGACCTTTATTTTTCCCCACCATCCTTGTAGCCAATGTGGTGATTCCCTTCCACTCAACTTGAATAACCGAGCAGCCTGGTAGGATGCCACCACGAGCAGGCTGCGAGAACACATCCAGGCCAAAGAAACTGATGAGGATGTTATTTGCCTGTAGCTCGGCCGTGCCCCAAATATCACACACACAATGTCACGAGATACACGTGCGTCCTTGAAAATGTAGTTCTCGCATCTCCGTCTTCGCCGCGTCCCCTGTCGGTGACGTCGCGGGCGACCGGGACCACAGATGGTGAGCAGAGTAACCCCCGTCACCCCTGCGCATGAACCGAGGCCTGTCACCGCCGTGATCTCCGGCAAGGCACGAATGACTTCGAAACAGTTCTGATTTTCGTTGCAGCGCCGGCCACTGTGCAGCTTTAATGAGCGCTGGGGCTGTTTTGGGACTAGTCTGCACTAAAACCCCCTGTGGACTCAGGGGTGAGTAAGAGCATATGTGCGTGAGTGTTCCTTTCTAATGTGTGCGTAGCGAGTAGCGTGTGTGTATATGCGGTTCCAAACTCCCAGTGTGGCTTCACACTCACGTGAGTTTTACAGCGACTGAATTATGGGGGAGGGGAGTTTAGAACAAGTGAATAAGCACCTCATTGTGTCATTCACTTCTTTACACGCGCGGCGCACGGAGCAGAGGTGGACGTGCACACCGTTAAATCATTGACTTGTTAAAACCAATAACGGGACGTGGGCGCAGAATTAACAACAACAAGGGATAAGAGGCTCTGTAAGTTCATTATGCGCAATCCTATTGATGCACGGACACACATGCTCAATTAATCCAACACATGCTTGTCAGACACTCTGAGAAGTGAAACTCGTTTTACATTAAAGACGCAATAACCAACTATTGTTTTATTTTCTTTGCTGTTATATGATATTGAATTTACTCCCACTGGCTAGCTGAAAAAAAAACACCAAACAAACAAAATATATGGGTGCAGTTAGTGCGAAAAACTGTCCTTCATCCTCCCCAAAACTGTTGGGAGGTCAGGTCTCCTCCTGGTGCCCTCCACACATCCTCTTCCCGTCCTTTTCCTCTTGCCCCTCGTTTCCATCCTCCAGAGGAGAAAGGGGGGGAGAGAGAGAGTAGCGGAGGTGGGGAGATGGAGGGCAAGGGCTTCTCTGCTAAAAACTGCATGGATACAAGGGGGGGCCGAGAGGGAAGGAGGAGGAGGAGGAGGGAGGGAGGAAGGGCCGTCTCTGTTGTTGTAGCGTAGCACAGTCAGTGTGTCAGAGACAGGCCCATCACAAAATCAGCCAGTCAGTGTGTCAGATGGTGCGGCGGGGAGTGGCGTGTGCGCGCGTGTGCATCTGTAGTTGCGACCCTGGGTGTGTTTGTGCGAGAGTACGTGCGTGCATGGCAGACTCCATCCCGTCTGAGGGGGGTCTGGGCGGGAGGAGGGGGGGGGGACTCAAACCACACCCTCCTAAAATGTTGCCACTCTCCGTGCCCATGTGCACGCAGCACATCCACCCATGGATATGAAGGCAGAAATGGCGAACGTTTGTTCAGTGTTTTTCAGGAATTAGAGTCAGATGATCATTAAACGCCTGAAATTCTGAGATTTCATTAAAATGTTGTGTTTACTCCGTGAAATATCAGTGAAATTAGTGAAAATCAAAATTGGAATTTCCTAAAACCAAATTAGTAGTTAGTTTAAAAAGAAGAAAAGCTTATTGCACTACAAATCATTAATCAACAAACAAAACTGTTGCTGATTAATGTTCCTATATTGCACTTGGTCATTTTGTCTATAACTTATAGCAGGGGTCTTCAATGGTTTTTAGGGCAACAACCCCCAAACTGATGGAGAGATTAAGTAGGGACCCTCTACCTACTGAATATGTTTTACGTTAAACTCGGCTATTTATAAATATACATTATTGTTATAATTCTGCATTCACTATTAAGCTTTTCAAATAATCCACAGGTTCAAATATTATTTTTATTTTAAACATGTGCAGCATTAGGGTGTTTGAGGGGGAAAATTAAAAACAAATATATATCTAAAAACGTCTAATCAACCAAAGATTGTGCGATCCCCTAGGGGTCACAGACCCCCTGTTGAAGACCTGTGACGTCCAGTACAGCACATGACACTCATGTCAGCAGAAATTGAGTTCCTGTTTTGATCACTTCACAAACACATCGGGCACACAAGAGAACATGACTCCTTCATGACCACTCAGTGATGTTGTTTATGGTGAAACAGACCAGCACAGACCGTTCAGTGAGGATGTAGTTTGTGGTGCTGTTAAAACTACTGAAATAAATTCAGAATTGTTATTTAAACCGAGCCCACTGACTGCAATTGGGTTATCACAGTAATCGTAAAAACATTTATCGGTAACGTTGAACATTTCGTGCATTCATTCTCACCAGTGTATTTAATGAATTGCGTACTGGGCGATAAATCTCCACTACATTTGCATAATTTTTGGACTTTCATCCTTTGATTTTCTTCGAGGGGCTGAAATCACTGAGCCTGGATGCAGATGTAAGATCTGGAGCCCGTGCGTGATTATTTTCATCCCGGGACCACAGACAACCAGCTCAGTGCCAGAACCCTCTCTCTGCAGGAGGTATTTACTCGTGATGATCTCCTGAAATAAACAACCAACTCACTCACACGGACGCACAAATAAGCTACAGTAGCGCTTGCTCGCCGCAGTAGCAGCTGGTTGGGGGATCAGCCAGCCCCCCTACTACTACTCAGTCAGATTACAGAGGCTGTAGTCTCACACCCTGCCGCCCCCCCCTTCCCACTACCCTCTCCTTCCTCCCATCATCGGCCTCCCACTTCAAAACGTACAGTCTCTAAATCTGCACCCCATCGAGTCCCACATCTGTTAAGTGAGAGCTGCTCTCAAAGAGAAGCACAAGTCTTACTCACGCCGCCGCATCGCAGACAAACAAAACACCAGCAGACAGTTCAGCTTTCAAAAGTGTGTCATTTATTAAAAGATTTTTTTTTGTTTCTTTTGTCTCATTATTGAAAAAAGAAGAAAAAAAAAGACGGGGGAGTAATACCGCGTAAAGATGGGTTCGGAGAAAGAGTTTAGAAAAGAAATGATACTAACAGGATTGGGGAGGGGGGTGAAGGAGAGGAGGCGAGGGCAGACGGGTGTAGCGGAGTGGGGGGAAGGGAACTAGTCGGCTTTACAATGTAATAAGAAGAAGGCAGCTAAAATAAACATCATGATTTCTGACCAATCAGCAGTGGTCGCTGCAGTAGAAAACATACATGAAAAAGGACACAAACAATGAAAAATAAGTGCAATTGGTTTCTCTGTCATACCACAACCGTATAAAAACAGGAGAGGGGTGGCCCCCGGCCCTGGATCTGGAGTCGGCATCCAGTCACAGGACACGCTCGCCGCCCCCCTCCCCTCCCCAACGCCTGGATCTGTGGATGAGAGTTTGTGCGCACCGTACCCCAAAAAAACATAGGCAGTATCACGGTGGCTGCCAGCGGCTCTGTGTTCACACGTGGTGCTTTTCAATCAGAGGAGTCCGCTGCGTGGATATCTCTCCCCCCACCCCTCTGGCTTACGAGCCTCTCACACCAATTCAAAAATATCTGAGTGTAAATATTTACAACGCGTCTCGCAATCTCGCATGTATAGGTGAATCCAATCGGGTCGCGGAAACCCCTCCCTCATTTAGAAGAATATTCTCCTATGACGCATCTAATTCAGAGCTGGATTTACAATAGCAGCGGTAGAGGGTGGCGCAAAGAAAAGATTTCCTCCCTTACATTTATATATTCTTTTCTTTTTTTTTTTCTTTCAAGTTTTCAAGAGCACCAGCTGTAAGTGCAGCTGGGTCTGTTCCTCCAGTGATCAGAAGAAAAGTCCCAGAGGAAGGCTACACTCGGATGCTCCGTTACGTCCAGTAGCCACTGCCGTTTGTGTGTGTGTGTGTGTAGCAGTAGCTGGAGATGCAGGTAGGTTGGATTCGACCGTCAGCGCTAAGACGGTCGACGGACACCGTTGGTTGCAGTCATAGACTTTCACATAGTATTCGTGGTTTCAGTGCTGTGTTAGTGTGTGTGTGACTTTAGAAGGGCTACATGTAGGCTCTCGTGATTGGATGTTTTGCGAAGTACAAACAAACAATCAAAATGCCGTATGAATGCACTGAATGCTTTTCTGAACACATCCCATTTGGTAAAAGGCACGGTAGTCCAGTCGTCCAATCATAAGATTTCACTTCTTTTTTTCCCATCCTCTTGATAGAAAAAATGTTTTAAAAAAAACTCAAACACATGTCAACAGCATCTTTCCAATCTCCTAAAAAAAATCAAAATCAAAAAAATGAATGAAAGAAAAAAGAAAAAGAAAATGCCGACCTATGCGAGAGCACAGCAGGCGATCATCAGCTGCCCAATAAATAAATACAATAAATAGATGCAATGTCAGAGCAACACATGAATAAATTAACTGTGTGGACTCAAGAGTCACATGTCTTTGAGTGGTCGTTGTTTTCTGTTTTTTTATTTATTTTTTTTATTTTCTATTTCCCCGTTTCCAGCTGGTCTTTTTATAGTCTTTCTTGGATTTTCATGACACTGATTGCTTTCGGGGGACCAGACAGGAGAAGCTGTGCGATCACTTGGATGTCACTCCCGTCGGCCCCCTCTGATTTGCCAAACGAGTGCCACAACAATTCGTGGATTACATTCGTGAGAAGTGACATCATTTCTCCGCCGTCTCTGTCGACTCTAGCACACGGCATTTCTCACATCACAAGCTAAAGGAGATTTTTCACTTTTATTCCCCCCCCTCCCTCTGCAAGCCTCTATCTACACGTGGATGTAAAGTCTCCTGCTCACTCTCGATTGAATCCTAACTACCTCACCACAATAAACACCGGAAGCTTTCGTTCTTAATATTGACATCAGCTTTTCTCTCGTGTGTGTCCTTCACATTAGATGCCTGGTGAAAAAAAGCCATCTCAGGATATATTGATTGCTTTAATGCTGAGGAGGAATTTTACCTCCCCAGTATTCGTCAGAGTCTCTCTTATTGGTCATTACTCCCGCAAACCGTAAAATATTTCTCCGTGTCGCGTCTTCCTTTCCTCTTCAAACAGAACCACTTTTGAACATTGTTCTTTGATGGATTTCACTGTAACGGTTTTTGTCCCGTTTTTAATAACTGTTTTATGTGGTCATGATGAGGGGTTATGTTTGATCCAACATCTATCGCCAATAATTCTTTCCTCTCTTTAATGCATTTATAATCACAAGCCTGTCGCCCCTTCCCTTCTTTCCTGCTGCCGCGGCTTTTATCCCGGTGGTGTAACAAAGCACGGCTGCTGGCTCTTTGTGTGCTCGGTGCATCAGGTCTCTAAGGTGGTCGGGCACACCCTGGGCAAAGGCTTCAGTGTGACGTGAGGAGGCTGGAGGCTTTGACCCTGGCTCGTCTCAGCGCTCTCACTCTGTTGTCCGGCAACAGGCTGGCTTTGGCACCGGGTTGGCTTCTTGGGGTTTTTCGGGCTTTTGTGGGGTGTGGTGGAAGAGATGGAGCTGTCCTGCGTGGCCGGGCTGCACCTCCTGCTGGGTGTCGTTTCACCGTTGCCCACTGCCGCCGCGCCCTCGTGCGCGAGGCAGGCCTTTCGCGGGGACGGAATGGGCGCCACGTGCACCCACGTCAGACTCGGCTCAGAGCTCTGACCTGCTTTGTACTTTGATAGCTTGCCCGGTTCCTCGCTGTCAGTGTCTTTTTCCTTTGTGCCGCCGTGCAGCTGGCTGTTACCGGCCACATCTGCCGATCTCTGGTTTGAGTCGGACGCCAGTGACGGAGAAGGAGGAGGCCCCCCTCTTTCATCTGGATCCACACTCTTCCCTTCTGCCCTGACACGAGGGCACTTGACAAGTAAGGGGGGAGGTTCGGGGGAGTCCGTGCCTGTCCAGCTGAGTCTGCGTTTCTGGGGAAATGAATGGGAGAGCAATTCGGCCGTGAATATTAAGCTCAATTTGTGGTGGCGGGGTTTATGTGTGCGCGTAGGTTTTTGCACACCCAGGAATGCGAGTGTTCTCACCTTGACAGGAATGTGTAACTGATCCCTGTGTTTGTGCGGCGGGGTGGAGCTGGAAGAGCGAGCGGGGGACGCGGCCACGCTGGCTGCCGACGCAGGCTGAGCGGAGATCTGAGGAAACCAGACCTTTAACATCATCTCCACTTGGAGCAGAGTGTTCAGGTACTTCTCCCTACAGTAAACAGAGGAAATGGAGATATACAGTGTGAGGGAGGAGCAGATGGGAGTGTGATCGTGGTACTGCACAGGAACAAATCGGGACCTTTACGGTGCTTATAGGTCTGGGTAAAGCTTTGCATTTCTTTGCACCACCAGTAGATGCAGTAACTCTACCTGTCCCATGGACTGGTCAATAATACATGCAACACAAGTTGAGGATTAAAATGAAAGACTACTTAACTGGCCCTTTGTACACTGTAATAATCAATTACACTCTCTAATGGTGCTAAGAAGTTTAGTGATGGTAGGACAAGATGGTCAGAGTAACCCTAACCCTAACCCTAGCCCTAAGAAGAGATTGAGTAAGAGTGAAGGTGATTGTTGGAACAATATGGGAGACATATCTTACCCACTGTTGGGCCTCTGCAGAACACCCACAATCCTCTGGATTCGATCCATGGCAACGCTCTGCTGGAAACTACTCAAACCTGTCAATCAAAAACATAATCCTCCTGTCAGCATTTACGCCGAATGAGCGCACACGTGGACGCTCTTCTCTCTCCCAGACACACGTGCGCTACTTCCACTCATGGTAAACTCTTGTGAGCTAATGAGTCAGCTGCAAGACTCCGGCTTCGCAGAGGCAACACTTTGAGAGGCGTCAATACGCTGCATCAATTACACACCGCTGCACACAGGAGCGGTCCCTGTTACAAGGGACCACTCATATAAACCTGCGTTGTGCACATGCTTGCCAGAAGGCAGTGATGTCAGGATGCTTACCTCGGTCGAATCGGCCCCTCTTCAGTCCATTCAGCAGCTCTAGAAGGGGCCTGACAAAACCCTGTAGCTCAGCACACTGACAGAGGAAGAAGGAGAGAAGATAGATTAGTACTCAGTTTGGGTCAGGCTTTTCCGTCTCAAGCAGTCTGCAGGGATTTCCTCCGCTCACACATTGCTGTGTTATCCCTCTTCTGATCACACTTTTTCCCTTTTCCCTCACCTTCTGAGCAAACAGCAGATCTCCCTGTGACTTTGGGAGCTGGCCCGTAGGGTCCGCCTCACCCAGGCCGATGCGGGCCGCTTTGCTGCCGCCGCTCCCCGACCTGTACGACCCGTCCTCCTCCTCCTTGTCGGTGAAGCCGTCGCACGTCCACTGGGAGCCGGGGCTCTCCGACGCCCGGTCCCCATCCCCCACGGCCTCGCCCGCCTGGCCGATGATGACGGAGGAAGAGCTGTCGGTCAGAAAGACGTCGGCGTCGTCCTCGGCCTGCTCCGAGTCGCTGAACAGGAGGCTGTCGCTGGAGCTCAGGGAGTCGAAGGAGGGCTGGGAGGAGGTGCTGCCCTGGGACTGCATCGCTGGGGGAGGAATCGGCATCAGAGTGAACACTGGAAACCGGCATGTTTGAAGTTGTGACACAAGTGAGAGGGAGTTCAAATGGAGACAGATAGGAGGAGGAAGTCCATTTTCACTCTACCAAAAATAATCACCTATTTTACTCAAAATGGTGGGCATACCGGTGTCCTAGTTTAACATGGTGCAGAGTGGGACTGGGGGTAGGCAGTAGGCACACAATGGTAGTGTATGTCTGGCTCCCATTGAGGAGATTGGAGACTGGAAGAGAGTAAAATGTGAGGGGGATGGGAGCTTGTAGAGTAGTGAAATCAGAATAGTCTCTCTCTCTCTCTCTCTCTCTCTCTCTCTCTCTCTCTCTCTCTGCCACAGCCTCCGGTGCTCTCTCTAGCCCCTCCTCTCCTTCTCTGGCTTGCTCTCCATCCCCCCTTGGATCCACACACAAACCACTCTCTTTCCTCTCCGGCTGCATTTCTGCATGCCTCTCATCTCTCCCTCTCCCTCTGCTCATCCTGTTCGATATGCACACCAGCTCCGTGCCCCTCTCTTCCTCTTACATTTTACATTCTGCATCTCAGGCCATGTGCCGCTCTCTCATCTCTCTTTCTTTCTTTCTTTCTCCCTTTCCTTCTCGGTCTGTGTGATCTCCCGGCGCATGCTGCTCTCACATCCCACCAACCCACAGGGAACACACTCAACTAGTAAACACACCAACGCGGCTGGTAACATTATGACAATCTAAACTCACAAACAAAAAGGGGTGGCACTGATTTTTGCTCGCGCTGAAGCAAAAGAGGAGAACAATTCATTCACCGGGTCTATTGTGTCTCGAGACCAGAATTTTGTTTTATTTTATTTTTATTTATTTTTTTAATCAGATCTGCTGAGCTGGCGGCATGCTTTGAATTTCCATCTGACAAAATCCAAATGTCACGTTGTTTAGAGGAGCGAGTCAACACGTACCGGGAGAGCTCAACTCCTATTTATTTATTTATATACTGGTCTACGCCCTTTCTGATCTGGTTCGGAGCCCGTGGTGGATGGAGATGGGATGGGATGGGATGGGATGGGTGGGATGGTGAATGTGTCGCACAGTCTGCACAGGTAGGACCATGAGGCTGCGTCTCAGGTGCTGGCTGGCTGGTCTGCGCACCGCCACTAACGCCACCAGAAACTAACACCATATAGTATATTTTTAACATAATTTAATACATGAAAAACAAATTCTCGTAATAGTGGCAAAAAAGCAAATGTCAGATGAGGTAAATTTACCACTATATTGCTTTGGTGAAATAGAATTTTACGATTAATCAATAAAACAAAATAATAGAAAGCCGGAAAAGGGCCATTTTTTCTAAATTAATGAATTGTACTGGGAACAAATGCAGGATACAGCGGGACAGGAAATTCCTTTAGGCTAGCCTGCCAACTTCAGGAAACGTTAGCCACGAAACAAACAAAAAAAAAATGCAAAATACTCACCTTCGGTAATATCGGATGAAAACGGCGGCTGCCAAAAACGATCGATGACGGCTCTTTCTCCTACTTTGATGCGACCGATCCGTCAATACCCACTCCGGAGCTGGAGCAGCATCGGGGCGTCCAGAGTCAGCTCTCAGACACACACACACAGAGACACGCACAGACTCACACTCGCAGTCCAGCCGATCATCGGTCTGTGACTCTGCTTCTCTCGCCAGTTTACGAGCGTCAACATGTGCGCCGATCCACGTGCCCACGTTTTGCGCGCATCCCATTGGCTGCCGTCCCGGCGGCTGCGCGGCGTCATTGGCTGAAGCTCGCAGCCAGTGATTGCCTTAGTCGGCGCCGATTGGGCGGCGACGCGAGCACTCATGGACCTGCCCACTCATGTGTCGCCCGTGTGCGTGGTGTCGGGAAGGGCTGCACTACTACAGCGAGCAGGTGTAAACACACACACACACACACGCACACACGCTACAGCGTCGGCCCCCACGATATGTTTTATGCATCATGTGCACACAAAAGTGGTAACCCCGCCTACTCTCACCGAAAACATGGAAACACACTCACAAGGTGAAGAAAATGAGCAAACCTGTGCAACCGAATTTAACCGTCGATGGCTTAATTGAATAAATTCATCTAAAAGACTGCGCCCCCATTTTTTTTTCTCCAGTCAGTATGATCCTGAAATACCCTCACTAGCCAATTCATTAGGTACATCAGTGAAATTTGAGAGCTGTCAAGTGGGTGTGGCTTGTAGCACTGTTGAGTTCTGACAGCCCCATTTTAGTCGGTGGACTTCTTTAAATTTGAGAAAAACTAAGATTATGTTATTTGGAAACGATAAATCAGTCGGTCAAACGCAAATCATGATTGATAATGTAAACATAGAGACTGAATGAAACTAAATTTCTGGGTGCGATCACTGACAATAAAACCTGCTGGAAACTCCATACAACATATAACATATGGATGTAATAAGTTAGCAAAGAGTATTGGAATACAGGGAAAAGTTAGATAGATATACTGGACCATAAAACATTATATATTCTATACTGCTCTCTGGTTTTACCATATTTACATTACTGGGTGGAAGTCTGGGGAAACACTTACAAAAGCAATCTACATACAATACGCACTCTGCAGAAAAAGAGCCATCAGGGTCATAAATACACACCAACAAACTGTTTTTAAAGCCACATGCATTCACATTTGGGGATTTCAAAACTGCACGTATCATGTTCAAAGTGAGAAATTATCTACTTCCTAACAATATACAAAACATGTTCACGGACAGGAGTGATTTTGTGGAACACACTGGATGAGGAAATCAGGCACAGAGAAAATGTTACACAATTTGGGAAGAGGTATAAAGAGACGATTTTCACAAGAATGACAAAGGCTTTTTAAATACTATTATTGTTGTTATTGTTATTATTAAAGTTGTTGATGCTATTAATATTAAGCAGAGGAAGAAGAAAATACTGAATAATGACATACTAATACTGAGAAGGGGTGGGGCCAGATAAGCATGTTGTTTCCCCCCACTCCTTTACAAACATTAATGGTAATTTATGTTACTTATTGGAGTATTTTTATTCTTCTGTCTTTTGTTTCTTTTTCAATTGTATATGCATTTGATCCATTTCTTTTCTTTTGGGTGGTGAAATAAATAAAAAATATGTAAAAAAAAAAAATTGGGTGAAAAACATGAACAGTTTTGTTTTTAATTCAGTACATTTTAACAGCACCATAACCCACCTATGTATCAAGTGTATTTCAACATATTGAATTCACTTCACCATGGCGTGTATCGGTGTTTTCTCTCCTCGTGAGACCCCGATTGTGGGTCAGAATTTACTGAGACTTTTACTGGTATTTTTAGACGTGAAACACCGTAAAGCCTGATGGTGTGGTGGATTTCACTAAAGTGCCTTGCGTGTTGCAGTCGACTCTTGCCCCATCCCCCTCTATATGTACACAACATACACACGAACCCACTGACCCTTCTCCTTGACACACACACAACAGACTACCCTTGGTTGATTGACAGTACCTGTCTTTGTGACTAATCCAAACCTCAACCTCAGTAACCCCAAAACCAGGTGACCTAACCCTCTTTAGTGTTGAAACACAATACAGGTTAACCTTTGGTAATAGTAAACCAAGGCAAAGGTTACTGTTTGTGTATATGTAGGTTGAAGAAGCTTCCCAGCCCCCACAGCATTCCACTGCCGTACATGAACCCATTGAACCTGCTTTGAGTTCATGGTTGCTGAAGACCACCCCCATCCTCTCCATCTCCCTTCCCTCTCCAGTCCCATCCCCCACACGGTTTCAGTGTTTTTCCTCTCTGTCCTCTTCTCATTATTGCCCCTTGTATTGACAAGCTTGAGAATCCAATAAGAGGGCCCATTGTAAGCCTATGGATGGTGCATTTGTCGATGAAGTGGGTGAAAGGTGCTCTGATGGCGAAATGAGCGCCTTCTTCAATTGGGTTACTCGTGGTATACGCACATATGGAATAAAACACTTCCGTTGCCTCTTAGGTTACAATGATTTGTAGATGTTGGATCTCATGTCCTTAAATGACACAGCGCACGGTTTAGACTTGTCAGGAGGAAGCTGGGGGGGGGCGGCTCAGATACACCGAGTATCACATAGATAATATTTATGTACTGAATAGAGGCATTTGTGAAAGCATGCAAGCTTCGAGTTGGTGAAAGCATGCAGACGTTCCTGTAAGGCTGAATAAACAAGCAGGTGTGGCGGGAGCTAGACGCCACAACCGAAATCTTATCTGCCGGAGGGAAAACAGAGGCCTTTAGAGAGACTAAACTGTGAGCCATCGCCCCCTCCTCTCAGTGCAGAGGCCGACTAACATATCACGTTTCACCTGGAAACCAGGACAGCTGGGGAACAATTACGCATCTCCGCTTTAGCCTCGTTGAACTGCTTCTCGTCTGCCAGCCTCCTCTTAACTAGAGGAAATGTTAGTGGGGTTTTTTTTTGTTGGGTAGTGGTTAGAGGGGCAGCTTCGTCCATGTCCACGGCTGTGTTGCCTTAAGCGATCACCTAACCCCCAATATGCCCCCAGTTATTATCTTTCAAATTTAAAGCATTTATTACTCGGTTTAGGGCACCAATCGATTATTACCACATCTGCCAGCTTACAGGCCTCATGGTCAGATTGTCATACTGATGGATCCTACATTGGTGGGACAGCAGCTCAGACTTCTTTCATAACAGCCCCTTATCATATGTGGAGCAGTGAATGGCGCACACATTATAATGATATAGCTCAGAAATACTAGTCAACTAAAATAGCTTCAGTTTCAATTAAAACCCTTCCAGCAAGATGTCACAAACATCAACGCTTTATCCAAAACTATTCAAACTGTGTCTTCTGCCAAGGCTGCGAACGGAGATGCACTGAGAAAATGTGTGCAACAGTAAACACAGGCATCTTCACATGTCGGAGTGACGCTCTGCTGGCAGATTTGTGAATGAAATCAACCGACACGCCCCTCGCGCACACGCAGCCAATGCCGTACAATAACATATATGACCACGCCCCCGGAGCCGACCTTTGAGCAGCCAATGGGAGCCCGGCGGGGGGTGACTGCTGTTGCATAATTTGGATGAAGCGCTTCACGTTTGAGCGATCCGATACACAGGGGGAAACGATGGAGAGGGGAGACCAACAGAGGAGGAGGGGAGGAATACATAAAAGAGTGGTGTTAGAGGCAGAGATGCGAGTTCATGTCAGAAATATTCACCTGCAGACAAGCATATTCTGCCAACAACCTGTAAATAGGAAGTAATAAAGAGTTAATTATGAGGGTGAGGCTTTCCAGTGATAATGAATGATAAATGCTCATTAATGACCTGCTTAAATGAACATAATTTAAGATATTTGTACCTGTCTATCTGTCTGTCTTTCATCCAATCCGTCTATTTATCTACACGTGGTTTTTATTTTATTTTATTTCATGGTGCAGCAACTGACAGACTGATATTTGGAGTTTTTTTTTTTAATCCTAAAGTTTTAACTTCATCCTTCGCCCCACAATGTGATGTAATATAAATTTGAAAAAAACAAAACAAAACAAAAAAAAACGTGGCTCTAAGATTTTAAAGGGAAACGCACCCTTAAAAATAGTATTTATATAACGCCCCAGTTTAAAATAACTCCCACAGCTAATCACAGCAGGAAAACTTAAATTGGTGATGTAATTTGGTGGGAGTGTGCGGTTGGAGGAGTCATGGAGTCATGTGGGCTCACTTTCTTTGTGCTTTACACGAGTCACATGAGTTTTTTTTTTTTTTTCACAGTCACACGAGTTTTTATTATTTATTTATTGTGTGACCGTGAATCACACATTTCCCTGTCCTTGTCCCGTCCTCCAGGGTGTATGGGGCTTCTCCGGGATTGTCGCCGGCCTCCCCGATGTCGTGGGAAGGAGTAACGTTTGGTTTTAATGTATGTTTTCTTGACTCGAGTCCAATAAATGTCACGTGGAGAAGGCTCCCCCTAGTGTCCACACTGGACACGCCTTTTATCAAAGTTCTCTGCATTGTACAGGAGCGTATGCTCAGCTTATGTAACCTCTTAACACAGACATAATATAAAAAACGATGCAGTTTTTACAGCCAGACGTCGTTCAGAGAACACGTCAATAAAAGTTAATGTTAAGAAAGAAAGAGAGGTAGCAGTTAGAAGACATAAACAATGTATTTCTGTTAAGGGCACCGATGAGAATAGCAGAATAACAGCTGTTTATTTTCACACCATGTATTTTAACTGACCATACCAGGAAGAGCATGTATTAATGTTGATGTTATTTATATTACAGGGTGACATAGAGTCTGTATGAACAACAGGACCCTGCAACTGAATGGTTCAATTAATTTTTAGATATATTTTTTATTTCTATTCTTTCTCAGGTGAATGCTGAGACATGTCTAATGCTTTAGGCATTTACATATACTGTAGTTTAATTATAATATTATATTATTATATTGCGGTTGCCTTTTGAAGCACGCAAGGTCACCTTACATAAGCACAGCAAAGCATAAAACACCAAGAATAAAACATACAATGCAATATAAATAAAAACAGATTCACAAGTATATAAAAAGATCTTAGACCAGCGTCTCACAAACTAGGACATAGGCTTCTCAAAAGGGAGGACATTTGGAGGTGTCCTGTGATGGACAGGCGACCTGTCTTTGGTTTACCTCATCTCTTGCCCAATGGATATGACTTCATCCCCTGTGACTTTCTACAGGATAAGTGGTAATAGATGATGCATTGACGGACGAAAGACGATGCATTTGTTTTGGAAGAATTGAAAAAGAGACACAACAGGAAAGAGATCATGTGCACGAATAGCAGACAAGAATAGCAGCACCCTGGTTTAATCTTAAACCGTGTTGCATATGCATAAACATATTTTTGTCAAATGTCAAATGTATATTTTAGAGTAACTACAAATTGAAAGCTATCAAAGGAGACCAAATTAAACGCTCTGTGAAATACAGTAAGGGTTTAAAGTTGCATGAAACAAGAACCTCTGAATTGCACTTAATAAAAAAGTGTCTGATAGTTTATTGCTGAAAACAGTTACATGAAACACACTTCGTGGTATATAAATTAGTGTTGTACTGAAACATCCCATACAAAACACATGGTGAAATCTGCATGCACTTGTGTTTTTAATCAGTCCTGCAAATAAAGAATCTCCGTGTAAATGAGAGACTAGTCAACACGCTAGAAACAAACACATTTATTTAAATTAGGCCACTACCATCCACCACAGCCAAGTACAAGTTCAGGTTCATGTACTGAATCTAAAGGAATCCATACAACGCAATTCTTGTATTACAGCATCGTCAATTAAAAAGCCAATATCCAAAGTAAAAATTAACTGTAGAAGTTTTTTTTGTTTTTTTTTTTTATATGTCGGCTGAAATACATAAAATCAAACAGTCTAAAAAAAGACAAAGACCCAGACAAGTTGGTCGGGTTCAGTGTGAAGTGAATGAGTAAAACTTTGCTGTGTGTGGTGGATTTCTCCCTCGTATTATTCTCCTTATTTTATGCTCAAACCATTTTTTACCCCTCACCCTCCATCGAACTCCCTCTCTTCTCAGCTCTGCATTCTCTCCCCTTCTTTGTCTTTCTCACCCTCTGTTCTATCACCCCACTCTTTCCGCAACTAACACTGAATTAATTCTCAATCACTGCTCTTTCTATGCAGTCTTGTCTCTCCCTGATTTCCTGCTGTCTCTTCCCAGTCCTTCTCTCTCTCTCTTTGTGCTTTTCACACTTTGTGTCCATCTGTCCTTTGCTGAGACCTGCCCCGGTGCCCTGCTCCGCCGGCGTGTATTCAGCATGTAACCTCACCACCGTTAAACAGAGTAGCGGCAGGTGGGATCGCTGGACCCCCTCTTTTTCTCCCTCTCTCTCACTTCTTTTTTTTCTCCGTCTCTCCCTCACTTGCTCCTCATCCCTCCGTCCACCGTTATTCATTTCTGTGTATGGGCAAAGAGGGCGAACATGGACTCTTTGGATCTTTTTATCCTTCTAATTCTCATGTTTTGCCAGTGGACGTCTGCTCCTGCTGCCGGTAAGGTCGTACTTAACACAACAATTAGCATCATGTGAGATTTTTTTTTTTTTTTTTTTCAGACGGGGGGCTTTTATTTTGGCCTTTGATTGTTTGGGTGTTTCAGTGGGAGCTTTAGTTGTGGAGTAGTAGGGATTTCAAACAAAACAAACAAAAAAAACAATGGGATTTGAAACTACTTATTTTGAAGAATTGCACTGGACTGGTTGTTTGTGGTGCTTCTCACAAGGCAAGCGTTTATCAAAAATCTACTTTAGAACCACTGTGAACGTGGAGAAGTGGCTAAAAAGGGAGTTTCAGGAGTTTTTCTCTCATTTTTGTTTCAGATGAAATCCCTTGGACGTATACTGGTAAGTCCCAGTTTACTATTTCTTCATATTAGAGAGCGATCAGAATCTCAGACCTGTAGAGAGCAACAAGAAGACAAAAACACTGACAGACTGATAATCTTTATATTTATGTACCTGTAGTGTATCAAAAATCCTTGAGTAAGTTGTGTAATAGATAAAGGCTAACTGAGCCTTTTGAGGTGTCTCGAGTGATGGGTTGAGTCCGTTTATCTGCACATGTTGGACCTGAATCTCTAAAACATTAAAACTACCGTAAAAGCTTCCGAAACTTAGCATTTCTGTCTTTCCCCCCAATATCACCCACCCAGTATCCCTCTGTTTTCCTTTCCGTCCCTCTCTGTCTGTATTAGTTACAGTTCAACAAGCTGGCAGGAGCACAGCGGTCACAAAGAGATGATGAAGGGGTGGAGGGGGATAGAGAGGAAGAAAGACAGAGAGAGAGAGAGAGAGAGAGAGATAGAGAGGCAGGTGCATGAGGATGAGTGTGTTGGACAGAGAGAGGGAGATGGGACGGGGCGAAGCTAAAGCATACCAAATCGTGAGCCGTATTGTTTGCGGCGCACAATAACCTATGTGTTTATTGTGCTGTCGACGCACACTGGCTGCCTATGCCGCGGACAATGACATTGTGGGAATGAATGGGGCGCACAGATTGCCAAACTCCGCATGTGTCCAGGAGAGTAGCGCCCGATGTACAGTACATACAGAATACACGGCGGACGACGGAGGCCGTGCCTGGAGCCAATTGTACACAGGAGGCATTACTGTAATGTATGGGGCCGTAACACGAGGTGATACCGAGCTGTGCTTCAAACCACAGCCCTTGAATGAAGACACGCGTGAGGGTGTGTGTGTGTGATTCCGCACTGCATGATGTGGCCATTGCTGCGCCGCCAGCTTTAGCCTTTAGTTGAATATTTTAGAAAACACAAACGAGATGTCAGAGCTGCGTCTTTCCATCCATGAGAGATCAGGGACTGTGGATGGAGTCATCACGGGAATCTGAATGTTTTCAGAGCTGCATTCAGGGCAGGGATAGCGTGCTCAGAGAGGTAGAGCGGCCGGTCGCGGAGGGTCAGAATATTCGACCTCCTGTCGTCATGGAGACCTCCATGACAACCACCGGTGGGACAGCGGGCCTCACTTTTGAAGCCGAGTTGTGGTGCGGGGCGTTTGCCGCAGAGAGTAGCAAGGCACAGAGCAGACTGGAAGCGTAAGGTGGGGGAACAGAATGTATGTATTTACCTCCCGAATGTAAAGTCGTCCCCTGTGTTTGTGTCAAAGAGAGAGATGCTCGAGGGGAGGGGAGGGAGGGGGGGCTCTCTATATTTATGTTGCTGAAGTTGTTGAGATTTGAGAGTTTGTGAAGTGTTAAAACCAAAACCCGATCCATAACACAGAGCAACAAACGTGCGATCAAATGCTTGCACTGTGCCATGTAAAAGTGTCAGCAGTGCGCCTGTTTTCTAAAGCATTCCTCTCTTTTCAATTGAAATTCAGGTTCCTTGACTCACATGTCACTCTTGGTTTCTTTCAGACTTTTTTTCCCCCACTTTCTTTTATCATGCAATTGGGCGGACCAGTCTCTTTTTTGTTCAGGCCTCGATCCCTCTCCTCTCGTTCAATTACGTTCACAGCAGCTCTCTGGCCTCCTTTCAGTGGAATTCCCTAAGATGTGTAATGTTTCTCGTTGTCCGAGAATAACAAAGTCTTTCATTTCACAGCTCATTTATTGTTGAAAATAATCGATGTTCAAGTTGTCTACATGAGTAGATATTAGACACTCAGCGCAGAGGGGCTGTGATATAAAGTAAGGCAGGTGTCTGCAGTGACGAAACCTAAACCAAATGATCGATATGATACGATAACACTTACTTTTGTTGCCAGTCAGGTTTTAATTATGTTCATATCCAGAACCTGTCAGTCATAAATCGAAGGCATAATTTTACATTTTCCCTGCAGCAATTTTTAAGATAGAGATTTAAATTGAATAAAATAAAACCTTTGAACCTTTTTAAAATATATTAAAACATTTTAACCTCTCTGGATGTTACATGTGTTGTTATTTAATTTAAACAATATCGGTATTTAGATCTTTTTTTAAAAAACGAATTGTTCATTTCAACACCAGGCCTTGAGTTAGAATAAAAACACAAAACATTATCTTTTATATACTGTATGTTATTTGTGACAGACAGATCTGTGTTGGGCAAAGTTTATTTCTCACTTCAATGTAACTGTAGTGATTCTAAATAAATCTAGACATGTGGATAATACTGTATAGCCAAGGCAGGAAGAGGTACCATAAAACTCAATAACGCTCAGTACTGACAATACCTGTCTTGCCTTGTTTTAAAATGTATTAGTTATTATAAATATTTTCCAGTTCACTGCTAGGAGGCTGTGAACCTAAAGAAAACACTGAACCATATGGACACAGTGAGCTGTGGTGATTGGGTGACGTCACTGCGTCTGTCTTTTCTCTGTCAAAGGCCTGGTTGGTCAGACTGAGTGGTCACAGTATTTCCCTGACTGTGGTGGTTCCTCTCAGTCGCCCGTGGACGTGGTGACCACACAGACCATGTATATCCCCGGTTTGGTTCCCGTGACCCCGCTGGGCTACAGTCAGCACGGCAACAGACCCTTCACCCTGTACAATAACGGACACACAGGTAACTATGGCAGCCAGCTGATTCCCTGCTCGCAGCGTGACCCCCCTGTGTATGTATATACATGTCTGTTTATTCAGCACTTAAACGTTACCTGGCAGCGAAGTTTTACAGCCAATTAATCACTCAAACGGATGAAGCTTCGTTTTCCCCTCACGTGCCTTCCTAGTATTTTATAGAGAACATTTAAAGTGTTTTATTCTTCACTTCATCAGCTGTTATTGAGCTGCCAGAATGGATGGGACTCGAGGGACTGCCGTGGCTCTATACAGCCGTACAAATGCACCTGCACTGGGGCAGTGGCGGCCCAAGTCACGGAGGCAGTGAACACACCATCAATGGACTTAGTGCAGACGCAGAGGTACATTTAAACACACAGTAAACCACCTGCGTCTCCTCCTCTTTTCTCTCTCTCTCTCTCTCTCTTCATGTAGCCACTCTCAAGCATATCGGTATCCTACAATTAGCCGGTGTCTGATAAAGACGTCTTCCTGTTAAAAAAGGGAGTGTTTTCCTCGTTGTTATCCCCTCAGTGTCAGGCTCTTGGTTCTCTAAAGCATCTTGAGACAATGTGGACTATATGTAGTAAATACAACCAAACAATGGACAATGTAGTAATTAACGAAAGCCCCAAGCAGACCTTGTAATAATATCCAATCACAAGTTTTAAGTATCTCTGGTCACATCTGGTGACATCTCTCCACAGGCGTCCTCAGCCACTGCTTCAGATCCAATTTCAGTTTTACGCTCTGTATTCAAATAGACCTTAATGTTGTAACAGCCGCTGTCTCTAATAGATTTCTATCGCTGTTTCACAACCACGAACTGCTGTTTGTTGTGTCTGTGTGTGTCATGATGTGGGGATATGATACATATTCTGGAACAAGCTGTGAAGTGTCACTCACTCAAAGCAGACACATTAAGTTATTATTTATTTATTTGATTCCACCTGGACCTTATACGACCGTTATTTTACTACTTGCATAAAGGTCAGACTAAGGTAATAAAAGGTTATCAAAGCCTCCAGTCATTATTGATGAAATACGTAACTCCACATGGCTCCTAAAGACACTCAGAACCACACACAGTGTACGTATCGAATCATTTCATTTGTCTAGTATTTAGTTAGTTAGTTAGTAATAGCAGCTACAATGAAATTGTTTTTGTAAGGTCTGTTATTATGAATGAACAGACATCACTTGCAGTGCTTTTTCCTTCTCAGGTGATCATTCATAATAGTGTGTGCGTGTTTTTGTCTGAAAGAATGAGGCTAAACATCACTTACACAGGAGCACCCCTGCTAAGTAGGGGGTCTTTAATGTGACCCAGGAAGCACTGGGTTCACACTACAAAAGGAATGTGGTCTCAGACCAGCTCCAAATGTGGTCTGAGATCAGATCACGTGTATTCACCCCTGTTTTTTAACGTGGCTACATCGGATTTCCCAGGATGGCTATGAATGCAAGGTCATAATGATCTGATTCTTCAAACCAGCGACCAGTTTAAATTAAAGTATCTAATATGATCTAAGTCAGATGTAACTGTAATTGCTTTTGTCCGTGTGCTGTATAAGAATTTAATTTCTTTCTTGCTGTACTTACTCTCTGTCCACCGCTTTCCCCCTCATGCTTTCTTTTTCTCCCACACAACTATTGTGTTGAGTTTACAGTTTGAGAAACATTGAAACTGAACAATGACTCAATAACATTAAGAAAACAGACACACTGAGGGAGTCAAACAAGTTTGGAGTGGTAGAGAAGAAGTGGTAGAGAAAGGGTGTGGACAAAGTGGTGGGAGGAGGAACGTTAAATGCCACTGGCCGGGTTTGTAAACTTTGTTCAAGTGTGACTGGCTGGCGCCAATGATAGAAGCAAGGTGAAGAAGAGGACAAATATAAGTTTAAAAAAAAGGAATCAAACATACAGTACATGAATGGTTTGATTACATGTTGATTTATTACATATTCATTTGTTTTGTTCTCCGTCTCTCAGAATTTGCACCCTGTAAGTTCGGTGCAGATGATTTTGAAGTGAAGGAGCAGAGGGGCTGATGTACACAGCTCATTGTGACAATGAAATTGAAAATGTGAAAGCGTGATTCTGACAGCGTGGTAAGTTAGGAAGCAAATGGAGAAACAGGATCAGTCCAAACTGATCGAAGCAGAATGTACGAACAGATCTTCCACAACGAACCTTCGCTTAAGCTGCTTTACTTGTCGGGAGGAGCAGAGGACACAGGCATCTCCTCATCCCTGCCTTTCTAGACTAACTGTACCCCTCCTCCTTCCAGCTACACGTGGTGCACTACAACTCTGAGCTCTACCCCAACATTTCCACAGCGATGACACAGAAAGACGGCTTGGCGGTTTTGGGGATTCTCATTGTGGTAATGACCCTTTTCTGACACACAGCAGCGATGCACACAGTTAGAAACAATCACAGATGAACTATGTGGGGGAATTTAAGAAACATTTAGGCCAGAGTTTGGTTTCCCAGACAGGTGAAGAGACAAACCCGGCATTTAACAGCATCCTCAACTACCTGAGCCGGATCAGACACGCAGGTAAGCCACGTGGTTGTTTGCCATTTCATTTACAGCTGAGTTACTTTACAAAACTTTATTTCCTTTTAACAGAAATCTATTCTCCACAAAGCTGTAGTTCATACAAGAAATATGAAGACTTACAGTAATGAAAGAGGGGGACTGTAATACTATGAGCATATTTACTTGTAAAGCGTGCCAAAACCTCACCAGACCCCTTTTTTTTTCTCTGACTCTCCTCCACTGTCAGACCAGAAAGTTCCCATTCCAGCCTTCGACGTCCAGTCCCTGCTCCCTAAGGACCTGGGACGCTACTATCGATACAACGGCTCCCTGACAACACCGCCCTGCTACCAGAGCGTTCTCTGGACGCTGTTCCACGAGAGGGTTCAAATCTCAAAGGCACAGGTCTGGTCGAAGCACCGAGATACAACTAGCTCTTCCAAAGAACGAGGACCAGAAACAGAGGCTCAGCTCCATGTTCACTATAAAGAACTTAATCAAAATATTGTCTAATTTAAATTATGCTCAACACCGTTTTTACACTGGACTGTATTGCATGTGTATTTCTACACACACACCTAGTTCACACTTAAGCAGTGATGGTTGATTTTACATTATTTATCAGTTTAGACACTCTCCTATTTTTTTTCTGTTCTGAAACATAGAGGAAAATTGCATCAAGCAGTTTGAATGAATCCACATTAGAACTGGTTGATCAATGCAACACCAGAGCAACAACAGAGCATAACATCCACTTAATTACAGATGAAGTGTTATTTAAACTAAATATCCTCTTTTTCAAATTCATCTTTTGCCATTACAGAGCTGTTAAAAGCCTGTGAAAGAATGTTTAAGCTTCAACTCTTTTTCCTACATCAGTCAATAGTTGCATATTTCCTCTTCAAATCAGTTTCCTTAACTGTGCACCACGACTAGTCATCAGATGAAAGCTAGTCCTGGACTAACTGGACATTTACATATAGATTTGTTATTTAAAATTCAGTTTAATTCAGGCTTTAATCTTAGATTTAGAGACCTTTTGTATCGTCATTCAAGCTACACACTGACTCACAACAACAACAACAACTGTACACAGATGCAAAAGAAAACACGGCAGAGGAAAAAAAATATATAACAAATTAAAATAATTACTGACAGATATACGAGTATAAAAATGTATGTTGTACGTTGCACTTGGTAATAAATATTCAGCACATCCTTCTCCCTTTCATCTCTCCACTGCAGCTGCTGAAGCTGGAGACGATTCTGTACTCCAGCAAAGCTGAGGAGACAGACAGGATGCTGCTGCAGGACAACTACCGTGCAACACAGCCGCTCAACCACAGAATCATCTTTGCCTCCTTCTCTGCGGGTTAGTGTGTGTAGTGTTTTTTTTTTTCTGTTTGGCTTTGAAGAGCAAAACGTAATCTTGATTGCCGTTATAAGGGTTAAAAACATGCGCACAAATAACGTAACTTATAATTAGTATATTCATCCATTCGGGGCGAAGAAATGTGGAGCTGCAAAAGCTAAGCTGCTCTGAACTCATGTTGTACTCCGTCGGAGGACTGTAATGCCGACCTGCTGCTCATGATGCAGGCCTCAATAACAAGCCAGTGGGTGGTCACGTCGACCAAAGCTGGCAATTAGTACACAGCATGCAGAGAGCGAGGAGTGGAATGTGGAAAGGAGTGAAGGAATATTAACAATAACCTGTGACTTTGCCTTAGAGACGGAGCCTGGGGAAAGTGGAGTTATAGAGAGAAAGAGAGAAAGAGAGAGAGAGAGAGAGAGAGAGAGGCAGAGGAAATACAGGGAAAGAGTGGAAGATCAAGCAGTGTTTGTTTGCGAGCTGATTAGAGAAAAAGATTTACGAAAAACGAAACACTGACTCCATTGTTGTCACACAAGTTCAACTGAGAAAAAGGGGAGAGGAAAGGGAGACAGAGGGGACTGAAACAGGGAGACAGGGTGCTAGACAAAGACAAAGGAGAAAGAATTTGAGTGAAGTGCTCATTGTAGTGAGTGACTGAACTGGAAGGCCTCTGATATCAGCAGTGCTGACAAAGGCAGCAACACTGGGTGGACGCAACAGTATCAAACAACCAATGACAAACCAACCAGCCATCCTGATATCAGCTGTGATTTTTCTCATAATTTACTCTGTGTTTCGCAGAATCGGGGAAAGAGCTTTCCTCTGGTAAGTTATTTGCCTGCATATCTGGCAATAATGGTCCTCATTTGAATCATTAAGTGGCTTTTCATGGGCTTTTGTACCTTTTTTGATTTTTCTTGCAGGCGAAGTCACAGCCATAGTGATCGGAGTGATGTGTGGCTGCGTGGGTCTGGCAGTAATCGTTCGCTTCATCGTGAAGACAATACGGTAAGGTCTCGCGCTCATTTCAGAGGCCAGTTTGCTCTGCTACTCCGACAGGGGCCGACGCTTCTCACCAGTCCGCCGTTGGTCTCGTTTGACTTGACGCGTGGAAACGGAGGAGGCCCGCCAGTGCCGAAGAACCCAGCCCCTTCTCAACCTGTCTCCTTTCTCTTGACAGATTCTTTAAGCTCCTCCACCTTGAAACAGTCGCGGTAAACAGGTGGTTTACCTGATCTCACCACTGACAAGGACGTTGTTCAGCTCACGCTGCGTGTTAACAGACATCCATTAGTGCAGATCTGGGGGGGGGGGCAGTTCCGTGACAAACAAACGATCAGCTGAATGAAAGCAGGGCTATAGTATGAAGTCGGCGTCTTTCATCCATGTCAAAACCACCGTGAACTTATGAAAGACGCTGGTGTTCCCGCAAATATGACACAACATGCTGACATATATCAGAGCCCAACTGCTACGCTGTCATGCACAGCGGTACATCAGCACACAGCCAGTGAGTTACATTGAGTCGTCACACAAAAAACATCTGAGGCAATTTGGAAACAGCGTCTAGAACTTTTAGCCTTTTCCTGTGCACATCTACAATTAATAATTATTCCACCCTAATTGACATAAATGTCACAAAGTTCCCTTGATCATGCACACACATAAAAGTTTTATAAATACTAGAGAAGGCGTTTGTATTGTCCGTAAAATGTGACACAATGCATCGTCACAGCAGCTTCCAGAAAGTAGCGCCTAAGCCGTGAGCATGCACAGTGCACTGTTGTTGTGAGTCCTGATGCAAATGTCTCAGTGCTCTGATGAGCTGAGCTCGCATTTATCGCTGTCAAATACACTCCAGCGTCTGGCTGGCGCAGCTCTAACAGAAATATCAGTAGGTGTATAATCCTCTTGTAGTGTTGCACCATAAAACGCCAAAAGCACCCCCAAGATCAGCGCTGAGGATAATCTAATCCTCTGACCTCTGCCTCAATAACATGCCTGTTTCCCATATGTCTGTCACTACTTTATCTCATGATTACCAGCCATTAATGCAAGTACGTGTCATGGTTCTCCCTGTGTCCCAGAGCCAGCAAGTAATTTGAGCTTTGCACTGCTTTAATCAACGGTTCCCAAAGTTCCTGTTGGAATAATTACTTCTTTTTTTTAATTATTATTCCAGTTAGTCAGTTATGATGACTGATCAATGACATTCTGAAAAGGTTTACACTTATAATTCAAGAACATGCACTGTTTGTGTTTTTATTAGTGTGTTTCACTAATTAAAAAACTGTGTATGTTCATGAATGCGATTTTCACTGTTGGATATAATCTCCGAGCTGCAGTGTGGGAATTCTACACACAGTATAAGTGTACGTCTGTTACATTCAAACCCTTCCCAAATCATGCTAATTAAACTAATCGCCACCAAGTAAGTATCTCAAGTATTTAAAATTTAAATCTGCTACAGCTAAAGAGGGGAGAAACAGTAGCAACAGAGAGAGAGAGAGAAGAGTTTCCTACAGAAACTCTGTTACCTATAGCAGAGTTTCTGTGACCTCTCCTCTTCAGTTACGATGCTTTATCAGTATGTCCCTTAGACCCTTGTCATAGCCCCTTCAGAAGGACTACACACTCTCACTTTGGGAACTATCAGCTTTGATTTTGTTAATCAGCCGTGTGTATTTACTTTAAAATGTCGCCCCGGACCGTCCACTTAAAGAGGGCAGAGGTGCAGCCCGGGGTGAGGGTTTGAAGTACATGCACACAGCCGCTGCCCTTAAAATGTCAAATCTATGATTTTCTTTCTATGTCAGTCATGTGACTCTGTCTTTTGATCTTATGACAGCTCTACCTCTAGCTGGGACGTCCTGCCCAGTAACCGGCCCGCTCCCATGCCAAGGTCGCTCTTCAAAATCATGACCTGTAGACATTAACTTAGAGGAGTTAGATTTCTGACCACTTCCCATTCCTTTAACCCCCTCCCACCTCACAGTGATTTATCCTCTTGGGCTAGACTTTAACACCTCTCTCAGAGTATTAATGCTTTAAGGAATTCCACAGCCATTTTTCCACACTGCACGTATTTACCCTAGATTCTGATCTTTCAGGCAGGCTTTCAACAATGACCACACTGGTGAAAGTGTTTTGGAAATTCTTTGACAACAGTCAGTACCAAGAATAACCCTCTAATCTCAACATTTTAGGTGTTCAGAGTTTTGTCAATTACTCATTAACTTTTTATAGGGCACACATTGAAATACTACCCCAGTGTGTTACTGTGGGGCGTCACAAGACTTTTCTGGTTCTGTGAAAAATTTAAAGTGGAGAAAATCAGGATTAATGAATTTACCATATGAAGTTATATGGGCCATTAGTCCACTTCTTCATTGTACCGAATTAGGCAGTTATGCTCAGCGTTCATACAGACGTGGACCTATCTGGCCACATTTGACGAGGATTTGACCTGAGGACGTTCCCTTGATCTTCTCTGATTGGCCGAGTGAAACCCACAAGCCTCTACACCTCACTGAGAGGCACAACTTAAAACATGTGCCCAAGTTACCAGATATGGTTCCTTGCCTCATAAAGGTCATAAAGGGTTAATGAGTGCAGTGTTCACTGGATGCGTATGAGTGACTCTGGGGTTTTACTGCAGCGTAAAACTGTAAATTTACTGGTAAACCCACAGAAATTCATTTATTTTTCAATTTCGTGGCAATTCCCTGTGCATCTTAACACTAGTTTATATTAACAGGACTGACTCATTTATCCTCTTAATTCAATATTGCTATCAATGTGTGTACCACGTGGTCTTTTAAAACAAACTGGTGGACCATTCGTTTTTGTCACGCACTCAAACTCGGGCCTTATTTGTGATGAAGAGGGCCCCCTTCTGGTTCACATAACGAACTACACTGACACAGCAAATCATTCCTCCTAGCAGTTTTTGCAACACGTGGGATGACTCGTGAGGATAAATTTTCCACTTTGATGTTTCAGGATAAAAGAACCAGAGAAAGGAAAAGAGAAAAAGCAAGACTTGGCTCTGAACTCAACGTCAGAAGCAGAAAAGAAAGAGGAGCCTTCGCCGTCCCCTCAGACCGAGCCCTAGCTGACAGATGCATTCATCTCGAACCACACCGTCACCTTCCCTCCTCTCAGTGACGTTAATGCTGATCCATAACTCCTCAGAGGGCAGAGAGCAAACAACAGTTACGAGTTCAACAAGCAAACGATTGGTTAAAAGCAACAGGAGGACATAACCTGGACAAGACACCTGCAACCTTGCCTCCAGTGACGTCGGCAACATGCCTCGAGTTTGAACGCGACGTACGTGGCGTGCTTGTGCCACCTCGTTGGTTTATGTTCACGCGTGGCTCAAGCGTGCCTGGGATTAATGGCTGCTTCATGTAAATACTTTGTAAAATATATATTTTGTTGTTTTTTTTCCACGTTTTGGAAGCTACTTCATCTTGTTCACCTTGAAACACAAGCACACTGCACTATATGAAACGTAACAGACGTGGTTACTGGTGTATTAACAATAGCAATATGTAATGTTATGTTATTATGAAACTTGAGGATCTAAACAAAAACGAAAAAAGACAATTTGACATTGAAGCACGCGAGTACATGCAGATAATGGTGTAAATGGGTGAGTTGTATTTATGGGAGGACTTTGTGTGCCATCTTTGTCTGAATGATTTTTTTTTGTTGTTGTTGTTGTATCTAAATTGTCAACACGGGCACCGCATTAAAACACCTGAATGTCAACCAAGGAGTGTTGAGTCAGTGGATTAGGTTTTTCGTTGCCTGTAATTTTAACACCAGTGCCTGACAATTGGATCTGGTCACAACACAACACTTCAGCCCAGGATTTCATTCATGTGTCAACATGAAAGATGAGGTTTGGCTTCCTGGAGCACATTAATGAGCACATAATCCATCAGTTATTAAGAGCCACTCTCCATCCATCCATCCATTCTTCAGTGAACGAAGCCTTTAATTTGTTTCATAGTCCTATGAGTAACTTTCCAAAATTAAAGAAAGCTGTTTATCTTAACTAAATTAGGACATGACATATTGCATAATTGCATCTTGAATGAAAAAAAAAGCCAAGCCCCGGATGTAGGAGAAAGTGACAGCATACACCATATGCACACTTAAAACAATTATATCTTTCTTTCTAAGTTTCATAAATAGTATTTTTGTGTACGCGTGTGCAGCGTTCAGTAGACAAAAGAATAGCTGGTGTTTATTCTCAAGGTATCATTTCCTCTGCAAAAGGAAGCACAGATGTCTGCTCCACAATGAGGAAGCTTCATATAATTAGATTTCAATCATGAAAGTGACAGTTTTAAATCACCGGGGACATCTGTGCTGTGTTTGTTGAATTGGATAAAGAATCATATAGTCTATCTATCCATGTGTCTGTACCTGAACTAACAAATATCTTAGGCCACTTATAAACATACAAAAAGATTTGTATAAGAAAATGACTTCATTTTTTCTTTCTCTATCTCTCAATGTTGTTGTTTGCTTCTGCAGCATAACTATTGAACATCGAAACTATTTCAAAGAACAACTGGACTTTTTTTTTTTTTGCATTTCATCAACACCAATCCACTGGATTTAACAGAGAAGACATTACTCAGAGTAACCACTGAATCTCTGTGAAATGACCGAAAACAAGGACGTGCCGTATACACCCTAAATGTTATATTTAACACAATTTAATACATTTCACAGACCTACAAAGAGCAGCTCTGGTGGCGGCACACGCCCTCAAACACTGTGCACCCACAAATAGCTCATGGACCTTTCCTAAGTAACTGGATCAGCTCGCACCATGTTGCTCTAAAGCACACCCATGTGGACAGAGCCGTGTAGTGTACTCTAGTTTAGGCCACACCCACTCCCCCCACACAGGAAGTGGACCGTGGAAACAAAGTTGAAGGACAAAACAGAGAACTCACATCTGGCCAGCTTTGCTCACTTCTTATTACATCCACTGCTGCCGGATCACGGTAAGGAAGTTCCCCGGGCAAACAGTTGTTATCTACGTGTTTTAAAAAAAAAAAAAAAAAAAAACTGCACAGCTGTAATTTTGTCAGACTCTGCTCTTCTACAGACGCTGGTTCCTTATGTGTTAGGTCAGTTTTTAGTACAGTGGAATAGTAATAGTTTTAATGTGTGCCTTAAAAAGCTCTAATGTGCTTGTTGTATTTTTATTTGTTACTCTACAGTCAGACTGCTGGATAATGGCTGCTCTCAGAGTTTGTCTCTCTCTGACCATTTGTTTCCTGCTGGCTCATGGAACTTTGGCCAAGAATGATGCCCCGTGCCAGCTCACCTCCTGGAAGAGCGGCTTCAAAACCTTCATCAAACGGCACATTCCCAATGGAGCTCCTACTTCACTGGACCAGAATGAATGGGAGAACTACATCAGGAAAGGTGGCTGTGACAGACCCACGCAGTCCTTCCTCCACCCACGGGACGAGGAGAGGGTGAAGGCCGTGTGCACAGAGAGAGGGGGGAAGACCTACAAGGACAACCTGTGCATCAGCCGGGAGCCTTTCAACTTCATCACCGTGAGGAGTGTCAAGGATACCTGCGGGATTAAAAGCATCACACCAGAAACCAAACACCTGATACTGGCCTGTGAAGTGCTGGAAAATCAGTGCCTTCCAGTCCATTTTGAGGGAAACCCCGACAACGACAGGCCCAGTAACAACGCCAGAGGCTGCAGGGATCCACAGGGTAGAAGCCATGCCCCCAGCTTTAAAACCACGTGGCTCTGGTTGTTGTCAGTGCCTCTAATTATCATTTCTGGCTAATAACTTTTCTTTAAATTGAAGGAACTAAAGAAGACGGATGTTTTTAATCAGGGCGCATTATTGAAAACAATCATTTAAATCAGGTCAGCAGCATATCTGCCATATATTTTAAAGGAACTGAATTCACTTTTGAAAATTGGAAGTATATTTGTAACAAGTTTCTACTTTTATTTGCATGTGTCAGTCCAAATCTGAAGCGAAGTGTTCAAATCATTTACTACATCCTGACAATTTTTTAATAAATTTTTGTTACAAACGGGACTCATTGGAGTTTCTCTGTTTTGAGAGCGTGTTCTTAATCCTACCTTAAAGCATTGTTCCAGTGAAAGACATGAGCTTATGAGGCTATCAAGTCTAAACTCGATGAGACATTCTGGACTCTGAGAGATTTTCTTACATGTTGGGCTGAGCTTTCATTTATAGGAATTTATAGGATTTATAGGAATCAATAATACTCGAGCATGTGTACAAAAGGCTATGATAAGATTTAGTCATAAAATGTATAATTTCAAGTTTTTCAACAATTAAGATAAATTCATAGTTATTTTTTTTTTTTTACAAAACTGAAACAATGTAAACCGATTACAGAAATGGGAGTTCTTTATACTCAGCATTTTCACAAATTCACAAATGCAGGTGTGTAATTGTCTTAAAGTGCATTAGATTAACACATACTGCTAATGAGCCACAAAAGTCACCTTTCTGTTACGTTGAAATAAATAATCTTTGTTTTTAGGACGCGTCTAAACCCAAATGTCACATACACTGCGTTTGCTTTCCATGTCAGTGTTTTGCAACCACCAGATAAGACCTCAGTGTTGTCCATGTTCTACGCTGAATTGCATCTGAACAACACATTCTTGTCATTCAGTCCATATTAAATCATTTGCTCACTTATGTCAGTCCTTCAAACATAGAAGCTACTGTTGCCAAGCAGCTCTAAGCAGAGATGAGAAGTGGGACACGAGGATCAGGATTTTCATTTCAGTGCTCCTCAACAAGAGTAAAGATAAGTGAATGAAGCAATTTATTAATATCTTCCCAATAGAGTTTCAATCTTTTTAGCGGTGTGCTAGTGTTTACTAAACATTTAAATAAAACCGATTGCCTTTCAAAGTGTGAGGTCTCAGAGCAATTCTATTCGACCGAAACCTTCTGAAAAAGTAATCCTAAACCTCAAAGGAAGTGAAACGATCGACGGATCAAAACACTGGTTACTGCTCTCATGGTGCAGGCCTCACAGGGAAACTAGTTTTCAGATTTCTGCAGAAACATGAGTGTTCTCGCTGCTCCCCGTTCCCACAGGGATGTGAATGACACACGAACAGAAGTGAATGGGCCCCAAACAGAAGTAAACACAGACAACAACAGTTGCATTAGTTACAGTCAATCAGTGGGGCAGCACATGCCCAAACGTCTCCCACATGCCTGGAGACAAAAAGTTCAAGGTGTGAACGCAGAGATGTGACACCGCCCGTAAGTTGCCACAAGATGGCAGCATAACTCACCACCGGAGCACATGGTGAATAATGTCCCCTGTATTTTCTAGCTTTTTCTTTCTTTCTTTTTTAATGAAGAGGAAACAAAATGACTTTTCTATGACGGGTTTCTCCCATATTGGATGCTTTACAAAACACCAAACGTGGTAATTATGAATTACAGTTTGAATTCACTGACATTTAGAAACACATTTAATTCACTTTTCATGTGCATGTGACAAAGCCTGCACGCTACCTGTTTTTTATCTGGTTCGCACCATAGATAGTCTATGGTGCACGCTAATAAAAACAATCTGGCTTGTTTAGTGCAGTTTTATATCCAAAGGGCCGCAACAAGATTGTGTCAGCAAAGATTGTCAGTCATCCATGTAAAGATGTATCTACAAAATGAAAGCTTAAACAAATGCAACTGGTCTTATTTTCTTGAATATGGTTCAGCACTCGTCCAAGTGACGTCCTCACTTAAGAATGTCTTCGAGAAGTCTCAAAGAAGTCCAGCTGCCTTTTCTTTAGCTGTCAAACCACTAATGTCAAATTACTGCCTTGAGTATCCAAAAGACGCAAACGCACTCTCAGATTTTCCCCTCAGGTGAACGACAATAAAAGTAAAGCATGACACACAAAACGGGGAAACACGAAGGAGGGGGCGTTATGTACAGGTAAATTACAGTCACAGATAGGTGAGACCGAGTTTGTGTGTGACCGCATGAATAGAGACGCGCTATATTGAGAGGTGTGAGGCTCATGTTTTTCAGAATAATCTCAGCATCGAGCTGAAGCAAAGAAAAAAACGATCACTCAAAGGGATCACTTGAACATGTGTCCAAACTGGTAGACTGCCGCAGCCATGATCCTTAACCGTCCTTTCCTTTTGCTTATTCTACAGCTCACTCCTGTAATCTTCTGTCTCATGATTCTGTGGCAGAGGCGTTTGTAATTCACTTTTCTAATATGTAAGCTATCCTTTCAGCTTCTCACAGGCCGCTGGCAAAGTCATAAGATCACGAAGAAATCACAAGACGTCTTACTTTTCTGTTTCCTCCTGGCGGCACAGAGGATCGATAAGCAGGCCCGCTGCTACGCAGGTCATTGGAAAAAACAATACACAATACAATGCATACATTCTGGGTCGCGTAATAATGGAGACTTTAGGGACACACTCCGGTGGGCACATACAGTAACAGTGACCCGAGGCTGACCTCCGGTATTTAACTGGAGTTAATTCCTAATCCGTGAGATCATCATAGGAACGTGCACGAACACCCACACATACACAGGTCACAGAGACTGACGTGGGGGCGGCACAGAGCCACGCAGACAGGAACGCTGTCTTCTGAACCCACACCATTTTGTGCGGTGGCGCACTCAAAATGAGGCTGAGGAAAAAGCAAACGCGAACAACAATCGTTGACTCGGGTCAAAGAGGAAAAGCTGCAGGAGAATAAAAGAATGAGTGCAGAGTGAGAGGCAGCGTGAGGGTGGAGGGGCTCAGCGAGAGGATGCAAGCAGAAGGAGGAACGATGAAAACCGGGCTGCACTTTTATTGACCTTTTTTTTTTTTTTTTTAAGAAAAACAAAATGCACCAATATGAAATAAGGTGAAAGGCAATTAAAGTATGGGAACTGGCTCTTGTTATTCTTCTCAGTCTTCCCTCCTCTACCTTCCACTGTACTTTACAGCCTTTCAAATGAACGTCTCTATCTCCTTCACTTCCTTTCTCCGCACATTTAACTTCCCCTTTCTGCTCTTTTCTCCTCACTCCGTCCTCTCTGTTGTCCCCAGTCTTCCTGTCCAGGGTAAAGCAGTTCAGCATCATTCAGGCCCATACAATGCACCTTTACTTTGCCGTTGTCATGCCTCACGGAGGGGCCCGTGGGCTCGTTAAAACTGTAGGTGGCAGTGACATGAACAAGTCGCTGAAGGGGAGTTTCAAAGAGTCAGCCATGTGAACAGGTTCAAATTAAAGCTGAAACAGACAGAACAAACATCTTCTATTGCATTTAATTCAGAACACACAGTTACCGTTACTCGTTTTTTTTTGTTTTTTTTTCCTGATTGAACCTCTCTAAACCCTTGCTCTCCCGCTGTCCAGACCAACTCATAACAAATGGGCACGATAATTAGAACCACAAAGACCAAAAGAGGGGGAGGGAGGAGGGATTTTAGGTTGCTGAAGGACAAAAGGAATAGAGTGTGAGTAATACAAGCGTCTGGGTGCAACTGCGCAGGCATCTGGATGTTTAGTCTCATGTACACAAGCAGACTCTGCCTGAGTCACGCACACACACTCTAATACGCTCATGGTGGTGAGCGTGGGCAGGATATTAAGTAATGATCTGCACTTTTGGTTTGATTCCGATAAGAAACACTGCAATCCAAGAATAAATATGAATGAGTAACGTTAAACATGTTTGCTTATTCATGCAGACAGAGCATCCGAAGATTTTTGCCTAGCTGCGATTACACACACACTACGTGCACAATACCACACACGCAAACACAGGGGGACTCCGTGCGGCATTCGATTTTAAGTTTCCATTCTCTTTCTCGGTTCTTATCTTTCCCTTTCTGCTCTTTGGTCTCCCACACTCTCCACGTCCTATTTACCACGTAGTTAAACGCTGCCATCTCCGCCGCTCTAATCAGATCCATATGGTTCGCTGGGTCGGTGTGCCAGCAGCCCACACTGTATCACTGCGGCTGTTTGTTGTGCAACTGCCGAGAAAGGAAAGTCACGCAGAGTGGTAGTTTGTGGACATTTTGCCTTGTGACCTTTTAAATTAGAAAAAAAAGGATTTCTAATTCCCAGAATGTAGGTTGAATTTGCAGAGATCACGGAAAATGACGCTGCATTGTGTCACACGAAGGTTTTTGTCGTCCTTCCTGTCCAGTTAATCACCTCACACTCCCTTCGATTCATCTTGGGGAGGTCTCGAGTCAGCACTGTCACAGATGTAAATCACAGGAGAAAGACCCAGTAATTCATGGAAGTTTTGTCTGCATGCGTGTGCAGCTCTTGCCCAGTGGCTTCCTATGAGGGTAAAGGCCAGCAATAATGACTTCCAGGAGACGGCGTTTTGGAAGGCCAGGGTCAAGTTCACATCTGGGATTACTAGGGTTACCAGGGTGAGAACTTTTACTGGAGGTCATCCGGATGATAAAGCGAAGAATGCCACTGAAGTGTGACTCGACTGCGGTCTGATCGCGCTCACGTTCACGCGCGTGAACTCCTGCTTGTGCAGACGTGTTGCTGCCTTTTCGAACGCAGTGATTGCAACATGAATTTGATGAGGGCCGCATTTGAAACGAGAAACCACGGAGCCAAGCACACCGCACGCATCGCATGAAGTGAATAGTCTGTAGATAGTTCCACAGATAAAGTTCAAATCAGTGTCATTTGAATGAGTGGAGGAAACAGGAAACAATACACAGCATAAGAGGAAGTGAGTGTGAGGATATTGGACAGGCCAACCTGGTGGGGGTGTTGATACAAGGCTCAGGCTGATTTGAATGAAACAGGAGCTCAGAAGAGAAGGAACTACAGCAGTCATCTGTTTAAACTAAAGACATGTAATAGTTAATGGTAAATGATCACAGCTGCCCTGTCAAATTTGCAAGTTTATGATTCAATGCTTTCACTATGATGATCTGTAGGGAGATCAGAACCAGGGCCGATACAGGCATTTCTAAAATGATCGGATCGATATCGGGCAACAGCCAAGTTCAGTCTTTTGTATTTATTTATTTTAAGTCTGTAATAAACCAAATCCAAAACCACATCCCTGCCGAGTCATAAACACTTTAAATGGAGTAAACTGTTTTTTAAAAAGATGTGTTTTGAGTCTGAACTTGAGCACGACTTCTTCTTCTTCTTCCCCACTTTGTTTATTTAGGATACTGAGTAGATCAGTGCTGGATCTTACTCTTACTGTGTGGGTGGTTCTTTCTGAAGCCAAACATTATAGTAAACAAGTCACACTAGACTTTGCTTGGCTTGTATGTGGTATCTGTCAGTATCTGTGATGACAGTTGATGATATCAGTTACAATAATCTCAGTATGAGAAAGAACAAAAAGATGCAAGTGTCAGAACAAAAGACGTGAACAGTGTACAGTGAGGATAATAGCTGGAACATACGGAAATGAGGATGACTAATATAAACTTGGAACCAGATGAGCAAAATAATACTTCTTACCCCTCCGAGGACAGAGGCGTCTCTCTTTACATATCTGACGCCTTTATTCTTTCACTATTTCTCAACTTCTCCATCTCTGCCACTCTCTGCTGGCTTTTGATCTCCTGGCTGTGTCGGTCTCTGTCGCTCTTTGCTGACTTACCGTCTCTACAACAATGAGATAAAAAATGACCCGCACTCCAGTCTCTAACTTTCTCACTAACTACACCCCCCCCCCTTTCATTCTTTCTTCTCCCTTCAGCCCTCTCCCCTTCTGTTTTCCCCTTCTCCCTCTCTTCAGCGTGCTTGAGGAATGTGTGCGAGCAGCACAAAAGAACAAAAGCTTGACAGGAGGAGGAAGAAGAAAAGGAGAAGAAGGGGGGAGAAAGTTGCATGAGGTAAAGGAGCAGCAGAAAGGAAAAGGGGGGGAATGGAAGGGAGGAATGAGCGCGGAGAGAGGCAAAAGTTTAGAGCAGCACAGCACGGCTGAGTGGGTTTGAATGCTGAGCGATGCTTTGTCATCACGTGCTGACATGCAGCATCACACACATTTCAGAGCTCTTTATCAAACCCCCCCTCCCCTCCCCTCTGAACAGCACAAACACACGATGGGTGCGGCTGTCACTGTGCTTTACTGCATGGCTGTCTGTTTAATTCAATGGCCTTTGAAGCATTTCTTGTTATGTCATGGTAATATGCTAAAGGCCCGCGGTGAGGCTGAAGATGAATTTTCCCGACATTAGACAGCTCTCCTTTGTAATCTTTGTATTTAAATCAGTCACTTTCAAACATGATCAATGCCCCTTTTCTGAAGACACCATATTCACCAGACCACCTGGCTATTTACGCTCAGCTCCACTTTACTCTGTTACTTACTTTTAGAGTGTACAATTAAAGAGTTAAAAATGTGTAATTCCGCCGCAAAAATTGAGTGGCATAAAGAAGAGGTGAGGGCTGGAGAACGGGGAGGAAATTGCAGCTGAGATCTTGTGAGTACACGCTGTGATTGTGGCATGGTGTGTGGCCAATGACTTGTGTGTGTGTGTGTCTGCTTGCCGATGAAGGAAGCAGTGTGAGCGAGCTTTGTTCACATCAAACACACCCGTAGGGCCCGCTGTAATGCCCGGGATTTGGACGAACGTCTGTGCGTAAAAGCGCGTATCTCGTTACCAAATATCAATCTGAGGAAGCCGTTCTCCTCTCAGTCAGCGCGTCTCTGTTTTAAGTCTGACATTGAGCCGGTGAATCAGTGTGCGTGTAGCCTACATGCTTCACAGGGGAACCTTCTCCTGATGCCCGCCACCCCCCCTTTCCTTGAAGTCGCCCGGGTTACGTCGCGCTAATTCGCCATGCAGTGTAGCGGAAGGGATCATCCATCAAGAGTCAATAGTTAACGTCCGCTTTGTCCAGTCGCCATCCATCATCAGCGCGTGCGTGCATGTGCGCATAGTGTACGTGTGTGTGTAGGGGGGAGGGTGTGTTCTTTATAGGGCTACCTTCGACCCCGCGAGCCCCTGACCCTGCCTCGTCTGACACGTCTCCTCCTCTATCCCCTTTCTTCCGTCCGAACAGCGGGGGGGCGAAAGGCTCTAACCCTTAGAGCCCTGAGTCTAAGGGAAACGCCGTCGACCTGCGCCAATGCCACCTTTGATTTTAATCTTCTAAAAATATTCTGTGTGTGTGTAGTTCTCGTGGGTTGGGGTGTTTTTCCTCTGACGCGGGCCCCGTTAAATGGGTAGCCCGCCGGTGGAAGCCAGAAGCTGTATCCCATTACCACCGCTTTTATTTTTATGACACTGCTCCGTGGCGCGCGAGAGGCTGAGGAGTGAACTTGGACTTACTGTTTCTCTCTCTCCTCCACATATACAAAGTGTGGTGCACACTTCGGTGTGCCAGTTGACCGTTTCTTCCTGACGACCGGCTCGGTCAACAGACTGGCCGGTCTAATAGCGTCGGCTACATTAGAGTAATTCATTACAGGTGTACAGGACACTGTGAACACCTGTATGTCAAGAAGCGAAACACGTCATACGATCAAAATATTTTATCGCAGGTTTGTGAAGAGATGCTGCTCCAGACGGGCGCGGTCAGTGTGGCTGATCTCAGGTGCGCGCGTGGATGAGAGGCGTCTGCGCCGGCAGATCTGAAATGCACATGCTGTCTGTCTACAGGGGCGTGGTCAGCGGTGAGGAGCTGTAATCTGCTGGCCTCCGGGGCGTGTCTGTATAAGAAGGGGCGTGCGCGTCCCCACTCAAGTACCTTTACTTTGCGAGCAATTCACTTAAAGCGCAGCAGCATTTAAACTTCACTGGCCCATAGATGAGACGAGCGCTCTGACAGTCCCTAAATCATCCCAGGAAGACGGCAGAAACTACTGGAAAGGCAACCAATCCGACAGTCCACACTCTCAGACAGTTCATCTGATCCGCAAACTACCTGCAGAAGAACATGGAGGGCACACATCCAAATTTCTCCGGCACTTGGGAGATGACGAGCTCAGAAAACTTCGAGGAATTATTGAAAGCGCTGCGTAAGTGATGATTTAAAAACAAATCATTTTCCTTTGCGCCAATGGGTTTTTATGGTTGTTTATTTGTGTGCGTAATGGCAGGCATCAGATGCGCCAGCGCAAACTAACGATTTACTCAGCACATTGTAGGTCAATTCTTGCTCTGCGTCGGTGCACCACGGATTAGTCTGTATCGCGTGGGTAGGGGGTCTTTGTCATTCTGCAGAACCCCAAACTCAATGCTTGGCCCCAAGCCAGCCTCACCCCTTTTTTCTCTCATCTCCCCTTTTGGCCTTCCCTTCTCACACAATAGAGACAAACGGCAGCACATCTGTCTCGGTCACAGCCTCAGATTGTGTGTGTGTGTGTTTTCAAGGGGACCGTTATGACACAATACAGTGCGGGACATCCACATCATTATCTGAAGTGACAGTCTGAGGCTAAAGGATAAACACCTGCCGCTGAGACCCACAACGTATTTGTCTGAGTTTGCGGCACATCACCGGCACAGCTGGAGTCGGGACAGGCGTCAGTGAGTGCACGCGTGCACGTGCGCCTGCGCGGTGCTACAGCGGTCTGTCGTTAGTAGCCAATTCCCATTAGATGACTTGCCAGTGCGCACCTGGAATTCGTATCATCAAGTTGAGCACCAAACAAAGCAAGCTTTTATCTCATTCTCCCTCTCGGGCGCGCACGCGTAAACGTACACACTTAGTCTACTGCACGGATACTTAATTTAGCTGTCAAACGGTACTATTGTCCCGAATAGAGACACTTTATCCCGGGGCTACTGGCTATGCAATCTTTGCATCTTTATGCATTTAGGGAAGAGATTACAGAGGAGTTAGGGGGAGGACATAGTTTCATTATGCAAAGGCTGAGAGGTTACACCCGTATTCAATCTCAACACGAATACAGGTTAAACTACTTTAAGTGACAACTCTAGTGCTTGAGCCAAAACTCTCTGTGGCACGTACGCCGCTGCATGTGCTCCTATAATGTCTCCTGCACTGAGGACTAGCCATCGATCCCACAGTCCACTGAAGGCAAAGCACAGCTGGACACAGCCTGTCAGCACTCCCTACCCTCATCCTTCCATTCGTCCCCTCTTCCTTTCCTCACTCCTGCTCTCCTCCCTCTTCCCTCATCTTGTCCCAGAGGCTTCCTCTGCCCTGTGCTCTTTGACCTCCGACACTGATCATCGTCCAGCTGTGGTCAGGTCCGGGCGAATCGAGGCATTTTGGTCACAGGTTTGCAAAAGTCCGCTGCGGTAATTTGCAACCATTAACAAGAGGGAGCTTATTAGAGCAGCTTCTGCAGCTCTCTGTGGACCCCAAATGGTCCACAGAGAGCACTTCAGCTCTGTGTCTGAGTCAGCGCACTGATGGCCGCCCATTTCAGTGCCAGTTTTACCACTGATTATCATGGATTGAGAGCTTCTACACGAAGTGGAATTAACAAAAGAGTGAAAATGGGGCGTGTTAAGACTAAATCCATGAGTTACTTAAAATTACTTAAATAATTCATGTTTGCATTCACATTTCTGCATGCAGTTATAGAATAAGTGATTCTATTCTTCGCTAAATAAAAAGATTCAATGCCACAATGAAAAATAAACATGCCTTATATGCAGTGCAGTATGAATTACAACATTTCCCTTTGAAACATTATATATACATTATACAACTCAAGACCTTCAACCAGTCCTAATAGTTGCCATTTTCCTGCATACTGATGCAGAGCACGCACAAAGCAGGCTGCATGATATCTGTCAGCAAGACAATGACAGTGCACATATGCACGGTGCTATGTGTGTGCAGCACATACAGACCATGCAACAGGGTATAGGCTCAACTCCTGACGCATGCTGAATGACTGGGCATTTCCTTGTGTATATATTTACACTTGGTGACAGGTGGGAATGTGTGCGAGGTGAGAAGTGTGAAACCCGACTCGACGGTGGTTACACACTGGGCAACGTACACACACTTCCCCTCACACTTGGACAGAGATCTTCACACACCACACATAGACCACTGCCCCCTGTCCGATTCCCCTCCTTCTCCCTCATCTTCCCTCTCTCCACACCAGCCTGCCCCTCTTGCTGCTCGCCTCCCAGGCCGTGTCCCCTTCCCTCTTTCAGATAACGTGTGGTGGCGATGATTAGTCTGAAGTTGGGTAACTTAGCACCCTGCTTCTGTTCTCAGAGGTGTCTATTCCGTAACTCTCTTCATCTTCTAGGAATACAGGTGATTAATGTGGAACACGCATGTGTTGTTAAGATGCAAGTGTCAAACTTATTCAGATGGATTATGGGCACATTCATTTTCTGCAGTTATGAGAAGGTAAAAAGAGGAAAATAATACAGATTGGAGTGCAGAAAGTACCTTATTCGAGTTCATCCGAATGAGTCTGAGTGTATTTTTACAAGCGTGCAACGATGATTAAGGCTGGGGAAAATCCAGATGCGATAGACAGACAGATTGTTGTCATTTTAAGGAAGTTTCACTATTGGTCAGAGCTGTGCAATGCAAGCCTGGTCCCTTTACTCCAAGGAACTCATTCACAAAGGACACAAAAAGGATCCGCATACAATGAACAAAGTTTACAACTTTCCTTATGGCTGTAATCAAACTGTAAGGGAAGCAATATTTGTTCATGAATCTCTTATCACCCACACTCTTATGTATTTTTAAACGTCTGTTTTTCTCTTCTTCTTTTTTTTTCAGATGTGAACCCAATTTACCGCAAGATTGCAGTGAAAGCAGCCGCCAACCCACAGGTAGCGATTGTACACGAAGGAGATAATCTGACGATTAAAACCTCAACCACAGTCCGCACCACCAACATCACCTTCGTCGTTGGGGAGGAGTTCAGAGAGACCACGGTGGACGGACGTGACTGCATGGTACGGAACACGTTGACATCGATAAATTAACAAATGTTCTGCTTTCTTGACTCAGTCACACACAGAGAGAACAAATGGGTGCATGGGAAGGGAACTGTCCAGATTACCTCAATCTGTTTGATTTGGCTTTTCATTATGTTTGGACTCATAGTATAGCTTTACCCCTCCCTTGGTCTCTGAAGGCCCATCCAGCTGAACTTCACTCCTCTGCACTCTTTACAACCTCTTTAATCTCACAGTGTTCCCTCCATTCCCCCTTCTCGCCCTTTCTTGTCCTCCGTCCCTCCCTAATTCTCCCCGTTACTCTCCCCGTTTTCCCATAGATGGCCTCTGTTTGGCCGTCTCCAAAGCAAACACATGTAACCAGCCAGTGCTTCACTATTCTAACGATGAGAGCATCAAGTTATCACCTCTCAGTGATCACCCTGCTCCAGCGTTCCTGTTCTCTCCCTCCAATAGACACTCCCTCTTGATACCCTTTCTCTGTGAGACAAACTGTACTCATCTGTGCATCAATTCATCTCTGCATCCGACCATTAAAACTGTGCGTCTCATGGTTTTTCTCCTCAGAGTTTACCACGCTGGGAGACAGACAGCAAGATCAGCTGTGAGCAGCGTCTGCTAAAGGGAGAGGGACCCAAGACAACCTGGACCCGAGAGATCACCAGTGACGGCAGGCTGATCCTGGTAAAATACAGTTCAGATTTAAACCGACACAGGTCATGCTTTACTGTAGATTAGGGTCTACAAAATATACTGTAATGATGCTGTACATGCTGGGTGTCAAACCTGATTCTACTTATCAAGACAAGAGCTATTAATCAGCTTCTTTTTGGAAGTGGATATAGAGGAAATAAATCTAGTTTCCGTGGAGCCTCTTATTCGTCTTTGTTGCCATGGAGATAGCTTAATTATCATCACATGACCAAAACGAGGATCACATTATAATAAATAACAACTTTTATCAACTAAGCGATCTGCACCGGAAGGAAACCTTGAGTTAAGATTTATTTGGGAAACTAAAAATATTATTTCCTTTCTAGCTGTGGGAGCAGTGTTGACTATGATAATTACCTAAACTGAGATGTTTAGGAGAGACGTAGATTTGTTTATAACATACAGCAGTTAGTTTGATGGGACACAAAACCCGATGGACTAAATGGACTAAATTTACAAACAGCATCCCAAGTGGCTTAATGAATGCATCCTGCAGATATAAACTTATTTTAAACAGTTTGCTAGTTGGTGAGGACATAACTCTAATCATACTCTGCATCTCATATTCCATGAGCACCTGGTAGCTTAAAATATTTGCATGCAAAATTATTATCAGATGCACATGCATCTTATACTGGCTCTTTTCTGCTGGTAACCACTACTAAGAGATGCATCTGTGTCACATTTGTAAAACTAAATAACACTGTAATTTGAAGGCTAATGAATGGCTAATCTAATTATTCTCACAGCAGAGGATGAAAGAGCCCCTAGAGTCAAAGCGAGAGCGAAAGCAGCATCTGATTAAAAATCAAGCAGCACAGGGCAAAAGTAAATATAACTTTAGTACATTTTAAAGCTAAGGCTGATGAACAGCCTTCCTTGCTGCCTTTTGTTCTGCGGCTGATAGACACAGACACGCCGTGTTCTGTTAATTATAACACGTCTATCCAGACACGTTTAGAGGGAGACTCCGCCCAGCATGCAGTACAGGTTCATTAAAACAAACTTTCTAATATACTTCAAATATTTGACGCAGGTGTACCGGTAAACCAGTTTAGCTGGAGGCAACACACAGACACAGACACCCTCCAGTCCCTGGAGTAAACCGTTTTACACTGAGCAAATAGAACAAACATTTCTAGGTTTACATTTATGACTTCAGAGAAGTTTTTATGTCCTGAAACCAACAGTACAAGTGTGATCTTTGCTGAGCAGACCGTTTATTTCTTCTCTTTTCAGCGTTTGTTCAGAACAGTTTGGCACAGTGAGATGAGGTTCATCTGTTACCATGGAACAATATTGACCTATAAACCACTATGCCAGTGTTGTTGCTCTTGCATTAAACACCCTGCTGTCCTCTCCTTCCTTTTCAGACCTTCACAGCGGATGATGTGATTTGCACCAGAATCTACGAAAGACGATGAAAAACAGCTCGCTTCTTGTCCCTCCAGCCCTTCTCCCCCTGCATCACCACTTGCATCTGTGCCCCACTTTGTCATTGCTGGGTGATAGCAGTCTATAGTTTTATTCCATTATCCACATTAGCTTCACTATGTAATAAGTGTCGCAGCTGAATCTAGCATGTCACATACAGTATGTACACTATAGTCTTAGCTCCCGTGTTACTCATCCGTCGCTCCAGCCCCCACCAAGTGTGTCCGACTGGAGCTTGACCCGCTAAGTGATAGCTCATGTATTTGGCATTGTTTGTATGTTTGTGAGTTGAGTGTTTCCACGGTAGCAGACGAGATGTGAGACTATATTTTTAGACGTGTGAACCAGTCTATGAACTCTTCCAGTTTCGGGTCAGTTTTGATGTGTCCCTCTGTGCTCTCCGTATCTATAGCCCTGTCCCACACCCTTTTCTAACCTGTGGCTACATTTTATATTTACTACTACACTAGAGTCAGTTTTTAAATTGTGTTTCTTTTATATGAAATGTGATTACAGGAAACAGTGCTTTCTATGAGAAAAACAATAAACCACAACATCAGCTTGACATCGACTCCATCGGATCATTGTGTCATTGTGTTATTAGGAGCACAAAAGCATTTAGCAGCGCACATGTTTTATGGTTTGTGAGTGTAGCTGCAGAATGCGTGCACGTTGGATGGCTCCATCTTATTTTAGGCTTTCTGTCAGCTGTCTGCAACTAGAATAACTCGTCTGTCCCCTCCCTTTCAGTGTCTCCTGCTCCCTTCTCAGTTTTTCTGCCTTCCCATCCCTCCCTCCTTTCGCTTTCTGTCAGTCATCTCTGCGCCACATGCCCTCGTTATTCCTCTCTCACTATGATTCAAAACACCCATTTATTGTGGATCTGCCCATCTAGCAGTTGGCACAGAAGCTGGTTCGTTTTGTGACGCACACACAGAGCCAGCTTCAGGAATGCAAGTATAACACACTCTCTTATTTCCACTTTCAAAGCCAAACGGTTAAACGTGGTTCATATTTTTTACGGTACTTAAAGGCTGCTTGACTTAGTGGGTCATCTTTTTGCAAGAGTAAGATGAGAAGATTGATACCACCCTCAAATCTGTGTGGTAGCTTTGAAGCTTAGCCTATAATAAAGTCTGAAAACAGCTGACACAGCCCAAGAGTAACAAATTGGCCTCCAGTATCAGCAATTTCCCTGACATCTTATTCATTCACTAATTAACAGGTTAGAGCTGGTTTATTTGTTTAATCCATAAAAAAAAGTGTAAAGAATTACCAGTCACTGTTTTAAGAAGGGTGATAGGTTGGACTATTTCCTCGTCTGGACAAATATTTTGCTGTAGTCCTGTTCCAGACCAAGAAACAATTAAATGCATTATCTCCAAAGATAATAGTGATTTGTAGGTTTATATTTTTTCCATATATATATATTATATATATTTGGATATATATAAATATATAATATTCCAAAAATAAGACAAATGAAATTCGCATTTTGCTCAATTTGCACCTCTGAGTCAAATCACACCATAGTTGGAACTATGCCGGAACGTTCACCTTGCGCAAAAATGTAACCACACATGACGGGAACGCAGACCAGCAACAACTCTGCGTGATGCAAAAACATTTCACAGGCTGTCTCTCAGCGGAAGGACAGGGACAGAAAACGTAACCCGTGTCTGCTTCAGTCGGTTCAATGGTGGCGCACGGCATCTCCTACGACATGTTCTATCTTTATTGCTTGCAGCTAAAGTAACATTTATAAGAGCCAACTCCAACATTAGCTCAGTTCCAGAAAGCATAGCTTGAAGTGCAGAAAGAAACTCAACACTGACAAAGACATTGCTGACTAGTTTTAGCGATGCAATTACACAGCTGTGATAAAAACCCCCAAACTGATGGAGAGATTAAATAGGGACCCCCTACCTACTATATGTGTTCTATATTAAACCCAGCCTACTGCTATTTATAAATGCACATTATTATTATCATTTTCCATTCCATTATTACGCTAGTCAAATAATACACAGGTACAAATATTCATTTTTCTTTTTCCCAAATATGTGCAAGAGGTGGCTGTGCAACTACCAGAAACACAACATACCTGACATAACATAGCTACATTATTTAAACATAGCTAGAGAATTGACAGTTCCAGATGTTCTTTGAACATAGCTACATGTAGTAGGGACAGCGTCATTTTGGTCTCGGTAGTTGGCTGATGGGAGTGAGCTGCACTGTTAGCTTCTGTTAATATTTCTTCTGGGGACTGATGAAATATTAGCAGACCAATTGTGGGGAACCTGACAGGAACAGCGTGTAATATGCGGCCCCATGCTGTTGAGACAGCTCCTGTGTCGCTGACTGAAAGATAAAACATATTCCACCTCCATTTATCCCTTTACTGAAATATATCAGAAATGCTGAATTTGCTGCCTTTGTCCAAAGCCAGGCTAGCCGTTTCCTCTTCTGATTATGCTAAGCTAAGTGTCCACTGGAACTACAGAGGACAGTCCAGACACAAGACTTGTATTGATCATCCTCATCTTGGCAGGGGGGGCTAAAAGGCATCTCCTCTAAAATATCACCCTATTCCATTAAACATTTCTAGATTTATTTATGGGCATTAATGGACCATCAGTTGTTATGGTGACCGTATATGTAGGACAAACAGAGGTCCGCGTCTGACCTTTCTGGGTCAAACCACTTGACCAGTCATCAGATGATCTGAGTGCAAGTCAGTGGGCGTGTCTCCAGTGGCAGGAAATGCTGGTAAAATTACAGGGTGCAGCCAATTGACAACAGATGTGTTGAACAACGAGCGGGCTATTAAGGTACCTGGAGATGGGAAAGGGGCCGGAGAAAAAGACGAATGACACAGAGTGAGCACACACACGTCCATACAATTACACAACAAGTAAAAACTAGATATGGACGGATTCCTCGGAGAGAAACTTTGCGATGACAAAACCTTTTTTTTAAAGAAGTACCTCTTATTTTTTCCCCTCTTCTTACCCTGCAGCTGTGTATAGTTACAGTGCGACCCCAATAAAGTCCCCTTCTCTGCCTTCTGCCCTAATAAAAGGGGGCAAATAACTACCCCTCCCTCTCTGTTTATTACCCCTTGGGGCAGTAAAAGGCAGCTGTCTGGCCCCCTTCAAACCGCACAGCTTGCACTGGACCCCTGTAAAAAACACACACACACACACACACACACACACACACACACACACACACACAAGCCAAACTGAAAACACACATTCTGGGAACTGTTCACACATACCATCAAACACTCACACTGTACATGCAGATCATAAAACACTCGTGTGTGTGTGTGTGTGTGTGTGTTCGTCCAAAAGGCAAATCGACAAACTGCCTGACGCACTGTGAAAACGTCCCCGAGACGTAACACCATAAGGAGGTCTGAAAAAACAGCAACAAACTGAGCGCACTGATGCTGCAGACATCCTGAGTGCAGGCTGTTGACTCTGCAGAAAACGTACCAAGGAACAGAAACTAACGACACATGGGTCCCATCCACTCCCCTTTAAGGCAGGAAAACAGAAACAGGCATAAAGCAGAAAAAAGGTAAAGCACCATGCATATCAAACAGACCGAGAAACACCTGCATGATGAATATTAGGTGGAAATTTGACACCATCAGCAGGTATCCATGGACAGCCAGTAGAGAGCTGGATGGAAGGCAAACACCGTGGCTATTGACCTATGTGCGAAAGCAGATTAGTTCAGTTGCCCCGGGGCCACAGCTGACTGGTGCAGTTTGATCGATGAGTTACGTGCAGGGAGGAGTGGAGAGTGCTTACCTCTCCACATACTTGAGTGTGTGTCACAAAGACAAGACAGGTGACTTTTGATTTGTGGCCTAGGCAGTAATTGACAAAAAGGGTCAAGTGTATTTTGGGTCGGATAGCAAAGAAGAAGGGGGCCTCATCAAAAAATTCCCTGCGGGTGACGGAGCTTTGAGAGCATTTTTTTTTTTTGCTCATAGTCATAGAAAGAGAACACACATGACAGCGCGACGACAGGTGTGTGTCATTAAACACCTTCACATACTGTACTGCCTCTGCTCAGGATATTGATTTACGCCGACACACACCTGCAAGCCTGCACGCACTGATATCTAAGAGTCACAGAGAAAAAATGCACCAATCTCCTGTGGCAAACGCAATTAGACCACCCAGGAACCTCTGAGGCCTCTTGTAAAACACTGGTCAAGAATAGTGCACATGACGGCATGCCACACACACACACACACACACACACACACACACACACACACACACACACACACACACACACACACACACACACACACACACACACACACACACACACACACACACACCACGCTGATCTTTACAGTTTACAGGAGAAAGTGGGGAAAAGGAGTCACCGAAACCACGTTGGCTGTGACGCCATGAAAAACCACAATTTCATAAACACCAGCATATTAAAAATTAGGTCTCAAATTTGGCTGCAAACAATCTTAAATTTTCCACCAGATTCAGAAAGTTACAAATTCACGGGAAACACATGAGATGGCGTGGAAGGCATGCAGCAAAGGTCATGGGAAGAAGCCTGGAAATCAAGAGTATAAGCCTGGCACCTGGGCCCAGTGACACACACACACACACACACACACACACACACACACTCAAACCAACAACCTTCACAGTCTGCCCACTTCAACATCTGAGCAGAGAATCGTTCCACTGGGGAAAATAAAATCAAAGAGGAGTGCAACTGAGAGACGCGGAGGCATTGAGTCAGAAACTAAAAGAGGAGCGAGGTAAGGCCGAATGCCTCTTTTTTTCTAATATAAAAGATGATTGACTCACTTATACACAGAGGGGTCAAAAGTTTTGTTGATGTGTTTTGCTCAGACATCCAGGGATCAACCATCAGCTCAGAGGGGGAATCTCCCAACTAAGATCACTGGTCTGGCATGGGCCTCCTCTCTCTTCCCCTCCAATGAAAGACAATGGTCTTACAGTATTCTGGAGGAATATCTCTACAAAGACTTCATTCAGTCTTCGTAGAGATAAAGAATGTAACAACAAATCTGGTTACATACTCTTAATGTTGACCTCTGGCCAGAACATGAACCACTGTGTCTGAAGAAAAAAAAGGAGAGGAACAACGCGTGGGTGAAATTTATAAGAGCAGTGACATTATTATGATAGTCACCGAAAACTCACTGGGCACGCTCTTTGCTTTGGGATTCATGTTTCTACCAGTACTGGAGTGGGCTGCACAGGATCAGAAGAAATAAAGCAGCTCAGAGGCATGATGCTCGCTCCACCGTGCTCTACAGTTACAAAGACATCTTGATGTTAGTATGCAGGGTCCTTCATGGGGCATCTCTTTAATTCACATTTTCCCAACATTGCTGAAACTTGCCGTGAACAGTGATCTTTTGTTCTGGAGAGCAGCAGCATCATGCTTACTCATTTATTTCTGTATGGCAGACTCATGAATGGAGGTTACCAAGTTCAAATGATTCATTTAAGTCTTTAACTGTAACTCTGGGCTTCTTCTTTTATTTCCCACTAAGGTTTTGGCGTCACCTCAACCAGGCACCAGCTTCAATTAACCTCAGAACTAAAAACCCCCCTTAGTGTGGACTGATCAGACTCCTAATTCTTTGAGGCTCCGTACCCTTTGTAAAACAAGTGGCAAGTGTTCTGAGATTTTTTTTTTCCTTTGCATGGCATGATTTATATCAGCAGATGCGTATTGTGAATAATGTGTTTTCTGTAAGTCAGCTCAGCTCTCACACTTCAATCTGCAGTTTTACTGTCTCCTGACTCCACTTATCTTTTACTGATAAAATTAGCTCAGGGATTCTTGACTATTTCTTTCAGCCTAAATTCAATTTTTAAAATTTAAATAGTACAGTAACTTGTCCGCCATTGAACATATTTGCGACTTTACCTGATGTTTTAAGATATATTTACAAGTTAAATTTCAAAGGGGCCGCCCTCTTTCCCTCAACACCGGTTGTTCTGGAAATAAATGTAGGTTGACAGTTGTCTCCACTTAGTTTAGTCAAACTATCATGTACACGACCTGAGGGTTGTTTTACATAAAGAGAGAGTGAGAGGGGAGGAGACGTATGAGGAGGCATCCAGGAGGATCATCAGGCGTTACAGGGCAGCCGGTCAGCCGTCAGATCTCTGTGACTCATTGGTTGGTTTTAGGATCAGCTCACTATAAGGCCAAACACACACACACACACACACACACAAATGCATAAAACAACATACACACAAAGGTAGACACACATGCCCATGCTAATTTTGCCCATAACCTCTAACTAACCTGCAGAGGTCTAAAAAGTCAAAGAGAAGCTCTAAAGAGTAGGGAGATTAAGAAATCTTCAAAAATAACAGGTGCGGTTTGAACAGTGGCACCTCCAGAGCTTAAAAGGCTTAGTGGCTGGATACTTCATCCATGAGATTCAGCTTATCGCTTTCTTTTTCTCGTCCTCCCTCACTCGCTCCACCACATTTCTCCAGACAACAGCTAGGTAGAGCCCAGCGTGCCATAGCTGGACATCTGTGTAATGCCGTGGTGTCGTTTGATGGGCTGCAGACTGGTAGGCACTTTGGGAAAGAGGAGCGGAGGAAACACACCTTATGAAAACCGAACGGCTGCTGCACAGTCACGCAAACACACGCAAAACATGTGGTTGCATGGAGAAAAGAAAAAAAAAACAAAAAAAAACAAAGCTCACTCCCAAAGTTGGATTTGTGTGTGGGAGTTTTCCCAAGAAGTTGCAGTGACTTATATCGTTCCTGGGAGGAGACTGTGCAACTGACAGAGTATCATCATGGAACAACACTGCAGAAAAACGCTGGCAAAGTTCCTGCCAAACAACAGTGACGTTTCAGAGTACTGACAGAAAGGAAAACAGGCTTGTCTACTAACACTCCACTGTCACTACCGTCTATCGTATCCACAAATCACAGCTACAGTACCGCGCAGATAAAATGTAACACGCAGGTGATACAGTCTCCTTCTGCCCTTCTATTACTGTACTGTATCTGTGTGTGTGTGTGTGTGTGTGTGTGTGTGTGTGTGTGTGTGTGTGTGTGTGTGTGTGTGTGTGTGTGTGTGTGTGTGTGTGCGTGTGTGTTAACTGCCATCTATCCACATCTGCACAGCCAGGCTCTATGTCTGACATGGATATACTGACCATCCAACAGGCAGAATATCCCACGGACATGCCAAACTAATGTGGTACGTCCAGCAGACGCTCACATTTTTGTCCTTGTCCTGATGTGAGAGTAAAAAGAAAAGGGAGCGCAGACAAAATGAGGAGCAGTCATCCAACATCCAGTCCCTGCTGGTGTTTTTTTTATAAAGCTTGCATGCTCTTTGACCAGAAAACACATGACTGCATTTTAATAGAACGCACACAATCAGGAATAATAAACAAGCATGCACGAGAGACACATCACTGAAAAACAATCTAATATATTAAAACAACACTTATATGGCTAATCAATATCAAATCCTTTGGCGTTAAGAGGGAAATTCATGCTGTTCACGGTTGTTCAGTGTTTACTCTAATGTGCAGGTAAGCCTTCTATAAGCCATAAAAGTCTCATGTTGTGTATTGATTTAAATTGTGTTGTTACAGCAGCGTGACTCTACAAAGCTTGATTTTATGTCTGACGTTAATGGGCTGCTGCATAGCTCCCACTGGTGTGAAACGGCCTGTGTGTGCGCCTGTGTGTTGGCTCTCGCGCTGTTCCCACCTCAGTGAAGGAATCTGTGGTTGTGTACAGTGAGGTTTGGTTGCGTGTGAGCTAGTGCGTCTGATTTTATAAGCGGCTGCAAGTCGGCACAAAATTGCCGCCAGTCGAGTTAAACCAGCCAAAAATTCTGCATCATACTGCTAAATTAGCCATTGTTATGCTTCTGGCTGGATCCCCTGTGGCTGCAGTGTAAAAGGACATGAGAACTGGAGCGAGGAGGAGGAAGAGGCAATAATGCCAAGGACACTGATGGAGACCAATGTCAATTACGCAGTAACCATAAGGAAAGCGAGGCTGAGATCATTTTTCCAATAATCATCGTCTTTTCTCCCACTGGACTCATAAATCAAAGCGTATGAAGTGCAAATGTATTGGCCAGTTATGAGTTTACTCTCCAAACCCACTGCACTCTCTGTCCCACTGCTGGCAGACATCCATCACCACATGACAAGTCTTCGCTGGGAAAGCTGATTTGCCAGATAGAAATGAAGATATTTAGCAACATTTACACGAATGTCAAAGAAGGAATTGAGCACAGTATGGAGGACATCAGCCGAGCAGCATGATTTATTGTACAGACAAACACAAGACACACTGACCTGAGAAGTTATTTGCAATTATCGATAAAAGGAAACCAAACTATTTTGAGTTACTGTCAGGCTGAGCAGGCCACACCACGGGGGCTCAGACAAGCATAAATTGAGACACAGCGACACCAAGTGGTGAAACGTGAAAATTGTTTCAACCTTGCATCACTAATGCAGTTCTGAATGACTACACTTTTATTATTATTATTATTATTATTAATAATAATGATAAAAATAATAATAATATGTTACCTACAATGTCATATCTGATGGACACATAGACACATCAATAATTAAAGTAAGTAACTGTTAAATTTTTAAATTGACAGAAGAAAGGCGAGGGAAAACACTAGTTCAGATTACAATAAATATTGCTGTTTAATCAGTAACAATAAGCTTTTCCAAAGTTATTGCTATAGTTTTATAGTGTACTTGCACATACACAGTATTATATTTAAGAATGTTTTGGCGTAAATCTACAACATAACCTTTTTTCCTTTCCCAGCTGTCATTAGACGAAAAGCAGGGTACACCCTGGACAGGTCTCCAGTCTATCACAGGCCTAACACATAGACACAGACGACTATTTACACCCACAGTCAATTTAAAAATCACCAATTACCCTAACAGCGTGTGTTTTAGACTGTGTAGGCTGGAGCACCCAAAGGAAACACAGGGAGAACATGCAAGCTCTGCACAAAAAGGTCCCAGTTGGCTGGTGGGTTTCCAGAACCTGAAAAGCTCTGGAGTTTGCTAATCTACATGTCCTGGGACTTTCTACTGTTGAAGTTTATAAACACACTTAATTTGCTCTTGTGGGGTCTATTCTTTATGGTATGCTGATATGAAATACCTACCTCCTGGAGAGAGTTCCTCACTTCTGGATGTTGTGAAGGAGGGGTTCTGCTTCTTCACTATGGTCTCATGGCCACTAGAGGGAGAAGTTCTGGCCACTCCCAGTGCTCCTCTAAAAAAAACAAAAAAACAAACAAAAAACTAAGAAAGATGGCCTGTTTCACATCATTACACATCAAAAATAATTTGCATATAATATAGATGAAACAGTTAAACATATTTTACCTTTACGTTTCTCCTTTAGGTTCTGCTTCATTCACAGAGTTGTTAACAGTCAGGGCTGAGAGGTGCATAGCTTGACATAACTATGAATATAGCCCACAACAATTCAATAAAGTAATGATTAATCAAGTCATCAATGACATACTTGATGCAGTGGCATAGTTTGAGAACTGGCAGGGAACATGGAAACAAGGCAAAGAAACATGGCAGCAGGTGCTCTGGACTGATGAACATTTGCAATATCTGGCTGTAGCAGAAGGCAGTTTGTTCACCGAAGGGCTGGAGAGAGCTACAATAATGAGTGTCTGCAGGCAACAGTGAAGCATGGTGGAGGCTCCATGCGAGCTTAGGGCTGCATCCTGCAAATGGAATCAGGATTAATGGTGTCATCAATGCTGAGGAATACAGGCAGACACTTATCCATCATGCAGCAGGACAAAGAGCTCAAACATACAGCCAAGGTCATTAAGAACTATCTTCAGCATAAAGAAGAACAAGAAGTGGTGGCATTGCCACCACAGAGCCCTGATCTCAACATCATGGAGTGTGTCTGGGATTACATGAAGAGACAGAAGGATTTGAGGAAGCCTACATCCACAGAAGATCTGTGTTTTGTTGTCCAAGATGTTTGGAACAACCTACCAACTGAGGTTGGAAGCAAAGGGTGGTTATATCAAATATTAATTTGATTTGAATTTATTTTCAGTTCGTTCACTACATTTTGTTAGTTGATAAAATAAATAAATAAACTATTAACTAAGTAGTTGACTTCACAGTACATTACATTATATTCAACTCAAAAGCTTTAACGTGTTATAGACTGCCAAGATCACGTCCTTTGTTAATCTACCGCCATGTTATAACACGACTTTCACTGACCATCTACTTACAGGTGCTGTTTGCTCGCGGGTTTTTCCTTTCGAACAGTCTCTGTCCAATCAGCTGCTAAATAAGAGCGTGGCTAGGCGCGTTTGGATGACGTAATGGTCATGTGCTAATAGTTCCAAAAAAAAATTTTATTTTTTTTTTTCAGGAAAAAGACTTTTTTCACATCACTTGAGACTGACTGATCCGAAATGAGTAAAGATAAAAACATTTTTTTATTATTATTATTTTATTTAATTGGTGAAGTGGGTGAGCGCTTTATAGATGAAAAAACATTTGTTTTCAATATGACCTAATTAATTTATAGGTTAGACTTAAATGGTTTTACTAGAATGACACTCGCTGTGCTGCCTAATGAGTGACCCTACATAACCCACTCCCACACGACTTCTTCCAGGTTGCAAATCATATCCACATGTCTTGAGTATGAACACTGTTCACACACAAGGGACTCTTTGACAGGCTTTGGGGAAATTTCATTTTTGACACTAACATCCCAGAGTTGAAATGAATGCCCTCACGCTAGTCAGTGTAAGGATGAAATGTTGTGTTATTGTGTGAACCTTTCCTCTCTGATTTCTGATATAGGAGGCAGATTAGGAATCTACTGTATATTAATAAGACCTAAAAATCATGTCCTGTACGGGGACTGTAACAAAAAGTGCAAAACGTCACTGATGACCAACTTAGACTTGGGGACAACAGCTGATACACAGCAGTTTTAACAACTGCCACAACTAACAAGATGACGCTGGATCATTGTAATACACTGAATGCATCTCCTGTAATAACAACAAGTTTTTATTTTCATCCCTTCTAAGAAGAGTTATCCTGGATTCGGCATGAAGCAAGGTGTAACAGAGATGTGTAGAATTGTTTCACTCTGAGGAGTGGTCAGGAGAGTTTCACTGAGTTATGCAGACAGAAAGGTTTGTGCATTCCCAAACAAAATTCCCAAAGCATTTATACAATGGATAATGAGTAATGCCTTTTAATGTTAGGTTAATCTCATTAGGGACAGATGCTCAAATATTACACATAGACAACAGAAGAGACTGTTCTGAGCAGCCTGGGAGCCTCAATTCACAATGAAGTTGGGAAGTTTGCGAAATGGATGACTGACATTTTGGCCTGTGCAATTAATGACAAGTTAAAATGACAAAATAAACCAATGGAACACTACTGCTGCTACCACTTAAATGGTACTGGAACAACAGACTGCACATAATGGATGTGTTGAATATTTTTATTCTATATTATTTTCATGCAAACAACAGCACAAAATCATTCATCAACATCTAATGCTTACCTCAGAGAACAGATGAACAACCACAAGATATCCACAAAAAAAAGGATATTTTATGTGATCCAGGCATAGAATATGAACCGATATTTATTTTCATGTTTATTACATAGTTTATATGTGATGTCTGTTTTGATCAGTAAATTATCAAATGCCTTAGTATTATTTCTACATGTCAAAATGTTAAGATCAGTGGTAAAGTTTTGCTAATGCACAATTTATTTATTTATTTTTGCACTTTCTTTTCCTTCATTTAAAATTCTTTTTTTTATATACCATTTGCATGTGTGGGCAGCAATATTAGGCAAAAAAACATTAGTGCTTCTTGTTATACATTCTCCAATATAGTTCCTCATTTAGTGTGTGGATAAAGGAGTTGACCTAAAATGTCCAAGTTGTTTGCAGCTGACTCGAAGTTAAGCACATTTTTTTTTTTACTCATGAAACTACTCAGGACTCCCCGAGCCCTGTAGATGGCACCATTGTCATCTTGTATAGACTTAGACTTCATTCATCCACAAGGGAAAATGCTTGGTCACAGTAGTTCAGTTGCCACCTCAGTATGAGACGCCCATCAGGATGAAAATGTTTCATCAAATCATTGTATTTATTGCAATAATTGTCCATTTCTTTATGTAAAGGGGGCTTAGAGCTACAATTATCTCACTGGGCTGACTTTAAATGTGTTAACTTGATGTTTGCCCTGTGAGCATCAAAAAGTCTTTCTTTTCTTCTCTGTCATATCTCTCGTACTTCCAAATGAACTAAGGACACCATACGTACATATATGTCCTTCTCAGATCAATATGTCCTTTTTGTACATTTTGGCATGTTTTAATGAGAAGACACGGGTAGAAACCAATAAGATTTATGATGACATGTGCTGCCCTTACACTGTGTTACAGCAGTGTTTGCCCAGCCAGTGGACACCCACAGTGATAAAGACACTAAAGTTGTCTAGCATTCATAACTTTACAATTCACCTTTCCGTGTTGGCTCATATTTTACAAAGTAGCAGCTCTAAGTAAAAGCATATTTTTGGGTTGTCTGGGGCAAATCCTCCAGCATGGTACTTGAGTTTTTGAGCTGTTAGACCAAATACACGGTACTGAAACATCTAAACTCTGGTAAAAATCTATACAGGCCTATCATCTTTACAACTGCATGGACTTAAATTTCATTCATAGCATGATGCCCTTTGTTAATTGTGCCAAAATGACACCATTAATCTTCGTAAGTCCCTTTCCACAAAAATGGTCATCAAGGACATACCTAAAAGAAAGAAATAAGTCAGAAGTAAACAAACTGAAGGATTTTGAGAGAGAAACTACAGAAGCGTGCTTGAAAAGGAGAGGGAGAGAGAGGGAGATGTGGGTTTGAGGTTTCTCAATGTGAACCAGTTGCTCAGAGTCTGGTGGATGTAGGAGGACGCACGGAGGGAGGGGAGCGGTGAGGATAAATGCACTCTTTCATTTCAAAGTGAGAGAAATTCGTTGCTGCAGGCACATATACACAGCGACAGGAGCGCACGGGAAACGACGGTTTTGTTGTTAATTTGAGAAAGTAAGCGGGGACCACCATGGATGCGACCATATCAGAGAGACAGAGCACAATAACTCACCAAAAAATGTAAGGACTGATGAGCGCAGTCACAGGAGAGTTTGAACTTCAAAGACGCGCTCCGGAGTCCGGAGGGACAAATCTCGCCGCTGAATGACTGTTTGAGAAGGTGTTACACATTTGTAATGGTTTAATGACTGTGAACTGCGGCCTCTTGTTGGATGGGACAGGTGCAGATATTTTCACGGCTAAGGCATGGGTCATTGAGGTGGCAGTGAAGCAGTTTTTCCTGACCATAAAAAGACATTTTCGTGCACTTTAGAATAAGACTTAAGATGCACAGATCGTTCTCTTGTTGAATTGGTTTATTTATTTTTTATTTTTTGTATATATAAATACTTGAGACGACTTTTGTAAAGGAACCAGCCCTGAAATGAGCCCCACACACGAACAGGCGATATGCCAGTGCTGCACCGTTTGACCGGATTTTACGCATCTCTTGGGAAAAGGGAGAGCTGAAAAACGCACGCGTGTTTACGTGGGTGCAATGTGGACATCGACGCACTGCATTTTCACCAGCTCAGAACAAATCAATTTGTGAACAAACAAGGAGAAAAGTTAAAAAAGGAAAAGAAAAGGAAAGAAAAAACAAAGAGACTGTTTTTAGTAGACTTCATAAATGGAGCTTCGTAAATACCTGCTGTGCCTGGAGTTTATCCTCCTCCTAAAAGGTAAGAGCTCATCTTCAGCTGTATTTGTCAGTGTTATATGTTTGTTTTTGTGCCATTTCCTAACAGCAACTACAATTTTGTTTCTGCGCTGTTGTAATGAACATGAAACTGCTGAATTGTAATTGCAGTGTGTAACTTATTCTAAAGTCTAAATTGTGAAGCCTAAACAATTATCCACACTGGTGCATCTTCACTACTGCGTACCTCTGCTTTCCCCCTCATCACTGTCTCTCTGGTGGATACGGCCATTAACCTCCTCAACCTTTGTACTTGAACAGACAACAGGCGGAAATAATGGTGTCACGCGTGCCTCCATAGATCCCATAGAACTTTACCCTGTGACAGTTAACCACTGACCATGAAACCATTTCTCAGTTGACTCTATGAGGAAATGGGAAGCAGGCGTATCATAACCCCTGGCTACACTCCATTTGCCAAACAAATCAGTGGTATAGGAATTTGTGCATGAGTCCAAGAAATGGATGGTTCACAGTTCAAAGGATCCTTCAGTAAATCTATCAGCTATGTAAGGACAGAGGACGTATTTTATTTTCGTTGGAGGCCTTCGGCTACGGGAGGATGTTCGGAGCCATCGCAGATATTTGCATGATCCTCTGCCAAAAGGTTACTGGTTCATCTCCTCTTACAGCTGACACCCTCTGACCCTGGCAGCTGTGTAACAGGACCCCACCAGTCATATCAGTCATTTACATCTCTTTGACTGGATGTCTTAAGTTCCCCCTAATGAGGTGCCTGTGCCAAGTGTGTTTTCTCCTTCGAGCATGTACATCAGTTCAACTCCGATAGTCACATTCGTTGTGGCGGGCCAGTCTCGCACACCTCATTGAGCCATTCCCGCTACCCAGGCAAAAAGTGAAGAAAAAGACCATTGTTGTCTACCATAGGTGTGTGTTTGTGGTCCTGATAAGCAGTGGGGTTAACTCTTGTATTGTGCCATGCAGCCATGAAGCACATTTTAAATCAATAGATCGTGTTGGGCATGATAGTTTAATGTTCTACCGACCTTCTGAAGTTAATCTATGGACTGAAATGTTTACAGCAAATTGTCGAGTCATTATCCATGCTGCCCATTTTAATGCTGGTTCAAAAACCAAGGAATGCACGAGGAATGCGTGGGCCTACATGTATACACTCACAGGCACATATGCCTGTTTGGAAATACCACATGTTATCAGTGGTTCGGTTTTACACTCTACACTCCATTAACCGGTTAATTCAAGCATGAACAGGGTAATGTTTTTTTTTTTTACTTTTTATTTTATGTGTAATTATCTCTTTAAAATGTGGACGGTAGCTTATGTGATTTTAGGGTTCGTGCCTGCGTGTGTTTGTTTGCTGGCTTGAGCTTGAGTGTCGTATAGGAGCATGTAGGTGTAGGTGAGTGAGTATGTGTGTAACGTTAATGGCTTTAGCAGAGCTCCCCTGATGCGGCCAGCAGGCATCCCATGTCTGTTACACTCTGTTATGCTTTACTGAGATGTCAAACACAGGTGTGCGCGCGTGTATGCATTCAACTCTGCTTCACTGGTCATTCATAAATTCTTGCTCTTATTCTCTCAGCCATTTTCTCATGTTTTTTTTTTTACTTTCCCACATTTTGCTGAATTTCATTCCTACTCCCACTCTCCTTCCACTCCCCAGTCCCCACGAGAGGGTGACAGAGATGAGAACAGAACACGATCGAGATAATGGAGACACAATCTGTGAAAGAGGGTGAGAAGAGGTGAAAGAGGGGGAACAATAGGGGGACATTATGAGCCAGTTAAACATAGATGAGAAAAACAGAGAGTCCAGAAGACATCTCTACTGCAGGACATGTCACAGGCTGTGCAATAAGTCAAGAAAGTAAAGACGGAGGCCAGGACTCATTCACATATGTCCAGTTAAAACAACATGCACCACTATCGGTGCACACTGCTATAAGTGTCGGCATGTGTCTATAGTATCCAAAACACAGAGCGAAGTTGAGTTCCTTCTCCTCAATGTGTGCACAGACATATATACACAGACTGCACAGTCACAACCACTCACATCAAGCAGCAGTAGCGCCAAGAACCGAGAGTGCGGTAGAGAGAATCTGGACTTAGTTTGGCTTGATAAATGTTTGCCGCCAGTTGTCATGGCGATGGGTGGTCAGACAGCCTGTGGTACAGTGTCATATATAAACCCCAATGAAAATAGAACCAGGGAAGGGAGGACAGGACAGGGGAAACAAGGAACGATGGTATAGATTTGTGGAAGCCGGAGGGGTTCAGAGGGGAAATGGGGGCCTCGTGGTAGAATTACAGTGTGCGTTATAGCAGAGGGGGCCAAAATAAAAGGGGCAATTTATGGTTTATGAGAGAATGAGTGAAACGGAGGATGAAGGAGAACATCAGTAGCACGGGTTGTTATCGGAGGCCGTGGTTTGTTGTGGAAAGAAATTTGGGAATGGAGTGTGGGTGACGTTGCCACAAGAAACGATAGAAACGTTTTACTGCAGTGTGTAATAGAGAGTAGCTAATTACACAAAGGCTGGGAAAATATATTTATATTCTATCTAGCAATGGACGATTTTGTGTTACGGAATTTATATACTCAAGCCTAGGAATATTTCCACTGGCAAATTGTGTCATTAAACTGTGCAGAATCCCATCGTTGTCACTGGAAGCTCACACAGCCATGCTAGCAAGTCTGTCCCTAAGCTAACACACATGGAAGGACAATACTAAGTTAGTTTAGCTTGCTAGCATGAAGAAGATTTGCAGGTATTTAGACAAAACTTCAGACCCGATGACGTCGCCAAATGAAAAGTCAGAAGAGTTTTTACAACTTATCTCAAGTGATCCCAAGGGGAACATGAATGGGTGTACCAAATTTCATGGCTGTCTACACAATAGTTGCCCATCTAAATCAATAACGTGTAGTTTGGAAATATTGGGTATGTCTAAAGCCAGAAGGCTCCTTTCAGTGAGGAGCACTGCTTTACAAAATTTCACTGCCGTCCATATAAAAGGTGTAGGGGTATTTTACTCTGCACCAAACACACATCCTTGTAGCCATAAACAAGGGAACAAGAAAAAACTAAAATCTGTCTGAAAATGTAGTGACAAACCGGCAAAACAACATCTGCAAAGAAGAGGAAATTCAAAGAGCAGGTAGAAGACATTACAGTGTGTGAGAAAGGCAGGAGCAGAGATGGAAGAGAAACAGTGACCATATCCAATTTCCCTCTCAAAACCAAGTGGAATCCCCCTCTGATTGCTCTGGCCGAGGTAACTGTCTGTGTGTGTGTGTCAGTGTGTATTTGTGGGGAAGTATCTGTATATAAGCGCAGATGTAGCTGGTGCATAATCCCTGCAGCAGTGCTCTGGTCTCGTTCCCTGTCCCTTTTTCCCATGAAATCACTGGGTTACAGTAGGAGAGTTGGTGCAGGTGGCGTCTGATTGCACGTCGAGTCAAATTTATTCAGGACGCCCATCTTAACAAAACACATCATACACATCCTGCTTTTCAGGGCTAGAGAAAATATATATTTGTTACGCTGGTGCTAGCAGCTAAATAGAGAGTATGCAGGTTTAGTGATTCAGAAACTAGACTGGAAATGATGAGTCTTGATGCCTTTTAATTTAAATAACTGTGTAGGTAGAAAATATACAGTGGAATAGTTTGTTTGCTGTCAGCTACTGGTTACTAACACAACATTACCAAATACGTCTACTGAAAGAGGAAATCGCTGTGGCTCTATTTAGATGCCTGTATATGAACAACACTGAACCAAAGGCACTTCTTTTAATACCTTTAAGTCCAAATGGTCATTGCAATACTTGGTTCCTAGTGTTGAGAATATGCAGAGAGTAGATGCAGTACAAGTGGATCAACAGTAAAAACTTAACACATATCAGAAGCACCTGAAGAATCTAAGAAGCTATACATTTCTCTCGGGTTATGGTTAGACCAAGCACAGTCCGAAAGCCTGGATGTGTTCTTGATTTTATTGAGTACACATAGGAGGTAACTTGTGTGGAGTTGGGACATCTATCACCATACTGCATCCCCCCGTCTGTACAAGTCCAAACTACCAAGTATGCAAGTCCAGTGTTCACATACATTGTCTCCTGCATTAGTCATCAAGCTCGGTTGAGCTTTTTTTAAGTTGCTGTCAGTTGTAACTGAAGATTATAACTCCAAGTTTGATAAGTGGGTTTACCAGATCTTTGTAACCTGCTCCTCATTTCAACTTGAGGCCAGTGGCTTGCGGCTACATTAGCAGCTACTAGCATAACACATCTAAATCCAAAAGCCAGTGTCTATTATACCTGGTGAATAAAGTATGAGACATCTGACAAGGACATTAACTTATTAATGTGAACTTCTGTGTTGCTGCTAAAGAGCTATTAATCATTAATTTGTCTTAAAAGTGAGTGAACCTTAACAACTGTGCTTCCAAATTAAACATGCAGGGTTTGGTTTAAAACTAAATGTTAACAACTCAGACTAGCTGACTACCATCTTGTTACTCTCTGTCTTCTCTGTGTCTCCTTCACTTCTCATACTGTGTATGAAGGGCAGGCTTGTGTGTCATAACAGGCGGCTTACTATACTACATCGTTTTCCTAACCCACGCCCTCCCCTGCTTTGCCTCTTCCCTTCCTTCTCCTTTCCCTCTTTTTTCCCCTCAGACTGAACTCCCTTTCTCCTCAGAGGCCGCCTCTGGACACTTTGTTTATCCATCTTTTTTGCCTCCTCCAACCCGCCTACGCCCAGGGCCAAAATATGAAATAAGAAATAATAATCAGATTCTGCACTGTATATGTTACTACAGTTAGTTACACAGTACAGACTTTCACCATTTTGATCATTGATAAATATGTCCTCAAGCTTGAGGCATTCAGGGAACCATGCTGCACTTTTTATACTTAATATTACTAAGGAATGGCATGACACAGAAACTCCTGGAGGACAACAGTTGGTTGTTGTTGTTGTTTTTTATTTTAATTTGTTTTTGCATTAATTAACTAAGCATATTATTTGCAGTGTTTTAGAGCGGTCAGTATGAGAGTAAAATTGATCTTGGCCTCTAATTTGTCCAATACATTTTAAAGTTTCAAACAAACAACAGTTTGTTGACCTATAATTCATAGCTGAGAGTTGGACCCATTGTCTTTCCTCCGACTCTGGGAGTCACATGTATGGATAACTAGTCACCATCACAGTTTGTAAACCTCACAAGGCATAAATGCCTCGATAAACACAGCATTTTAGACTGAAGTTCTAATGAAGTCTATTTTCTCTCTGGGACAGGTTCTTGAACCAAAACGATTAAACTCTCTGAATAAGGCTCCATTGAGTTGACTCCATTTGACTTAATGTGACATTTTTCTCCTCTTTCATTTGGGAGTTTTAAATGCGCTGACTTCTGGTTTAGCACTCCATAAAAGATTTCATTGTTCAAGTGCGCAACATTTTTATAACATACTGTAGCACCACTGAAGATATTCACACTGGGTGAAACAGGCTGTTTTTTTATGATTATAATAGAAATAAAATTAAGCTTTGTAAGTGTGAATGATGTTTGACTGCGCACCGTGTCAAACGATATGTTGGCTTTTGGAACTTTGTCATCTGTGTAACAGTCGTCTTTTTTTTGGCCCCCAGAATTGTGTCAGTGTTTCAACATAGATGTGAAGAATCCACGCATCTTCACTGGTCCAGAGGACGCTCTGTTTGGTTTCTCTGTCCTACAGCATGATGCGGACGGGGAGAAATCGTAAGTGTGTGTTTGAGAGTATCAACACAAAAGGGACCGAATGTTACTGTGATGTTAAATGAGTGTTGCCCTGTTGAAGGATGCTGGTTGGTGCTCCCTGGGACGGGCCGCCCAACAACAGAAAAGGAGACGTGTACAAATGTGTTGTGGGCGAGGAGAAGAACTCAACCTGCATCAAAGTAAATCTAGGTAAAAGAGTTAACCGAAACATAATCAACCTAAACACAATCAGCTATAAGCTATAAGAAATTCATTCATAAACTCATCTGTTTGCCTGTTTCAGGAGAAACCGCTCTCAAGAACGTTTCTAAAAATCTGAGGAACTCTCATCTTGGAATGACCCTCACGCCAGACTCACCCGACGGCTTCCTGGTATGTCTTCCCAACACTGGGAAATAAGGCTTTTCACTTTTGCTGTGTGGGCATCGGGATGATGTGTGAGAACCTGAAGGGATGTGGTGAGACTAAGATGTGCTTGTTTGAAAGAATTTATAATGAATTAACCCCCACAGTGTGTGTTTATTTGACTTTAGATGTGGCCGTGAGTGGTTCACGGATCCCTGACTTTCCTTCCTCTTCCTTTTGGATATGCGTGTTTACAAAGTGAAACAGATTTAATTAACGCTTTCTTAGTGTCCTGTCTTCTGGTGCAGGGTTATACATGCATACATGCAAGATCTGTTAATGCATGAGCATTTGTGTATCAGTGGTGTCCGAATGAGTCTCTGAAGTCGAGTCACATTTTCAAAAGAAACATGATTAGAAAAGTTCCAGGTTCTATCAGGACTGAATGAAGATGATTACAATGTTACATGTACAACTATTCAGTTCAAAATTATGGTAGTGAAACAAAGCATGGGAGCTCCTCCACCCATTCATATTATTAGCTCACGCTTTTGCCATCAATACTTCCTGTGTTAGGAAATAGCATAAAATACCCAAGGCAAGAAATAGAACCAAAATTGATTCTATTTAAAATGGTATGAACCAAAGAAAATGACACATTCACTTTTCAGAAGAATTTATGTCTTTTGTTCATATCACCTCCTAGACTTTTGTAGGAAACTTCATGGTGAATGGCTCCTATGGCGCTTTTCTACCTCTTGGTAGTTAAAGTGCTTTACAGTCACAGCAGCACATCTTGCTCGCTCAGACAAGCACACACACATTCACACACCAGTGCCAAGTGTCTTGCACCATTGTCAGTGTCTTGCTCAAGAAGGTCTGAGCCACCAACCCTTCGCTCTACCAACCAGGCCCTGGCTGCTCATATAATATGGTACTCGCAACTCGTCTATGTCAAATTTAGAAAGTCAAGTTCTGAGCCGTGAAGTCCTGACTTTGTGACATGATAAATGTGACCCTCGCTGGAGTCTCAAAACTCCAGCTCTGATCTTGACGTCTTACTGCCCTCCAGAGCAAATTTCTCCAGTTCTAAGTCTTTCTGGCTTGAAGATGAACGCACTTCTGCCTCAGCCAGAAGGCAGCGGTGTCTGTTATGTGCACGTTTTTGTATGTCTGAGTGTGTGTTCAATAAGTGCGTGTTTTGGAGTCTGCCAGGTTTTTACTGCTTCTTCGGGTGTGGAGTCGCGTACAGTTCACAAACGCAAGCCAGCTTAAGCCACACTAATGTGTGTGTGTGTGTGTGTGTGTGTGTGTGTGTGTGTGTGTGTGTGTTTGTGTGTGTGTGTGTGCGTTTCAGTGTGTGTTTATCTTAACCCCAGTGGTCAGGTCTATAACAGGATCGGAATGCGTCTCCGGCCCTTTGTTAATGACAGACCTACCAAAAGCCAGAGCACCTCGCTCACTTTTCTCCATCTTCTCCCTCCATCCTTTCCTCATCCCTCTCTCCCCCCCTGTCAATGTTCCTGAGGAGAAACCCGTCCATAATGAGAGGGCAAGAAAAACCATAATGTTTCTCTTTCTCTCATTCCCCCCCCTCTCTCACCCTACTTTCAGTCTACCTCTTTTGTCCGTCTACTGTAGGCTTGAGTTTCTCTTTTATCTTCACACTCTCCCCTTATTCTTTCCTCTTGGTAAAAAAGCCAAATAAACAGCTTTGAAGACTGAAATATTTTTATGGGGTGCCCCCCCCTTACCCCTTCACTCACCCGCCCTGCATTTAACACAATCGGATTTAAATTGCTTTACTGGTCCTGTGTTCCAGCTCTGTTAAACCACTCATGACAACAGTGACTGCCAGCATGTCAACAAAAGTCTCCGTCTCTCTCTTTCTGTCCTCCAAACCACACTATTGTAGTTTTTCCATGACTTATTCCCTCTTTTGACTTGTTTTCTTTTTGCTCACTGTCTGCGATGTTTTTTTTTTCTTCATATGTGTTCTTAACCAGGTCACTCTGCCACATGTGTCCACGTGTTTGGGCTCAGTGACGAAATGCCACCTACACATCTGTACACAAATATGAGCTGCTTAAATGACCTGGCCGCACCTGTAAAGCAGATGATGTTTGTGTTTCCTGTTTGGCAGGCATGTGCCCCTCTGTGGTCCCAGGAGTGCGGTACATCTATGTTCGCCAAAGGCATCTGCGCCTCTGTCAGCGATGACCTAGAACCAAGAGAGACCATCGCGCCAACAGCGCAAAGTAATCACATACTTGCACACACACTCACAGGAACATCGAGGCAAATAAACATATGGAGTCGGCCTGCTTTTGGTGTTGCCAACCACATGTTTCTAAACTCCCCACTTCTTGCAGGGTGCTCCACATACATGGACATCGTGATCGTGCTGGATGGCTCCAACAGTATCTACCCTTGGTTTGAGGTCCAGAACTTCCTGAGCAACATCCTCAGCAAGTTCCACATCAGCCCCGACCAAATGCAGGTAAAACTGCACCGGCTACAAATGTTATTTACAGTTGTAATGGAAACGTGTGGGTTTCAATTTGAGCCCCACTTAAATCTCTGGCACCCCTTAGCTGTTGCACAAAACAGAAAGACAAGCTCGTCCTTCAAGTGAAAACATGCACAGAGTTAAATATGAAGAACCACTCTGGCATATAAGACCAGTGAATGGATTGCTGTCGTAATGTAAAGGGATATTAGCTCAGCTCACTTGATGTTGAAAAAGAATGGAAGCTGAAGGGGAGAGGGGCTGTACGAACATTATTTTGGTTTAAACAACAAGAGGAGTGAGAGGGGCTATTGAGTTATGGGAAGAGAGGGTGGGGGTAAGGGGCAGCAGGCAATGTGAGGTGAAGAGGAAATACCTCTGGTTTTCGAATGAATTCAAAAATTCCCCAAGCGTACTGTTTGCTTTAAGAACAGGACTGGTACTTAAAGAGATAGTTCACCCCAGAAACACAAGCCTCAGATGCTTTCCACAATTATGTGCCAGCACATAAACTTGTGGCATTGTTGAAATGCTTGTGTGTTTGTGTTTGCGTATTCAGGTTGGTATATTGCAGTATGGGGAGGTGGCAGTTCACGAGTGGTCTCTGAAGGACTATCAGACCACAAAAGATGTGGTGGAGGCCGCCAAGAACATCAGCCGGCAGGAGGGCAGAGAGACGCGCACTGCTTACGCCATACAAATGGCCTGGTAGGACTGTCACTCGTACTGGGTGATCTTTCGTCTTCTGAAACATACTGAAGATTTTGGCTGCCTAACTGGAAACTGTCTGTTTAGATTTCGGTGTCACATTCTTTGGGGACTTCTCTAAATACATATCACTGTATAATTTGTAGTTGCAGTGATAATCAGGAGTTTTTCTTCTACTCTGCTCTTCCTTCTTTTGATCTGCTCTGGGGCCACTTCTGATTTATGCTGAAAAAAACAAGGTGAGCGTTAGATGAAACCATGTCACACAGAGCACTGCGTCAATCAATATCTATTTATTATGGCAATGACCTATAGGTGTAATGTGAAAGGATTCATGAGTAGTGACAGCATAGATCTTGAGCTTTAGATTACTTTAGCATATTTCAGTTCATTATTTTGGTTCTAGATTGAGGCTAGGGCAATGTTTTGTCAGCCAAAAATGTGATTTCAGCTTAGAGCTGGTTCACTCAGCACTTGAGCTAAAATAAAACTGGGCTAACTAATGTTCTGTGTGTTTGCTAGATGTCCCATTACACAAATAGTTTCTAAAAGAATTATATATCATTAAGTTAATATGCTGTCCCCCAAGTGGGCAGAAAATACTGGTATAAACTGATGAAGCTTCTTTTAGCTAATCCTGGTTTTATGTCTATGTTGAACATGTGCTATCACCAGAACAGATACACATCAGACTACAAATTAAAAAATATATAAAGATAAAATCTTATCAAAACCCATAGACCACATTTAATGTACTTTCCAGTAACTTTCTCCACACTTCTATATGTTTGGGGGCAATTAAGCTGGTAACCCAACTCTAAAGAAACATCCATATAAGTCGAGGGGGTCAGTGAAAAACTTTAAAATATCCCTTTCTTTTCAAAATAAAATTCCTGCTTTATTAAAGTCATACCCGCACAGAGCACCACACCCAGACCTGATGTGTGGCCATGACTGCCATTTTTGGGATGTGTGTCTTGGAGCAGTGGTCTACTCCTACACACACACACACACACACACACACACACACACACACGTAGCCACCCAGGTAATTGGAGAGTTCCTGTTTTCTGGTACATTTCAAGGTAAAAGTTGGACAAGTTTAAGGGCAACATTTAAAAGGTAGTTGAAAAGCAGTGACTGGAAATGGAACCAGTAAAATGGTTCAACTGAGGCTTTAAAACGCCAGTGATGAGAAATCCAGGCAACACTAATACACACCGTCACTGTCACTTTTTGCTCTCTGCCAGATGTTAAGACCACTAACTGTACACTTAACTGCTCCTCGACAAAAATGAATGAATAAATAGAAACTTTTCTCTCAGGATTCAAAGAAATGAAGATTTTGTACTGTAAGTGTGTTCCATGGTAAAGAAATAACAAATAGAAGTTAATTAGATCCCAAGAGGAGGCAACATCAAGACTTACGATTGAACTTACATAAACATATCTACACCCACTCACATGCAAATGTGGGCAGATAGCGCGGCGTTGGCTCTGGGCAGGAAAGCGGCGGGGTAGAAAAACAGTGAGATTAGCTGAGCTGGGCTAGCTGGCTGCTGGCTCAGCATGGCTGCAGGTGTGGCACGGCTTGACCCAGCCTGGCCAGCCAAGTAGCGCTCCTACAGCTGTAAAAATACACACAGAGACGCGTACAGTACACACAGCCACAGCATCGACACACACACACACACACACACACACACACACCAGGCGTTCACACGTTTCTCTTTCATGTACTCTTGGTTTTAATTTTACTTTCGAGGGCCAACGTGCAGGGCGTTCATTCCCTGACCCCCTAACCCCAACTCCAGTGCTCTTCAGTGCATGTCTGACCTTTAACCTTTACCCTAACCTTGTCCTTTTTATAAACGTAACCGTAAACCCAGGCACTCACCTCATACAGTTCCCAAAAGAACAAATTTGAATTTGACTTCAAAGCGGCTGCTCTGAGGCCGTACAGACAGAATAAATAGTAATTAAGTAAGTAGCCAGAAATCCCACAAACTTTAAAAGACAATGTTGGGACAATCTTGAGGCTTCTTACCTACCCACCCCTCCCACAAGCTTTTTGAGACACTTCCCTCTGGCAGGAGGTCGTGGTCCATCAAGACGTTACAGCTGAAGGCCTCATCAACAAAGCCTTCCACCGTTAGCACTTTATACTTCGTGATGTGAACAGTGCACATTTCATGCTTCATATTTTGTGTATCCTTGCATAAACTATACAGCTCATTTATTTAAAACCAGACCGTTTATGTCATTTAAATATTGTTTTCCTCATTGCCAAAGTTGCTATTTTGTTTTCAGATTTTTTTTTACTTTACTTTCTTCCCGTTTCTCCTGCTATATTGTGTTGGACTGTTTCATACATTTTACACGTACTATTTAACTATTTTCCGGCCTACGCTTTAAAAATACTTTATGTCTCGGCATAACAAACACTATATGAATTTACTACAATGACCCATAAATGCTCCCAGCATGTGTGGCAAAGTGCTTTGGACAAATGAATGCAATGGAAATATCCAAAAGCGGGGTTTATTTTGGTTGTCATTATTCATAGAGACGTGGTTACGGAGTTCACGTACTTGTACTTTACTCCAAGGACTTGGCCTGAACCTGACCTCTCAGAAAACGTAGATGTAGCTTTGCGGCCGCACACTGAACGCTGCTAACACTAACAATGGATTTTATATCTCATCACAGTGCTGTACTGTACAGGTACGTGTCAAAATCTGTCCATACAGTGCAGCGAGATGCTTGGTGTGAGTGTAATATAGACAAGTACATGACATTTATAGGCTGTAGAGCGTAATTTGAATGCAGACTAAATGGCTGCTTCATTAACATGAAACAACCCGCTACAATTGGATTTCTTTAAAGCTCCACCCGTCTGGGACGTACTCACTCAGCCACATGCACAAAAGTACACATGCAGACCACTGTGTCATTACCACACTACTGTGACTCCATAAAATGAGTAGTAAATACAACCAGGCCTCCCAATTAGCTCCACTCACTTTCTCTGCTCTTTCATCTCCCCTTCTTTTTTCTCATCTCTTTCATCCTACTTTCTCTGTGCTTTACTTTTTATTTTTATTTACCTGTTTTCTTACCTGTTTGTGTCTTTTCTCTTTTTTTCTGTCTCTCGTGTCCTCAGCTGCACTCAGGTTTTTTACTTTAATGCTGAGGACATTATGGTCCACCTCTAAGTTGTTGAGTTTGGCTTAATTTTACTTTCTTTTATCGTGTTTTGATCAGCCAATTTCTTGTTCTAACTTTTCGCCCATTTTCTTTTTGTTTTTGTTGTTCATGTGTTTGAAGTATTTTTTTCTCATTCTTTATCTTTCTCATTTTTGTCTTTCTTCAGTCACTCTTCCCCCTTTATTCCTCTGTTTCTGCTCGCTCTTCCCTGCACCCTATGTAATTTGCAGACTGCATAGGGGAAACGGTTGTTTTTAACTCTGAGTTTCTTGCGGCAGACCACAAAGTTATATTTAGGAAAGGGCTGGAGTTAGGCCTGAAAATGACTGAGTTCACTTGCAGTGACTACTCTCCCCCATTCGCTGTGTGTGTGTGTGTGTGTTGGTCTGAGGCTTACCAACCCTATTCAACGCTTGAAGCAGGTCCCACTGAGAACAGGTTTCCAGCAGACAAACAGGGTGCGGCTCTGGCTTGTTTGTGTGTGTTTGTCATTTAGGTTTCCTCTCTGTATCATGGTACAACCGGATGGGAATGCACAGATGCGGTTGATGTGTGCAGTGACAAATGCACGCAGCATGCGATGACCAGTTTGACTCAACTGGCAGCATGCGTGTCAAGTATAACTTATAAAGCTGTGGAAAGGTCCAGCTGTGGTATATTATCTTTCTAGAGAAGGAACTCAACTCTTGTGTGCCACTGTTTTACTAGCTATTACTAGCATTATCTTTCTGAAAGGCAACCTGATGATCGCATACTCATTTGTGTCCTCCCTCAATTACAATTTCACTCTCTTTTTTTCCTCTCCTTCAATTTATCTCATATCACATTCAGCTCAGTAGAACTAGCATGGAAGAATGACATATTTCTTAGCTTTCTTAGCGCGTCCAACTGTCTTTCTTTTTTTGCAGCACAGAAGGGTTCAGTGCCGAGCGTGGCGCGAGGGAGGGCGCCACCAAGGTGATGATCGTGGTGACGGACGGAGAGTCACATGACGGAGATGAGCTCCCTGATGCTCTTTTAGAGTGCGAGGACAGAAACATCACCAGATACGCCATCGCCGTGAGTACAGTTTGTCGAGTCCATGACTATTGCAGAGGTTTAGTTTCTCAAGAGGCCAAAATTGTTGATTCAGCAGTATTTAGCCCAGACTGGCAGAACCATTGTGGGAAACACACTATAAACAACTATAAACAACCGAGACATATATTATCTGTGTTGGCTGTGAAGGATGTCTTTGGCATTCCACACACATTGTGTGAAAGTGCTCCATTGATTGTACACACCCACAAGTGACCACACAGTATTACCACCACTCCCCCCTCCCCAAAATAACATCTCAGAATTATCAAATGAAACCCTTTGGTCTACTAAAATAGCCAACTGGGAACAAAAAGTCTTCGTTTTAAGCCACACCCGACCCCCTCCACACACAGAAACGCACTCACTGGTGGCATCCTGAGTGGTTAGCATCACATGGGCAGACAGACTATAGTGGCAGGACTGATGGCAGATCCCTCCCTATGCCACATAGGAAACTTGCAGACTCTGCTGGAACCACAAAAGAGGAGAAAATAGGCCAAATGTGAAGAAAGAGTTGCAACGGGACACTAGACACCAACGTAGACCAGTGAATATCGGCTATATCAGTACTCCTCCGTCTATGCTTGGAGAAGTTCATCATCTCAGTTTAGGGTGTTTTGTTCCCCTGGTAATACATCCATCTGTGGTCACTTACAACTACTCACAAGGGTTTTCCTTCCCAGGAGAAAAAAAGTATCTGTATGATTGGTCAGACTGACTTCCTATTAAAAATTATCTTATGCCTTCTTGAATCTGCCTCTGATATTGGATCACTGAATTGCACTCTGTTCTTACAGTGAATTGGTTCACCTAAAATAAAAAGCAACTTGTAGTGGTATCCATCAGACAATAGTTTTGCAATGTGTTTGTTGTGGCTGAAGTAATTAGTAATTACATTTCGTTACAGCGGCTCCTACTCAGAGTGTATGAGTGTTAAGAACAAAGAGGAACGTAGGCAATAAGAATAAGTGAGAGTAAGTAGACAATTATAATAAGAATACACGCATCAATGTAAAAAATATAAGAAATTTATATAACAAAATGTACAAGCATAAGTGAACCTGAGTTGATGCTCTATAATAACACTGAATATGAGGTATTGCACACTCAGAGTGAGGAGTTGTACAGGTTAATGGCCACAGGCAGGAATGATTTGTGGTGAAATCAGTCTGATGCTGAAAGAACTGGGCAATGGTTTTGAGATATTTCAATCTGGGCCAAACTGGCTGATCAATAGATCAATTTTCTATATCAATGGCGCTAGCATGGTTGAAAAAAATGTAACATGATAAAATAGTGTCCTTGGTACTTTGGAAAATCAGTAGACCTCCTAACAACAACTAGTAGACAAACAGATGCATCATCACGTACCGGTCATATCACTGTGGCCTAACACTTCCTGACATGTGCACAACACATAATGAACAGTAGTTTGATTTGGGAGAAGACCTAGGTTTTGCGGTTCAGTGTTTGCCCAAAATCTGAAAAGTGATGACAGGTAATGAACAACTTGTAACAACAGCCATGTTTTGATGTTGCTCGCTGTGCAGCTCGCCGTGTGTTTGTGTTGCGTTGTGTGTGCGTGCCTGTGTGTGCAGTGGAAATGGCTCACAAGGGAGGTCAGGGCTTTCAAAACAAGAGCACTGTGTTTTATACATCAGCGCAGCACGGAGGCTGAAAATGTAGGTGAGCGGTTTACGCAGCAGCACACGGACGCTTACAGTAAACTCATGCCGTCAGGAAATGCACTTAACATTTCAACAAGGCTTTCATTTCTCATTCTCTGTTGTCTGTTTGTAATCATGTGAAAATTCTCGGCAGCCCGTGAGAAATCTCAACTCCTATATGATCTTAATGTACATATTTTTTACATGTACACTCTCTTACACACAGCACCCCCTCTAAAAACAGAGGATTTCCTTAGTTTGCTTGGCAGCCAGAGTCACAGAGGGATATTCTTGGGTTTGGTTTCTCTTATGGAATTTTCTCATTTGTACTTCAGGCGTTAAGCCACGAGCTGCTGCTGCTGCTACTGCAGGATGTCTTCTGCATCATTCATCTCTTCACCTCTCAGCTAGGCCTGTGCTCCTCATTTGGAGATCTCTGGCGGCCGTCCTTCATAGTTATTGCTTAATTACTGGTGACTTATGAAGAAAAGTGACACATCTCCCAGAGTTACAGTTACTGACACTCAGTGTTCCTGAGATACAAGGAGGAGTTCGCTCTCATACATGCTCAGAGTGTCATCTGTTTATGCTCGCTGTTTTTCTCACTTTTACCCTCTTCTTCTGCTTCCATCTCAATTACTCAGCCTTTCATTGACCCTGTGTTATCTCCTTGCTGATTTGCCACATTTTCCCTGTCTGAATTTTTATTTTTCTCTCGGTTTCAGGTTCTGGGTCATTACATCCGCAGGCAGCAGGACCCTGAGACGTTCATTAACGAGATCAAGTACATCGCCAGCGACCCTGACGATAAATACTTTTTCAATGTGACAGATGAAGCTGCGCTTAATGACATTGTGGATGCCCTGGGAGACCGCATCTTTACTCTGGAAGGTGAATAAGACATAATTCAGGTCTACATGAAAGCATATGCAGCACTGGGAGTGTTGGTCACGAGCAAAAGAAATATTGTTTGTATAATGCTGGGAGACTTTTCATTATGTCCATGATTTTTGATTATAATATTGCTACAATTCTGGGAAGTGGTCAAATGCAAAAATTGACTCCAAGATGATCAAATTCAACCAGATATTGTTTGTACATATTTATTAAGTGGAGAGCTTTAGTTTGTCACAGTTTAATGAAATATGACTGAACATTAATTGTCAGAGAAAACAAGACAGAGAAATGAAAGGTAAAGGGAGTGAACCAGTGAGACTGATGAAAAGTGACGCCGCCCTTCAGAGAGGAAGTGATGGGAGGAAAGGAAATGTCCTTCACCTGCAGTCTTCAGGGTGGGAAGGGAGGAGATGTGCGAAGAAACACGCACTGACTTGTTGTCCTCCTCTAGGTACGCTGGGCTCCAACCAGAGCTCATTCCACATGGAGATGTCCCAGATCGGATTCTCCACACACACACTGGATGTAAGCTCAGCCTGCAATTATTATCTGCCGATGACATTTAACATATTGAGTCTTTCACCTCACCCGCGCTCTGCTCCGTTTTTCAGGACGGCATTCTGTTTGGCATGGTGGGCGCCTATGACTGGGACGGCGGGGTGTTGAAGAAAGGGTCTGACACACAAATCATGCCGCCCAGAGAGGCCTTTGAAAGCGAGTTTCCGCTGGAGCTCAAAAATCATGCTGCTTATTTAGGTACCCAGATATCACTTCACCCGGCATGATTCTAAGTGCGTTGTTTTAGAATTTTAGTTCCTAAAAACATCACTGGGTGGTGTTGTTTGGTCAGACTTGAAACTTTTGCCCTTCTGGTTCAGACATTCATACGCTGGTGTTTAGTCTTGACAAGATAAACTCAAAAGACAGTATTTAGTCTCAAGTGGCCCTGAGGCGAAAGTGAGTTGTGGCCAATAGAAAAAAAGCTGCAACAAATGATTCACTATGAATTAATGTCCTGATTATTTTTATATCCTTAGATCAGCATTTTAAAGCATGTACAAAATATTTTTTTGTGAACTTGGGGATGCCTTTTGGTTCTGTCAGCAGGTATCAGTTAAATACGTCAGAGCGATCCACTGCTGTTCATTCTACTATACCACAGCTTAATGTGTGTTCACATGTGTTTCTAGGTTACACAGTGTCGTCTGTGACAGTTGGTGACTGGAAGAGACTGTATTTAGCTGGAGCTCCACGATTTAAACACAAAGGCAAAGTGATCCTGTTTGAACTCAGCAACGAAGGCGATGTCAACATTGTTCAAGCCCTCAACGGAGAACAGGTAAATGTCTCTCCATGAGTGTCTCCTCTCTCTCTTCAGTCACTTATTAATTTTAGTTATTTTGGAAGAAATCTGTACCTAGTTTTGAAAAGATCAAAGCAATGGCTCCACCTACTGGCAGTAAGCAGTAACGGCGTGTTTCTGTTTTTAGATTGGCTCTTACTATGGCAGCGAAGTGTGTGTCCTGGATGTCGACCAGGATGGCATCACTGATGTCCTTCTGGTTGCTGCTCCAATGTACCTTGGCTCAGGAAACAAGGAGGCTGGTAGAGTCTACATCTACACCCTCAGTGGGGTATGACACCAGTGGCATAGATCACTCTTTATCAAGATTACAAGTATTTCTGACTTGTAAAATATCAAATATCCCAGTTTATCTCCTGGAATGCATCCTTCAACACATCCATCTGTCTTCCTTCCTCTATCTCCATCTTCCAGGAAGACATCTTCGTATCTAATGGTACTCTGAAGTCAGAGGAAAAGTCACAGGATGCCAGGTTCGGTTACGCAATGGCAGCCTCTCCAGATCTGAACCATGACGGTTTCACTGATTTGCTGGTGGGAGCCCCGCTGGAGGATGAACACCAGGGGGCCATCTATGTTTACCACGGCGACGGTATTTACATCAACCACGATTACAAGCAGGTATTCCCCATTTGTCTGCGACTACAAGCTCACTGGTGCATCTCAGCATTCGGTCAAACTAATTTCCTCCTCTCCCCTCCCCACAGCGTATACCAGGGTCATTGATTTCCCCCTCCCTGCAGTATTTTGGCCGCAGTGTGAGCGCTCGCCTGGACTTGGATGGAGATGACCTCATAGACTTGGCAGTGGGCGCACAAGGCAGCGCTGTGCTGCTCAGGTACGGAGACACAGAGGAGGAAGGCACAGAATGAAATGAAAGTTATTGCCAGGACAGATTTTCAGCTTCACACTCCATAGCGAGCCATTGTTAACATTTAAAGACATAAAGTAATCTGCATGCACTCTGTTGACAGCGACATTTGTGCAGAGTCACTTGCCTAAATGGCGTGTTTCCGTCTCCTGTCTCCAGCTCTCGAAGCATTGTCCAGATCAATGTGAGTCTGTCCTTCCAGCCGCACTCTATTAACGTCATTCAGAAGACCTGCCAGAGGGGAGGCAGAGAATCAGCCTGCCTTAATGCGACTGCCTGCTTTACGGTCATCTCCCGCTCGCCTGGATCACACACTGGTTTTGGTACAGCCCGTTTTTTTATTGTTTTTTTTTTCCATGAACTTCACATTCAGTAGTTTACAAATGTCAGGCCATGTATTATGGAAGTTTTCCAACACCATTTGTCACAATTGCCTGCCCTCTCCTCAGATTTGTGGGTGTCGGCCATGTTGGATGACAGGAAATCGTCAGCACGGGCACTGTTTGACGAAAGCTCCCACAGACAGACCCAGAAAACAGTCTCTGTTTTCATAGAACAGACTGTCTGTTATACCCTTCCCTTCCATGTATATGTGAGTAAATGTGGCACAAGCACACCTTCTGCCTGTCACTCAAACATGTGGACAGAGAGAGTGAGACTGTTTGTTGTTCTTGTTCCTGCGCTCGATACAGGACACGGCGGATTACATTCGTCCCATCAGCTTCTTGCTGCGATTTAAGATCAACGACACGGAGAGTGGACCGGTGCTGGATGAAGGATGGCCAACTACTGTCAAGAAATATGTGAGTGGCGGAAAACTTAGCAGATTTCTCAATGGGTCGTGTTTCCTTCTTGTTTCCTACATCAAAACATGCTGTTTTCTCCGTCTGTCCAGATCCCTTTCTTTAAAGACTGCGGCGAGGATGATGTGTGCACAACAGACCTGGTGCTGCAGGCCAACATGGACATCTCTGGGACGAGGTACAGAGAAAAGATATTCTTACACTCTGTGTTCTTACAACAGCAGTTTAGCAAGATCAGACATCTGCTCGGTTGGTCTGAGTTTTCATTGTGTTTCCTACGCAGACAGAAGCCGTATGTGATCCGCAGCCCTCGTAGGCGTCTGGCAGTGGAGGTGCAGCTCCAGAACAGACTGGAAAACGCCTACAACACCAGTCTGACGCTGCAGTATTCCCGCAATCTCCACTTCTCCAGCCTAGCCATTAAGGTACACGAAGCATCACGTGTAAGTAACAATACACGTTTATCACACATTCACTGTCTCACATGTCCTCTCGTTCTTCACCTCTCTTTTATCGTAGGAGGACGCCAACTTTAAGATCGAGTGTACAGCAGTTGGTGCCAACAGCCACTCATGTAATGTCAGTTATCCAGTATTCCGCTCGCAGTCAAAGGTACATTGAGGAAATAGCTTCATCACTCTCTCGTCTCAGCCCACTCACACTTCAAACTTCCCCCAGGTGAAATGTGTCACTTCAGCCGCCTGTTCTCCTCTCTGTTTGCAGGTTAACTTCATGTTGGAGTTTGAGTTCAGCTGCACATCTCTGCAAAGTCGAGTCCAAATGAAGCTGAACGCTGCCAGGTACGCGGCAGTGTTGCCCATACTTCACACACACATGTAACAGATACTGAAGATTTAAATGAATGAGGAGTTTTTATTAAAAGTTTGGCTTCTGTTTGCTTTACAGCGATAGCATGGAGAGACCGGATACACTGGGGGATAACAGCGTGCAGCTGCAGAGTTTCGTCCAGTATGAACCAGACCTGTTTGTTAGCAGGTGTGTGTACGCTATATCAAGGTATTTAAGCTTCCTTTGAAATTCCGTGCATTGATATTTATAATTTTTCTGCACAGTGATACAAATTTAAACCGCTACGAGGTGCATCCTACTCGTACAGCGTCAGAGGCGATTGGACCAGAATTCTACACATACCTTAAGGTAAACATACAGTTTGCTGCAAATATACAATGGCAAATATACAAATAGCTTCAAGCTCCCAGTAACGAACAGCGCTGCAAAAAAAAAAAAAAAAAAAAAAAAAACGTGACGAGGTCAGTAACAACATTATCTTGTGTCTGTAGCTGCAGAATCTCGGCTGCTACTCTGTGAGTAATCTGGAGCTGCGCTTGCATGTGCCCTCTGTGGCTGCAGGAGACAGAGTCTTCATGACTGTCACCGATGTCTCCTTAGACAGCGCAGACAATGTGAGTAGTGCTTCTGTGTATTTGTTTCACGCTTTTAGATCGTATCTGACATACTTAAATGACTCTGCAGGCCACAAGAGTGAACTGCAGTGTGCTGAGCGACCTGGCCCAGCTGAAGGCCAGACAGAGAGACGTGCGCCCTCTTCATCCCGAAGACATGATGCAGAATGACATACTGGTGAGGCTTGTTGCCACACAGCAGCTAGGGAACCGTTTGCAGCGTCAGCTCGGACGTTAAAATCTGTTTGTGCGCGTCTGATTTGTAGAACTGCAGCAGGTCGTGGTGCACAGAGGTCAGGTGTGAAGTTCAGCAGCTTCTGAAAGGGGAGACGGCGAACATTCGCGTCAGCCGGCGAGTTCACGATGACTTTTTCAGAAAAGTGAGTTACAGAACAAGCGCGTGAGTGCTCAAAATTGTGTCCTGTGGAACAAATGTCGGTCATCTCCTCCATGTCTCTTTCCGTAGGCCAAATATAAGTCGGCGAGGATAATAAGTGCCTATCGCCTCACAGCTAAGGAGACTAACCTGATCACTCTGGGAACAGGAACAGTCTGGAGGGAGGTGAGGCTACAAATTGATTTAGAGTGGAACAATGGGAGTAACATTCATTTTCTCTAATCTCACGCTTCATCTCTCTTTTCTTTTTAGACTGTGCTGGAGGTGCTGAAGGGGCGAGCTATTCCCATTTCGCTCTGGATTCTGATTGGTAGCATCATAGGGGGTTTGCTGCTCCTGGCCCTCATTATTTTCATACTGTGGAAGGTATTAAAGTTCTGATCCCGTTAAGATAATGTTAGATTGTGTTAAGGGCAGGATAACAATCTCCACCCTTTTTTTGCCAGCTTGGATTCTTCGCACGCAAACTCAGAGAGGACGAAAGCCACGAGGACTGAACTTTGGATGCCAAGACAGCGATGATTTGTTATGACTACCAGATGAGTAGGGTGTGCATCCAGGCACGGAGACAGTCCTGGGAGACACAGACGCAGGGACCTCCAGGACCAAAGAGAGTATCACGAGGGTCCAACAGACACAAACTACCCACTATTTTCAGGGTCGGGGGCACTTATGTAAATAATGTTTTTCTAACTTTAAGGGAAAGTGTATTAAAACCACAATTCTTCTATTTAACTTACAGAAATGTTCTTGGTTTTATATTTCAAACAATCACTTGGTCCTACAGTTCACGTGTCCTTTAATGAAATTAAAACTGTTCAAAGATCTTCTTGTTCTGAGTATTCATTGCTGACACATGCAATAAAAAAAAAAATCTATTCAGATTTTATTCCACTTCAAACGGAAACACAATATTAACTATAAAACAATCATACTTTACAACATCCACACACAAACTGTAATGATAAAGTTCTCTGAAGTGCCAGAAAGTGGGTGAACTACATTGTTCCTGGCTCAACTTGTGGTTGTTGCAGTGGAGTAGATGTAGGACTCTAGGAGGAAGATGGTTTCATCTACTTGGTTTTCCGCCGAGTCTAACCTGGTGGAGAAATAATAAAACATTGAGGGTAGGAACCACAACAGAGAGCTGCCTGAGCGCCTGTAGAAAAGTAAACTCAAGTTTTGCGTTCCTACTTGTTGATGTGAAGCCTTAAGGAATCCAGCTGTTGCTTTTCAGGAGCAGTGATCATCTCCTCAACCTCGGTCAGCTGTTCAGGCTCGGCCCCGCTGGCCTGCAGAGACGCCAGGATGGCTTCAATTCGTTGGGATTTCTCCAGCAGGCGCCTGCAAAAACAAAAACATGTAACCAATCAACTCATTCAGTTAGAGTCCAGGGGGTGAGCCACACAAACGTCATAGTTCATCTTGCACAGCGAGCAAAATTGCTCATGAAATACTAACTTGCTCTCTTTGGTCTCAAACAGACGTCGCTCTATGAGGTTGGCCACTGTCTGCAGAAGAAACAGATGTCAGTGAAGGATAGCGAACACGAAGAACAGCTCTATGTTGAGGGTTTTACCTTGTAGCAGTTCTGTAACAGCATTCTGGCCGTAGGGAGTTGGTTGACGGTGTAAAGATAGAAGGTGCGAGAAGGAGCATAGTCAGGAGTCTTTGGGACTTCCTGAAAAATAAAAGATAGAATTCTGTAGCAGTTAGAGAAGACGCTTAAATATAATAAAGAAAAAGAATCGGTGGCTCCCTTAAATCTGGTTTTAATTTGACCATTCATACTGCCATACTGTGAGTGATACTGAACATTATGTGGGACATATTGGCTGGGAAGGTTTAATTTAAGTGAACATTTGGCAAAGTACGTCTCAGGATCTGATAGTCACTCATGTTAATAGAGAAGGAAACCAGCTTAAAGAGACCATAAAAAGTCAGTTAAATGATGAGTTACTTTATCAGATTGAATCAGTTGAAAAGCTTCGTCATGCTTTGGAAACAACTCACGGTCCATCATGCACATACCTGTAACTGGGCCAGGTTCTGTGAAAGCAGCGTGTACAGCATGTCTTTAGCCTCTTTGGCTGGAATCATGGCGAAATCCTCCACCTGCTTCTGCTCCAGATGACGTTTCCGTAGCAACAGACGGAAGATGCGAGCTGATCGGGAGCCAAACCTCTCCTGTACAACAGACTCAAGCGTGGCCCGCGCCAGATTGGCCAGCGCTCGATGCAGATCTGAGAGATGAGTTCAGAAACCGTGCTTTGTGATTCATGAATTAAAGTGGAGGAGCCAGTGCGCGGATTCACGATGCTGCGCTCAGAATCGTCTACATTAAAAAGGATACTGACGACGTACATCCCTCCTCCACTTTCACCAGCCTTGCCAACGAACTCCATCTTAAACAACGGAGATGAGAGGAAGACATGAACATTGCGTTTGCAATAAAATGAAGAAAACATCAAACGAGGGGAGATCGTACCGGGTCATCCACCAGCAGAGTGAGGTACTGGTCTAGTATGGGTCTGGGGATGTTGTAGCTGGCAGGAAGGGATCTGAAGATCTCATTGGCTGAGAGGGGCTTTGTGCAGGCGGCTAAGGGAGAGGTGGTCACCTCACTCATCCTCAACATGGTCCTCACTATTTCACTGCTTGTCTAAAGAGTGAGACAAGTCATTAAGAACCATAATATGTGCATTTTTGAGCATGCAAGCTACACTTCTGAAACAATTCTTAAAGGATTAGTTCAACACTTTTGTGGTTATGCAGATAACTGTTGAAAATTTGCTTCCCTCATCAAAAAAAGACGGGAAACAAGCAGGAGAAGTTAGTCTGACTCACTCCAAAAATAAGAAAATAGTCCAACAACCTACTGACAGCTGCAGCTCCATACAGTAAAACAGACAGACTAGAACTTTCTGCCTGAAGAATAGAGATCTGCTCAACCAACATCTCTTAAATCATTTGCTTAACTATTTTGCAGATGTTCTTTGTTCGTTTGTTATATTAATGTGTCATTTATAGATCTTGATGGCTGAGCAAGTAAGCTTAAAATAGAGTTTCCTTTGCAAAGGTGCAAAAAGTGTGTCAATATGTTGAACTATTCCTTAAAATGCATACAGTATTTTCAGAGCCTGTGCGTAAACCTGACCTGATCCAGCTTGTTGGCCACAGCACTGATGATAGCCTGGTCTCTGAAGTGGAGATGGAACCGCTCAAAATTCACCTGCCAGTAGATCCCCTCGTCGCCATGTGTCTGCGCAAAAGACAGACTCACGGTTAGAGAGCTAGAGGGTCACATGCATGATAAGCAATATGTCTGACACAAGGGGCAGCGCACTGAAGAAGTAAATGGAGATTATGCAGGAAATGTGTTAGGAAATGTTCCAAACCCTGACCTCTGAATCCATCTTGGCCCTTTTAGCGTTCCTTTGCTCTTCTCCCTCCTCGGTGGCGAGCTGACGTTTGCCCCGTCCAATGAGCGTCACGTGTGGTACCTTGTAACAGTCAGGGAAGCTTTCTGGTGTGGGCGGAGCGGTGGAGACTGGGGCGGCGGGAGCGGCAGGAGCGGAAGGAGTGGCAGGAGTGGCACCTGTAGCTGGAGTAGCGCTATCAGTGGTGCGAGCTCCAGTCGACGGAGGGCAACGCTGAAGAAAATGAGTCTCCACCAGTTTGGAAAAGGTGGACGTCACTTCATTGTAATCCATGCTGCGCCCCTCTACAAAAAAGATGCAAAGACGTTTAGTGGCTGGTTTCCATGTATGCCTTTAAAACACTTTTTCTTTGTTGCTTTGATACAGCCACTGACCCTCCATGTTTTGCGTGAGGCGGTCTGCAACTGTCTTAACCGTGATGCTCATCGTCATGTGGCCTCTCTGCAGTAACTCCTCTATGATTAGCTCTCCTGTGTCGCCGTACAGGGTTTTGGCAGTGTAAATGTAACGGGGGTAGCGCAGAATTCTAAGGATCCGGTCACAGCTAGAGTGATACTCTGTCGGGCTGCCAGGTCCTTTGCGGCCTGAGTTGAACACACAGGCCCCATGCTGCACAAGCACACACAAGGACTTCTTTACCTGGATTAGGAAGAAAAAACAAAGGGACAGGGGTTTATTTTTACTCAACACAAAATGTTAACGCAGAAAATCCTCTGCCTCGCCCTGTATTCAATTGCACACTATTCTAATGTGTTCTATTGAAAATACGATGCTCCGTCAAACATCCGACATGCCTTCTTTGCACTACTGCAAACATAAACCACCCATGTGGAGCAAAGTCTCCTTGGCACAGTTTCCCCTTGTAAATCACAAAAGCATGAGTTCATCCTGCAACACTGCATTTTAATATTAGCATTTTAATAATAGCAAAAGATATGAATAGCCATGCATTCTGGTCTCCACGATGGAATTTTTTGGGATCCCTTAGAAATGTAAACTTGGTTTTGTATTTTTATTGCAAATAAACATCACACTACTGATGCGCACTTTGTCTGCATCCACTCTGCCTTCCTACATCTCCTGCACATTTTCATTCAGCTCAATCTCTGTACGTCTTTAGAAGTGATTTTATAATAGTCAAAACTAATACAAAGACACGGGTGAACATAACCTGTGTGTGAACATAAGTGTAGAGGAGTTATACCAGGTCTGCTGAGATGCCAGTTTCATGGATGATGGCTCTTAAATGTTGTGTTCCACTCCTGAGCAGGTGCGTTCCCACTTTCTCCACCACCTCTCCAAAGTGTTCACGCAGCAGAAGACCACACAGACGCACTTCCTGGGCAGTCATCTGCATTAGCAAACAAGCAGGAACACACAGCAGCATGATGGAAGTGAGCAATCGTGGATAATAACAATGTTATTATTTATGTAAGATTGCAAGTAAAAGTATTTTAACTATCAACTGCAGGTTCATTTCCTGATAAATTAGCATAACAATTTGGAGAACTACTTGTGGTTTGGTTTGACCACCTATTTGTTAATATCTTACAGTAACTTTATTTATACGTAACATGACATCACAAGACATTCGAGTGACAGTGCTACAGGATATACATTCATTTGCCTGTTCATAAGATACACCAGTGAAGATTCATGTATACTATACTAATGTATACTAACTAAAGAACTGTCTTAGATTCAGTCTGAGCTTCTTGGGGGTTATGGTATTCAGCCTTTGTTTAAAATAACTGAGAGCTGTTGATCTAACTTTGTTTTCATTTTGGAGGCCGTGGTGTATTGAAGTGTGTTGTGTCGCACTGTCACATGTTTCTATTACCCCATTTTTATCAATAGGCTAGGCTAAATTACAAAAACACCTCTGTGTTTAATACAAACAGCACCACAAACTACATCCTCCAAAGTGTCCATAATATAACATAAACAAATACCAAACTAAACATCATAACAGTGATGGAGGACTAGAAACCATTCGTTTTCTCTAGTGTACCTTATGTTTTGGCAAGAGAGTATAATAAGTGATCTTATATTTACATCAATCATCGCTGTTGCGGGAGTCAATTACACAGACTCATAACTCTATATATTTCCCCGGCGGTGTATGTTGGCACACTGTTTGTCATAAATGGTGATAGTATTAACAAAAGGTTTTGCACACATGACACAGAGCTAGTATCGCCGAGCTACACACTAGCATAAGCATCTAAACGTGTTATCGTCCCTAACGAGTGCTATTTTTCTATTTGACACAAACCTTTCAAACAGACAATTTCCTGGACAGACACAGTTCTTGCTTTAAAGCATCCCACAGGTTGAAAACTGTCCACATGCGGCGACTAAACGACAACACACGAACACACGAACATTTCTTCTTCTTCCGCTAGTGACGTACGGATCGATGCCGAAATGTCGATACTTCTGATACCAGATCTGTATGCTAAAGTACTCGACACTTTTGATGCTTCAGTCATTTGAAGTCTGGTATATCATTAACAGAAACGACAGTGGAAAGTAGCTAGATTATTGAGTTATGGCAACACAACAAACCGAGTGAAACACCTGAGGTTAAACCCTAACACAGAATACGAGGCATTTAAGATGGGGAGGACAGAAGAGGAAAGCACAGTGTCAGAACATTTTCATAGATGTCAGTAATCAAGCACCAATTTATTTGAATGAGCTTATTATCTTAGTTATTATTTTTTAGTGTTTGAATCACTATTTTTTGTATATTTTGTATAATTACGTCCTCTGTTTTTGTATTAGCTTGGCATCTCAGGGCAACATAGACTGTTGATACTTTTAAAAAGAGGCTCAAGACTCATCTTTTTAATCAGGCGTTTTCCTGATTTTATTTCTCCTTAATACTATTTTATCACATTATTAATTTAATTCTTCTCAATTCTATTTATCATATTTTATCATACATATTTTTACTAGTGTCATTACTGCTTTTCATGGCTCATTTTAATACTTTTACTCCACTCTTCTTAGTACTTACTTATTTACTTTTATAACATATTTGTATTGGATAAACAGTGTTTTAAGTAACTTATTTTTTTATTTCATTTACTTATTTATTTACTCATTTCATTTATTTTTTTTTATTTATTTTATTTATTTTTTTTTCCTACCACATCTCACTGTTTTTAGTCTTTTGATTCTCCAGTGTGTCCTTGTGGGGCCCTGCCACGCTTGGGGCACTATCCCTTGGGTCCCTTTGGCCTGGGTGGATGGACACCCACACACTTACATGTGGGGCCTGCCTCTCTGCCCAGGTTGGGGTGACTTTTGTGTGGCACCCCTTCAGTTGTGGGGTTGGGACCCCACCTCTGCGTGGACGGGCCCCCCATAGGTAGCTTCCTCCTTGTCTTAAGCCTCAGTGCCCTGTCATGTCTCAACAGCTCTTACAGTGTGAGTGTGTGTGTGCCTGTGTAATGTGTGTGTGTATGTGATGGTTGTGTGTGTGTTTGTGGGTGTGGGTGTGGGTGGGGAGGGAGCGGGTTTGTTCTTGATTTGTTTCTTGTAATGTTTTATGTTTTTTTTGTGAAGCACTTTGTGTTGGATTTTCTGTTTGCATGAAAGGTGCTATACAAATAAAGTATGATTTGATTTGATGTGATTTATATAGCACATGAGGCCGCTACCTCAATATACATCTGAGCTTAAAATAAATAAATAAATCACTCTGATGTCTTATATTCTTTATAAAGTTGAAATACACTGTTTTTCTTTTTTTTTTTTTAAAAAGATTCAGTGGACAGTGTGTTTGCACAAAGTATCGGTGTCGGATCGCTATCGCCGATACCAGCCTGAATCTCGATCATTATCGGATCGGACAGGAAGTAGGTGGTATCGACCATCACTCGTGCCAGGAGGAGGAGGTGCCGCGGTGCATGCTGGGCCGGAGGCGGACCGCTGTCTTCACTCAGAGAGACTCACCCTCCCCACCACCACCACCACCACCTCCACCTCCTCCTCCTACCCCTCCACCAACACCACCACCACCACCGACGACGTCAGTGTGTTTGTGCTCGTCTGGGGAAGATGGCGGAGGCTGCGGCTGTTCCCCCGCATCGGTTTTTCTGTCACTGTTGTAAGGGGGAAGTAAACCCCAAACTCCCGGTAAGCCAGATATGTTCCCGTGCTTCTAGTACATCCCGCTGTGTTATACGTGAGGCTGACAAGTCTGCCTTTGCGCAAAAAAACGTTTCTTTAGCTTGCCTGCTAAAGCTAAAACCGTAGCTAGCCTGTTAGCAGTTAGCGGCGTTTGTTGTTGTTAACTCTCTGAATAAACTCGTGACACACGCAAATATCATGATTGAAATCACAGATACTAAAAGTAACAACCGACAGGTCTCGTTAGACTTGCATGTCGAGGACAGTCTTGCCGGAGCCCTGCGTTTTAAAGTGTGCTGTGACAGTTTTGAGGATGTTGTGTTGTCTGTTGTCCAAAACAACAGGAACACATGAGAGAAGGATCATTAGATTTCAGTTTAATGCCACAACCTTAGTTGACAGAGTTCACAGATACGAGGCTGTTTTAAATTCCAACTTTTGTTTCTGGTAAAACACACTGTTGACAGGGCCGGTCGGGGAATTTTCAGGAACATACTTTAACACAACCTGTTTAGTTTCAGTTTTGAATTAGAAGTTAGACCAGTACAGCCTCAATATATAATAGATGACCTTCATCTTGCCAGACTTCTACTAAACATTTTTTTTTTATATACATCCTGGTTAGTTTGGAAACCCTCCAAACTGTTACAATGTATTAGACTCAATATACAAAACAACTCATTCCATTACAGCCGCCTTGCACAGACCTTTGTTGTAGTTTTGGAGAGTTGTATATCACAGCTTATGGCAACTTCAGGAGCTTTACTTACTATAACTTCTTAAATTATGTGGCGTTGTTATGAATAGAGCTGATTAATCTATTAAACCATTGGTTAGTCAGAAGATTAACCTGGCACACTAAATATAACCGAGTACCCAAATCAACTTTACAGCTGTCATGTCAGAACAATTCATAAAAATGGAATCATACCTGTGGGGATGTGACGGTGGAGGATGTGTCAGCTTGTATTTTAGGAAACTTTGATGGGCAATTATGAGAAATTTTCAGTTCTGTCAACAAATTGATGAGTCAAAAATGAAAATGTGCTAAAAAGATTATGTGTACTTAACCTGCCTCAGCTCGTGAACACTGATTGGGCAAAATATTGTGTGTATTGTATTCTGGTGGTCGTCAGTCACTGTGTATACGAGTGATTCCACCAGATTGTCAGTGGAAGCGTTATTTTATAGTGCGGCTGACGGTACTTTCAGACTGTCACAGGCTCTAAATTGGGTGGCTTGTCTGATGCACACTCAGGCCTCTGGCATGTCTTCACTGAGCCAACTGCCTGCAACACCCAAGATTATCACCCCGTACTACTACAGTATATCTGTAGGGCCTTCTCTCAGTCCTGTATCCATTTACACAACAGACAGGAACAAACGACACACATCTGACATGAGGTTTTTCTGCTTACTGAAGCATTTCCTGACCAATTCTGACCATGGTAAATGGTCTCAGGCTGCCATTTTTTTTTTTTTGTTTGTTTTTTTAAACCAAACTAAACGACGAGTTTGTCAGAAGCATTCATCTTTTATTATGCTGTGAATTTCCATATAGCCTGTGATGTAAAAAGATTTTTGTTTGTTTTTGTTTGTTTGACCTACTTCTTTCGCTGTTAATCTCCCAAAAACCCTGTATGTGTATAACATGACGACCCCCCCAGACTTCAGTCTTGTTTTCATGGAGGAGAAGCCCGACCTTTTTGTCAGAGATCAACGAATGATCTTTCCTTCACAAGCTGGCAGCTGGCAAACGCAGGCAGAGTTTTCCTCATTCTGCTTTCTAGCACGGCGCGCGTTAGGTGTGGTTGGCAGACCAGCTCTGCCTCCTTGGATGCATTCAAAAAAACAATGGTGTTATACATATTTTAAAAATGTTTTCACGATAGAAATATGACACATTTGGCACAAATGGTTTCTCGTGAATAACATCATAAAGCGTAAAATCCTTTACACATATAGAACAAAACCCCAACTATTCATTTAGGTATTATTTTAATTGCCTTTTTTTGTATAACATAATCATAATATAATACAATCACGACACAACAAAATGATTTTACTACCGAGTAGGCAGGAAATTAAACTGCTAGTTAGACAGTTATTTGCTTCAGTAAATTTTAATGATATCCTTCTCAAATCTTCGCTGACGTCTACTTCTCCGGTGTGAGAATTTAGTGCTTTCCTCTGCTTCATGATTTCCACACGAAATGTTGAGGTTGTGGACACTTGGGCTGCCATAACACAGTGATTCAGTAATTGCTTTGGGTTGTAGGAAATACAAAAAAAAAAGTTTTTCTTTTTTTCTGCACCATTTGACTTCTATGTGACTCACTCTTTCCAGGAGTATATCTGTCCAAGATGTGATTCAGGTTTCATAGAGGAAGTAACAGAAGACTCCAGGTAAGAGACTTTTATTATCCTCGCTATCTATTTCACTACTCCAGACAACACATGATGTTTAAGCCTGTTAGTGTCGGTCTGGAGCGGGAGCAGGTACCTGGGCCGGAAAATGCTGATGCTGCACTGTTGAAGCTTGTAGGCTGACTGTGTAGTTTTGTTCCAGGTTGACACTAAAGCTGAACGTGTACAAGGTTCAGTGCGTGTTGCTAATAATGTGTCTTTTGTCCCCTTGGGTGCCGCTCCCCTCAGTCTCCTAGAGGGTGGCTCTAACGGGATAGATGACACAGCCACACAGTTTGCAGAGGTATGAGTTGGTCTGAAGAGTTTGGGGGAGTAGAGGAATGAAATGAGGAGGTGTGACAGAAATAACTCTGTACTTGTATTTATTTAATGTTTTTTTTTTCTCCCCTCTATCCCCTCTATCTCTATGATTCACCTTTCCCTTGTCCATTTCTTTCTTTTTTTCACATTGGCCTCTTTTCTTCTCCCATTGACTTTTTTATTCCGTCATTCCACCAATCGGCTTCTGCATCCCCGCTTTCCCTCTTATCCTACCGCCCTCTGCGAAACTCCTCCTCTGTCTGAACCTTACGTGACTTCAGCTATGGCACCTCTTGTTACTGGAGCGGCCTTTCACAACAGACCATGACACGGCCGACTCAGAACCTCGGCTCCCTCGAGCACGCCTGGGAGGTTTCGGTGATCTGGGGGGCTTGGGAGGAGGACCAATCGGGGGGTCTGTCCCAGCGGGCCTCGGAGGACCAATGGGGGGCCTACTAGGAGCGGGGGATCATTGGGGACCTGGACGTCCGCCTCGTCTGCACAATCAGAGGAGATACCGGTCTAGAGGCACCAGTAGACCAGATCGCTCACCCGCTGTGGAGGGGTGAGTAACTGACCGGTTCCACTGCCTCATCTTCAATCTTACCGTCCACTTTGCTCTCACCTCATCCTGTGTACTGACACTTACATTGCTCATTCAGTCTATACTGTTCTTATTTTTGACAATGACATTAACTGCTGCACATTTTCTGTTTGTCAGGATTGTACAGCAGTTTCTTGCCGGTCTCTTTGCCAACTCTGGAGTCCCCGGCTCACCTCCCCTGTCGTGGTAATATGACGTCACAGTAGCATCACAGTGTTCGTTCTAATTAAACGCAATTTAATCATCAGTTTGGTTTGTCTGTGTCTGTCGCAGGACAGGGATGCTGCACTCTAACCCAGGGGATTACGCGTGGGGGCAGGGAGGGTTAGACGCTGTGATAACACAGGTAAACCAGACTTTACAAAACCTCTCACCTGGTCCTGTCAACTTTACGCTTGGGTTTACAAGTTCGAATGTGCGTATGTAGTTACTAGGTCAGCTGGAGAACACAGGACCTCCTCCAGCAGAGAAAGAGAAGATCTCTTCTCTTCCAACGGTCAATATCTCTCAGGAACAAGCAGGTCAGTCACTTGCTCTCACCTCGTTTCTGTTGCCATGTCCTCAAAGTGCACATTTTAGTAATGCTATAACAGAGGTTGTGAATTATATGTAAAGTAATTAGTTATTCTTTGTAAAACTGTCTGATTTTGAAGTACGGAAATTCGGATGCAGCATGTTGACCCTTTAACGCTGGTCCTGCTGTATGCTGACCATTCACAAAGTAATCAATAGTGCCCACGCAGAAGCCACTGTAGCTTAACTAGTCATAGCAGAGTTTCGTAAATTAAATTCCTCCTTTTTAGTTGTACATGCATATACAGGGGTTTCATGTGATCAAATTAAGTTTATACCAGAGAGGACCTGAAACTGTCTGTTTGGAAGAAATTCACATTAACCTTTAGAGAAACTACAGTTGTTTCTATAAATTACTTTGAGTTTACGTGTTTTGGTGCTTTTTTTTGTCTTGGTGGCATTTCACTTCCCACTGGTTTTGTTTCCTGTTTTAGATGAGTTCTTCTTGACTTCATCTTTTGTGTATATTGTCATATCTTACCGCTCGGCTGTAACTATGTGGTTAGTTGTGCAGCATAGTCTTTGCAAGACCGATGTTAGCTAACTCACTGGAGCAAATGAAAATCCCATGTCCCTTTTTTTTAGGCCTAAATATTTGTATGTTTATTCCTCAGATGTGGGTCTGAGCCTAGGTTTAATTTCCTGCTGTGAAGTCCAAGAATGCAAACACAGTCCAGGCTGTGATGTTCTGATGCATGTCTCTTCAAGTATATGATGTTTATGACCACATAGGTGAGGGTAATGATATCAGACAAATGACTGAAAGCACATTTCCACTTTCTCCTGCAGACTGCTGTATGGAATGTCCAGTGTGCAAAGAGGACTTCGCAGTCGGAGAGCCAGTCAGACAGTTACCCTGTAACCACTTCTTTCATTCAGACTGTATAGTACCATGGCTGGAAATGGTGAGTAAAACAAACATGGAAAAAAAAAATTAGAATAAAATCATGCAGTAGATTAAATTGTTCCTATTCTAAACGAGTGTGTTCAGAATAAACATGAAACTAGGGTCTGGTTTCTCTGTTTTTTTTTTTGTGCAGTGCATTATAGTAAAATAGTGCTTTAAAACATACGTGGGAAGGAGTTTTTTTTATCATGCTTGCTGTTTTTAGTATATTTCATTTTGCACAGTACATTCAAAAGCTAGTTACAGTTGGTATGGAGCTTGAACGTAATTAAATGATAAATCCAAGTCACTGTAACAAACCAGAAAACTGAGCTTCTGCTTTAATGTTAGCCTTTGGGTACATATATTTGACTGGGCGGATCAGAAACAATCAGGGGCACTCCAAGCCAGCGAGCAGCCTGAGCATCATGTAAATTAGGGCTAAAATAAGGGACGTGAGAGAACTGCCCTAAGCTAATGTGTGTGTTTTGCTCTGTGGCCACACAGCATGACACATGTCCAGTGTGTAGGAAGAGTTTGAACGGAGAAGACAGCAGCAGCCAGCCCTCGTCAGAGTCCCCCTCCCTCTCTATGGACCCCCGCACACAGGAGAGATGGTCCTTCTGAGACACCCACCTGTCTCGTCCCTCGGCTCCCTTCGCCTACATCCAGCACCGCACTGGGAAGACAAAACGCTTCTCACTCTGCTCATCTCTTTTGCAGTCATAACCATCTCAGTCTGACTTTTTGTATTTTTGTTTTAATGCCTTTATCCTCAACCGTGCAACCATACAAACGTCTTAATCCTTTTCTTTTCTTTTTTTACCTAATAACAAACCAGCCTAGACTGATGCTCATCCGTTGTTTTCTCTACTTCCACCCCCAGGCAAACTCTTTGTACATCTTTCTTTAAATGCACTGCTGTAAAACACTATGGTGGAGAAATGCCACACTTAACTCATCCTAAGATTTGCTAAATCCTGCAACTGAGCCCCGTTAGGATGACTGTAGGGGATACTTTCACTCTTGGCATTGACAGAAGCGGGACGTGGCATGAACACCTCTACCCCTGGAATAAATGGTCTGATTATGAAGGGTGTTCTTTTTCTGTACAGATTGTGTCAGGAAGGTGTTGATTGAATTCTGTTGATATATTATGGTAGTGTTTTATTGGACTGCATTGTAAAGGTGTTCATGTTGGTGTGTCCGCGCTCTGTAGTGTATTCCAAATAAAGAACGGAGTATTTTATAGGAATCATGGTGAGTCACTGCTGTTTAAAGGCCACAAACATCCGTTCGAACTTTAAGAGGAAAGGATGCAATTCCTTCCACCTTCCAGGACTTTTCTAAATCTGGAAAATAAAAGTTCTGCCAGTAAGGGAATTAAACTAAAATCTTCGGAGCTCTGCCCCCTTATCTGATGCAATAGATTTCGACATACTCCTCCTGGTGTATATATTATCAACAGATGGCATCTGTCATTTTATTCCTGTTTATGGCTGTCTCTGTTTCACATTTTTATCACTTTTTTGATGTAAATAATTTTAGTCCAACAACTTAAGGTTTGCAAAGAAAAAAAAAATGAGAATGGAAATGCAAATGTGAAATACCTGGTTATCAAACTGTATATTATATATATGAAAAAAATGTCTATGATGTATTAATAAATTGACCAAAAAACATATCTGATAGACGTGCCACTTTGTTCTCTGCATGCGAAGGTAATTAAAAGAGCAGACTTTAAAACAATATATTCTTTATTATAAAATTAGAAACTTAAATAGCAACAGCAGTAATCATCAATCTAAACAGACCAGCCTGTCAGTGGATGGCATACATTGGGTATTGGTGGTGGGTCTCAAAGCAAAGGGCAGATTAACGCCGGGACCCAGATTTCCCAGAACGCAGCGGTTAGTGGTTTTAATGTTGTGGCTGATCAGTGTATTCCGTAAACGTTATTCGCTGTAAATCAAGGCACCAGGGATGCGCTGCAGCGCAGATTATTCTGGTGAGCATTCAATTCAGCTGCTATTTCGCGGTATTTTAAATGAAAATCACAGCCAAGAAGATCAGATTTCGGGCGGTTGATAAAAATGCATGGAAGTAGTACGGCCGATACAGTTCTCAAAACCTCTGCGGTGATGAGAATGTACAGGGGTGAAATGCTCTTGATTCTTACATGTGCAGAGACATGCTTGTGATGTGGTTCAAGTGAAAGACAAACGCACGATGAATGAACTTGTGTCACTGTGTCTTCCAAGACAGTGTTAGCAGTGAACGAGCTGGAGCTTTGGCGGGGATGTAACCCACAGCAGGGTCCCACACTTCAAACTGGATCTCTGAGGACGACCTGAGGACACACAAGCAGTTGAGTATCTTCCTCTCGCTGACACGCGGTGAAACAGATTTAGCGTACAGTACCTGTTCAGTACGATGAGGACGACTGAGCTGTCTGTCCTGATGAAGGCAGTGTATTCCAGGTTCGTCTCTACACTGGGAGACACCCCCACTCTCTGAGACCCCTCCCACAAGAACTTGCTGTGTAAAAAAGAGTCAAGTAAGTAGGAGGAAGAGGATCGATGGGATCAGGTGAACTATCATGTCGGACAATCACCTGAAGTGGGCTAAGCTGTAGAAAGTCGGCTGCTTGTAGAAGACGTCGCGCTTTGCATCCACAATAACTGGGCTGTCTACAAAGTTTTTAACCCAGTTTGGTCCACCAGTCTGGTCCAACGCCAGGTTCCAGTCGGTCCAGCCCACCACATAATGATTTAAGTCCTAGAAGAAAGACAGCACCCACAGTTTAGTTCAGTCTGAAACTAGAAAGTTTCGTTGAGTGAAGGGTGCCTAGCGTTAAAACGTCACAGCACATCTACTAAACAAATGACTCTCAACATGTCCAGGGTCATGCAAAATGGATAGAATGGAAGGAGTCCAATTTCTCTTGAGAGAGAGAGAGTGAAGAGAGAAGAAACACAACACCGGTTCCAGCTTGCTTTGATGGCCTGCGGGCAGTTTCTGGAGAGCATGTGCAGCGCCGTGCAACGCGTAAACTTGCACTGCAGCATGGAGGGAGGTGACTCACCTTTCTAGAACAGCTCAGGGCTCGTCAGATCTCGCTTGTGTTACAGCGGACCTGACTGAACAAGCATGACCCTCGCTGAGAAGATGAGATGATCTCACCTTCATGATGTCATGTGCATAGTCCTCTGCCCTGTCCCAGCTTCCCAGCTTCACCCCTCTGTCTATCGGGTTCCAGCCGGCGCAGGCCTCCGTGCCGAACAGGTAATACTCTGGGTAGATGTGATGTGTGGTTCCCAGGCTTATCTCAGCTGGGACAAAGCTGTCCATGTACCAGTGGACTGCCACGCCATGAATGTATCTTGCTGCATGAACATCATTGAGGACCTGGAGGGAAAAAACACTTACAATTAAAGCTCATTTTTCAAATATCATGTCATGCTACATGGTTAGGACACGTTTTATAATTGCTGATATCAGGAATTGTTGGAAAACATTTCTAAATAAATTCTGATTTATTACCCCATTAATACTTATTTATAAATAAATAATTACAGGCCATACTATCCCCACCAGTTTTCTTCATGCTTCGGCCAATAAAATTGTGAAACAGACGTAAAATTACGAAACAGACGTAAAATTACATTCTGTATGAAAATACAAACTTTTTTTGTATTGAATTTGTCATGAATTCTGTAGAATTTTTTTTCAGTCTTGACTGAGTGTTATCTTTATTATGTTATTAAGGTCATCCTTTATTTATTCATCCACAGCGGGACGCACACTTTAAACTGCGTTATCGTCCGTCTTATACTGATTTATGTTGAAAGTCCTGATCTCTCGTCTGCGACAGCAGCGTGGCTGCAAGTTAAATAAAGTCAGTGACTTTTCCAAATATCCCTCTGTCCTTGGACTCACCACTTTAGCCCAGTAGGGCAGCAGCAGGCGGTTGTCATCCAGCACGAGGACGTGTGTGTGCGGGTATGACGAGGCATGCAGAGCAGGGCCTAGGTCCAGGGCCACCCAGTCCCTCTGCTCCTCAGGGGTGAAGCCCAGAGCCTGAAAACTGCAGTGAGACAAGGACACTTATTAGTCCGCTGCACCATTTAGAGACCACGCAGATGCCTAATATTGTCTCATTCAGAGGAAAATCATTTGTGAGAAGAGACCTGTAGTTTGTCATCCGTCCTGCAGAGGGCTCATTTCCTGTGGTCAGGGCCCAGAAGGTCAAGTTATACTTAGCATATTCCTCAAGGAACCTGAGAGGAAAAATTAAAGAGCCCGTCAGAATTTCTCTTCTATCAAGCTCTTCCAACATATAATGTCACATTAGGTCGAAGTCACTTAATTAACCTGATATAGTACTGAGCCCATGTTTTATGTTCCTTGCCGCCTGGCTGGCCCTTGAGGGAGCCCTTTCCTATGAGTTCCCCATTAGTTTTCATCCAGGCGGGGGCGCTCCAGGCGCTGGCCAGCAGAGACAGGGGCCGAGGAGACAAGGCCTGGGCACGCTGCAGGAGAGGGATCTGAGACAAAGAGACGAGAGGAGAGATGAGACGGAGTCATGGGCATGTCGGTGTGCAAGAACAAAGATGGACACCTTCATGTTGATGTCCTCGGAGGCCAGAGTGAAATTTTCCAGGTTGTAGTCTCCCGGTGTGTCCGCGTACGTGTACTGACGGGTGGAGAAGTCACAGCTGGCCATAGGGACACGCACGACGCTGTAGCCGATACCTGCCACACAGAACACATCCTGAATAACAACGAACACTGGGGGGGTAATTCAGCACTGTTGGAGGACAAACTCTGCAGTTATAACATCATCGCATCATGAGACCGTTGTCAGCTATTTCTTAATGTTTACATGATGCTATTATAATTAATTTCTAAGCTTTTGTTTTACACGTAGTAAATTGCTTTAAGCATCAGTTTGAATATTTTCCCCAATGATTCTGCACACACCTGTCATACTGCTATATCTATTAACTATTCAGGAAAATATCTTTGATAATATGATAATAATGTTTTATATTACACAGCCAGCCCAGGGTAACTAATGATATGGATCCATGTGATGATATTTACTACTTGTTTATGAGGACAATGTACAAACCAGCACATTGAGATGTATCTCAACCCTTGTATGGTATTCGGGTCAAATTGACCCGTTTCAGATTTTTACAAGAAGAAAAATGGTTCAAGTACACATTTTTTCTACCTGAAGCTCAATGGCCTTAGCTTATTTTCGGTGATAAACATGTATAAAGAAACAAAAGCAAAATAGCACACATGCTACTATACCCCACACATTACCATCCTTCATATGGTCTTTGGGTCATTTTGACCCGCATACAGAGACACACAGAAACATGCCCACACAGACACACACACACATACACAAACACACAAACACACACACACACATACAGCACACAGAGCAATTTTTAGAGCCAAAATGTCTCTGAAGAGCTTCCATGTATTCAGATTAGACAACCGGGAATCAAGACCTGTTAGATGGCGGGGGGAACTGGCTTCCCTGTCTTTATAACTCTGGGCCCAATGTAACTGGACAAACGGCTTGTGAGGTTTAGAGGCCGCTGCCCTTTCAAGGCAGTATATGCCCTCAAAACCAGCCAGGTATGGCATCACAATCTGGGCTGCCTGTGATGTTGTTTCATCTTATGCATGGAACATGCAAATTTATACAGGGAAGCCGGAAGGAGGAGCTGCTGATAGAAACCAGGGGACACGAGTGGTGCTACATATGTCACAAGGCCTCAGTGGCCACAACATCACCCGTGACAATGTTTTTACATCGCACAGCCTGGGACAGGAGCTTCTCAAAAGAAAGCTGACAATGGTTGGAAGAGTCCAGAAAAATAGGACAGAGCTTCCACCTGAGGTTCAAACTGGGAAGAAAATGCGAGTCTATTCCACCAACTTCATGTTCACAGCCAACACTGCCCTGGTATCTTACATACTAAAAAAAAGGAAAAAATGTGGTGCTCATGAGCACTCTACACAGGGATGGAGCAATAAATAGTAGTGTGGACCGTAAGCCAGAGGTCATACTTGTCTACAATGCTTACCTTATGACAAAAAGAGTAGTCACGCTTCCATTGTTAATTGTGTTCTAGTGGAGACTGATTGCAATCATTAAACATGTATGTTATTTCAATTGTTTGAAATTGAGATAAAGACAATATATGTTAATGGTTTATGAAGTGAAAATGTATATTACACTTGTTTTAACACCCCAAATGTGTCCCGGGTCAATTTGACCCGAGGGATACCAGAGGGTCCTAAAAGTGAAGACCATACAAGGGTTAAAATGTGTGAACATGCATGTTTTATTATGTTGGAGTAAATCATTGACTGTTGCTGTGACCTGAAAATTGTCCAAAAAAAAATCCATTTGTATAGTGTATTATTGTGTATGTTTTTATCTACCGTATTTTCCGCACTATAAGGCGCACCTAAAAACCTCCAATTTTCTCAAAAGCTGACAGTGTGCCTTATAATGCGGTGCGCCTTATATATGAACAAAGTTTTAAAATAGGCCATTCATTGAAGGTGCGCCTTATAATCCGGTGCGCCTATAGTGTGGAAAATACGGTAATTTTAACTTTAGTAATATTGAAAAATATTTGAAACTACCTTTTCTTGCATTACCATTTATTTTTCTGTATTACGTCATTACTGACTGTATCTGCCACCCGGGAAATAGAGTGGGTCTTAAGGTCAAGTAAAGGTTGATTGTGGTGATGTGTTGTACCGTCTTCACAGCCTGTATCCGGTGTGTATCCTGGGGCTCTGAGATTCATCACAACCTGTAGAACTCTTACTCACCTTTTACGTTCAGAAGTGAACTGGGCCGCTTTGAATACACATTAGTCATTGGTATGTTTTTATCTACAAATTACTTCTTGGCATGATTCCTGCATATTTATCTCCTCTTTTAAAGGTGTACTATGGAAAATACTGTCCCTGTTCTAAGAATATACTGCAGTTTGTGGTTTCAAAGTACAAAGTGAATTAGGAAAGACGGCTTTTAGGTTTTCTGCACATGCTCCATGGAGCAACCTACACTCTAACCTCAGACTTAGAAATGTGGTACCACTGAACAAGTTTAAAGAGATGGTGAATTCTGTCGAGTCCAGTTAGTCTGTGTGAATATGCTATAACTGAGTTATTCTTTGTAATGTAATTCTGTGATATTATATTATGCTGAAACTTGGCCACCCTTGTAAAAGAGACCTTTGATCTCAACGGTGTAAATAAAATGTTAAATAGAAATTTAATCATAAGATCAGACTATTCCACTCCTGTGACTTCTGTGTTATAACATGTCAATACAGATCCAAACTGAAATAACTTTAACCATATCCTTTAACTGATATTGATGGGGCAATGTAGGCTAATAGCACTGACTATAAGAGGAACTATAAGAGTAAAGATAAGAACAAACTATCCATTTAAATAAACAATAAGTTACTACTGCATATGAAGGGACGATTTTCTGAAAACTGTTCTGAGTACTTTTGATCATTAGGTGTACCTTACCTTCATTGGAGAAGTACTGTCGCAGCAGCTGCTCCTGTGTGCCAGCTGAAAGTGAGAGTATGTTGATGGCTGCAGCGTCCGTCATGGCTCCACCAAATCCCCTGATCTTCTGGTACTTCTGGTAGGGAACGATAGTCAGCCTGAGGCCTGAAAGAAAAACATGAGCGGAGGACACGTCGTCTGCCCGGCTCAAACACAGCAGGAAGCCCAAAAAAAAAAAAAAAAAGCAGCTTCTCCTCCGCTCACCTGCCCCAGTGCTCTTCACCTGGACCTGACCCTGGTCGGCCTCCAGCCTGCTGCCCGCCATGCTGGACAGGTGGGAGGAAAACTGGCCCAGTGGAGGCAGGGTGACCGAGCCGACAGCATCGCAGTAGGTTGAATTACACTCACAGACCACAGAGTTCTGGCCAAAGCTTCTGGCTATGCATTTGCTGCTTTCTGTGAGGAGTTGGAAATCATGGGAACATGAGGCTCCTGCACAGCAACAGAGGAAGTAAACAATGTGTGCGTTTGGTTGGTTACCTGTAGAGGAGATCACTTCAGCTGAGATGAAAAGGACCAGGAGGACACATGATGGTAATGAAAGCGCCATTTTATCTGAAAGAAAAAGAAGATCCCAATTAGACGTGTGGGCTCAATCAGGAAGTTTAACAGCAATAACCACGCGTCAGCTGTTTGCTCGGCTGACACAAACAAACAAACATTAAACAATCACCTTCATGTTATTCAGAGCATTGAATGAACGATTATACACTGACCTGGACCAGGATCTGGCATGTCCTGGAAGTCGACTCATTGATTTAGTCCAATCTGTCGCTGCATCTTCTCCCACTTTCTCATTACCTTTGGTCAGTCATGTGACTTTGAAAACCGGTCACGTGAAGAGCGATGTAATTATCTGCAGCAGCCTTCAGGGGTCGCACCGCCGCCAAATAGTTTCTAATGAATATTAATAATAAAAAAAGAAAAATAAGAATTGTCCTCTTGGACTAGTCTAAGACCTTTACATTGTTTTCAATACAACTGATTGAGTGAAATAAATACGACTGTGTAAAATATTTTAATAAAACAAAATTCTTCTTAAATATATGTCGAATTAAAATATCAAATCCCTCTTTGATTTATGGCTGCTATTATAAACAGCAGCCCCACATTTCCATTCCTTTTTTCTTTGGACCTTCTTACATTATCATTTGTTTTGTGTTTGCTTTGCCTGGGTTTGTATTGCCCCATCTGGGGTGATTATATTGCTCTCTCCACATTCCATCTCCAGAACAAACAAGTTATTATTATTAATATTATTATAATTATTTTTTAGGATATTATGATAATATCGGATGTTTTTAGACATTCTGAACACAGCTGGATCTGTGAAATAATTATTACAATTTTTCCTACATTTCACGTGAAATTAAAATATTGATGCTACCAATAACAGTAACGATTGTAAACACCGGCTCAACTGGTGCATCATCTCGAATGAGATTTATGGGTCACCAGGTCAAATCTAACTACTCACAGAAAACAATATATGAAGGTGGAGTAAGTGAGCAGTGGTTTCCTCACGACATCAAGAGCTCAAGTGCCCTTGAGCTAGGCACCTAATCCCTTGAGCTCCCCACTTTGTGTGTGTGTATACAAATGGATACGTTTAACACACAAGACACATTTCCATACGGTCCAATAATATACTTCTTCCTCGACATCCTTATCGAAGACATTTTAAAGAATCTCAGCTGTGGGGAAATAAAAACTATTCACTAGTTTGGCAGCATGTGTATGATGGTAGATCAAACACTTTTAGCACTGAAAATGTGCAGCTGAATTAAATTAACAATGTTAGAAAGAAGAAAAGTGGATGTGAACTTGAAATGTCATTATTTTCAGAATGAGAAAGTCAACAGTATTTTTTTAACTTTCACTTTTTATTATCAAAGTTACACATACGCATCATAATTTACACAGGGGCACATATTATAGACATGGACAACTGTATATGTATTTTGGGTACACTGGTATTTTTTGTGTGTCTCCGTGTGATTTTAATCTTTAGGCGACTTCACAAGAAGCTACAAACTCTCTCCAACATCGATGGATTCCTGTTGGTCAAAAAGATGAGCTCTTTCTTTCCTTCTTCCGTGTGGCCTGATTTGGAAAAAAAAAAAAAGAGTTAGTAAAACTACCTTCTTTACATGTAGCAGCAAAGCATCATCATCATCATCATCATCATCATCAATTACTCTGAGGATGCTGCAGCCAGTGGCGGTCCAAGTAGTAGAGATAACAGCTCTCAAACTCCTTCTCGCTGTAGATGGGCACTGACATGGGGATGAACGGATCCATGCTGTCAAAGCCCTTCTGAAGAGGCAAATGCACAAAGGAAGTCAGAACGTCTCATATGAAAAACTAAATGAAAACATTTTTTTGAAAACACTAAAGGTCTTGTGACAGTATTCAAACAAATGCAGAGCTCAACACTTGTATGCACAGAGGGAAGACATATTTTAAATATGATTTATGCCGCTGAGAAGCCAATTGCACACAGTGAGAAATCTAAACGATTAATATTGCAAACACTGTTTATCCTGTGGGATGAGTTGAATGTTATACGACCCCACTTTGGGCGTTATAATTCAATCATTGTCCAGTATAAGTGTAAGAGGTGGTTGACGGTGATGGATTTGTTGGTCCATTAGTAAATTGATCTGACGACTGTGACCACCGTGATAAATAATATCAGAAACAGCGCTGCACACTGAAAGCAGAAAATGAACTGAATGCAGTGGACAGAATGGGGACAGCAGTGAAACGTCTGAGGATTCAGCTTATTCGCTTCTACACTGTAGAAAATAGCCCACTTAGTGAAGCAGGAGGACCTGTATGCACAAAACAAAGAGTGAGACTAATGCTTTCAAGGCCAACGTCACAAGAAATCCACATCCTGGCAACACTGCCAGATATTCTGCCCATTTTGTTGATCACGTCCAATAAAAAATTTGCTCAGTCTGAAATGTCGTTCATTAGAAGCAATGCTTTCATGGCTTGAGAGGCACGGATAATAAAGTACAATTAAAATGACTTCTAACCTCTCCAAGGAGCTCTTGAGGCAAGTAGGCAGATTTTGAAGTGTGGATTGACCCAGTCTGAGCTAGAGTGGCGATGATGGCGCCTCCAGTCTGAGACAAGAGAGAAAATGTTCATATAAACATTTCTGAAAAATAATATTCTCATATAACTGCGCGTCTACGCATTTGTTCCTCTCACCCAGTCGTTCTTCATGAGCTTTCTCAGGTTATGAATCAAAGTGAGCTCTCCTGGATCCACCTAATAACAGAGAAAGTGAGACGCATAAGACTTTCAAGTCGAAGAAGACGCATAAAGACAAACGCGAGGAATGACAGGAGCGTGCTCTCACAAAACTCTTATCCTCCTTCCTGATGGTGGAATTCCCCCACAGGGCATTGACACCATCCACAGCCACGGCCAGGCGAAAGTCTGACCCCGGTTGCCCAGTTTGCCGTCTCAGTTCCTTGATCACCGCCCCCACCACATCACTGCTGCTCTTCACGCGAGATATACCCTATGGCAAAGGAAACGTCAGACGCCTGACCATGAGGGAAAGCAATAAAACAGCAACAATATGAAACTGTAACAGGAGAAACATTACACTAGGTAAAGTGTGAGATGCTGAAGTAAAGTAATTTTGTGCGCAATTTATTTCTCCATTTCTTTTTTATCACTGATGACTAAACAGGTGACCTAAAACTGGTCTTTCCACACAGTGTGGTCAGACGCCTGCTTATCAATATGTCTTACACCACAAGTTCATAGTAACACAGCAGTGATCAAACTAGTTTTATTGGCAAAGTCAAACGCAACAATCTAGTGCCTTATCTCAGAAAGTAAACCACACTTCACGATAGCAGCACGAGGACTGACAGGAAGAGGGAAATCTGCAGGCTGCACTTAAATCTACTGCTGTTTTCAGCCTTTGTCATATCGTGTGGTACAAATAAACTGTGCTGATCCATCACTGCTCTATCGGCTATTGATCGTCACCATTCACGGGCAAGGTGATAGATGAAACCTTCATGAGTCCTGTAGGGGAATCAGTCGGGCAGAAATAAAGATTAGGCAGCCGATTATGGGAAAAGGATGAGGTAAACCATGACGATCAAACATAAATACTCAATGGAAGAAAGCTAAAGAGACGGGAGCAAGACATTATAGCTCCCGCTCAACTGTAGTGTGAGAGGACTCACGTGATCCACCAGCTCTCCTAGTGGGCGTCCTTCTTCTGTGGACTCTCTCTTTGTCCATATATAGCGCTGCTTTGTTTTTATCTGGGAAGAAAATAGTACATTCACAAAGTGTTTTGTATGTTTTTTTTATTGGAGTTCTTCCCAGGTTTCCAGTGATTCTTCTCCACATAGGGAAAACAGAAAGCATGCATGGACAATCTTTCTGTAACACAAAGACTTATCTGAGGATATAATTGATAGGATGTATGGCTTTAAATGCTTCAAAACATAAATCCAAATATATATATATTTTTGACATGTTCAAAGTGGTTCTTTGAACAACTCTAATTGATGTGGTTAGATGAGGCATTCTTATTCTAATAAACTTATTATTGGCATTACGTGCTAGTATCATGTAAATATTGTGTACCCAGGTCACAATGTATCATGTAGCATATATGTAAATACACAATTTACCTGAATGTATATGTATTTATGTGTGTGTGTGTGTGTGTGTGTGTGTATATATATATACTACTCAGACTCATCAGGGTTACTGCATACCTTTGACAGGAAAGGTTCACTGGTGATTCTGAAGTTACGTAGCCATGTCATCGCTTGTAGCGGCTGGTCAAATCGGGAGGGGTTGAAGGATGATTGCAGCAGCTCCTTACAGTTCTTCACCCACAGGTGAGCTGTATGAGGCACAGAGGATACTTTACCCATTCTGTTGGACGCAAGTCAGACTGTAAATGTGTGAGACTGCGCTTGTCTCACCATCAGGGATGTGCAGCACCAGCCATCCCTGTGTGTAGCAGAAGTGGACTGTGTGACAGAGAGACATCGTCTTCCCACTGCCCTTCGTCCCGTCTGAGTGTTGCTATAAGGACAACACAGGATTTCTTCGGAAGAAGAATGTGTTCATTTTTCTGTTACTAACTGTCTGCTTTGAAGGATACAGAATAAATATCGCAGAGCAGGCTGGCTGAAGTCCGTTTTCTTCAGGTAGGACATGGCCTCCAGAGCTGGCTGCCTCACCATGATGCAGGCTTCATTGAATGTCTTCACCTAAAACCAGGAGTAAGAATTTATATCCACAGAGTGCTACACATTTTCTTATTTAAAAACAAATGCCGTAATCTGTTGCCGAGCCTTGTGTGTTTCATTATGCTCTTATACTTCTAAAGAGGGACTTGCCTGTTGTTGGAAGCGCCGTGGGAGGCCGTGAGGGAACGCACGACTAATGTGCGCTGATGGCAGAGTGTAGTACTGTCCGATATGTTTCTCTGAATGACATGCCTAGAAAGAGACAGATGAACATCATAAAAATACAGAGGTCAATGATGACGATGGGAACAAGCACCTCAGCCATAGAGGGACTCAAAACAATGACCACACCACTTTTCTAACCACTAGATGTTCTAAATTCTAACTTTAAGATTGATCTGAGACAAATAACAAACAAATTTCCTGTGTCTACTATGAGAAGGTTGTATCTATTTGCTGGCCCATTCCCAAACAAACAAAAGCACAGAATTAGGTGTCTGAATATCATCAAATCCAACTTTTCTTACCGGATCAGTCTCCTGTGTTCTGAAGACTGAGAAGGGCTCAGATTCTGACTCTGTAGCCAGAGCCTCCTGCTGCTGCCCACATACACTGGTATGAAGGGACCTTGCATGGGTTACCTGCAACATTTTGCCACGACAGTTCTGCATGAAAACATCTAAAGCAGCTCGAGCATGTGAGAAGTTGTCATTGTGAATATGCTGCCTAGGTTTTAAGTGTGTAGCTTCCCCAGTAGCCCTTAAACCTATAAAACACTGATGATCTTACCGTTTGCCGTAGCCTGAAGGACAGTCTGTGAAGAGCCATGATCTGAAAGTAGAATACAGTTATAATTCAGACATCAAACGAGAAGAATATGTGTAAATGCACAGCACCGTCTGGTAACCTTGCATAAACAGTTAGCTAAGGGCTAGCTGCGGCACTCTGCACATATGTAATACGGCATTAGCATTAACAATACGCGAGTTTAAAAGCTGGTCACCTGCGATTTAGTCCAATAAAGGTTGACTGATATCTGTCATCTACTGAAAAAAACGTCCCGACTTTAAATTATGGGGACTATAAACTGTAAACGTCAGGGCGAAGTCAATGTGCCAGGTCCGTCATGGACACCGCCATCATGCTGAGCAGAGAAGGAAGTGACGTAAACACGAGATTTAGCCAATCAGGTCGCAGAAGACAGGCGACAACAAACGAGGAAAATGGAGTTTGTCAGACTTTGGCTCATTTGGACTACACTTGGACTTAGGTTTTAAATGTACAGTGGAAATGTTCTCCACAACATAAATGACATGGAACAAATACAGAGCTTTCAAAAGCGCTAAATATAGCCCGTTTGTCAGAATGTGTTCAAACTTTTATATTTTAAATCAACAACAGTAGCTACTGTGAAATGTATGGCCTAAATCAAACCTACAGCTTTGTTGTAGCTGCAGGGACATTAATCAGACTGTTAGTGTGCTCCTTTGTAAAGCTTAAGGAATAGTATAATATTATTGTCATGTCATCAACACTTTAATGCTTTTGTTAAATGCTTTAATTAATGCTTCCATTCATGTGTTATTATAATTTTGTCTGAATTTGCTTCACATTACTCAAAAAGATACCTGGTAACCGCTTATATTTTTTATTACATGCACCCTTCGGCTCCAGTAGCTACTGTGTGCAAATGTACCTACATGTGGGAAATAAATATTGCAGTCTTAAGTTATTTAACCACTGTGCTATTCAAAAATGGCCCCCAGGGGCAAGTTCAGCTTGTAGCAATTAAAATGTCTTTGAAAAGAACAACACAACATGCTAGTAGTTCGTAATATTAACTTCTGTGTTATCACCAAATGTGATTTTTATTGTTTTGTTTACTTGTCATTGAAAGGCTCTGCACACACCTGTCAGAGGACAGCAGATGAAAAATAGCAACATTGCTAACTACGGTGCATGAGCATTTTAATTATTATTATTATTTTAAATGCTGATGTTAATAATGTACAGTGTCCTTTGTTAAAATAGATAAATATGAAAGAGTCAAACATTTGTCACAACAGAATAATTTACGTAGCACTAGCACTGTGATAACTTCAGTGGATGGCAATTGGATGGATGGTTTAACTTTTGTTGCAATAATTAATGTTCTTCTCATTGAGTTGTCAGTAGATTGGTCCATGAAATGTACAGTATATTATAGAGCTCTCATCATGCATATTAATGAACAAACTTGTGGTGCATGTGACAGTTGCACATACTCAAAGAAAATAAAGTGGAAAGTAATAACTTGGGAACAAGCTAAACAACGCAACAACTGGGGCCTAGGTTCAATGCATGTCATTTGGTTTGCAGTAATTTTGTTGCTGGCTGAGTTGTTCTCCACATTTTCCAACAGGCACCACCACAGCACAACATCTTTCATGCTGAGTGGTTTAAGGCAAGTCTGACACCTTGACTTTAACCTTTTTGATTTTATTGCCCTTGTGTGTTTTAAATCAACTTGTGGATTCTGCTAACTTATCAGAATCCAAATACTTGTCTGTCATTATACAAGAAGTAGAACAACATCGTTTTCCTCCCTTTTAGTGCAACGCGTGCATGCGCGCGTGTAAAAAAAACAAGAAATGTACATGTAGCATTTTTACATCTGTATGTTAAATGTCATGCAGTCTGTAATGTGCATTTAATGTGTAGTTGGAAGTTGCAGAGTACGCATCATGCAGTACTGAGAGCAAGAGGAATAGGGTCCCTAAATTTTGTCACAACACCCCTGTGGGTTTATCCGGTCCAGCATTATGGACTTACAAACAACATGGCTTCTTCTATTGTAAACGACAACAGTAGCATGATGAACTATTATCATGCAGCCGGAATTTCAAGTGCGTATCATACGTTTAGACGTCTAACGGAGGTGGATATGTTCTGCAACAGCGGTGGGAAATCATGTTGTTTTGGATCGATATGTTCTGTTTAACCGAGGCGCGATAAAAAGCTCTGGCATATTAACTTTTAATAAGTGCTAATAGCTCATTGTGTCTCCCCCCCTCTAGCACAAGCCGAATCCCATATTACACCGCGCGCTGTAACTTTTGAGCTGCTCCCCAAATCCTACCAGCCGCCTACTTTAGCCAAGTCGTCGCCATTTTATTACCGTCTAAATAGCCCTCCCCAATCGCCTATTATGAACTGCAATGAGATCCTGTGCTGTATTCACCGTTTTATCTCCTCCTCTGGCCACATGAAAATGGCCACGCAATTACATTCCCGCACATCCACCAGCCCCTCTGCACTGTCAGCCCCCGGTTCTCTCTCTCTCTCTCGCTCTCTCTCTCTCTCACACACACGCGCGCAAACACACACACAAGACGCACGCACGCATACATACACACACACGCAGCTGCAGCCTTCACCCGATACGTTTACAGCCTGTGTGCATACGAGAGCACAATCCGAGCCATTATAACTGGCGGGAGCGATGTAACTTTCCCCGAGAGAAGTGGGCAAAAATAAGACAGAGCGTAACCAGTCCGCCACCTAGCTGCGGAGACGCGCCGACGGAGATCTGTCGACTGTATGATTATGAAAACACCCGCGCCAATGTTGTTGCACAGTAGGCTCTGCGCTCTGGTGAGACTGAAACTCGGTTTTAGGAGGTGTTTTAACCTCCGCTTGCCTTAGTTATGTAATCAAAGCAACATCTAATGCACCAAAAGCTGTGGATTGCCGCTGGCGCGAAGGGGAGAGCAAGACAGCAACACCTTAACCTCCAGCCTAAACGCAGTTGGCTCTGGGACGCGCTCTCGGGTAAGTAGCCTACGTAGCCTTATTACAGATTGTCATGGCAGTCCGTATTAATGTGTGCAGGCCTGTCATCATCAGCGAGCTCAAAGCACGGGAGGTTACGGAGAATCTTGTGCATCCGCTTTGCGCTAATTTTATCCCTTGTTGCTGAGCTTGTTTCCCCTCTGTTCTCCTCGCACGGCGATATTTCTTATTTCAGTGTTGCTGACACAAGCATAAGGACTGGCAGAGGGCAGATAGAAGAGAAATAGGTGGCTCGGGACTGAGCCACATCACAAACACCGCCAGCAAGCACATTTTGATGCTACGTAGCCTCCCACTTCCATGTTGAGTTTCAATTTGCAACTGTGCGCATTTTAAGACGCGTAAATGTACTGTGTGTGTCTATATATATATATATATATATATATATATATATATATATATATATATATATATATATATATATATATATATCTTCGTTTTTATTTTTATTTTTATTACGGAGATAGGAGTGACGACAGCAACACGTGTATGTGTGTATGATTTGTAAGTGCGACAGCATCAGGCAGATAGTGATTTTCCGAGGTGCGCAAAGTCATAATGGAGAAGGAAGCTCCTGTTGACGTCCTCAGTAAACCAGTGATAGGTTGCTCCAGTGCGGTAACACCCCCCACTGCTCATACTGTATCTACAGTAGCAACATCAGTCAGCCGACGCAGCTGCGACCTGGGTACACGATGTACGTCCAACACACTCCTAATCCACCAACTACAGGAAAGTATATGTGTGAAGGAGAGCGGGTGAGGAGGGGTGAGGCTCACGTGAGAAACTTCCCTGTGTATGTGGAGTAAGGCTGCACTGATTGTGAGGCTTCATGGCTCAATAACCTCAGATGCCATCACAGAAGGCCAATTTCCAGCTGCTGTGCTCCTGCTGTTGTCAGGCAGATAATAATGGTGTTGTAGTTATTGATGATAACGCTGTCGTGGGATGGTGATGATGGCTGGAAATATGGTGGGCCATTATCGTGATTTAATCGTTGCCTCTGCGCTCCAGAGGAACCACGCTGACTACAGTGTCAAGTCCACCCATCATCCTGTCACTGGAAATAGCTTCTGGTCTAATGTTAGAATAATTTTGAGTTATATCGGAGACATATAATTCTGGAGAGAATAAAAAGCTATTAGTATGCACTTTGACTGATGTTAAATGAGCTTGCCCTTTTGAGTTTGAATACCTGCCACTCTCAGTCTCCCTATAGTGGCTTTTTGCAGCAACTTCGTGCCGGTCGAACTACCCGAGCAGGCCCGCATCCTCCTCCATACAAGTCAGGCCCGTGGCGCAGAGGTCGTACTAAAAGTGGCTGCAGTTGTTTAAGAGGACCGCTGTCCATCCTCGCGCTCATCTACTTTATTGTAAGGAGGCCTTTAATATGCTTTCCAAAACTGTTACATAACGGCAGTTACTGGAACAGATGTTGATTTGAGCTCTGTATTCAAGGAAAGAGTTTGGGTGTGGAGGGACCAAGAGGCAGGAGAGATAGCCCACTGAGCTCTTAAATGAAAACATTATCTGAGATGCTCTTGTAAGTTTAAGGGGGCAGGTCAGTGCGTTGAGAGACAGATGAGCTATTTCATAAGAGCCTCTCATGAGGGAGCTGCAAGAATGCTTGCCAGGGTGTGTTTTATTAGAAAATGGATGAGTGTCTCACTTAATGAGAGTGAGAGAATAATGAAGGAAGCATGACAGAGGATGCTGCTTCCCTCCGATAGCCTAAAAACTAGTCTGGAAACGGCATGAGTGAGAGTGAAAAGTATTTCTTGTGTGGAGAATGTTATTTCAGGGTGTGTTGCTTTTCTGTAATGTCACATTAAAAGTCCATTTACAATGGGGTCAATGAAAAGCTTACTTGACTTAGAGGAAGCAATGGGAGGAGGAGGAATTTGCACTCCTTTCCAAAAATAAGTTTTACCCTTTCCTACGGATTTGTGTTACCACTACTGAAAGGGGAGGAGGGGAACAGTCGGACTGTGAATGGAGGGATTTAGGCTTGAGAGGGGGAAAAGAACGACGTGGAAGAGGAAATATGTTTCTGATTAACATTGATACAGCGTATGAGTTGACCGTTTTGCTGTGTGGTCTACAGAGAGAGACGGAGAGCGAGAGGGAGAGAGTGGATGGGACTAATAGAGAATGCATGCAAAAGCTTACTGCCAAACATGAAAAGGGGAGTTTCGGAGAGAAAAGAAAGTACAGCAGCGGGAAGGGTGGGAGGAGAAGTGCTTGTGGGAGTAGCTGAGAACAGAAGGCGCAAAGACACTGGGGAGAGGAGGGGAGGAGACTGGATCAAGTGTTTGAATTAGTCAGGAGCTGATTGATTGAAATATTGATCGGAGGAGCGGCACAGTAAGGATAAGTGAACGCGTAGGGATTTGGGGAGTGTTTGCTGCCTTTCGGATTTATTGTTATTTACAGGTTGGTGGAGGAAACTAGCCGAGGCTGTTTTTGGGGAATGTGAGTAAGTCTTTCTTCCAGTTAGTGCCGACATTCTGGGAATCAGCGACTTTGATTGGCCCCATGGGTTTTCTGTATGATGAGATCATCTCTGTGGACATGCAGTTTAGCACCTCTCTACAGCTGCCTGCAGGAAGGGGACTTTCCCCTCAATTCCTGTGCTGCTGCTATTCAGCATCTGAGCTCACTGAAATGACTAATCACTGGCCTCTCTATGTTTCTGTCTCTTCTTTCCCTTCCTTTCTGCCTCATATTTACCCCATTTCAGTTTAAGCCTTAACAACAAGAGAGACCTTCCCTCACTGGATGAAGACCCTCGACAATACTTGGACTATTACAGGATCTTTTGTTGCGACCTTTTTGATCTACACCTGCATTCTGCGCTTCACCTGGACCCCATCCAGCTCCACTGGAGTCATTTAGAAGTGTGATACTGGGAACCTCACAGCATCGTACGTCTCCCCCCTGACTTCTCTGATGGACCAGAGAGTGAAGGGGGGAACCCCTCCAACCACAGCCTCCACTCTGGACCCTACATCTGCACCTGAAGACTCTGGACAGGACCAGGTGGGAGAGAAAAACAGGAGGAGTGAGGGCCAGAATGGTGAAGTGGGGAAGAAGGAGGAGGAGAAAAGAGGAGCCGGGAGAAAGAGGGAAGGAGACAAGGGGGCAGTGCTGGAGTTGCTCATCGAGGGGCGCTGTGGAAGTGTAGGGCAGCAACAGCTTCAGATCTCTGGCAGGGAGACAAGCTGCCCTGAGGGGAACGTTCGAGTTCGAATTGGACTCCAGGCCAAGCGCACCAAGAAGCCGCCCAAGATCTTGGAGAGCTACGTCTGCAAGCCCACGATCAGGACCTATCAGAGACACGGCAAGGGGGGACTGCTGAGAGGGGATGGAGAAGGAGGAGCGGGCCAGCAGAGTAAAACCAGCTCGGCCCCGGACGAAGCAACCAGAGAGCAATGCTCAGGCTTGGATGCTGTCCAGACGACATCCAAACAAACTGCATCTGCCGCTTCGCCGACACTTACATCATCATCGTCGTCACCGCCATTATCATCTTCGTCACTGCAGCCACTGTCATTATCGTCAACATTTACGACAGCTTCCACCCCAGCCACAGTCCCTGCCATCACCAGCCAGGGGACCAAGTCTGCCAAACAGGTAAGTTGAGGACAAAGGCAAGTTTGCCTCTCGTACACACAACTCCCAAAATTAAAATCAAGAAATTGAAGTTGAGGTGACTTTATCTTTTCATCCATTGCTAATGGCACACACCAAATGAGATGTAGCTCTAATTGGTTTTTACAATCAACTGCTAGGCTTATTGACCCAGCTTTGTTCTCAGTTGTAACATAGTCAAATGAACTGTTGTCTCAATACTGAAACCTAACCAGCAAGTTTGAATAAACAGACCTATAAATAGGGCAACAGCACGGCAACCACTTGGAGATATTACAGACATTGGTCCATCAGTCCTTATGACAGTGACCCAAGGGGAAGCTTATGGCTTTAGCTGCGCAAACGGCACTCAAGCTGCAGCATACCAAAATTACAGAACAAGTATGAAATGTCAAGCCTTCTCATCTGTATTAGTGGCAATTTATAGCTACCAATAGCAAAGCTTTCTCTCTCTCTTTCTGTCTCTGCTTGGCTCTCTATATCTGTCCCTCTCTTCTATTTTTACATCCCCTCTTTTCTCTACCTGCTCTCATTTATCTTTCACTCCCCCTCCGTCCTAGTCCTACTCCCTTCCTCTTTTTCTGCCTTTGTATTTCTCCTTTCTGTGTTAACCCCATTCCTGTTTCCATCACCTCACTCTCTCCTTCTCCTCAGCGTGCCCTCATTTCTCTGCCTGATTGAGTCATTTTATCCTCACTCTCTCTTTTAATGGGCGGACAATAACAAAAGCATTTTGGTTATTGTCTCTTTCCCATTGTCCTTAAATGTTGTCAACAGAAAGCTAACGGATGTCAAAGTCATTGCCGTCTATGACAGAGATTGCATGTTTGCATTCCCCAGGTTCCCATCAAGCTGGCCAATAAGACTGAGGTGGATTCAAATGGCTCATCAGAGAGAGTGAAGAAAGACAAGCTTCCGAGTGTCAATGGGCAGCCTGTCCCTGCAGGAGTCAAACCCTGCTCGCCCTCAACAGACCAGACAGCTTCCACTACTCCGTCCGCCGCATGCTCCCAGACGGTCTCTCCCTCGGACTCCAGGAGTGACGGCAACACCTCGAAGAAACACAATGGCTTCGTACAAACTAAAAAACAGAAGGGATTATCGAATGGCAAAGGCTCTGCCAACATCCACGGCACTTCGGCTTCATCAAAAATCAAAGTTGGAAAATACAGTTCCTCCTCCGTTTCTACCGCGGACTCCTCAACAAAACTTTCTAGCTCCCATAAGGAACTTTCCAATAAGAGTAGGCCAGACTCTCCTTCCCCTCCCTCGGCCACCCCCAAACCACAGCCCTCTCCCACTGTGGATCTCTCCCCTCCCGAATCCCAAGGTCAGGGTCCTTCTCTCCAGCCCACGCTAGAGAAAAAGAGAGACAAAGAGAGGAAAGCGAAGAAAGAGAAACGGAAAGACAAGAAATCCAAGAGAGATAGATTGGAGGCCGACAGAGCAAAGAGTGAGGGCAGAAAGGAGGAAGTCAAGAAGAAGAAAAAGGAGAAGGGGAAAAATGGAAAATCGAGACATGGTAAAGAAAAGGATGAAAGACACAGAACTGATGATATATGGCGGGACGAACTGAAAACAGAACGAGGAAAGACAGAGAAAAAGAGGGATAAGCTTAGCCCAGAGACACAAAGAATAGAGGATAATAATGCAAAATGTGGTGAAACAGCCGATAACAGCAAACTAGAAAAAACATGTAAAGCAGCGAATCCAGGCAGATCAGATGAGAAAGAAAGAGATGACAGTTGCAAGCCAATTAAGCAAGCTGAGCCAGCAACGACAACAGGTGACACCAGTAAATCAAAAGAACATTCAACTGTGCCTCCAAGCCACCCCTCCAGTTCTGCCCCTCCCACTCTGCCCACGCCTTCTGCCCATACTCCCGTTTCTCCCCCCTCTTCCCCCCAAGAGCAGGATAGCAGACCGCTCAAGAAACGTAAAGCAAGAAGGCCCAGCTGGACCAAGCTGGCGCACCGGGCTCAGAGGGCGGAAAACCAGGAAGCCCCTGCCGATCCCGTACACAATCCGTTCCCCCAGAACCCTAAGACGCCCCTCCCTGCCAAAGCCACTATTCAGTTAAGTGATGAGTCACACCCAGCACCATCTTGCTCCCTACCTAGCAGCTCCTCCCCTCTGTCTTCTGCAACCAAACCTCCTACTCCAAAGCAGAGTCACCCAGACTCTAGCCCCCCTGCTTCCAGATGCCATACAAACGCCGTCCGAAAAAGGGGTCGTCCTAAATCCCACAGCTCTGCTTTGGATGAACCTCCCCCTCGACTTTCACCGAACGATATCCCGACTGAGACGCCTCCTGTTGGGTGTGACGGGGTTCAGAAAGTCCCTGAGCTGGGGCCAAGCCCAGTGCTGCAGTGTGCCTCTCAGTCTAAATCCAGCCCCAAGAAGCGTGGCCGCCCTCCCAAACGACCTCTCCCTGAGGACCAGAGTGGAGATGCACTGGATCACACAGATAACACAGAGAGGAGTAAAGATGTTCATCCTCTGGAAAAGGGAAACAGGCAGCTGAAGATCAGGAGGCTGATTAATGAGATGAAGAAAAGAAAGAAGAGGAGACTTCACGAAGTAATGCTGTCTGGTTATGTTGGAAAGGAGGGGAAAGGAGGGGAGGCAGCAGATGGCGAGAAGTCTCTGAGAATGTGTAAATCAATAGAGGCTACAACAGTCCACACGCTCTCAGCCCTGTCCTCCTCCTTTGGGAGTAAGCTGGGCCCTCAGATCAATGTGAGCAAGAGAGGGACCATCTACATGGGCAAGAGGCGAGGACGTAAGCCCAAATCCCAAACAGCTAACCTAAATAACAACTCCCTGAACTCCACCCAGCCATCTCTGTTTACCAATACTTCTGAAACATCTCTCTTCTCCTCTAACCAGCCCCAGCCCCCTCACTCTCATCCCTTTCCCTCCCCATCTCTTACTCACTCCAGCGGGGCACAGAGTCCTTACAGTGAAGGCAGCCTCGCAGAACCTGCACCCTCCCTACTTTTTTCCCAGCCCTTCTCCCTCCCTTCTCCATCTTCCTCGTGTACATCCCCCCGCCCTCCATCCTCCTCATCGCTCTCGCCGTTCGTGAAGAAGAGTTGCCCGTGTCAGGGAAGGCATCACTTCCCTTTTCACCAGTCTTCATGTAAGCTCTCTTGTCCCACTCCTCCACTGCATCACACACCTGGCTCTCCGGGCCACCTGAAAGAGGCCACCCCCTCCCCCAGGAGTGAATCACACAGCGAAGAGACGCTGCCTAGTGACAGCGGCATCGGTACCGATAACAACAGCGTCTCAGAGCGAGCTGAGATGAGGGGCGCTCGCGGCATGCTGAGGTTGGGTCACGGGTCAGGAGTGATTCTGGGGGGTCAGAGACATCCCTCTTTGCTTGTGGACCGCCCCTCTCCAGTCTCCTCACCTCTCTCTCACATGGCCAGACACGCAAACCCTTTGACCAACGCAAATGCTGCGGAGCGGCACAGAGACAGACACCGGCACAGACGCAGGGATTACGACTGTTCCTCTTCCTTTAGTTGTTTGTGCCCTTGCCCCTGTCCAGGACACAAGTGCCCCCATTCAGACTATTACCCTTGTCTGGGGCACAATGCACTGAAGAGACAGAAAAACAGACATAAGAAGAAGCACCAGCAGCTGCACATGCAGGATCCAGAGTTCCTGGCTGAACTAGAGGATCTGATCAGTCAGTTCAGTGAGGTCCACATTGGACGGCGAAGCTGGGGGAGGACAGGGCTGGGACAGGGCTTCGAAGGGAGCGCGACCACTCCTGGAGGAAGGCGACACCATTCCTCTTCTCACTCCCTCCGCTCCAACATCTTCAGGATCAACCTAAACGGCTTCTACTCGCCTCACCCTTCATCTTTCTCGGCAAATCCCTCCTTTTCAACCCAGCCTTTCTACCCATGCCACTGCAACAGGAAGCCGGACCGCAGGCAATGTGGTTGTCCATCAAAGTTCCAGGAGACCATTGAAAATATGGGCTTTTACAGCAGCTATCCGTCAGCCACAGCACTTTATCATCACCTCCCAAGCACCTACCCGCTTCCTTCGCCTCACCAGTATTCCCCCCATCAGCCTCACCATGCCCATTTCCTCCTCAACCCAGCCAGATTCCACAGGCGCAGGAGTAGGCTGCTCAGGGAGGGAGCTTTGGGAGGTGAGGCCGAGGAAGATGTGGGCAGCGGCGGAAGCCCGCATCTCAGCTCAGGATTCACATCCAGCCTCTCTTGCGGTTGTGGAAGGAGCGAACACAAACACAAACACAAGCACCGTCACAGACACTCCGAGCGAGACCTGGATGACGAGGAAGAGTTACACGAAGATGAGGAAGAAGATGGAATGGAGAGAGAAGGGCTGGCTAGTTCAAAGTCGAGGTCAGGGTTTCTTTTGGGGCAAGGCGAAGGAGGAAGGAAAGGGGCAAGAGGGACAGGGAGCCTGCGGTCTAAAGAGTCACCTTGGCTACGCGAAAACGGAAATGATTCCTTCTCTACCGCTTCGTCGTCATCAGCTGAGAGGTACAAGCACTCCTCTCTCACCTCACTGGGGCTGGGCTCCTCTCACCTGTCTTCATTTGGAGGAAGCTGGGGTGGCTTGGGCCAGAGTTGGTCAAAATTCGGAGGTATGGGAAGTACAAGGTTTGGAAACTCAAACCCAACCTGGAGAGGCTTTACTGGAGACCAACCTACTGGCAGGATGATTGCATCAGACGGAGAGGACGACGACGGCGAGGATGCTCAAGACTCTCACCTGTACAGGAGTTGTCCGTCTCCAGCACACACCAACCTGTTCACGTCCGCTGCCATGGCAACGGGAGGGAGGAGTCTGAGGAGCGGATTGGCTAGTAGGAATCCGGGAAATGGAGACAGGTTATGGAGGAGAGATGAACCGGCATGGACAGAGAGGAGAGAAGCAGGTAAGGGTTTTGTCAGAGCATGTGTGAATGAATGGATGACTGACAAGTCTGCGCCCGTGCTCGACGGTTCAGTATGAAGCTACATTAGCATGACAGTATTTTGTCAGCTGGAAACCGTCTCCATTTATGAGCGCTCTCTGATAATAGATGAGGTGTATGAATGCGCATTGTAATCGGTTACTGTTTCGGTGACATGCAATCTGAGTGTGTCGAATACTGACAGTAAGCTAGATAACACGGAGGATCTAACATCAACTCTGCCTTCCATTGAAATATGACAATAGCAACCAAATCACGGCAACTAGCTGAGTGAATAGGTTTTATGCCAAGAGCCTCTTTTCAGTTGCACAGTGTGACAGATTTTTCTATTTGCACAATGTGGAGATGAAACTGTGGCACCGATAGTTCGCCCAATATAGTGGCAGCGCTGCTTTTTCTCAGGTGTTGCTGATCCACACATCAAACCCTGGAGGGGTGTTTGAGAAGAAATCAGACTCCATTCTTTTTATAGCCAATTTCAGACTCCCTCTGCTGTGTAAGAGACGTGCCTGACACGCTCACGCACACACACAGCCACTTAGCAACCACTCTCTGTAGGAATTTTTAAGAAGTGTTATAGCAGGAGGGCAGCGTCTTGATGAGAATCTGCCAGAAAATCTTTGAAATCTTCCTGGTCTGCAGTGAACCGCATGCTGTTGCAGCCCAGGGCTACCCAGTGAACACAGTCATTAGTTAACCACCAGATTGGCTATTTAAAGCTTGGCCAATTCCTCACTGCTGGCCAACAAGGCCTATTTGACTTGGAAAAATCCAATAAGGAAAGAGTGGTCAGTCTTGTCAGAGCCTGTGGAAAATGGAACAAAAAGATAGATGACCTAAGGAGAGACTGATGAAGGAATAGCAGGGAGGTCAGAGTGGGGGCAGAGAGAGCTTGCGAGGGAAAAATGTTATTTTTGAAAGAGGTGGAATACATTCAGTTTACCGTACAACAAAACACTTTGTCTGCTCAGCTTTTTCAGGCTGTGTTCGAGATTAAGTGAATGTGCGAAAACAATTTGGGAGCAATGTGCATATGTGGGCATACTCAGTCTAAAAGTATGCATGCTGTACCGTCTGTGTCCATACTTTTTTTCCTTTTCTTTCTTTCTTTTTTTTTTTTTTTTTTCTGCGGTGCGTGTGTGTATACATAAATCATGTCTTAATGCATTTCCCAGAAGTGATCTGGTCAGAGGAAATGTTGTGACTCACATAATCTGAGGCCCATCCGCATGACTCAGCCTAGACTGGCCTCACCTCACACCTCCTGCTGGCTCAATCACTGATCCACATCTGTCTCATTTCCTCTCCACCACTTACACCCGCCCTCCCCTCCTGCCTCCGTCTGCCTAACCCCTCCCCTCCCTCCCTGTTTTAATTTCAATGACTGCAGGTTTACAAGGTGACTCGAGAAGCCGGGGGCAGCAGAAAAGTGTGCCGGCTCCAGACAACGCGGCGGTAAAAAACAAAAGGAGGCCAGGACGGCCCAGGAAGCACCCACTGCCCTCCACAGTATCCTCGCCCACGCACTCATCTGCAACTCGGCCCATATCATCACCTGACCTCTTGCCAGCACACAGCCACAACAGAGATGGGAGAGAGGTGGGAGGGAGGAAAGAAGAAGTAGTGCCACAGAGGGACCGAGGAGGAGGAGGAGGAGGAGGAGGAGGAGGAGGAGGAGGCGACACAGTGCCGCAGGTGACAGAATTGGAGTTGCAGGCCAAGAGGAAGAGAGGACGGAAAAGAAAACACGGTGACTCTCCATGTCATCAGAGGTAAACACCTGAGCTGGTTGACTTGAAAATTCAATACAACCACTCACTACTCTTTTATTAACCCATCGTTTTCAGCACTGTGTGCTAAACCAGTGCCTTTTCTCTCTTTCTCTTTTTCCTCTCTATCATTCTACCTCTCTCTTCATGCTTTCCTTTTAGCGTCGCTGAGGATAAACCTGAATGTGACGCCGTCCCTGAATGTTTTAGCCAATCAGATTCGGACTTGGCTCCGTCCCAGCTGGTAGCCATCCAGAGAGAGGAGAGAGCGGAGGGTCCTCCCAGGAAGAAGTTTCTGAGGGCAGGTCTTTACTCTGATGATTACAAAACTACAGAGTGAGTTGACCGAATCCATAAACAAACTATTATAAACCCGCTATCAGTTTTTGGTTTATTTATTTATTGTGCATCTATTCCAGTCCCCCCTCTCAGAGGAGTTGCAGAGAGAGTATGGAGTACTCACCAGACGAGCATGAGTACAGCCTTTTACCTGCTCCTATACATGTTGGTAAGTATGTGAGGAACTGTGAACTCTAAACGCAGACGTTGCTCTGATAGCTCGTCCCAACGCCTTCATCTTTACCTTTACCAGGGAAGTACCTGAGGCTAAAGCGAATTAATTTCCAGTTACCATATGATGTGATGTGGCTGTGGCAGCAGAACCAGGTACAGTTAGTTGCGCCTCAAAATCGTGAAAGTTAAAAGGGAGTGATGAAGCATCTTTGGGGATTACAGCGTGTGATGTTGTTTGGTTACAGCTTCACCGGCAGCCTGCTGTCCCCCTGAAGAGAAAGCGGCGTTACTGTGAGTTGCAATTGTCGGACGTGTTACTGTCAGGTTCAGCCGATGTGTCAGGACAGTACCCTCATACAGTATCTCTCTGATTCCCGTAGGTCGACTGAAAGAGAGGACTGTGTCCTCCCAGCAGACGGCGGTGAGTTTCGTGATTTAAGTTTTTTTGTATTCCATCTTTGACGATTTGTTTCCCAAAACTTAATGGATTTCCCACTGCCTTTTTATTGTGCAGGAGGAGAGCTCCAGTGACATTACCAGCTTGTTCCCTCACCTCGACATGGAACCTTTGACCAGCAGCGAGAGGTATGCAACGAAAGCGCAGATTCACATTTCAAGATGAACTACTTGATGCGCTGTTACTGAACTAATGTCAGCGTCTGCGGTTCATGTTTCTCTCTGTGTGCCGGCCCAGGAGCTTTGTGGTCAAACACCGTGTGTTCCTTGTGAGGAACTGGGAGCTTGTGAGAGACAGACAAATCCGAATGAGGATACAGAGGGAGAGGGAGAGAGACGCTGAGGGAGAGGAGGGAGAGGAGGGGGAGGAGGAGGGAGAGGACGGCGACTCACAACGTTTGTCCTGTGATGGAGCCAATGGGGACGACAGCCACATCAAGTCAGGTCCATGAAGCAAGTGTGTGTGTTAGTTTTTGTTTCTGTAGGTGTATGCATTCGTGTCTGTGGTTGAACTCGATGCATTTTCATTTCGAACGTACATCTCTGTGAATTTCTTTTGGTGTCCTGTGTCCCGTCTCTTACTCTACGTGTGCATGTAAGTGTACGTATGTGTGTGGGTGTGCTCTGCTTACAGCCCGTCGACCTCATATTTGGCTTGTCTCTCCATATCATACTCAGCGGCACAAACTAAGTGGTTTTCCAACCACCAAGTTCAGTCTGAAGAAATGTTTCCTCATTTCTGTCATCCACTGCTGGTGTCCAAGAACCCAGCAGGCATCAACTTTCCCCCATTAGCAGTGAAACCGCACAGTTTCCATCAAAGAGTCCTTGACTGATTACAGACACAAATCAAGGGGAAATAAGAACACTCTCATGATCACAGATCAACTGTTTTCATTCCCTCCTGCGCTGCCCTCGCTAACACTCAGAATACTGTTTCATCTTTGACCCTCAGGTCAGCCGGTGGGGGCGGAGGTGACGGTTATCAGCAGTGACCCCCACCACCAAAGTCAGGAAACCTCCAGCTCGCTCACTGCCAGCCCCTGTGTGAGTAACAGACGCAAGGTTTTTTTTTTTTTTTTTTTTAACAACGCAAAGTTCCGCAAAAATAAAAATGTGCTTTTGCAATTAGCTGCGCATTCTCGTTCGCCACAGCCCACCAAATCTCAGAACGGACAAGAGGACGAGGGAGAGGAAGAAAAACGAGGGGAAGGAGAGGTCTGTCGCAGAGAACAGAGGAGGAAACGACTAAATGATTTACTTTTGACCCTGCAGCATTCATAAGCTAACAGAGAGAGGTATGTAGAGCCATCAGATTCACGTGAGAGAGACACAAGTGCACAACACGCACGGTTTTGCTGATAGTATCGTGTCTTTGTGTAGGTGGAACCCCTCTGAGAAAGGGACCAGGCCCACCACTGGACAGATGGACAAGAACTGACGCCTGCTATTAACAGTAGCAATGCCACAAGTGAGAAAAGGAGACGAGAGCTCGGGAATTATTGCAGCTGAAAATGCAAGAAAGACATCTCGCACACTGACAGATGAGTGTGTTGAACCTAGCGCTCTGAAGGGCATCACACCAAGGATGAAACCATGGCAACACATCTTTTGTCCAAGCGGCGAGGGATGAGAGAAGTAGAGACAGACTGTCCTGGATGAAAGAAAGAAACAGACCAGCTGAAATGAATTTGCACTAGTGCTGGATGAACAGGCACGCTAAAAGACTGTATGTATGCTGAGTGGACACACTATAAACACATACAACACTTCAACCGCTCTGACTTGGGCACCTTAAGCAAATTGGGAAAGACGGATATTGCACGGGAGGTTGAAAGTGGACATACAGTATACGGTACTCGGCTTGGCTCTGAAGTTTCTAGGAGACGAGGAGCTCATGAGCTGCCCGGGTGGGGGGGGGGGGGGGCACAAATGTAGCCTGGGCCCTAAGTAGGTCAAAATTGAACCCTCATTTACTCGTTAAGCTTTCAAAGTCACATTGCACCTTTGGGAAATGGCAGGAGGAGAAGTGAGCCAGTTAAAAGCTGTTGAGACAGTGTTAGGGGGTTTTCTTCACTTTACCAAGACAGTGTCTACTATGTACCCGTGAACAGGCAGGGGAGGGGGGTGGGCTTAGTGATAGGAATTTTGGCATCGCTGCAACAGAATTTCTAATGAGGTTTTAAGAAAGAAGTTATTTTTTTGAGTAGAGGAGAAAAAGACGGCCCGAGTACTTTGTCCTAAAGAAATGGACAGAATATATTCACGACAGGAATGTTTATCGCTAACTATTTTCAGTATTGCTTCCGAAGGGAGTGGAAGTGTAAAAAAAGTGTTTTTGTTTACTTCAGACTGCCTTGGAGAATGTTTCACTCTTTGCTTCAGAGCACTGACAATCAGAATGTCCTCGCGGGGGGAAGAGGGGAGTGAGGAGAGGGAATGAAAACCAGAATTGATTTGCCCCAAATGCTCTGTAGAAGTGCCATGTTGTCTTGTGTACGTACCTAAGCGAACTCATGCAGTCTTTAAAAGCAATATCTCCTCTGATAAGGACTATATAAGAACTTCCTTTGTTTTTGTTTTGTTTTTCCTCGTTTTTTTTTTTTCTCCGTTTTTTTAAAGTTGTGAATATTTGAGGTTAGGAGGACATTTTTCTGTACAGATGTGTAGTAGATTGTTCTCATCTTAGGAGCATTGGGCTAATCCACTTAGTGGAAGTAAGCGTTTAATTTCATGTGAATGTACAGTACATAGACAGACCTGTTTTCTCCTTCTATCAGCAGTAGCAGTGTAAAATTAGTATTATACGTTACAATACTATCTGGATTATACATAAAAGTCAATACTCAAATCTCTCATTTTACTAAGATGTTTTTAACAAGTTACAGCTGACCAGTATATCAGACGTTTTCTCCTTACTATTGACTATGATTGTATTTTTGTTTCGTAGAGTTACATAATTTGTCTCTCTCTCTCTCTCTTTTTTTTTTTTATCTGAGTGTACTTTTGTTTTGGTCAGACAATCAGTGACAGTGAATTAGTTTTTCCGGTGTTCAATTTCTGCTCTCTTTCAGTAGTGTGGCTTCTAATAACAAGCCAAGTAAGTGCAATTTCTTTGACTGTTTACATACTGTACGTATATATTTTTCCTCTTTCCTTTTTTAACCAAGAGCACTACATTATTGCCAGTGGATGATTAACTTTATAGCAAAGGTACACGTAAAGAGTTATTTATCTAGTTTGCATGACTTGTAACCTTTGCCTGTTGCCTCTGATAATGTGCATCTCAGAAAAAAGAAAAAAAAGAAAAAAAAGAAAAAGAAAACATCCAGAAACAGTGATAACTCAATACCATAGAATGTCAGCTGAAACTCTTTGCCTCTATATCCATAATAAAATAAGCATTTTATGTCTACAAATACTAAACCCTGCAAACTCGTGTATCAGCTACATGGCCTCATTCTTGCTGTGAGCGCGCGCGCGTGCGTGTGAGTGTGTTTTTGAGGGGGAGTACCGCAGTGATGTTGATCAGCTTGAGCTAACAGTGCTATCTAGTGGCATTAGATTGCATATCTCACACTGTGTTGTCCTCCATAATGACCCACAATGGAGGACGCTATCAAAGGAACACGGTTACAAGATGGGGGAGGGCTGCAGCTCACTCTGGAGATTAATTCTCCTTTGTCTGTCCTTCGAAACATCCGAGGGCACCCTGCGATCGTTTCATCTCTCCCCGGAGGAACGAGAATTTCCACCGAAGGATTCCCCCAGAGCTTAAAAAGTGGGGTGAATGTGTATTAAAGAGTTTATTTTTTCTTTTCACAGAATTGATTTTTGCATTCATTTGCACCATTGCCGAAACATGCATCCAGATTCCTCTCTTCTTTTTTACATTACGATAAACTCTTGGTCGCCAAGTGCATAAACATGACTCGGTAAAACACGTTTTTGGTTTATACAGATCATTTTTATTCTGTGTATTTACAAACAAGCACATGCAGGAGGCGGACAGTGACTGTTACTAGAGGGGCACTCGACTATATGCAACAGCGGGACACAGGGATGTCTACGGGCTACATGACACCAGAGAGAGAGAAAGAGGAGGAGAGGGGGGGAGGTACAGAACTCATTGTTTACATTTACACACACATAGGTGAGGGTGCAGTGGATCTCCAGAGGTGCTCACACTCGCCCCTGCTTTCACCGCCACATACACCGCCATGTGCACACCCACTCACACAATGAACCCAGGTAGATAGAGAGACACTAGATGGGTCACACAGAGAGCTGTTCCCATCAGAAACCTCAAGATCAATAAATAGAACATCCAATAAATTAACGGCTTTCAAACGAATGCATTTATAACTTCACATTTGAAAAAGAAAAGGTTTCAATGTGTCTGTTTACTGTTTCCTATTACCCTGATGTTATTTCTTGTAAACACACTGGTATTATCCATTTGATGGCATTTTTTTTTTTTTGTGATAATCAGTTTCGAGTTATGATCACTGGTATAACTCGACGCTACCAGACCGTCACCACAGCGCCAGTAATCTCATGCTACATGGCACCAACGAGTTAACGAGAGGGAACTTCGAAGAACTGAGCTTTCCCTGATTCATCGTAAGCAATAAAAAGTTCCCCTCGAAATGAAACACAGGTCCTCTAACGGCAGCCTTTCACTTTTAATTTAAGCTATTGGTTTACTCTTCAGAGGGGAAAAAAAAAAAAACACTTTTAGTCGCACATTTTACCATATGCATAGTTATCATTACAGAATCTAGAGAGTAACTAATAAATACATGACACAAAGCAACAAATGAGCAACATCAGAACCAACGTATTAATTCCACCACTAGCACTATCATTAATATCAAGGAATATGATCAGAAACCATGGCAGGAAGGGTTCAGATAGATACAAAAGCTGAGGTACCAGGTGAAAACCAGCCACCAATCCTACAGACTTCACTTTACTGCTGAGATTCTCTCACCGCATTTCCTTTTCTTAAGGTCAGATAGTGTTGAACAAGAGCTGGGAATAGTTGTGCGAGGTTTTGGGCAGGTACAGAGATTAGCTACAGGTCGCTGTTGTCTGATATTATCCTCTATAACCGTGTGGGGTGTGTATTTGTTGTCTGGCATTCATTCGAAGCATTCATGGCGCATTACAATGCATACAGCGTTTTAATTATATGAGCTAAATCTAATAACGTTATGAATATGATGCCAAGACAAAGGTGACACATAAAAGCGCACAAGAGGGAAGATACTGGATTTCATATTTAAAATAAACAAGTAGCTAAGTAAGTTTGTTTTGCATGTATGACAGCCGCTTAATGCGTGTGGAAAGTTGCAGACGGAAAAGATGAATCGATCCACTCATTTCTAATCAATCACTCCCGCGATGTGGCCACAGTCCTAAGCCGCTGCTTGTGTTTCACTATCTGCTTCCTCTTCTTCATTTATCTTTCTATCTATCTTGGAAATACCATTTTATATACTTATTTATATATTCTTTTTTTTTATGTATATTTATACAGTCAAATATATTAGCAGAAACACACATGAACCAGGCGAGAAAGGTGAGAGGTCAATAGAACACAGATCTACACAGCTACAGTTCACTACATTACTACGCAATATGCAACAAGAGCTACAGCCTGGTACTCTAACATGCTTCCTGCACGCGTTAACCTGCGAGCCACAGCCCTCTGCATCTGTTTAGCAGAGGCCTGTGGCCACGGCCCGGCCGTTTTCTTGCCGCCTCCTCACAGCCGAGAGGCGCTGATCTGAAAGCACTTAAATCCGCCAGAGTCTGATTGCGCAGAGTTTCCCCTGCGATCGCTTTCAGATCAGCGGCTGATGAGGGCTGCAGGAGTTGAGAAAAATGCATTTAAAGGGACACTTCACTCGCACAGCTCAAAGGTCTTTTGGTGTGAAACGGTCTTACGCTTGAGTTGAGTCATTATTTCGCACCATCTGCTGGATTCTTGCTGCTAAAACCCATTAGCTGAATGCTACCAAACTGGATGGATTGTGATGGGACAAACTTCCATATGTTCATTACGGGAGAAGGCTGCTCCTGACGCACGTAAAGAGGAGCAGATGGTGTTATGATCTCAAATCAAACTGTAACCGAGCCTGCGTAAAGTATCCCTTTCAGAGTAGCAGAGCCTCACCACAACCTCTCAATACTCGCCTAAAATATATATATATTTATATATATGTATTTTATACTTATTTATTTATTTTTGTATTGATTTAGTGCAGCAGTTACGGCGCCAAAGTCACATGATGAGGGAGGTGTAGCCAATAGGTACCAGCCCCTCTTTGTCTCCCTGACGACAGCGAATCCAGTCCTGATCGACGCCTCCCAACACCACGAGTTCCTCCCCTTTGCAGAAGCTGAGCTCTGAACCGGATCCAGAGTGGTCGCACAGCGTTCGTACGGACCTGTGATAGAAAACACCTTCTCAGCTCCAGCCACAAACAAGTAACGTTATGATACGGACTGGATGAGTCACTCAAAGTCAGACTGGTGAGTCACCAATAACAGTTTCTCCAAAGAGAGAAAAGATAACAGGAGCTATTCTGGTGTCTGTTACGCCCACTGGTGCCCTTGGAGTCGGAAATAAGTCCTTTTACAAAAGGAAAAGGCAAGCTCCAGTTTGCTTTTAACGTGACCAAATTAGGATGGAATATTCATTTTGATTTATCTTCTTATCATACGTCATTAGAGTTCCTTAGCCTAGATTATAGTGACACCATCTGGATTGTTTAATTCTAATCAATGCTCAACCATTTCATGATCAACAAAAATACAAAAGCCACCCTCCTTTTCGCCATCCCTCTATCCCCGCGGTACCTGAGTGGTCTGAGTTTGTCCCTCGTCTCCAGTGTTTCGACGTCTTTTTCGGGCTTTGGCTCGTTTCCCCCCTGAGGCTCAGCGGCCCTTATTAGTGTCGGGGTGGAGCTGCTGCTCACCATTCGGGTCAGTGCGGTGACACCAGGTGCCAACCACTGGGAGGGACGCCTGGGGAGGAACGGGGAACATCACATACAGGCCAGGTTAAGGTGTAACGCAACAGTTTCAAGCTGCTGATTCAATTTATTAGTATTGTCATAACAGGTCATCAAGCGCTACACATTCTCCGGCTGACCTGGTAGGTGGTGTGTAACCTGTCGGGCTGCTGGGGCTTCTAGAGGCTCCAAAGAGCCGGCCTAGACCCCAGGGAACCTGAGCAGCGCTGCTGACTGGAGTGTAGTCACTTCCTCCCTGGACCTGGAGATCTGGTAGATCTTCCTTCATCTCCTCATTTTTCACAGCAGACAGACTCAACTCGGCCAAGTTCTGGCTCAGTCGGCCTCCCCAGCGCATCACAGCCCCCCACCCCTGCTGGATGACCTGAAAATAAAAATAAAAATAAAATAAAAGTAAGTCATTTGCATAGTCCCAACTGGACTAAACAGGACAATTAAAAGGGTGAGGCTACCTGTCCCGCCTGCTGAGCCAGGCCGTCTTCCTCAACGTCGGGAGGAGGCAAACCTGCAATTTCCTTTTCCTGCACCCACAACAGCTGAGGACTTGTGGATACTGGAGCGTCTATCGGTGTGGCATCCGTCTTTGTTGACTCCCCTGACGCTCCACTATTTGGATTAGCTAAGGGTGATGATTTGGCATCTTTAGCTGCCTGGTTTTCTGGACTTTCAAACTTCACCTCCGAGAGGCTTTCAATGTATCTGCTGCCCGTGACTTTGGACTGGGAGCCCTTCGCCGACAGCGGAAAAGCAGCATCCTGGAAGGGTGGGCTGGGGATCTCTGGCCTGTGACTGTCCGGCTCCAGGTGGTGGTGCTGGAAAAGCAGGTCGAGGTTGAAGGTCAGCAGGCTGAGGGGCTGCAACACGAGGAGCAGCTCCTCGAACAGAGGCTGGCAGGCCGTCTGCGACAAACGCATGAAAGAGGTGGGCCGGTAGTATGTCTCCAGCACATCTGAGATACAAAGAGAGAGAATACAGTTACAGTACAGCCATGCATGGCTATAACAACGACATGAGCTGGAGGAGAAGGAAATTTACCGCTGCTAGACTGAAGATGGCACAGCCAGGAATCAAGAAGCTTCGTACTGAAAACAACAGAGCAATAATGAGGACATAAAGAAATCACTACATATATAAATGAGTGCAATAACGAAACAGTCTATTCAGACGAGTGGTCTGAGGGATGAACGAGAGCAAGCACTTACTTTAGCAGGCCAAGAAGAAACGCGTTGAACCTGTGTTTGCTCTGCCTGAGCTGGGGCAGCTCACCAACTCGATTTTGCAGGTCGAACAAGAGCTGAGTTTTAAGACCTTGAGATATCGGTTGGGAGGGACGGGGTGGGATGCACGCAAACCGAGGGAGGGAGAGAAACAGTGATCAATGGAGGATCTTCCAGAGGTGGGTGAAAAATTGCTGTGAAGCTTGGCACTCATAGGCTAATCGATATCTGCTTCCTGTGGCTCACTTTATTCAGCATTTTGGGGGAGAGAAAAAAAAGTATCGACTGATGTGTGGGAAAATTAGAGACAGATAAAGTGCAGGGTTCATCGCCGTGAACCAGGCATCTAAACACTACAGGTTTTATGTTCAGTCCCTAATGTCGAATGCTGTCATGCTACCTGGCCTGGTTGACGCTTGCACGAGGCTCCAGGCGGAGTTTGGCCTCCTGCCTGCAATCAGGTCACTCTGATGGGGTTTCAAGCCATCGGTCAGCAGGCTGTGCAGGGCGGGGCAGAGGCACTGCAGCACCAGACGGCCCAGAGATGGATTTATAGTGCTGTCTCCTGATAAGGCCTGAGGAGAGGAGAGGAGTAGAGAGGAGAGGGGCATGGGTGGTGGTGGTGGTGGTGTGGGGGTGGGGTGATAGGGTGAGGAAGAAGATGTGAAGTCATTGGGAGAGACAAGGGAAGAGATGTGAAAGGATGACTCAAGAAAGAGGAAGGCAGCAGAATAGGACATTGGTGGGGGTTTGAGGGAGTCATTGGGTGATGGGGGTCGGCATGATGCATGGTTTGGGAGAGGAATGTGGGGTTAATTTAGAAACAAATTCTTATGACTAAGATTGGGTTATCTAAAGATATTCTAGTACCTTGTTAACTGAGAAAGACTGAGGAGAGACAAACAAAATATGTAGAGTCAAAACAAGAAGGAGGGGGGAAAGCATTTTTTAAATATATCCATTAAATTTAATGCACCACAACAGTCACAACCAATGTGCTTATATTGAAGCATGCTAAAATCTAACTGGTGACATCAAATCAACAGTGACCGACCTTCTGAACTATAGTCCGACTGGAGCTGAACTGGGCCAAGATGGCTTCCACTGCCACACTGACTGCACTGACCAGGGCTGGAGGGGAAACAATGGTCCACAGTTAAAGTGTAAGACAATAGCAGTTAGAGCTGAGGCTGGTTAACACAGCTGGCGAGAGACAAACATGCACAGACAAACAGATGTGCATTCACACCTTTCTTCTCCTGCAGGCACAGAGAGGACAGGCCAAGACCTCTCATTGGATGCTTCACATCCTCGCCCATATAGGGGGCCTCTGTCTTCTGCACAGAGCCAGCGAATGAGACACTGCGAACGGCTGACAGCGACAGTGAAAGAATAATTACACACAGTACAAGGATTAAAAAACAAACAGTCAGAAGCAGAAGCAAAAAAAAACAACAACAAAAAAAAAACACTAACAAATATAACATAGCTAAAAAATTAGTGTCGGTAGTAAGAGAAATGGAGAAGCAGGTAAAAGCCGATGGAAGCAGATGGCGCTACTCATAGGAGTGTCAGTAAATCCTGTGTACTGTGGTGAGCTTTGCACATCTGGATTTGTGAAGGCAACTTTTTGTCTGCATCGGGGCTAAAAAGGATCCCATGCATTAACCTCAAAACACACAGATACACTCAGACGTAATTGATACAAGCAAAAATCAAGATAGGAGGAACTGCAGGGCTAGAAACAAATACATGTAGGGAGCCTCTCCAAAAATCACGTCGGAGAAAATTACACACATGTGCAAAGTGCAGCTGTTCCGTACAGCGTGGCATTTATATAAATAGATTTTATATAAACTAGTCAGAAAATCCAAACGTGTACGTGATGAACAAGATGCTTAATTAATCGGCAAACACAACAACAGAATGTTGTTAAAACTTCTTTACATCACATCGTCATCCAGCGGTTACTTTGGTTATGCTTTGCATGAAATGCATGTTTCCATTTCAAAACACCATGCAGGTACACCAGACCAGACGAGACTGACACAAAAAAAGGCAGACGGACAGAGGAGGGCAAAGAAGGAGAGACAGAGAGAGACGGAGAGAGAGTGATGAGAGTGACTCTAGACACCCTGTGACAGGAACAGCTGTTATCCTTCTGAAGGCCCTTTGCAGATTTGAAAGGACAGTGTAGATAAGACATATCAGATGACCTGCGGGGAGCAGCCCTCTGATATATAAAACAGCTACAGTTACCTAGTCCTTTCAAATCTCTAAATCTCCTGGGTTGAAAAAGTGACACAAGTGTGAAGGCCACTGTATCCAGAGTGGAGAACAAAGACAAAGACAGACAGATAGACAGAGACAGAGAGACAGAGAGACAGACAGACAGAGACAGACAGAGACAGACAGAGACAGACAGAGACAGACAGACAGGCATACATGCAAGCAAAATGTCAGACAAAGAGAGAGAGTATAAGATGTAGGGAGAGAGAGAAGTCTTACTCGCCACGCGTGACTGCAGAGGAGCCTGGTAGAGTTTTGGGGGTAAGGGGGGCGCACTGGGGGGTATAGGAGGGTAGAGGTTTGGATAGTAAAGGGGAGCAGCGAGGGCAGGCAGGGTGTGCGAGCGGGGGAAAAGCGGGGAGCTGAGGCAGGAGCCCGCCGCACCCAGAGGGGGCGCTCCGGAGCGCTGAGGCGGGGAGAGGGCGCCGATAGGGGAGAGGCGAGGAGGGGCCCCCCTGTGGAGAGGGCAGTTCTTCGGGTGGTACAGGTAGTAGGAGGGGACAGGGGGAAGCTCTTTGTACGGCCTGGCCTTGTTGCTGTTGTGGTCTGTGTGCGAGCGCCTGTGCTTCCCTGAATACAGCGAATCCACCGCACCGACGCTGTTCGAATACGTCATCATGACATCAATGTTCTTATAAGGCGTGCTGCAGTCTGGGGCCTCGGTGTTGCTACTAACAGGTGTGTCGGGCTCGGAGTGAATGTCGTCCTGCTCGTCTGGTTCACTGTAAAGTGAGTCAAGATTACACACTGTGTCAGGCACAAAGGCCCTTCCTTTGTCGCCTTTGGAATCGGTGTTTTGGTAAGCTGAGTGTGTGCTTTGCTTAAAAATGTCCTCATTGTTACGAGAAGTGCCAAAATCACCAACGCCAGCCAGGGATTCATAGCTAAGCTGAGAGCTTATAGGCGAGCTTGAGCCATCTCTGTGGACACGCACAGAGATGGCAGCAGGAGCCCGTTGTGTGTTGCAGTGTTTGTCTGTGGTTTCTTGGCCTACGTGGACGTGGGGCCTGGGATCTGCAAACGGCCGTGAGTTACAGTAGCCGGGGCGAAAGGAAGGGAGGGCAGCGTGGAGGAAGTAGGGTTGGGAGGACTGGGCAAGAGAGAGTGGGGGTGAGGAAACTGTTTGGTTCAGAGGCCAATCGTCACAAGGTACGGCAGCCAGGGCGGAGAGCATAAGCAGAGTGATATGAGGGAGCAAAGCGAAGCCATGGACAAAGAATGGAAACAACCGAATGGGATGGACAGGTGAGAAAAACAAGGAAGATTGAAGAAAATGAGGCAAAGAAATGGGAAGGAGAGAGAGATGCAGAAAATGTTAGTGTCTGTTGAGAGAAAAATGCACATTCCTGAGTGTATTTCACCAGAAATCGTCATCATGTAAACACCATGCAGCAATGCACTAGTTAAACAAGTCCAACAGTTGATTGACAGTTATACATGGACGTCAATGAGGTTGATTCATGAACAGCAATAAAACGGGAAAACGATACAGAGGCTGCAGAAGAATAATTGCTGAGCAGCCTCACAGCTGCACGGTAGAGCTCTGTCACTCACTTATTCATCCTGGTTAAGTCACAAATATGCATCATAGTCTAACACGGGTTTCCAAGTTTCCTTTTGGGCATCATGTTTCACTTTCCGTTTCGTACTTGAGTTGAGAGTGATGAATATTAAATAAAAGACACATGTTCTGTGCTCTGCTGCAGTGCTGCCATCATCACCTCTGGATCACCTTCTCCCTCTTTCTCTCTGCTCTCCCCGTGCCTTTGTTTTCTACCTCTCTCTCTCTCTCTCTCTCGCTTCTTTCCCCACCACCCTTCCTCTCTCTAACAGTACAGCAAACAGTGTAATGCTGAGTCAGTCAACGGATAGCAGAGTTCTGTCTGTTCCTGCTCAATCACCGGGTTATGCCCCCGTGGAGACTCACAGTGTGGCACCACAATTTTCATTGCACTAAATAACCTGTGACAGGCTGCTAGGCTACAGGCTACGGAAAGGAACTAGAAGGAAACCATACCTTAGTTAGACTTGAGCTGCCTTTGAACTGTAACTAACACATGATACTTCCTATTTTTCTGGCACTGGCTCTCAGCAATTGGTCTGTGTACTAAGATCCACCCCTTGGGCCCTTAAAGGTGTACACGCCTAGGCATGATTTGTTCCCACCCCTCATTGCAGTGCTTCCTACAACATGTAAGTTTGTTGTGATTTGAATTTGACCAGAAAGCACAGGTGAAATCATAAAACAGTGTCACATTTATAAGAGAAATTGTTTCACTAAGATGGTCCATGTTCTGGTATTAAAATACACATTAACACCTTATCACCTTATCTAGGCACTAAAGCTTATATCCTCATCTCTATATTTCTGCTGCAGCACCGCATGATATAAGTAACTTGATCCGAGCTATCTGTGCCGCTCTAGAGAGGATAGGGGTGGCGGGGAGGAGGAGGCAGCAGAGACAGCAAGTGAAGAGCGTGTAAACATCCCAAGCTGATGGGATTTAAAACCAGTAAAGAGGCGGAGAGAGAGGGGGATAACAGATTTTTGGGCTGCGCATTGGAAGAAAGAAACAGGAATTAGGAAAACTGAGAGTCAAAGCCAGAAAGGAGGATGCTAGTGAGCTCAGTGGGTGCTCCATTATCCCCCTCCTCTCAGTCTGTAGAGTGGATGAATAATTGAATAAGGCTGTGATGACATCACACTCTGATAACCAGTACAGGAAGTACCAGCTGGAAAGTTTCCAACCTCTTATTTCTCCTAACATTACTTTCAATACCCACACTGCCTTTATCCCTCCATCTCCTGCTGTTACTCATGTTCCCCTCCCCAGCTTCCATTGTCCCCATCTGAAGTCACTCTCTGTTTATCCCTCGTCATCATTCATCCATCACATCACGAATCATCCTGTTCCGTGACTCATGCTGGCCCTGCATTTATCATTTCCACAAATGAGTCCACATTCTCGTCTCTGTTGGTTTTCTGTTGTTCCCTATTGTACTGGCTAAAAATATTATTTGCGCATCACTGAGTGCTAGTGAGCACACAAACCATTAGACTCTCTTTTCCTCCATCTGTTCCTTTTTATCATCTTTACCCATCCCATTTGTGGTATTGTCCAATTAATACAGTTATTTTGATGTGTTTTTTTCTTCTCACGCACACAAACACACGCACGCAGACACGTCGATCATCTTCATAATCCTACTCACCTGCAGTTCTCGACTCTAAAGTCCTCCCTCCATCGGCTCGCCCTCTCACCTCCACCTCTTTTTTTTCTTCTTCTTCCTTGCCTTCTTTTTCCTCTCTCTGAACTTCTCCACCCTCCCACTCTCTGCCCATGGTCCACAGGCTGCTGTCACTGACCGAACAGCCAATCTTCTGCGAGGGGCACAGCTCTGGTTGTCCACCTTCCTCGTCAGCTCTCTGGAGCATTTCCTTCAGAGCAGCCATCGAGGTGAGAGCCGGCGGCGGCTGCATGAAGAAGGCCTGGGCCTGAGAGGTGTACTCCCACTGGTTGCCATCGCTGCCCGACTTCTCTCTTCTCCACTTGAGGTTGTAGAGTATATCTGGATCTGGGGTGATGACTGTGGGGTCGGGGTCAGGTTCAGTGATAATCTTTGTGTGAGGGGAGGCGCTCTTGTTGCGGAAACGCATCTCTTTAAAGGTTGTGACCTTTGGAGCCGACCCCGGAGAGGAGCCCGAGGAACTGAGCTTCTTCTGGGTTTCTCCATGAGAGTTTCTCTTCTCGATGGGTGGAAGCTCTGGGGGAGCTTCACGCTCAGGTGTGAATGCTATGAGCCAATCGAACCGCTCAGGTTGCTCAGAGTTGGCGGACAGAGTGCTGACTTTGAGCGGTGGCAAAGAAGGAGGAATTGGGGGTAAGGGGCGAGGAGGAGGGGGAGGAGGAGGTGAATCTGGTAACTCGGTGGGATAACGGAAAGTTTCAAAGCTCATATTCTTCACTTTAGTGTCGTGTGTATTGCTAAAATTGTAGTATTGATCGGATGTCACACCAGTGTTTCTCTTCCGTCTTCGTGCCATCTCAGTGAATGAAGTGGTTCTTTGGGTGTCTTTGCTCTCCTCTTTCATTTTGCCCTGTTCAGCCAAATCAACATTCCTATCTCCATCCAACTTTCCCCTGTCACTCCATCCATCTCTGGCCATCAACTCGCTGACAGGTTCGTTCTCGGCCACTCTGTTTTGTAGTCTGAACTCTTGTGACTGCACAGATCTAGATTTAATGAGATTATCTCCATCCCCCTCGTCCTCTAAGCCCCCAACACAGACACCAAGCTCTGGGCTGAGTTTGAGGAGCTCGGCTTGGGTCAATCCAGCGAGCACGAGCAGCTTCCGAATCTCTACATCCAGTGCATGGAAAGAAGGGGGAGGAGGCAGGGCAGGTGGAGGTGGTATGGCAGGGGGAGAAGAGGAGGAGACTGAGATAACGGGTGGAGGAGGCAGAGGCGGGGGGCGTGTGGTCGGTGGCGGGAGGGACAGGGGGGTCTTTTCCTGTTCGGCTTGAAGTGCAGCGAGACGCTGTGCCTCTTTCCTGGCTAGGTGCCGCCTTCGGGGGGGAGGAATGGGAGGGGTTGGGGTGGGGATGGATGGAGGTGGAGAGGGAGTGGTATAGAGGGTGAGGTAAGGGACCGGCTTGGAGGCGGGGAGAGGAGGAATGGATGGTGGGGATGGAGGCAGGGCTTTCTCACATCTAAAGGTGGTAAATGTGGGGGATGAGGAGTTGGGGGAGAAAGTAGATAACGTGGGGGAGGTGGAGACAGCCATGGAGGTGGTCTCTCTGCTGATGTTGATGTAGGTGTGGAGGTCCGAGCTCACACTGGCATGACGTGCCGGAGGTTTAGGGGGCCTAGGTGGAGGCTCGACAGGGGAAGGAGTGAGGGAATCTGGAACGAGAGGATCTTCGCAGTCCGATGGAGCGGTGAGGTCGACCCCGGCATCTGAAAACTCCTGAGAGTCTCCCATACTTCCACCGTGGCTTTTATACAACTTCCAGGGAATGTCAATGTTGCCCATTTCATCCATGACATCTGAGAGGTCCTGCTCATCCAGGTCCCCAAGATCAAATCCCTTCTCATGAAGCCTGGCAACGTAGGCCAACTTTACTTCCCTGTTGACCTTTTCCAAACGATCCAGGTGATCTAACCGATCCCGCAGCACATCCCAGTGTTGTTCGCCCTCCAGATCCCACCGAGCCACTTGGATCACCTGGCTGAAGCGCTCCATCTTTCCAAACTCCCCTACTGACTCTAGAAAGTCAAGTAAGCCTAGTTTGGTCACCTCAGAATCACCTTTGACTCCTAAGTAGTCAGGAGAAGGTGAGTCAAGTGCAGAGGGGTAGCCCTCATCTGGGGAGCAGGGGGTCGTCGGGGAATGTGATGCTAAGGAGAAGGGAATGCGGCTGAGAGGAAGGGATGGAGGTGAACGTGTTGGAGGCTGGCATTCAGGCAGCTGTGGGAGAGGGCGGTCTTTGGAGGACAGCGCAACGGACATATCGTCCTGGTCGTGGGATGAACAGATGGAGGCAGACTGATCTGCACAGTCAGACTCCAGATCAGAGCAGGAGCTGATTGAAGTGGAGGATGAGGAAGTAGAAGAGGAAAGCGAGAACTCCAGGAGGGAGGGGGGGCAGTCGCAGCACGAAGGGACCAGGGTGTCGTCGTCTTCGTCGTCGTCAATATCGATATCCCCACTGCTCTCTTCGTCGTCATCTTCCTCTACCTTGATACTTTTCTTGTTGTCTAAATCGTTCTTGTTGTCTAAATCGTTCTTGTTGTCATCTGTGGTCTTCTCTTCTTTTTCCAGATTGGCAGCAGGGCCGGCAGAGGCCTCCATCTGGGCCTGGGCTTGTGGCAGAGGCTTCTCTTTGGCCCCTGTCCCATCCTGCCTCTGGGGCAACGGGCCTGGAGGAGGCGGTAGCTGCATTTGCTGTCTGAGGGAGATGGTGTTGTTGTTGTTGTGGTTATGGTTGAACATACTGTTGTTGTCCTGTGGGGAACGGCCGTCGCAGCACAGACATGGCAGGCTCGGCTCGTTGCAATTTGGGTCAAGAGGGAGAACAGAGGGAAGCGGAGGGGGTGGAGACGCAGCTGCCGGTGCAATTTGGGTCGCTGTAGAGGCACGAGCACTCTTGGGTTTGGGCTTAGCTGATTTTGAGATGGTGGAACTCTGTTTCTGAGCACTTAGTCTGGACTGACTTACTGGAACTCTTGGCTGCACACCCATCCTGGTCCTGGAGGCAGCGGCAGGGCCTTTAGTGACCCGTCGTGGGGAGGGCGCAGTGATTGTGTTCATATTTTTATCCTCCTTCTGTAAACCGGCGCCGTGCGTCTTTGGCCCAGCCAACGCGGTGGTCCGTCTGCTGGCGTCGAAACGCCGTGGTTTTGGAGGCTGAGAGGACTGCATTGTGGGACGTTTTAGGTGATAATATTTCTGTTGCTATAGAAACAAGTCTTGTAAAGGCTGGACAGATCCAAACTATGACGCGTCGTGACAGTCACATCTTGGCCTGGCTCCCAAGATCCTGCAACATCAAAGGAGACACACAGTGAATAATAACTACGAGCAAACCCTGCTCATCAAAGACAATTTTCTTACTCTACACGTGTTTTTGTATCAGGCCCAGGCTTTGAAGTGAGACGATCATCTAGACTGTTCATTAAAACTCTGCTGCTTTTGGGGCTTTCTGTTTTATAATTACTATAGCACAGTGTGTGCGTCCTGGGAGGCTCACACCGCCACAAAAGCACATTATCAAGAAACATTATTAGGAACTGTTACTTAGCAAATTGTTATGGAATTAATGTTGAAGAGCTGGTCGCACAAAACAAGACATCCGAAGACCTTGGACTCATCACCTTTCGCATTGTGACGTTTTTTTTTTAAACCTTTCTCTTAAATTGCACCGGCAGAATATTCATTAATATTATTCCAAACCTAATGTGCAGCAATAAATAAATACATAGTTATAGAACTTTACTTTCACCAGAGGCCTCACTGGTTGTTTTTTCTGAAGCCATAATTTAGTCCTGCTACGGTTTAGATAAATAAAGATCCATCTTTACACAGGCTCTGTGAAAAATACCAGTCCTCCATGTTTCACCATTTCTTTGGTTTCTCAGATGACATCCAGCTATTCAAATCCAAACACCCACCCCCACATATGAAATGATCCCCTGTGATAATATACATTTTTTTCTTCTGCCTGATAACTGCCGGTTATCATCTGTTATGGTCAGCCTCACTGAGCTGATATTCATGATTTCACAGCAGTCAGGCTGCCTCCATCTGTGCCAATCCATCCTCACAGGCTGATAAGAGGCAGCGGGATCTAGATCAGAAGAGGCGACGTTTAAAAACACACACGCACACATCATACCTGCAGCAACAACGTTTAACTGGAGCATGAAATAGCTGCACACCACAACACGGAGTCTGTCTTTTTCAGAGCCCATCTACCAGAATGCTATCGCTCATATGCTCCTCCACAGTGCCCTTCACACCACTGAGGAATATAAATCACTCCTGTTTATACGAGGCCTCGGTCGAAATGGCAAAGCCTTGAAATAAAAAAAAAAACTGAACAGCACATCATATCGTCATGTGTAACTGAAGCACAGTAATTTAGCCCTGCATTTATTGATCCAACAGAGCTGATGGAGACAGGGGTGGATGGGTGGAGGAGGGAGGGAGGGAGGGGGGAATACCTCAAACCGCATCGATCTCATATAAAGGCCCACACGCTGCTATTTTAACGCAAACATTACGCATGATATTCACATTAATGCGGATGACAATGACATTTGCGTTTCAACAAACATTATTGTTAATAGCCTGTCTTTGCATGCTTTTAAATCTACGCAGCCTCCGCGTCACATCAAGATGGTTTTCATACCCGCGCCGTCTCCTGCACGCTCGGTTGGAAGCAAAAAGGAAACATCTACACAACACAGCTCATACAAAACGGACTCGACTCACGATCAGATTCAGGTAAAGATGGATGAAGGTCTCCATCTCGTCGGGCTCTCTCACATCCCAGTCCGAGTGAATGTGAATCTCGGCGTTAACAGCCTCAGCATCTGTATTCTCGCGAGCATCCAAGCAAAGTGCCCCCCACCCCACCCCATCCACAAACCACACCCCTCACTTTCCTTATCATCTCATCCGATTCATCATTTTCAGTTTCACCCCCTTCAAATAATTAGTGTCACTGTTAAGAGGTCCAATTTCCTTTCATTTCTATTTAATAATTACAGCTTCAGCTGATTCGTGTATTTAAATTTATTGGCCGGTCGTGGATAAAAAATCAAGCTCAGCCAAATTTTGGCTGCTGTTTGAGTTATTTTCTTTTTTATTATTATTATTTTTAATACTCTTTTATTAGTCTTTCGGTTTTATGAGTACAAACATTAGAAAAACAGAACAGACAACCCTGTTTGTGTTATTTTCATCCTTGGTTAATCTTTCACTATACTGCTTGTTAATTGGATTAATAAGGTACAGGGCCCATTTTCGTTCCTTCAGTTGGAGTTTTTTCCTCTCCATCCTGCATTTTTGCTTTTCTTTATGTGCCCCTCCTACATGTACTTCCTTCCAGACTTACTCACCTACACAGCACACCCTTACAAACACACACACACACACACACACTGCATAACCTTCTCTGCTGCTTCTCTGTGCTCTGTACCACTCATTTTGTCCGCACCCTCTAAGTGTGTCGGCTGTTTGTCCTCGACAAAGACAAAAAAAAAGAAAAAAGAAAAAAAAAAGAGAAGGGAGAATAAGACAATGTTATCTGAAATTAAAATAATTTACTCGCTTCGATGCACAGCCAAAACACACAAAAACTCAAACAGACACAAAGAATACTATTAATGTGATTTATTACGATTACATTCAGGACCTAGACAGACTTCCCAGCAACAGTATAAAAACATATGGAGTTAAGAAAGCTGGTCAGATTTCACCACGTGTACACCTTCTATTTTCACATACGTCGCGTCTCTTTCAAAAATAAATCGGTTCCTACAAAAGTAGTCATCATCCTGCCTTGCATTGTCCAGGCCAGGCAGATACTGAAGTTAAGTCAGTGTGATTCATCCCAGAGTTATGCTTCTGTACATTATGCAGCTGGTTCAATAAATAGCCAACACAGGACAAAACACCTTATTTGACGGCGTATACAGTCCCACACTGCCTGCAGGATTTCAAATATCTCCGTCCTACTCGGGTCATGCTGAAAAATGGGAGAGGATTTGATTTGTGCGTCACGATAAAAGTCCTTTTAACACTTTCTAACGACCAGCATTCCCTCTCACTTGTTCCTCTTGTAGATTTTCTTGGCAAAATTGAGGAAGACCGAGTGAGGGAGGTTCTGAGCGTGGCGCGCGATGAGTTTCTGTAGCCGCTGGTAACTCTCCTCTTCATACTTGTGGTACAGGGTTGGCATTTGCAGACTGTTGTACAGTGCTTTGACCTTTTCCACATTGGCCTCATCGTTCTGCCCATAACATGTCTGAGGAGGACATGAAGATGGAATTAACTAACAACACTTAAGAGTCACTCTAGCATCATACATTTTAAAAGGTGGGATCAGAGGCAACACAGACATAAGGGAGGTAATGGTGAAAAAGGGGATCGCTCTGGGATCAGCAGAGACCTTCGTACCTTTTAACCTTTTAATATGTATGCTTTTTACGTGCTGAACACATTGTTTGGAGCCACATATTATCATATGTATATTTGAATAGAAATAATTGTTATGTCACCTCCAGCTCTGCTCTCTGCTCCTGATTCATGACTTCCAGGGCTCTCACTACCAGCCAGCTGCATTTGTTATCCTGAATGTCTGTCCCAATCTTCCCCGTCACAGCAGGGTCACCGTAACAGTCCAAGTAGTCGTCCTGCGATTCAAATGGCAATGAATGGTCTTTCAGCATATTATTAAATCTGTGCAGCTGCCGAATGAGAAAATTACAAATAATGTGCAATTACCTGTATTTGAAAGAACTCCCCCATCTCAAGTAAAATGTGTTTGGCGTTATTGTGCTCCTCTTCACTGCTGATTCCCGCCTGTAAAAGGTGATGTATTATAGTTATTATGTACTACAGTTATTATGTACTACAGTTATAAGACAGACTGTGGCATAACTGCATTAGTGCTACTTGATTTTTTATAGAGTCATTTTTGGTCTTATTTTGAATGTGCGGGAAGTAATTGGGTAAGAGAGAGGGTATGACTTCCAGCAAAGGACACAGCCTGAAATCAAACCCATGCCACTGCGCTAAGTATTACAGTCTTGGTTCATGGTGTGCCCACTGAACCTGAACGCCTATCTGGGTACTCAGTAGATCATTTTTGGACCTTTTCACAAGATCAGTTCTGCGGTCTTTAACTCACAGCCAACCTACAATATCATTAGATTACAACACAATATAATAATATATAATAATATAAACACACTCACCATGTACATTGCAGCTGCCACTGGGAGGTAAAACGAGTAAAAGGCAGTCTTATATTTTACAATAGCTTTATACCTGAGACACAAAAAGAGAAATTACACATTTTTTCTTTATTTTTAAAAAATAATAATAATTCTACAACACAATTTCCCATTCCTACCTTTCCATGGTGAATCTGTTGAGGTCAATCTGACCAGGTGGAGCCGTCATGAGGTCCAGAGCCTGACCGAGCTCTGTCTGGAAAGACGTCTGAAATACATGGAGATGGAATAAGAACCAGGGAGTACCAATTTCTGAGAGAGCTTTAACGACAAGTCAGTGATCGTGCAATAATAATCATGTTAACGGAGGAATCAGGTGTAACTGATTGGACAACTGGCCTTTTTCACAGTAGACATTTAGATTTTTTACAGCAGGGAAACCACTGATATTTTATTGATGACTGTAGCTGCTTAGTCACTGTCACTACAAACTTTTATAGAAATGTGATGCATTGGCAGTTCCTATAGCAGCAAAGTAAACAAGCAGTTATTCAATCAACACTTACCTCATTAAATAGCTCCAGTAAGTGGACATAGTAGGGCTGATCCCTGCAGTTTCTACGAAGTAGTCTGTAGATTGTGGATTCTAATAGAAATGAATCATTGATGGCATCCAGACCTATTCCATCCTTGAAAACATAAACATGCAGGATTTACAAGGGAAACCAAGCACCAAGCCAGTAGTAAAAATGTGCATACTACATAAAAGGCAATATCTCATCTATGATTTATCACCTTCTTGTACCAGCAGGGATGTCCTCTCCGTGTCACAGATCCATCCATGATATCATCTGCCACGAGGAAAAATGCCTGAAGCTGCAAGTAATAGAAACAGTGGCAACTCTTAAATTAGAGAGTGTAACACCCTTGCAAAGTGTCATTTCAACAGTGAGTCTCAGTCTGTGCTTGGGAGGCGAAGTCTCAGTGACAGACTTGGTAGCACGTAACACCTATCCTCGCAGCCGCAAACACGCATAACCTCAGACTGAAGTCTATGTCTGAGGAATGAGGTTAAACTTAACTTTAACGCGCATTTATGTATAAGATCAACACAATGAAAATACCAAAACAATAATGCTGTTTGCTTTATTTTGTGTGTTTGCTGCTGCCACTGCTTTTAATGCACAGGTTTCAAATAATTATCAGCTGTAATATTTCCAGCCTCACCAGCTCGATGCACCATCCCACCAACAGGGCCCGCTGCACCGTGTCCTGACCGAGCTGAGAGGGAGGGAGAAGCTCCCGCAGAGAGCCAATCACAGACAGGCCTCGGTTCCTCTTCCCACCAGGGACGTTGTACACCAAAACCTACAAGCAAAAGATGGACACACGTTAACCACCCTGATCTGCCACACACAGAAACTCAACAAACGTGAATAAATACCTCTCTCAGCCTGCTCAAGGCATCGGCCAGCGCGGGGTCGGTGAGGTCTTTCTCTGTGAGCTCCGTCACCAGGTCCTCAAACTGGTCCTCAAACAGCTGAGGGTCTGACAGCAGCGCCTTCTTGTTGTGCGTCCCGTTGCAAACATTGTCCCCCTGGAAGGTGCACAGCAGACGAGGGGTGTTTTTTACCTTAAGCGGGGGCACGACCAGCCCCACGGTGCGGGTCATTTTAGGGGCATTAACGACAAAGCTCAGCAGACGTCTCATTCCTGACCAACTCTTAAAACTACGTCCCGACACACGAAAAGCTGAGACCAGCATCTGCCGGTAGCTGCCGATAATATAAGGTTAGAAACGTGCTCCGGTTGAGGTGACAGTCTAGTTAGATCCATGATTTCATTGTCCACGGTGCAAGGATTAAGGTAAAGACGAGTACTATTATTAGCTAGCGAGCTTCCTCTTGTCTTGAAAGGAGCGTTAGCTGACGTTAGCTTACATTGTTATCCCACATCAAGTCTGTTAACTTAGCTAGCTATAGTGTAAAAAAAACTAAATATTTCCTACTTATAAATTTGCCATTACATACCATAATGTCACTGTCTTCTTATCCCAAACTTCACAATGTAATACAGCAAAATTGTCTTAATTCTGTTTTTTAATCTTGCTGTCAAACTGAAGTCTTTGAACGTCTCCTCAGACCAGGATATTGACGTTGTAGTTTGACGCCGCCTTACGGTCCGTTTTAATATAGAGCTGCCGAACTAAATGTCCCGGCAGCCCTTGCGCGTGGTGTGCGTAGGCGTGGTTTTTCGAAGGCTCCATCTGACATTGAGGGTTTTCATTTGTCAGTGCCATCGAACCAGGATGGGCTTTCACGTCGGTCAACCAATAGGATTCAAGAGAGGCGGGGGTTAAGTGGAGTGGCGAGATGGACCTTTAGAACTTTATGATAATTAGCTTTTTGTGAAAGAGAGAATTACTTTACTTCCTGATATTATTTTCTTAGTCATAACATGTACACAACATCAAGATGTTTTTTATTTTATGTCTATCATTTATTTCATATGTTGAAATACATAACTTGCATTGAAAGTCTTGCTATTGACACTTTAAAACCTGGAATAGGTGTCATATTAAGATACATTTATTATTCAGGTTTGAAGGCTCTATTCTGTCAAGCCTGCCATACAGATATACATTTGTTCAAATAAATAATGTTTTATGCAAGACAGGAGGTAGAAACACAGCTCAGTGCCTTTTGTAAGGGGGTGTACGAGTATGCCTGTATCCGTTCGCAGGCTGTGTGTATGCGTGGAAATCTTTAAAATTAGTTACATACATGTGAGCGTATCCAAAATGTGCCTTTCACGAATATGGGGTCAGTATGGTTGCTTATAGTGAGCACACCAAAAAGTCTCTCTAGAGAAAAAAGATCCATTCTTATACAAATATATTAATACACCTCAAAATTCAGTATGCAGAGCTGCCGGACCCATCCTACGTCCACCAGGTCTACTGTCACCAGTGTCTGGAGGACAAGTTTTCATTAACCACCCGTCAACAACCTCTTCAAGTCCAAAGGGACACATGTCAACACATAATAAATTTGTCTGTACAATTACCGCATGAGACCCTTCATGTCATCAGAGACACAATGCAGTTTACACCAATTTATCTTACAAGATCAGCCAGTGTCACTGATACACCTGTGCCCTCGAAGTATCTTCAAACCAAAAATCAAATTAGAATGCGGAGGCATGTTTGGAGCCACCTGGCAGAGGACACTGGGGGGGGCACTGCAAATCTTCGTCCCTGACCCGTCCTCTCTGCTGCTTATGGAAACACATTTCACGTGGCTACTATCATAAGTCTTGAGTGCAAGAGGGAAAAAAAGAAGCATTGTCAAAACATGCATTTAAAGACATTCTGAGGACATGTTACTTAGTTACACACAGACAGCCATGATCGGATGCACAAGGTGCCCGCTGCATCGTGGCTGTAGCAAAACATGCACATACGCAAAAGAAACCACCGTGTCCAGGGGGCCACCCACAGAGAGTAACGCTTCAGAGGCCGAGCGCGTGTCTGGTGGCGTGCATTAATGTCAGTTTTAGAAATGCTGGCTGCCTTTTGATTTTGAAGGCCATCATGTAGGTGGTAGGGTGTGGAGAGAGTGGGAATTAGAAAAAGTAAAATAAAATAAAAATAGCAACTGAACAAAGGGGTTTAACATGTGGGTCCTCATGTGCTCATCAGTTTATCTTACACAGTACTCTGCTGACTATATGTTTGAAATGTAGTGTAGTGTAGTTTTCAATGGAAGACAAAATAGGGAGATCATGATCACTTCACCTGAGCGATCCTGTGGATGAATAGTAATGTAGAAAAAGACAAGAAGCATATTGTAACTCATATCTATGTGTTATGTACGTGGCTGTTTGAACGTTGAGTTCTGACTCCAGTTTTGTGGGTAACATCTTCCAGGTGATTACTGAGAGGGAGTGAGTGAAGTAAATGACACAAAAGACGTTTCCAGTAGGTTGGTCTTGGCCAATCGTAGGTACGTTGTTATACTAGAGAGACCAAACGAGAAATAATCATCTAGTGATCATTGCACTGATGTTGATCAGTGAAATAAGAGGGAGCTCCAGGCTGATGTTCAGATCAAGAGCACCTTTAAATAAGGCCATTTGCACAGTTGACTTCAGGAAGTGGAGTTAACATACAGGAAAAGGAGGAAGACTTTCAAAATTTCAATATATTTTCACAGAGCTAAATCCTGTCATCAACCTGTCCTTTTTTCTTTTTCTTTTTTATACAACTCCGCCATCTTGCACGTCTTCTCTTTTCCCCACGTCTTCACCATCCTCTTCACAGTGCAGACTCTGAATAGAGAGCTCCTGATGACCCATGTGGCGGATTAGGGGTCACTAACCGGCGTAGCGACAGCGAGGAAGAGGAGCTTAAATCGCCGCAGCTGCGCAGGTGGATCCCCTCCGGTGCCCGGCTGGTGTGGTGCCGGTTGTGTCGACTGTCACTGTGGGAGTGGTGATGTCCGCGGTGGTGAGGGTGATGGGCGTGGTGGTTGGGCTGTCCTCGGCTGGTGCCCCAGGGGTTCCGCAAAACCTGAGGGTAATTTGGTTGAGCAAAAGTTTTAATAAAGAGCAGGAGGACTGAAAGAAAAGAGAAGTAAATCAGCTTCATGAAAACATGTTGCCGCACCTGCTCCAAGGGTACGTGGTTGGTGACGGCGCCCTCGGCTCCACTCCTCCTCTTCGGCCCCTGCCCTGCGTTGCCAGCGTGCTCGGAGGAAGGCGCCAGGTTACGTTTGGAGCGTTGCAGAAAGCGAGCCACCAGAACTCGAGTAACCTGGAGGAATCGGCAAGCGAAGGCTTTAGATCATAAGCGGTCAAATTCTGTAGCTATCTGAGTGTGTGTGACCTACCTTAAGGTCTCCAAGCGAACGGTGGCAGTCTTTAGGTAAACGTAGTGGTGAAGTGGGGGCGGGTTTGGAGGGGACCTGCACCGCCCCTGTTGCTGCTGATTTCATGCTGCCTTTCCTTGGCAAAGCTGTAGCAGGAGGCAAAGAAATGCGTGGCAATAGACACGCCTCCGAGGATGGACCTTTGAGTAAGAAAAGAAAACAACAAGTTTAGTGGTAGACACTCATTAACTTACTTTAACTTGCAGAACTAGAGGGAGAACATGTGTTCTTTTATTGCCACAAAGAAGCCGAGATCAGACTTAAGGGAGGGACCAGGACAAGATGTGAACTATAAAACCCCAATACTAAACAAACTACCCCGAGGCAAAAGGTTGTTATGCAAATCGTAACCACACAAGAAAGAGAAAAAGAGAAGCACGACAGTTGGACGCCGTTGCTTTACACAGCCACATGGCAAATAGTTAAAGTTAGAGCTTTGAAAAAAAAATGAACTGAAATTCAAGAGTCGAACCAATAACTTCCACTTTATACGACAACAGAGACAAAATACTTGAGAACATAAACACTCGGCTGTAAGCAGGCAGCAGGAAATGGCTACAGCCCAGGAGCGTTACGTTTGTTTATGAACTGCATTTATCAGTTCCACAACTGTGAACGGAAAAAGAAACCTTCTCAAAAAATGTGCGGCCTTGATTCAAATGAGTGCAGTTTGTATCTGTCAAATTATAAGAGACCTCCTTTGTGCCTCCAAAATAGTTGTGACTCATCAGAGAACGGACATGGACCTTCTGAGCGTCCTGTGGTGTCTGGCAACAGAATACTGTTAGTGGGTGTTAGTTTGGGTCCTATTGGTTGAGGGCGTCTGTGTGTGTGTCTGTGTCAGACTGATTCCTGCTGGGGATGGCTGCTGCCATCAAGGAGTGTCATTGCTGTGAGGTGGGGGTGTCTGGTCTGGTCTAGGTGGGTGCTACATGATGTAACATCCACATGAATGCCAGGTCCAAACATTTACCATCAGAACACTGAATTGTTACAAGACAGTCAATAAATAACAAGAGGAGTAAATAACATTTTGCACATGACTTTGCTGTTTAAGCCTTTTACTGGGACAAGATGTACAACATTCCTGAATTGAAGCATATCAAATAAAATGACTTGCAAATAAGAAGCTACGTTATCAAATCATTAAGAGTTTGTAGGTTATGGAATAGCTCAGAAATCGCTTGCACATGAGGTCAGAGTTGTACATCTCCATGGTGCTTAAGTTTCCAAGAGGGTTTTTATAAGTGATTGCCATTAGTTGCAAGTGTGTCAATATATGTCCCACCAAAAGAAAATACACAGTAAAAAGAAACAAAGGGAGAGAGGTGGCAGTCACATGCATCACAGGATATAAGTCAGGTTTAGTTAAATAATGTTTTAAACCATGGATAAAAACTCTTACCTGTATCTGTAGATGCTTTGCTGCCGCCAGAGCCAAAGTCAACTAGAGGACAGTATAAGACCAGGTTATCAAAACTGTAAAACTAATACAAGAGATCTATGCATGCTGGTGTCCTACTCACCTGTTTCAGTGGAGGAGCCGAGGCCTGGCTCACTGTGTGACCTCACAAGCCGCAGGAAACCTTCGCTGTCTCTTCTCAGGTTCTCTCCATCTTTTTCACTTTTCCCAGCCCTTCGCCGAAGATAGAGCGGTGTTCGTGGAAAGGGTGGTCCGTTACCCTGCTCACTAGCAGCTGAGGAGGACGAGGTCAGTGGAGCAGAAGAGACCGGGACAGCTCCTTGGCTCAGGGGCGTTGAGGGACGAACTCGAATCTCTGGTACTGGGGATTGCTGTGGAGAGGTGGAGCTCCCTATTGCTTCCAGCTGGGAACAGCTACTTGCTAGCGTGGCCTGGCGACGCAGTACCGGAGACCTGGATGACATAGCAGGACGGTTTAAAGTAGTTCTTAAATTCTATAACAATATAAAAACACTATAGTAGCTCACCGTACTGCAGCCTGATACCATGTCTTTCCACTCACCTGTAAGTCGTGGTGGCCGTGCTGGGTGAGGAGCACGAGTTGGACCTCTCTCCTCTAAGGAATCGCCTTGCTCTTGGTCCTCCTGCCAGGGGACTCTCTGGCGTCTGGGAGTGTGGGCCACGGAAGCTGATGTACTCCCCTCCGTCTCCCCCCTCTCCCCCCTCACTGGTGTTCCTGTTGCCCCTCTCACTCTGGTTCCTCACGCCAACCTCCATCAGACAGGAGTCCTCAGACGGGGAGGAATCGTCGGGGATGTCCACGATCTCTGACATTAACAGTGATCCACTGTCCATGGACACTAATGAAAGAAGGTAATCATTTCTTTAATTCCATCAATGACACAAAAACAAAACAGAAAATACCCACACTGAACGTGCAAATGTATTTTATATGTGATAATTAATGGTTTTTTTTTGGGTTAAATTTCAGTCTACTGTTTAATCCCTTAATGTCAAAGTATTCCAAATCCTGACTGGGCTCTTAATTAAAACAAATACAAGTGACTCTGTAATGTAGCGTGCAGTGAATCTTCACCTTCTCCACTGAAGGCAGTAGAAGTTCCTCTCTCTCCAGACAGCTCGGTGCCGTGGGCGTCAAACACTGTTGCCTTGACAGTCACAGGAGACAAGGATCAGCACGGTCACCGGGTACATCATACATAATACACACGGAGCCGCGCACACACATGCTCACCTGGCTAGCGGCTCTTTGTCCCATCACGGCTTCATAGGGAGGGGGGCAGTCAGTGGGGTAGAGAGGGACAGGGCTCTCCATGGAGCCATTATAGGTGATGCTGATACAAAAATAAGTATCAGTATCTATGTCAGTATCTAATATCGTGAATGCTGCGCTACCTTGTGCTAATAACGACATGTTGCATATTAAATGTGTGGTACCTCTGGGCATCTGTCTCAGAGCTGCAGGTGTACTCAGGAGGATAGTAGGGCGGTGGAGGGATGGGTGGAACAAACTCCTCAAAGTCCATGATGTTGGTCAGGAAGGCATCCTGGGGAGTGGTGCATTCTGGGTTAACTGAACGAGAGCGATGTGGAGCCAGCTAGGCGGGAACAGTGGAAGGCACAAGATCACATAACATATAAATTCTTTCAAAACCTATGCTCTAATCTCCTAAATTAGCAGTACGGTAGATTTGTAGATTATGTATCACTGTAAAAAAAAAAAAAAAAAGCAGCTGGTTAAATGTAAAATGTGCTGTGTCTGTGCTCACCAGGTGGACCAGGTCCAGGGAGAATATGTGGATGCTGCAGGTCACAGTGGAAAGCGTACAAATAATGGTGGAGAGAATGCTGAGACCACATGCGCTGAACAAAAGGTCCTGCAGAGAAATGTGCATTCAGAAAAATCTACCTCACTGACTGTTTTTTTTTTCTATTTTTGGCATATTAGATATTGAAATGTGTCGTTTTTATTATGAAACAGGATTTCCACTACAGAGGAGAGCTTACACCTACCTTCAGCTGATGTCTGACTGAATGGCAGTCACTATTCAAGTAGAGGACCAGGGTATCCTCCTCTGAGATGGAGCAGGCTTGGTTGGGCCCACAACACAAACACAGAGGACCTTCCACCTACACACACATGCAAAGTACACTGGTGTATAATCTGCACACTAAAAAAAAAAGAAAGTATTTTCAACTATTCCTGGCACCTACTCCAAGCATCTGACTCGAAGGGCATTTCAGCATGAGGCAGAAAACAACACTTGCATAATTCGCGTACCTGGCAGGTGAGCATAGACTTGACCATCTGTGCATTCTGACATGAGAGCATGGAGCCGGCCAGGCTGAGGATCACACACACTGCTGACAGCAGCATGAACAGTGACACCTGTGAATGGACACAGAGACGGTGTTTTGACTTAGAGCGAGGTGTTAAAGCAATCAAGGCTTACAGTGGGAGATTGTGCCGCTTAGGATCCTTTCAATCAAAGAGCAGGAAATAATCAATGGAAGTGTCTTGTTAGGTCCAGGGCGGACAGAAATCCCACACATTCTTCATGGCATTGTTGAACCTGCCTGGCTCCTCTGGGCTTGTTACATGTTAAGATCTTCAGCATAAATGTGAGTTAATTTGTACAAGACTATGCACAATGTAAGCACGATAACAAAGGTTTTATGCAAAGATATTCAAATATTAACGTTTAAAACAACTCTTTGGCCCACGAAGGCGCTCAAGATTAAGTTATGATACAGTTCCCATCTTAAATACTTTTTAACTACTATAATTAACAAGTGAACCTTGTGTTTATGTTGGTTAACTCCACCAACATGAATGAAATTCTAAAAACACAGGCCAAAATCCAAATATACTTACAACCAGCGTCAGAGGTCTCCTCCATGAGATTATTCCAACTATCCCTGATGCCACGACCTGCAGACAGATAGCAAATGCGCCATGAAAAACACCCTCTGGATCTCTGTTGTATATGTTCCTAATTTTCTTTCAGTCAGACTTGCACTTACAAAGAAGCCAGCCCAGAATGGACAGGACTGCCTCACTCGGGCGGAGGAGGTGAAGGCCATGCTGGTGAAAGAGAAGGCCAGGACCATGGCTCCCAGGCCGAGGTGGCACAGACCCAGGTACAGGAGTAAACGCGCCCCGCCGGGCCCCCGGCCTGACATCCCCCTGCGGCTGTCTGACCAACCGCGAGACCCAGAGGCTGAAGCCACGCTGCTGGAGTCTGAAGGTGAAGGCATGTTTTGCTTTGCCTGTGTGTGAAGGAAGCTAAGAGAGGTTTTCAGGCTTTCACTTGGTTCGCAGAGCAAGTTGTGTGGGCAGGAGCACAGGAGAGTAAAAGAGGCAGAGACATAAATGCTGGCTTCAGAGCTCCACTCTGTCACTATTATGCACCACACTCTGCACTGGCAGGTGCAATAGGTCCTGCGCAATGTCCCATGGTGCGCACTGTAGTCCAGTCAGTGAGTATAAGAACTTCGTCAGCAGAAAGTTGAGAATTGAGCAGCCACTACACAGTCACAGCCACCGTACTCACCTCATTTGACGTTTAAGTCATGTTACTAACATTGCTTTAACAACAACAGAGTCTGTTTCACCCCATACAGTTCACAGGCCACCAAAGCTTACTGAGTACAGTGTGTGCCATTCAGCTGCTCCAGTCATTCTCTGATTAAAACACAAGCACACTCAGGATTGTATTTTTTCCCCCTTTAGATCTTCACATTATTGCTATATTAAATTGCTTTTTCGGTGCCTTTTCCTTCCGCCTCCCGTCTTCCACCTATCTCTCCTGTGGCATCCCGTGGCATTGCGGTAACCGGAGACCGGAGCAGGCCGCAAAATCTAAAGCATCCCAAAGAGAGCAGCTGATCGCTCGCTGTTTCACCCCCAGCAGAGAAGACATGTGGTGGTCAGTCCGTGTGTCCACTCAGGAGGAACAACATCCGAACATGTGCGCTCTCCTCCCGGCGACCTTTAGGTCCTCATCCTGTCAGGGGGAAAGAAAAGACGGCGTGGAGATCAAAGCGCCAAGATCACATCGGTCCGTGCGGGAAGCGAGACTAATTACCTCGACATGAACAGGAAATAAATATCTTGCATCGATTTTCAAACTGCACCAAAATTAGCAGCCAGGCTGGAACGAATATTTCTTCGCCCGGTTCTATCTTTGACAACTCCACCTCGGGGGTTTTAAGGTGGTCCACAAGCACCAGCCCTCCCTCCCTCACTTCTTCTTCTCCTCCGCCGCTTCTTTCCTCCCTGCAGTCACGCGGGCATCTCGCTTAGCCCGTGTGTTGGTGCATGTATGTATGCATGTGTGTGTGAGTGTGTGTGTGTGTGTGTGTGTAGCCCGGACGTTTACCTCACTGCCTCCCACCACACCTCACAGAGACACAACAACATAGCCCACTGCCAGCCCGTGCCCGGGCCAACACACTTAAATCCAGCCAAGTTTATCTTCTATTCTTCTCCCTTTTTTTTTTTTTTGCCCCTCCCCTCTGCTGCCTCCTCTCCTCCTCTGTTCCTCGGCAGAGCTCTGACACGGCCAGAGGAATGTATCGTGTTTGCAAACCGGCCCTGCGTGATGACAAGGCACGCAGAACGTGCAGGCAACTCGGGAGATGCGGCAGACCGCGCGCACACGGCCGTGGTGCTGATGCTGGGAGGGAGGGGTGGTTGCCTAGCGACAGGCTCATGCTGCTGCAGCAGGGGGAGGAAAACGTCTGCGAGCAGCTGTAGTGGAGGGATGGTTGTCAAGAAGAGGGTGGCAGGGGTTCCCTGTAGTGACACTGTAGCGGCCGGCTGAGTGTCTCGTTAGCTGTATTCCCTGTGGACGTAAACGCTTGACATTTTAATTGAATTATGTGCAAATTATTTGAGCTATTTGCGTTGAGAAAGTATTTTATACTGAAAAAAAGAACTTACTTAAATGGTGAAGGTTAAGGTCGTTTACATCTTACAATGCAAATGCACCATATTTTTTTAAATACATGTACACTAATAAAAACGAATAGATTTTAATATATCACTGTGTAATATCTTATTTGTGAAGATAATATTTAGCGCAGAACTGTTATAATAGAATGCATTTGTTTTCAGTTGTGTACCTAATGAATTGGCAAGTGGGTGTTTAAACAAACCAACATCTATATTTCATATCTGGGATTTCTTTGGGTTGTTTGTCCCAATGTTTCTTTGTTGTTGTTGTTTTTTATATGAAGATAGAAAGCTTTATGCTGTACACACTGCAAAGCCATCGGAGGCAAGTTTGTGATTATGGGCAACTGATGAAGCTAAGCAAATATCCCCACTTTTTTTAAAAAATCACAAAACAAACACCATGTGGAGTTTTCCATTTCTTTATTCAATAAGCGTCAGGTCTGTAAAGTACGTACAAAGTCCCGTGGCAGATCTAAGGAAACAAAGACTGTGAAAGAAACACAAATGAAAGGAGATACTGGGAATTCAGTGTATCTGTGGAGGAGAAAAGACCCGTCAGGATGTGATGAACGCCTGTAGTCAGGGTCATTTTGAATGAGCTGACGGGTTTGCGTCAACAGTGAGACCATCATGTCGCTATATTTACCAGACACTTCAGAAGAAAAAGGGCGAAAACGTCTAAATCGATTCAAAAACGAGAAACGCGTGAGCCTCGCTGGCTCTCACATCCTGTCTGTTCACTTGCTTTGCCCATCATTTCTCCATCTCTTCACTCATCTTCTCATATTGCACTTATCTCTGTTCCTTATCGTCCACATTCTCAATCCATCCATCTATTAAAAGGCTTGTTTACCACAGTGTTTGTTTCAGATTCAGCTCCAGGCAGCCGGCATCAACTTGCTTCATTCATTAATGACAAGAGCATCGCTGTTATCTTCTCACAGGATGAAACGAAGCTACAGACTTTTTAACAATTAATGGCATCTGTTCCTGTTGAATGCATTATGGCGCTGAGTAATATCTACCCAGTTCTCAAAGGATGAACCGACATAAACATTTAAGCCTTTATATTCCGTCTTTTACATCTCTGCTGTATATTAATGACAGTGAAAATGTGGGGAAATAAAAAAGTGTCTCATATGTCATGGTAAGACTGGGAGATAAAAAAAATGATACTACCTCTCACGTGGCTATCAATCAGATTTGATCATTTATAAGTGAATAAATTTAGCATGTTCCTCTGGTGTTTAAACCATCAAACACAGTCCTTTAGGAGCCCCTTTTTATTTGAAATTAAATGGAAACTGTAATGACAATCCCTTGGGAGAAAGCCTACGATCAGGAGCCTGCGGTGTGGCCTTTATGTGAGCAGATCAAAAACATTTTACAAACACTTCCTCTGCTCCTACGAGCTGCTACTCTACATGCTCGAACATATGAAACTAAAAACACAGATGGTTCTCTAAAGGCATTAGGCAGAGGCCGTTGTAGCAGTGATAATGTGGTTACAAGCCAAGAGAAGGAGCGTGCGGGAATAGAAATGTATAATGAACCAGTTCTTCCAATGCTTTCAGGGGCTGTTCAAGACACCGAGTCATCACAGCAGATGCAACAGAAAACAGGAACTGCCTCAAAAGAGTAATTCATAAATTATTTCTGGGCATTTTACAATTCTTGTGGAACGACGGTTCGAAACTTACAAAGGGGGATATAGTATAAAAACAGACTTTTAGCACCTGGATGCATGTGACATTTGGGCCCACCAGATGGAGACAGAAAACGTTTCTGTGGTTTCGTTGACGTGTTATGTTGTCTTCTGTTGGTATGCGCTTTCCTCCGCGTGCGAGCCGACGTCACGCCTAGAGAAGGACACACTTGGAGGATTTTTTCTCCGTGCTGCTGGTGATTTTCACCTCTCGACCTGAGGGGCCCTGTCACACGAGGAAAAAAATAAATGACGTGTATTTATACTCGTAAAGAAACAAATGCTTTAGTCAGGTAGTAACTTCTGTTGTGACTTACCGGCTTCTTGCTGGATTTTTGTAGTATGTCTCGTGCCAATGACATAAAAGACTGTGGCGGGATATAAGGATTGAAACACACAAGGGAAGGGAGAGATAACAAGAAACAAATGAGGCTCACAGCATTTTTTTTTTTTTTTTTTAGTAAAATCAACAGTATTAAAAAACAACGGTCACGATAAAACAGGTTTAACAGGAAACGTTCAGTGAGGTGTGAAACCACAGTGACTTTAGTTATGGCTCACCTCCTCCACATTAATGCTGGACTTTGCACTCGTCTCAAAGAACCTGATGCCATGATCCTTTGCCAGCTGTCAACACAACACACAGATCAGGATGTGGGTTATAATAACTTCCTGGTTCTTATCTAAAGCAAATTTAAAGCTGGTCCATCATAATCATCAGTAATGCCTTCCACACACTGGAACACAGAGTATTTTATTCTTTTAGTAAAATCCTTCCATTGTTCTCTGAATGATCTCTACTGTTTTAACTCGTGTTAAAGTAGGTTACACGTACTTTTAGGCTCTTTGTTGGGATCATCTCACCTTTTCTCCCGTCTCCTTGGAAACTTTCCGCTTCGCCTCAATGTCACACTTATTTCCTAGTAACATCCGACTGACGCCGGCCGAAGCGTTCTAGGACGGAGGGAACACAATGAATTGATCAGAAAGAGTCTGGGGCTGCTCATCAAGTCTGAACCGAACAGGCAGACTGATGCACTTTAGAGACAACAGCAGCAGCAGTCTGGAGCAGAGAGATCTCCACATTTAAGATAAGATAATCCTTTATTTATCCCACAGAGGGGAAAGCCAAAGCAGCTTCACGTGACTCATTTAGTAGAATGTCTTACTTTTGGTGGATCCCGGTGTTTACTGTTTGTTTAGATGCAAAGTAAACGCATCTAGAACCAGCTGAACCAGCTTCATGTTAGTATACCTTCTACCTACGGTCACTCAGTGTTTGGTTCACTTTCTGGGTTAACTGACGTCGTAACATTTCTAGACATTAAACGGGTGATCATTTGTGCTGCGTTCTGCTTTAAATCTTGTAACCTCACTTCTTTGATGCTCTTCATCCAGTTCTGAATGTTTTCGAAGGACTTCTCGTCTGTGATGTCGTACACCAGGATGATGCCCTGACACAGGGAGAGGAGAGAGTCAGAGAGGGGACACGGTTTATTCAAAGGCTCAGAGCGAGCACAAAGAGGCGGTGATGTCAGCCTGATTATCTGGGCCGCCTGTCCTCCAGGCCTCCTGCGCTCACCATGGCTCCTCTGTAGTAGGCCGTCGTAATGGTCTTGAACCTCTCCTGCCCTGCTGTGTCCCTGCACAGAGGACACACGTTCAGAGTCAGAAATGCGCCCTGGACGCAGGATGTAGCTAGCATGTGGACACTGTAATGGTAAAACTGCTCTGACGTGCAAATAAAAGTCCCGATTTGGAGAACAAGAGGGAGGTTCCTCTTTCCTCACAGGAAAATGAGCCAGCGACAGTCATCGGGCAGGGGAAGATAACTCAACGAATCAGTGGTTTTTGCTTCTCTATATCACAAAGCAGAGCACAACGCCAGCCAGGTTTCCTTACCAGACTTGTAGTTTCACTTTCTTTCCATCCACTTCAATGGTTTTTACTTTGAAGTCGATGCCTGAAAGACAAGAGGAAAGGGAAGGGAGGAGAAGAGGGACAAAGAATGAGTTGAGTAATCAAGTACATTTACCCAAGTACTGAGTATACTTTTGAGGTACTTTTAATGACAAACTTGATTTGATGATGCTTTCACTACACTGCTGCTCCACTAAATGAATTGAGAGTTTCGGTTACATTTAATTAAACTGGTTTTCCACCCTTGCGATCAGGCCGGTTACATGGCTTTCACAGATCAGTATTTCCTTCGTCCAAACTTGTCACACGGCTTAATTTCATTAAATCTTCAAACGGTTCCATATTTCACCACTAATGAGGCAGCAGGCGAAGAGTCCAAAAAGAGATTGGTGAATCAGAACTTTATTTTGTCCTCTCCCGTTAATCATCCCCTATCCCTTCATTTCATATCAGCTGTCCCCGTTTATAACTAGCCTCAGCATTAACAGGCTGCTTACACACAGATCTGTTATAAGTTTGTTCGTCGCGCTAGAAACTTGCACATTACACAGGACTTAGGTCACCCCCATTTCGACAGAAACTGACCATAGTCGTTTCGACAGTGAGTGTGACCCCTCGGTGCACTCTCGTCCCAAAACAGACATAAAGGGCAGACACGCAGGCCTGCTCAGCGCACTGTCTGTGGGTTTTGTTTTTTCCTGCTGGATGGACAAGCTGACAGACAGACAGACAGACAGACAGCGAGGGGGCAGAGGAGGGGGCTGTCCTGGGCAAAGCTGTGCATGCCAGAAAGCCAGCCATTCTTCTGGGAACGTAGAGATGGTTAAAGAGATAGGAATGAGGGTGGGTGGACCTTGTGAGAGCCAAGTGAGAGGAATGAGATCTGAGGGAGAGATGGGGGAGAGAGGGTTCAGAGAGAAGGCAGCACAGCAATATTCAACAAGCAGTACAAAAAAAAAAGAGAATAAATAAAAGACATAAGAGAGAGAGCACAGACTAGTTGAGACATGAAGGCTGCGAGAGAAACCAGTTTGTACAGCGTGTGGCATCAAATACAGGAAGAATGGGTCAAACATTGCCCAAACGTTTCATAGAGGCCAATCATAATCTGACACAGAAATGTCGCAGGCTGCAATTCACACAGTGAACGTACCAATGGTTGAAATGTACGTGGAGTTGAAATTGTCCTCAGCAAAGCGAATGATCAGACATGTCTTGCCCACTCCGCTGTCTCCGATGAGCAGCAGTTTGAAAAGGAAATCATACTTTTTCGCCATGGTCGGAGCTGCTCTTCAAGCAGAGGAGGGGAGAGTTGCGGCTGTCTCTTTAAGTTTTGATATGAGCTCCTGAACGATTTAAACTTCGGTTTCCTCTCCGGTGATTAAAAAACAGCCAGTCTTCTTAGAAAGTTGTCCCATGTAGCCAGTGGATCCTCGTTTCCCTTTTTTTTCTCTCTCCTCTCAGATTTGTCACCGGTAAATTCCGATCCCCCTCAGCGCCTCAGTGTTTGGATAAAGAAATAAACTCCATCCAAAGTTGAACCATCGATTTCCAATCAGTCTTCGCGGGCAGATCTATCAAAGATCCATTGTGCTGCTCTCAGATAATCAATATCACTTCCTTTACAATCATATCGGAGTGGCTACGTGTATTTTTTTTCAGCCTGTAGAAAAAAAAAAAAAAAAAGTTGCCGTCGGCCCGGATCCCACAGAGGCTGAAAGGCTACGTATTGTGGGAGTGCTTCATGGGAGTGAACGGCTCTAGCCTGCAGCCACGCAGCACGGACACTAGGTGGCACCATTTAATCAGGAAACTAATAACATTCATGTTATTCATAAAGTGGTTGACAAATAAATATATAATTTAAAAATACTTGATTCTTACTAATGCTCTCTCCGTTGTTTGTGTTAATTTCCCTATTGGAATAATTATTAAAAAAGAAATACGTGTCACTGCTGCTAAAGAAACAGACATTAAAAAGTTACATGGATAAATGTAGTTAATCTAATTGTTTGCAGCAGAGAGGTCTTCACATTTAAGCTCAAAACAGTTTCACTCACACGATGCAGTGGAATATTTCAATCAGCCCTCACGGCACTTTGCGAATGGTGGTGGCTACAATTTAACATGTGAAATAATACGGCTATTCTTCAAAATGTATCAAAACTAGCTTAAAAATAATTTGTGAATCGTAGGCTACAAAGAAGTTCATAACTGTTGGTTGCTCTGAAATGAACAGAAGTATCTTCCAAACCTTGTAACCCCACTGCACAACTTCTCTGTTGAACGAGACTGAAAAAAGTTAAGCATCTCTAGGTAGATACTCACACAACTTGTATACTTTATGCTTTGATAGGAATGTCCATGGTTCAATCTTACCATAGTTATGTTAGCTGTTTACCAAAAACATTCTGAATTTACAACTGTATAATGTATATGGGCTAAAACTAAAAAAATATATTGCATTCTAACACAGCAGTCCTGCGCTAAATCCCTCTTCATGACTGTTATAGAGTTTAGTTTAATAAAGAAAGGGGGTAATTCATCTGTATGATCATTTTATGTGCAGTTTGCAGTTGGTAATTGGTGCTGTCTGACTAAAATGGGGTTGTCAAAATAACAGAAACAACACAAGTTTAACAGTATACCACAGGCTCCACAAATGAAAACACAGTCCTCTCATCTATTTCAAACAAAAGTACTAAAACCTTCACGGAGCCAAGATTTAGTACAAGACTGTTTTATTAACATGTTGTTTTCACTAGTGTACCTCATGAACTGGTAGGCGTGAGTATTTTGGGATTTCCCTACAAAAAAAAAAAAAAAAAGGTTTAAATACAGATGAATAAAGATTTTATTTTTTTTGTAATAATCCCCACTTCAAATAAATAAATAAATGCTATATTTTGCTTAACTAATCTCTCGTCATTTCTTTTTTTTTTTAACGCAGTGGTGGATAAACACAGATGGAGACCAGAAGTACCTGACTAAGTTTCCTGTTCCCCCAGCCTGGCCCAGTCAGCCAACAGTTTCCGGTGACAGTCCACACACGCAGACATGCCTGTAAGTACCGAGACCGTTTCTCTAGTTGCCACCGGTGGCAAAGAATCGCTTTTTAACGCGATCACATCATTATACGGCGTCACTTTGTGTTCATTTTACGAAGAACTCAAAGATTTGATGATTGTAACCTGAAATTTAAAAACGTGAACGGACGCAATATGGCGACACACGTGCTCCAGAGAGCAGCCCACGAGGTTCTCCCGACAGTTTATGTAGTATATTTCACTACTGGAGGATTTAAATATCAATATTAACATTTATTGCATTGTATACGTGCATCAGGATTAACACTATGTAAACTCTTATCGTGGTTTCGCAACAAAACGGTGTGGTTTATGAGAAGTAGCTGCGGGGGTATCTGCTCACCAGTCACGTGTTGGTAGGAGAATAAAATGAACCTTTTTTGGATTTATATTTGTATTTTTCAGTTTAATCTGTTGTTATCTACCGTTTAGAATATCAGCAATATTTCTCCTTAACGCCCTTCCTGTCATTTCTTATCTAACTGGATCTCAACCTTTGCCTTTCTGTAATTGTGCAGTAAAAAAAAAAAAAAAAAAACTTTGACGGCAACCTATTTATTCTTATATTGCCAATTTTTCAGCACCGTCTTGGTCAAAATTTAAACTGATTTAGATCAGCATTTTAACCTGGTGGTGGTTTCGTTTCAGCTTGCCAAAGATCTGCTGCACCCCAGCCCCGAGGAGCAGAGGAGGAGCCACAAGAAAAAGCGTCTTGTGCAGAGTCCTAATTCTTATTTTATGGATGTCAAATGTCCAGGTCAGTTTCATTCACATTACATAATCCTTTTAATTAACCGCGCACTGGGACAAACCTTCTAATTTACATGATGTGATGATTTTTGGTATCTGCACCAAAAGTAAAAGTGTAAGGTGCAAGTGTGTCAACTCATGTGCTTCATTACTTGATAGTGGGAAGTAGTTCATCAATTCAATCCTTTTTTTTTTTAATTGCATACATCACCTACTTCCTTGGTTGTTGCCTTTATGTGTTGCCCTTTCATTCTTTCCTTGGTGATCGGGGTGTCAAATAAGGCATACAGTGACACTTGCGGTTGTCTGTGCAATGAGTTTCAACGTGTGACTCCTCCATACAAACGGCTGCAAGGACACGCCAGTAGCCAAGCGCACATGGGACTGTGTAATTGGTGTTTGGCAGCTGCGTTGTGTGTGTTTGTGTGTAGCTGTGTCACGGTTGTCCCTTCAAATGTTTTGTGTGCTTTTTGCAGGTTGCTACAAGATCACCACCGTGTTCAGTCACGCTCAGACTGTGGTGTTGTGCGTCGGTTGCTCCACGGTCCTCTGCCAGCCCACAGGAGGGAAAGCTCGCCTGACAGAAGGTACACAAACACTGAGCACTGGGGTTCATCTGCACGTAGCGCCACACATCCTCATATGTCTGTATACATGTAGATTGTGCTATTTATAGCTGTAGGTTTCTACAGTATGTTTGTTAAAGAAGGTAATTAAGCTTTATTCGTTTATAGTTTGTTTATACACAATGATTCTTCCCATGTGGTTGGTCGCACTGAACCGTCTAGGAAATCAGGTTTGAAAAAGGGCAGGTGCTTTCAAGAAATACTTGGCAGGTGATTGGCTGAACCATCTGTCCTGAGGTAAAACTAGTGGGTATAGTACGATGTGTAGTTCCCTATGGATCTCGTCTTTGTGAGAGACATTAGTAGCTTTTTACCGCGGTCATCGCAGTCAGTTGTTAACCCTAAAACACACATAGCTGCCGGGGCCCCTCATGATACCTACTGATTGAACTGCTTTGTTTGAACGTGGTGTTCGGTTGCTGCCAAAAGCATTTGTTGGAACTTGGAAGAGTTTACATTTACACTCTCACTAAAATTGACTCATTTTAGTTCATGTCTTCGATGACATGTTTTCACATTTAAGTGTTGTCTTTGTAAGGGTTGAAAGTTTTAAGGTTAAATTGAATTGGTCAGATAATCCTTTATGGATCCCACAGTGTTTAACTGAAGCGTAGAGTTTTCTTTGGCACTGTTACAGGGTATCCACGGGGCCTTGAAACGTCTTAAGAGTCGATTTTTGGGGAAATTAAGACCCTTAAAAAAATCCTATCATGACTTTATGACGTCTTAAATTTTGAAGGTATATTTCTGAATTAGCTGTCAAAAGAGTTTGAGTCTAAAAAAACATTGAAAAGGTGTGTGAATTTATTCATTTATTAAAAAACAAAACAAGACACACTGGACTATTATAGGAGCTCTAGAGCCTACGCGGGTGGAAATTCAGAGGCACAAACAATGTTTGGAAACACCAGAGAGCGGCCTGAGTATGCCCTGGTGCTGTTGTTTATGCATTAAATTAGTCTTTAGTTTATGCAAGTGTTACACAAGTGTTTACACACTAAACGCGTGTTCAAACTTTGCCTTTGATTTATTCTAGCAGCCTGTTTGAATTGTGTTGTATGATGGTGGTCTATAGTCTGTCGTAAACTAAAACGGTGCCGCTGACGTAAACGGTAACAGCTCCAAGTGGTGGAGAGGTATTAAAAAAAAAAATATTGAGAAGGTCTTGAAAAAGTCTCAAAGGTATTGAAATTAACTTAAAGATTCCTGTATATACCCTTTATTAACACTCAGACATTGTCCAAGTTTCCCCCCGTTCACTCATATTTATTTTCTAGTTTCCTTCTTATCTCTTCTACCTTCTTACCCCACTGCTGTGACATTTAAAGCTGTACCTGGCTCTAGGCTAATGCTCGGAAACTAATATTTAGTCGTGATTTGTTAGGTGGGGGTTGCAGCAGGAAGTAGAACTGCACAACACGACTCTTACTCATTTGCCTTTGTGTTGCCCTTTCATTGTGTCCTTCATGAACAGGGTGTCTACTAAGGCGTACAGTGACTCTTGTGGTTGTGAGCAGAATTCATCATCGTTGATGCATTTCTTCACAATTGACTGCAAGCACATACACAACGCGCCTTTTCATTCACATTTCTTTAGACCAGTGAACGTCACATCCGGCCCCAAGAATTTTGCTGAATTCAAGAATATGTTCCTATATATATTTATTTATTTTTAAAATCATATGAAGCAAACACCCTCTGAAATGTAGCTTCAAAGATGAGGATAAACTCATACACTTGGGGACAAACCCAAAAAATGCAGCGTTGCACCTGATGCACTGACAGCCTCACAAATGTGAAGCCTAAAATATCGCCCCCTAGTGGCAGTACAGGTAACACGAGTCTGTTAAAACTGACAAAGGCTTAAAAAATGAGATAACTTTGGAAGGAAAATTAATAGTCAAATAATACTTTACTTGGGATACAAATTAGTTTTATGAGAGCATCTGGGTCTCTGTGTCTGCCTAGAAAAGTTCTGGCCCTTGGACAAATGTAATATGACTCCTGCTTTAGACTAAAGAGCTGGATGATAATAGAAGAATCAGTTTGATCTGGAGGAAAAAAAAACAACAAAAACAGAAAAATAATCTCTTCATCAGTCAGAGTGCTCGATAGAATGTGTTTGAATTGGTTTGAGCTTCGGGTCAAGGTTTGTTTTTAGTGACCCTCTCGTCGTCCCACCTACTCCATCCTGTGCTCTGCTGCCGTGGTAACCAAGGACTTCTCATTGTGCTCTGCTTTGAGTTACTGAGAAGGCAGCAGCAACCCTTACCACATAAACCACACTTGTTTGTACGTGATTCAGTCTCTCAAAGTGCAGATAGCAACATGAGTTTTAGTGTCCTCTTATCCCCTTGTCAGTGAGTCAGTTTATACAGCGTCCCCGCTGCACCGACTGGCTTTGTGCTTCTGATCCCCACTGAACAGTATAAATGTCTACTTAAAACACTCACGCGAAAGCCACCTAAAACTGATGCTGTAGTCAGTAATATTCAGATCTCGTGGAAGCTTTAAATTGAAAAGTTTCTCCTTAATCTCAATTGTTTTATGGAAGCTGTTGTGTTGATGCTATTTGGTTGATTTAGAGTCTGTAGTGTAACTGGGGCAACATGTGGGCTGATGTTAGCAGATGTATGGGTATATATTATGGATGATGGATAACAAGGCATTGCACTATACAAATGCCAAAGCAGATTTGTGGTCGTCTTTGGAAGGAAAAAAAAAAATCACTGTTCCTGTTTGTCCAGTAGAGGGCACTGGTTAGTTAAGTTTTCGACTTGAATGTGGTCTTTTTTTTTTTTTTTTCCAAATAAGAAAAAGTGAATGATTTTCTCTCACTTGGCGAGTTCATCAGGTACACCAATGAAAATGAATGGATTCTAGCACAATACATGCACTCAGTCTCAGCTTATTGAAGGTTAGGGTGTTTTTTTTTTTTTTTTTATTCCACTATTTTAATTTTAGAGGTTGTGGTTTGTAGTACTGTTGAATTTTCTTGTTTTTTACCAACACATCGTTTTAAAACCCACTTTTTAGTCAGTGGGCTAATAAACCTAAAACTCAGAGGTGGTTTATTAACTTAACTTTACTCCCAAACTGACCTGCTGCCCTTTCCTCTCTCCACCCAGGATGCTCATTCAGGAGGAAACAGCACTAGCTTGACCAGACGCGTTTGGACACACTTGAGATGGGAGAGTAAGAACTTGATGGACATCAAGTGACACTGCCACAGAACTGATGCTGGGATGAAGAAATGGAAATACAAATCATGTAATGAGGTGTCACCTGTCTATGGCATATGGAGAGAAATTTATGGCCTTGTTCAGACCCTACATACACCTTCAATCCATGAGTTCTTCCAAATAAATTTGGGGTTTTTGATGAAATAGTCTTGCATTCCTCTTATCTGGTTTCTTTCTCTTTGTATCTGTAAAAGGCCGCGTTGATCCCATCTAGACATTTGGCTTAAAAATGTATACGGTAAAGATCAGGTTTTCCCATCAAGTGCTTTAATTAAACACACTTTTACAGGAATGGGGAGGGGTCAAAGGTTAGACTCCACTACACATCACTATAGATTTCTTACTCTTTGTAAACGCTCGACCATTTCCAGAAACGGAAACACACTGTGGCTGAAAATGCAAACGACACCTAAGAGACTGTGTTTTTACCATGTAATAACAGCACTTTGCATAATTGGGTATTGATTGATGTGTACAGTATATCTGTAGGTAAATATGATGGTGAAGTCATTCTGGTAAATAAGGTGGTCAACGATGTCCCCAGTGACCGGGTGGGTGCGGGGTCCGCTCTTTGGGGAAAAAACCTCGTTAGCCCTGTTTCTGTAACGCAAACACAGAAGGATGTGACACTGAATTACTTTTTAATGATGAGTTCAGTTGTGAATCTGCGTGTGCCGGCAGGCTTCCTGTGGCAAACATGTGAGATGAATTCCTTTGAAGCTGCGGGGAATGCCTTTGGAAGAGAGAATAGCATGAGGGATAATTTCTAAAAGACCTGTGACCTACAGTTATTCACAGCTTTGTTTAGGCTGTTTGCTGCCTCTGACAGCATTGAGTTGTACAGTGAATAAAGAAATCACGGGAGGGAGTGATTCAGTGATATTTAACCAGTTGCTATGGTTGCTTGTGTCTTGCTTGTATGTTGGACTTTGCTTACCAATAAAATCATAAATTATGAAATATGACTCTGGTGTGTCTTCTGGTTATTGAATGACTAAAACACAAACCAGGTTTTTCACATCCAATAAATGTCCTTATTACGTTATAATAATGCAGTACAGCATTGTATTTTGTCGCAACATTATGATTAATACAATAAGTGTTAAAAGCAGACTAAATGAGGAAGTTGAAGGGTTAGATGGACTCTGATGTCTAGGAGACTGGATCAGAGCTACAGCTCGTATCGTATCAAGGACAAAAGATTAGGGAACCGATGAAGGATGTTTGATTTACAGTACGTAGGGAACAAAGTTGGAGAATGTGGTCTGGTCTGATGTATCATGTTTTTTTGTTATAATAATAATATCCAGCTAAGAAGAAAATGAGTCTGAAGCCCACCTGGACAAGCACGGTAACAACGACCTCATTGCTTTGCCGCTGTGCTGTGAGCAGCTAATGTTAGAACCCCTGAATCTGACCGGTGGACATGTGGCTGTCTTAAGGTCACTGACTGTTCTGATGTGTGTCTGCTCAGAGTAATTATAGTAGTGGAGCTGACCCGGGGTCTGGACTCCACAGCGATGTGGTGTCAGACGGTGCTGTCGGAAGAGCTTGTCAAGACTCAGACAGCACATCGTCCAGGACACAGGTGTGGAAATGAACCCTATAGAAGATGGTGGTTGTTACTGCGTGACCGCGTAGGAACATCCGAACCAGACCTGCCAAATATCAATACAGATGGTAACATTTTGTTCAGATTTAACACCTGATGTTGATGACACCTAGAAGCAATTTAGTTTAATTTAGAATAAACTATTAGTTAATGATGATCTGTGATCCACAATCTACTTCTCAAATTCAGTTCCCACTGGACAAACCTGTAATAAGGTACTAAAGGTACAAGCAAACCTCACCTGATCCTTTCAACATCCAAACTGAGGATTGATGGCACGACTCCAAAATGATTTTTGTCTGTATTTAAATAGACTTTTTGTATATTTCTGCATAAGGTTGTGTGCGACAAACCGACATAATAGCTCGTCCTCGTTGCCAGATCCTGTATCCTCCAGGCTGAGGGCCTGTTAGGGACCTGGGCTGACACTGCATCAGGCAGGGCAGCGTCTCTGGGACGCCAGAGAACAGAAAGGGGGCCGACCCCACAAAGAGGCTCAGACAGAAAAGAGCAGGTAGCAGGTCCCCCCTGAAAATGAACGGACACCCGACATCTGTACACAGCCGCAGGGAATGAAAGACACGGGGAGAGTACACATTCTTAATATGGTGAGAGGCTGACAAGGTTGCTGTTGTGAACTGTAAAGTATAAAGATGTATGAAGGGGATGCTAGAGTGCAATCAGACTACTAGATACTTTGCCCTGTCCTACATCAACCACAGAGATACCTGAAGAGCTGATAGTGAGGGCCAGAGATAACATTCAGAGACATGGCAGATGAGTTTTACAATATTGACCTGAGAATTTTGCATTTTTTCAGTGTTAAATCTGGAAAAATGAGCACAGTAGAACAAAAACGAGACATGAAAGACAGGTGTTGGGAAAGAAGGAAACTGAAAAAGTGGGCAGGAGCTACAAGAGAGTGCAGGAAAGGTGTGGGCGTGCGTGCATCTCGCCACTGATCAAGGTTATCACAGAATAGAGCCCGGCTGCAAAGCGAAGGCAGGATGACTGGGCCCTCCCACGCAGCGCGGTGATAAAACCATCCTGGTGAGACGGGAGTTCATCCGCGCACATATGGCCCCCTCTTTGTTCGAGATTCTCGCCAAGGACAGAGTCATTACACATCATTAGTAGCCGGTGCATAATTAACGGACCTGAACGCTGATGAGCAGGGTCTGACTGACCCCCGCGCGTCTCCATGGCAACAACCTCCAGCAGGGCAGAGCCAGTGTCTGGGCCACTTGTCCGCACCCCCCCCTGGGAGTCCACAGTGACAAGCCGTGTCCTGTCGCACACTGACAGGGAGCGCGGCGCACGGGGCAGATGGCATCTCTGGAACACGAGACGACAACACTCGGCGGCTGTGTCAAAAACACTTCTCGGTTTTTACGTTTTTTTTGGGCGATACACACACACAAAAAAAATGTTTCATTAGTCTCAAGTCTCAACTTGAGGATGTACACCAGGGACACATCAGCAAGATAGAAAACTTTAATACCCATTTAGATGAGTCTTTCAACTTACTCCTCTGCTGCCTGCGTGTCACACACATGTCCTATGATAGCTGGAGCCTGTCCCGGCTGTCACTGGGTGAGACGCGGGTCACACCCGGCGGTTACACCTGGGACAGGTCGTTAGTCTATGGCGAAAGACAAACAACCACTCACACTCACATCCAGGCATATGGCCAATTTAAAATCAACCAATTAACCTAACGAGTGTGTCTTTGGATCGTGGGAAAACCCCAGGCAGGCGCAGGAAGCACATTCAAACAACCTCGCACTTCCCCATTATCCGTGGTGAACGGTGTCTTTGCCACAGCAGAGTATTTCAGTGCCAGCGCACCACAACAGAAACTGACACAATAAACACATTTCAGCTGGACAGAGTTTATAAATAAAGGCCAAAATAAAAAGATGTAAACATGATGAAATGTGAGTGTAAGAATGTGTCCGTGGGTTACATCAGTGAATTTATAGAGGTCAAGGGTGTGACTGCTTTGCGGGGTATCTTAAAGCGCCGTCCTCTGAGCCTGAGCCTGAGTCTGAGGCAGGGAGACACCTCGGCAGGAGCGAGGGTCACCATGATGGATGTTATACCTGAATGGCCGTGAGCATTAAAAGCCTGGTGACCTGGTAGGAACCATCAGTCATGTCGCTTTGTCAGCGCTTCACATTAATCATTCCCGTGTCTGCGATCATTAATTATTCGGGAACATTCTGAGCTCATAATTGGTCGGCAAGCTGTGAATTTCTTTCCCGGCGCTGCGTGTGAAAAAACCATTCGGGTTGAGGAGCCGTCGAGAGGGATCTGAGGACGTCAAACTGTACCCTCTTCTGGTCACACCCTGCTAACTGCAACTCCAAACTCTCTTAGCACAGAGAAACCAGGAAGAAAAGGAGAAGAGCAAAAAAAAAAAAAAAAAAAGAAAAAAGGGAGGAGTGGATCTTTTCTGTGGAAAGCGAAGCGGGAACAAACTTGTTAAGATCATTTAGCAGAGCAGAGTGTTGACAGAGAGTGACAGAGAAATGACAAGGAGGAAGAAAAACAGGGAAATGAGGAAAGATGTAAACACAGGCTGTTGCCGTCACCGAGGAATATTTGAGCACGCTGCTCGTGTTGGCTAATTGCAGGCTAGCTCCTAATGGAGGGGACAGATAATGTGTTATGGCTGTTGTAAATAGTTCACCCGTGGGAGAGGCTCAGAAAATGTAAATATATAATCACTAGCCAGATGCCACTCTGTATTTTCGTTTAGCCAAGTTATTACAGAGAACATTTACACAGACACGTCAAATGAATTACTTCCTGCCAGAAACATTCTGCTTTCCAAAAAAAAGTATTTTATCAGCAATATCCGTGCATATTTCAGCCCGTGTTTTACATAAAAACAAGGAGTGCAATTCTGTTCTTGACAGTAATTTATTCAGAATGCAAAAAAGTGGAAATAATGAGGCTGAATACTCCATTTAATGACGTTGATACAGGGCTCATAGCACAGCTTCAAGTTCAGCTGAGCTCCATTGACACGTTCGTTCATTCATCTGTTCATCCATTCACTGTTCATCCATTGTTATACGCATACGCTGTCATTCAAGGTCGGAGAAATGTGGGATCTTTACGTGCAGGCATCTGGTGAAAGGCAGAGAAAACACAAACACGCTTAAAACAATAGGCGGTGTTCAGTCTCCAGCCACCTGACCCATATTCCTCTGCAGAGAGAGCACAGCTGCAAACAGACACAAACAAAAGCGCGTCAAGTGAACGCTGACTTGAATATCCAATTAGTAAAATAGCATTCAGAATCACCCAATCAACATGATTTACTGCGCTCATTAAAAGTAAAACCCTCTGTGTGAACCACGGTGTGATTGCTGATCAACAGCCTCACACAAAAATACCTGTGCACGAGTGAGAGTGCGTTTGTGACTCCCTGAGCTCAGCATCCTCTCTAGTCTCTGCGAGAAAACTCCCCTCAAACGCAGACACGGGCGGTTGTTATAGAAACCAACCTCACTTTTAAGGCAAATAGCTGGGGAGGTGTGGAGGGAGGCCGCGAGAGAGGGGGGCGGGTAAAAAGCACTGAGTTCAAATGAATATAAAATTCGAATGAAATCCAGTCTGAGTACTGTATGTGCGTTTGTGTGTGCGCTCATGCACGTACCATGGTGTCTACCTATGACTGCGCAAGTGCGATAAGCGGGAGAAGATGCAACGGGAAAAAGTTGGACGGGAGCAGATGAAATGAAATTGAAGGAAGTGACTTGCAGGGCTGGAGGGCTGTTGGGACTGAGGACGGGGTTTGGGTGGGGTAGAGGTGGAGCGGGAGTGGAGAAGCTGTTCAGCCTCTTCTCATCCCTTTGATGGACCAGCACAAGGACCAGCCGGCGAACGTGTGCACACATTGAAAACTAGAAAAAGCCCGAGTGCAGATGTCAAGAGACAACCGCTGAGTGGGTGCAGAATACTATAACTTTTACAAATAATAGTCTCACCTAGGCTTTGAGGACACGATGAAGCAGTCAGCTGGCGTGCCACTGACCATTCCTTTTCTCTAATTGGCTGTCTCTTCCTTCGGCCCGTACGCATCCTCTTCCGAGGGGCCAGAGTCCTCAGCCTGATACCCGATACGTTAAATGTATGAGTGGCACTGGGCGCTGGGTGTTAATATGCATACAAGTTACACTGGTGAATAACTCGGTGGAAGCCCTGTCAGGGGAGGAAGCAAAGTACAAGTCCCCTGTGGCATCATTAAAAACCCCATTGTCTCTCCCTTCATCCCTATTCAAATGAACAGCCAGAAAAATAGGTCAATCAACAACCCCTGCTCTTACTCCCCTCTACTCCCTCTTTCTCACACTCACACACACACACGCGCACACGCACACACACACACACACACACACACACACACACACACACACACACACACGCCCCTGTACGCAGCCTGAGGGGAGAGTGGGCGGCCGGCGTTGCCATGGAACCAGCATCGTACAGGTCCTCTTCCGTGGTGACAATGGTATGGCCTTGCTCCGCTGCTTCTACCTGCACAAGAACCTGAACAATGATCAGCGAGGTTTATCAACGTACATTCATCGTCTTAACTTTTTCACCGCATCAGATGAGTGTTTCGCTCATTGCGGTAAAAGAAGGACACAGCAGAGATCACATGAGTAGAGCTGCCACTACAACCCCTTTAATTAATTTCATGTCTGGAAGTATATGTTCAGTATACATTAGTTTATATATTTCAGTTTGCATTGAAGCCACCCTTCTAAGGTCTTGGCATTAAAACGATATAAATCATGTATAGATTCAAACAGATAAAAGCACTTAAGTAGAGTGTTAGAAGAATGTTAGACTCTAATGGCCAGGAAGCTGACTCCACACTAAAGACTGAGTGGATCATTAAGACCTTTAAGAGCATGTAATCTGATGTGTTACACCAACAAAAGCACAAATTGCTCATTTATAAAGTGAATTTCTGGGATTGGACATGTATTCCCCCTTGGCTGACGTTTACTCGTTGTGCAGCAACATGGACAGAAAGATCCACCCAGGATCAATCGTTTGTAGCCATTCATGTCTATAAATCCTTCACAATCTGGTCGGATCAGACCAGCTAGAACTACCTGAGGTGGTAATGTGAGGCGTTTATGATCGACCTATTCTGATTTCATCATGAGAAAAAAAAAAGCATTTTGTTGTTAACAAAGTCTAACTCAACAGTGCACAGATGACGTGTATGACTACGTCGCTGTTTCTCTTCAGTGCATTGCCGTGTAAAGCTAAAGAAGATCTGATTGGTCCAGTGGATGTTTGCTTTGAACACGATCAGGTTCCAGACTAACTTTCTGATCTCAAAGCTAATGTCAGTGCTATTTAATTAAACTAAGCAATTATGAGACAAGAGGTGAGTGTCTGTTTTCTGTGTTCACATGATTTCCCACAGTATGTGCACGTGTGTGTGTGTGTGTGTCACTTAACAATCCTGTGGTGGTGTGTTGAGGGTTAACCGTCATCAGCTGCGTGAATTGCAGTCTTGCCCGGCTTCTTCCCTTGCGATTACAATATTTCTCCTTTCATCATCACCACGGCAACATCACTTCCCTGCTCACAATGCGGCTTCCCCAGGCCTGCTCGGGCACACATTCATAAGTGTGAATTCAAAACCTGCACCTACTCTCTTGTATACATACAGAAATACACATACACACGCACCCACATATGCAGACCGGCATGTGTAGGTATATCTGCTGCTCTGGTTGTCAGGGAAACACCAGCGCTAAGCACGGGAGCGAGGGGCTCGTGGACATCCACCTCCCAGTGAACCATGGTCTGTAGGGTCACCTGATGTGTTCTTCTGTCATGAACAAAACAGAGGAGCCTCCAAAGCTACATGCAATGACACTTTACAGGGATGTGGAAATAGCTGCCTATAGTCCTGCAATCTACTATGAACAAAGAGCTGCAGGGCGTCCACAAAATTACACTGAGCTATATACTATCTTGAGATGTGTTTTTATTGTAAAAAGATATGACATCAGGGCTTCAAAACATTTCTTTATATTATACACTGATGTGAAAAAAGTGTCTGAACCCTTGGTTTGTCACAGCCTAAATGTCTCAGATCATCAAATAAATGATAAATGTAAGACAAAGATAACACAAGTAAAGACTAAATACAGTTTTTAAATTAAGGTTATTATTAACAAGAGGAAAAAAATCCAAATCTAAATGACTGTGTGAAAAAGTGTTTTCCCCTGCTCCTGCTAAAATGTAACATACCTGTGGTTTATCACATCTAATGAGAAAGAAAGAGACTGAACTCTATCAGTCTGGAAAATGTTGTAAAGCCATTTCTAAAGCTTTGGGACTCCAGTGAACCACAGTGAGAGCCATTATCCACAAATGGTGAAAAAATGGAACAGTGAGGAGTGGCTGACCGACCAAAATTACTCCAAGAGAGCAGTGATGACTCATCCAGGAGGTCACAAAAGACCCCACAACAACATCCAAAGGACGGCAGACCTCACTTACCTCACTTTAGGTCAGTGTTCGTGACTCCACCATAAGAAAGAGGCTGGGCAGAAATGGGCTGAATGGCTCAAAGTTCAAAGACCAAAACCACTGCTGAGCAAAAAGAGCATCAAGGCTCATCTCAGGTTTACCAGAAAACATCTTTTCAGAAAAGTCTGACGAGACAAAAGTTGAACTGCTGGGAAGGTGTGTGTCCTATTATATCTGGTGTAGCACAGCATTTCAGAAGAACATCACAGCAACAGTAAAATCTGGTGGTGGTAGTGTGATGGTCTGGGGCTGTTTTTCTCCTTCTGAACACATTTTTTGTCTACCAAAAAACCCTGAAAGAGAATTCCCAGCCATCTGTTCTGCAGCAGGACACTGATCCAAAAGCAAGTCCACCTCTGAATGGCTGAAGAAAAGCTAAATGAAGACTTTGGAGTGGAGTCAAAGACCTGACCTGAATCCTACTGAGATGCTGTGGCATCGCATTAAAAAGGTGGTTCATGCTGGAAAAACCCTCCAATGTGGCTGAATTACATCAATTCTGCAAAGACGACAAAATTCCTCCACTAACGCCCCATTGCAAGTTATCACAAACGCTTGAATGCAGTTGTCGCTGCTAAGTGTGGTTATTAGTTATTAGGTTTAGGGAACACTCACTTGTCCACACAGGGTCATGTCGGATTGGATTCAGTTTTCCCTTAATAATGAAAACCTTCATTAACATTTAAGCCAACACTTTTCCACACCACTGTACATAGTTAATTTACACTGGGTCTAAGTTAATCACCTTAAATTGATCTTTAAACACCCAGGATACATGATGGCTGGGGTAAGTGATGAAACCCACACTGAGCCCATTTTCATGTACAAATGAACAACATTTAAAAACCTAATTTAATTAATTTAAATAATTCTGGCATCCTTTCAGGATGATGAACCGTGGCAGCCAGACTAAATGTGTATTTTCCTTCATAGGACAATCCATGCGAATCAGTTTCTTCTAAGAAGTAGCTGCCTTTGAAAACAAATACTGTGGATCAGTATCAATTTAGGATCTGGTTAATTTGGAGGCCAGGTCAACACCTTGTGCTATTCTTCATGTTTTTTTTTTTTTTAGTTGTTCCTAAACCATTTTTGCATGTGTGTGTCTTTTTCAGGCTGCATCCTGCTGGGTCGTTGCTATGGGGTGTCTGGTCTGGTCTCGGTGGGTGGTTCATGTCCAGGTAACATCCACATGGATGCCAGGTTACAAAATGATTAACCATTACAACAAGTGCTTCAATAAAATCTTTACAGTATAATTCTTTGAACAGATGTGAGCCTGACGATGGACAGTGAGAGGTGAAATAGGCAAAGTAGGGAATCTTGTCTAGACACATTAGCTTTATTAGCTTTGTCAACATTCTCATAATATATAATACCTGGTGCTCCTGTTCAGAGTGATTTGTTATTTTTTAAATGGACCGCATTTAGACAGGGCTCTCATCCAAAGTGTTCTACAAGGAGCCTCTCACTCACCCGTTGGCACCAAACCCAGGGCAACGAGCCACAATGCAATGCACTAATCAAGGCGTTAACGCCATTTTAGTATCGGCGTATTACTCTTGTGGACAGGAGTCTTGGATTGAACTGCCAACTTTGTTATTAGTGAGAAACCTGCCTTACCTGCCGAGCCACAGTTCAGCAGTTCAATTGCTCCTTTTGGAAAGTGATCAGATGGATTGGTTTTTATAATAAATGGTTTTAAGTCTAAAAACATGGGATTTGCTCATTCTGTAAATGAGTTATTTCTGGCGTCTCATTCATGGCATTTTCTTGCCTTTGCTTTAAGTAAAATGTACATGAGTAATAAAATGTTGTTTTTGCCTGGATTTAGCAGGAGTAGGGATAAAAACATAACCCGATTTCCATTTCCACCATATCCTTTGCTTCTCTTGGCTCAGACAGCAATCTTGTAAGAGCAAATGGGATTCCTGAAAAAAAAATGGAGAGGGACCGAGAGACGTGTGGAGAGAGAAACCAACTAAGCTACAGGCATTACCCTGGCCCTAAAATTATAGAACACAATCATGAAAATTCACATAGCCTGTGAGAGATGATGAAAGCCCCGGGGGCAGCAGAGTCTGCCAGTAAATAACACAGATAACAAGCTCATCACATCTGGTTATGTGTGCTGTGCCCTGGGCAGAGCACCGCCGCGAGCTGCATCTGGCTTTCACACCTCTGTTACTCTGTTTTATATTTTCACTCTGGGCTGAACACACAACAGGCTGGGTTAAGATGAATCCTGAAAAAATAACATTCAATTTCCTATGTCAAGGAGAGACGGTGTGAATACTGTGACCGGGCCGTCATGCTTAAATGATTTTACTCACAATGAGAAGCTACAAGAATAGTGTGTGGTCACCTTTGGGAAAGGATTGGTGTGAACTAACTGGAAGGCGTTTAATTTAAATAGCTTTGAATGTCGTCAGCGATTACCATAAAAAGGAAAAAAGAACACTAAGAAGACCCGTAAATAGGGTACGTGCTCAACAGACAGTACAAGCCATTAGGATCTCAGTAAACTAAACTACTAAATATGTGTTGTAGTTATAGAATTTATTTGGACTGTGCCCTTATATTATTTCACACACTATCACTTTATCACAATATAATAAGCCTACGCGGCTTATCATAGGCTTATATTAAAACCTATCAATAACAGTGGGACAAATCCATGCAGACATTTTTATTGGTGAAAACTAAGAAAATAAGTCAAAAACAAAAGACAAAAGAACTTCTATCTTCATGGCTCTCTGTTAAGGACCTTATTCACTGCACACTTGACTCCTCTCTAACAATTTCCTAGGCCTGCTATGTCAAAGCAGGCTCACACCCAATTAGAATACATACATCTGACAAGCAATATGCAAATCATCAATCAAACAGAGTTCATCCCTCACAGGCAAGAAACACCTCTGACCACAATTTGAATCACAGAAAAATGAAAAGTACGACAGCATGAATGAAGCAGCGACCTCAAACGTTCTTGTCACAAATAAATACAAATATAACCAGATACTGTACGCTGGGCACACTCTCTCCACGCGCAATTAAACTCACCAAAATTCAGTCACATTTATTTCTATTACGACAACACGATTCTCAGTTTAGTCAGAAACCGCATTTTCTTTCGTGATACATTTAGTGAAAACACGAGGATACCATCTTAGCTGATTTGCGTGATTTGCAAGATTCAACAGAGAAAATGAGACCCAAGTGTTTGGCAAAGGTTAAGCCACACAGAAACACACACACACATATCACCCAAATGTCCAACACATCTGTCTATTCTTTCCCATGTTTATTTCAAGTTATAGATGCAGATAGATAAGACAATGACCCAGGAGTATGAACTACCTGCTTCATGCAGATTGAGATAAACTGACTTGATGAAGGTTTTTGGCCCTGAAAGTTTCCACTTCACTTCATTTCATGAAGTCAGACACGTGGTTTCAGACAAGCACAGATACACACATACACACACACCAGCAAATAATGGACCATGGACACCGCTTTGTTACTCACCAGTCTCCTCTTAGGCTGCAGTGTATATGGGTTGTTTTTTGTCTTTGGCTAACTAAAAGAAGCAATAAGCTTGAATTTGCCATTGTTCCGGTTTATCACCATGTTTTAACAATATCTATTTTTTGCTGTGAATTAGCGTGTTGCAGCTAGCTAGTTTTTGTAATTATTTATAAACTGTACAATTTAGCTTCCAAGTTTACGAGTCAGCAAGTTTCTAATCTAGCTAGCTAAAAACCATTCAACTGTTTCGCCACCTACTTAAATTGAAAAACAATACGACGAACTTTAATGAGCTATATTGATCATGTGACTCATTGCGGCTACTGCGTGTCTAAGCTGCGTGGTGTCAGTGACGTAGGTTGGCAACCTAGATGGCGACCCAAATAATGTAAATATTCCTCCACGTTGGTTCAAAAATAAGTTTTTTATTTTTAATCTTCTTACAGTGAAAAAAAGGCGTGACTGACAAAATATGTAAAAACAGCAACAACAGAAAGGATGCCGGAAGCAATTTTAAAACAACCCATAATAACTGTTATGGTATTTGGTGTATTCTGGAGATGCACAAAATGACCCAATTACATTTAGAAAAATTATATATAGATATGTATATTATGTAGATGAAATTATAATCTGTGTCACATTTAACTCAGTAGAGGATATTATGTTTCTTATATATGTTGACAAGGATATGTTATAAATATATGTTGCCTGCAGTTAGGTACTAACAGGTACTCCCCTCCTCATAGTAAGCACCGGAAAGTCAGAATAGCTTAAAACAATACAAATGTTAAAAAAAAACTTGAACTCAGAAAACATGGAAGCTGTAATGTTATAGATATATACTTTATTAATTCTCTCTGATAAAATAAAATTACAAAATAATTTCAACCTCAAACGGCACTTCCCTTATTCATAATTATTTAACGTATGATAATACATATATCATAAATGTCATGACGAATGAGAAGAATACTATAGTTTAATAATGTAAGATATCAGCTATAACTGCGTTTAATCATAATGGTAGAAAAGACTAAGCAATACAAAGCTAGATTTCGTTAACAGCATACTGTACAATTTTCCAAGCGTATGTAATTCAGTATTCCGGCCACAGCGTGTCGCTATAAGATAGTTTTCAATATTGTCTCCAATGCAAGAGTTGGCTTGCCTCTTGCCTGTTTCCATCACACCTTTATAACTCCTCTCAGATAAATCTTAATCTGGCTGTGTTTTATTTATTTCATGAACAGCTGTTCCTTCATGGCCATTTATCCTTTGTAAGGTATATTTGTGTTCCCTTGTGTTCATCCGTAGTCCACCTTCATTTGTCTTAGAGCAGTCCATGTGTAGCAGTGTAAAAAGTCCATGCCCAGATGTTCACAGTTATTCCCTCAGAAATATTGTCAAGATATCTGCAACGCCTCCAGCTATCTTATGTCCCCAGTGACAGCAGCGTTCCCTGCCTCTTATTGAAGTCCATTTAAGAGAGAGCACTTTGGTTGTTGAGGTGTGTATCCATCTGTGTGGGTGCCGTGTGTGTGTGTGTGTGTGTGTGTGTGTGTGTGTGTCTGTTCCTCTGTCTGTATGGCAGTTTAAGTGATCGAGCAAGCGAGAGTGTTCTGAGTGTATTTCTTTACACAGAATACATTCATGTTAACAGTGAGCTGTTTTGGGACTGCAAGCTTTAAAAAGAATGGCAAGTAAGTAAGTAAGTAAGTAAGTAAGGTTATCTTGCTGACATTGGATGGTCATGGGCAGAACCATGCACGGAAAAAAATATCAATTATGTCAACTCATAATGATACAGGATTTTTTAAAAGTCAATTAAAACACAAATGTTATTAAAAGCAATATCTCAGTAATTCTAAGCACAACTTTTTTTTTTCTTCAGAGAATGAAAGCAAATAAGAGATACTACAGATACAGATTCATCAAGTAAAAGAATAAACATTTATCGGTATAATTGCTGTTGCAGAAAGTTTTGATTCAATGTCTGACCTCCGGGTTGACTGATTCAACTTAATAACATAAAATGAGAACTCGCACAAAAGGTAAAGCACTGAGTTTGCACGAAGCACCGACTTGATCAGTGCTTTTTAGAAATGTAATCTTCAAAATTGATCAACCAATTCAAATGGCAGTTTTATAATTGTCTGTCTCACAATCTAATCTTTTCACTAACAACCACCCCACGATTAATGCACTTGAACTATTAATTGTCCATGTTCTGCTTTTGTCATATAAAACGCTCACAAAAATGAAACACGGGAGTCTCATTTCAGGACAAGTACACTTAAAACACCAGGTCGGTTCAGTTCTGTGAATGCAGTAATAAAGTCCTGCTGTAGTTGTGTTAGGATACTTTACCATCAGCTACTGTCTTCATAATGATGACTCATGTCCTTCAGGATCACATCAGCTTATTTCAGCTTGATCTGTAATTTGTGTGGTTCGGCGAGCGGTTTCAGTTCTCCCGTCTGAGTATTTAAAGTGTCGCAACTACACGTTGTAAGTCTAAACTACTGCATTAGCTCACACCCACAAAACATATGTCGTTTAGATGCATTTTTACAGTGTGTCATTGCTTGGCAGTGCTATATGGAGATTGACAGTGCATCAAGTGCTTGGCAGTATAGGCTTTAGTTCTATCTTGTGGGCTAGTGCATTCATTTTTATTTGTGTGAATAGGGTCTGCGTCGTGAGAGATTGTGTGTTTCTGTTTGCGTTGTGTTGTGTCGCGTGGATGATGTGTGGATATAATTTGTGTGTTTGCGTGTGCGGTGCATGCCGCTGTTTTTTTTTTTGTTGTTTTTGTTGTTTTTTTTTCCTCATTGTCGTATTGATCGAACCTTCTGTTAAAGGGATGCTCGTTAACACACAATTAGCATTCAGATAGAAAATACATCATAAGGATAAAAAGTCATGGTCATTAATTCCTGATGAAGGAAGTGAGAGATTTGGAGCCGGGGAAGGAAAGAGGGAGAGAAAGAGAAGATAGAGAGATAAAGAGAATAAAAGGCCTTTTTCGATAATTGGAGTGGATTCCATTTAGGAGTTCATATAATTATTCCTCGTTATTTCTCCTCCCCTCTCCTTCCCCCTCCTCTTTCTCTCTACCGCCATTTCTCATCCTCTTGACGCCCTTCCACCCCCTCACACTTTTTAGAGTCTCCATTTTATCTCCATTTTTCTTATCCTTCCTTAGTCAAGGAAAGCGCCCCAAAGTCCCTTACATGTCTCATCACTCATGCTGGCCCTCCATCTTAATCCCATTATTTCTCCTCATAGTCCCGTCTTCATCCTTCCCTCACGGAGCGTTAGTTTCACAGAGGATCACCGCACATCTCTCTCATCCTCCCCCCTTTTCTCTCATTTAGTCTGAAGAGAAAGGACTAGCGCAGCCCTCCCCGCCTCTCTCACTGTTTAGTTCTCATGTCCGTTCCTTCCTAGGCCTCGGAGCTGTCCTCAGCAGCTAGAGGTGCAGGTGTTAGGGCTGGGGTTGGTCTCCAGGCTCCCGTCTGGACTCAGGGGCGGGGGCGACAGAGGGGACTCCAAGGCCAACGTAGAGACCTGTGCTGGGGGTGGTGCGGGAGGCGTGACCTGGATGGGAGAAACTGAAGCTGGCGCTGTGGACAAAGAAGCAGCGGGGGACAGCGGGACCACAGCACCTCCACCTCCTCCTCCTCCTCCTCCTCCTCCTCCTCCTCCTCCTCCTCCTCGACCATCCCTCGCATCCCTCTCTCGGAGCAGGTGAACCAGGGCAGCGTGCTGGGCGCTGAGGGTTGCAGAGAGGTGCGCGGGCAGCGCGTTGAAGCCAGCGGTCAGCTGCTCCACCCGCTGCTCCAGTGACAGCATTTGGCGCTCCAAATCCTCGCTGCGATCGTTTAGCTCCGACATGAGCTCATACATGACACTCTGCATCTATGGGAGGAGAGCAGAGACGGGGATGACTCAGTGCACACGGAGCACTTTGTATAAAGGATTTCAAATACAGTGGATTATGAGGGTTTTTTTTTTTAATAAAGTTTGTTTTAAAACATCGTTGGGGTTGAATGAGAACAGACAGTAAGGCGCAGCAAAATGAAAACGTGTCCTGGAGCGAGTTAATGTCGAACTAGAGGAGAGGCGAGAGGACAGAGGAGTATTGTAGCGTTGTGAAGAAAGACTAAGAGAGCGGAGCGAATGAAACGAAGGCAACAGAGTGTCCCTGCCAAGCACATCATGGTCTCTGTAACCATGGTAAATGCACAAGTGGCCAATTGAGCTAGAGTCATTGAGATGGCATAATTGCAAAATATTTGGTGCTAAAGGCAGAGCTCCTCGGAAACACACTTCAACTCAATCTTTGTCTCCCTCCTATTGAAGCCTGAATCTCACTCACTCTCCTCTGTGTGTGTGTGTGTGTGTGTGTGTGTGTGTGTGTGTGTGTGCGTGTGTCTCCTTCACAATCACACACACACAAATACACACGTGTGCGCTCACATTCTCACTCATACACCCACACAGTAACAGAAAAACATGAGCACTCCCCTCCCTCCTCTCATTTCCTCCTCGCTCTCTCACTCAGTCATCCCTGTTTTAACACTTGTTCTGGTTGCTAGGAGACACAAAGTCACAGAAATGGGCAGGTCAGCGTGGAAACAGAGGAATGCCGTGGGTTACTTTTCGGGGCGAGAGGCGATAGGGCTACGCACGAGTTCCTAACCTGTGCGCACGAATCCACGTCAACAGTGTGTCAAGTGTGTGTGTGCGGGCGTGTGTCTCACCTTTGAGAGGTCCACTAGTGTATTGGCCTGATCGCTGAGTTTCCTCTGCTCCATTTTCACACTGCGTAATCTGCAAACAAGATAAAATACACAAACACGCGCACAGAGTTGAAGCCCAGCAAATACGACGTGGTCTGTCCAGAGAGTTAATCCCCTCCGGGTGCAGACAACAATACTCTGGAGCGGTCACCTTGCCTAGTTCAGCTTCATTTCTACCTGCAGCGTGTTCCCACATTTAAACGCACGCACACAGCCTGCACTCAGTGAGCTCTGAAAAACTGTAATTTTGTCAGAAAGGTGAAAATATTTATATTTATTTACGTGTGTCTAGACTAAATGCAGGTATAATAATACTTATTTCAATATCTAGAGTGAATGATTTATCATCAAGAAAACATTAGGTGCATAAGGTCTACAATGAATTAAATGAATGGAAATCTAATAAATAATTTCACTGCAGTCCAATTAAACTAGAACTTGTCCAGCTTTAAAAGCATAATAATTGTTGAACTTTTGGTCCAAACTGTGTTTCTTCCATTATAATTATATGTGCAGCCCGATTTCATGAGGCTGCACCTCAATATGAGCTTTTCTTCCTGTTACAATAACAAGTCTGAACCACAAAATGTACCCATGTCCTTAGAAGTCTGCCTCTCCTCCACAGACCACATGCGCCAGGATTACCCCGCTCTATGTTACAATTAAAAGCGTCTTGACACTTTCTGAAGGTACTTGTTAATACTCTCGGGTCTTGACTGGGCAGTTAAAAATCAAAGGGGAAGCAACATTAAAGGGACCCCTTCATTTCAACGCAGCACACAGGATGAAAGTTAAATACAACTCAACAAAGCTATGGCGGAAATACATTATTAAGTTTGATTAAGTTCTGCTCCACAGTGGTGGATGATCAGAGTGTCTCTAACACTGCACAATGATCTGACTGTCCAGACCCGCAACTGCATTTGTCTGGACTGAACCGGCCCTTTAGTACATGATGAATCACGTTGTAGGGATTCGTGCATTTTATCATATCATTGTATCTGATTTCAAAGGCTTCATCTCCAGCAGCATGTGGTCATCTGTGCATGAGTGCATGCGTGTGGGTGTGTGCGTGTGAAGTGCGCTCTCACTGGTGTATGGCCTGGAGGAACTTCCGCTGGTGTTTGCGGACTCTGGAGTGGTCGATCTTCTTCATCAGCTTGGTGTGTTTGTAGATGAGCCAGGTCTCCCGCAGCACGTTAGCCGCTGCATTCTTTATCTGCTCCCAGACAATAAACACACATATCCACGCATATTGTTAGCAACAGGTAGCCCCTGGCAACTGGAGCAGGCAACAGGTTTGCCCACCCCTGCTCTGTTTCTCGTCTCTCTCCTTTCTCTATTGTCTCAATACAAAGAAAAGAAAAAAAAATAAACCATCATTCCGTTCATAGAGGCTGCCCTCATTCTCTCTGTCTCTCTCTACGTATACTGGTGTGCTTGCCAATGCTTTTCTTGTGTGCATAAACAGCTTTGTCCTTAGGGAGATTGGCAACGAGAACCAACAGGAGTCCCTCCTCCCACCTCACCCCCCCACTCACACACACTGTTGGTCTGTCTACATGCCACATTATATCTTAGACTCACTCAGATGGGCCCACATTATCTCGGCTGGGTGAGGTAATTCAGCACAGGAACACCACAGTTCATTAAAACCACTGATCTTCTATTTAACTGTGACAACAACTGAAAGAAACAATGGTCGCTGAGTTGCTGCTCTTAAACTAGCTGTCAAAGACATTCCTCTGCAGAGGAGGAACATTGGAGAAATGTAGCGCGCATATAATGACACACACTTGTGGAAAGCCAGTGCAAGATGAGTAATTTGTTCTTTTTGACTGGTCAAACATAAGCTTGAGCTGCTTTCACTTTGAGCTATCTGAATATTATATTACTGTGTGATTCATGTCAATCAAACACTAATTGAAAATGTCACCGTAGGTCCGTTTTTGTGGGGAGGCATCACGATTCTTTCACGTTAATTTTGAATTCACATTTGCTCCTATGCGTTTCACGAGTATTGTACATCTCTATAGGTTGCTATGCAATTACAACACAGGGGTCTGACACCCAGTGAAATACACGAGGGAGGATACCAGAGAGCAAGGAGAAGGGAGACAGCAGAGAGAATCTGTAAGGACATAAATTGAATGAGAGACTTCAAAGAGATGCTGAGCACCGAACAAAGAACAATTATACCCCCGTCTGAGGAGCACAAAAGACCCCGGCAGCTCGGCTAATCAGCACCCATCCACCGCAGTCAAGGAGCGCTCGCTCACATACACGCCTGCACATACACACATGCAGACGTACGCACACTATTGGCTACAGATGAAGAGAGTAGGAGGCCGTGGGCCTTGCAGATGTGTTTTCAATGACACAGAGGAAGTCAAACCAAAACGAGCTAATCTAACATACTACAGATAAAACATAAGGCCCATGTCATTAATGTAATTATTCATGTTACAAGTCAATATTAATGACAGCCTTACAAATGTATTCATTCTTCCCTCAGCAGGTTCTTTACTGAAAAGTCGTAAGTAAATCTCTCAAAATAATACATCTCAACAAAATGAAAAAAAAGCATATATTTATGTAAATGAACATGCCATGACATGTGTATATAAATGTAAAACGTGCTATTTTTGAAAGCCCCGTCTCTCAGGGTGTATCACTGGGATTACACAACTCTTATCCATGGAGCAAAGACAGGCACTGACAGGGCTGCAAAGATCACAACCAAAAGGCATCACAACTATGGCATGTTGTCAGTGAGCCTACAGCACAGATGTCATGACATCAATAGCTTCATGGTAGTATTGCATTTTTTATTTTTATTTTTTTAATGCAAACACTGTTGGAAAAGTTACCAGCGACTGCCTGCAAATGATGCTCTGTAACAAGTCGATTTAACTCGATTACGTTTTGAACAGAATATGGTCCGTCTAGTTTTAATCACAGACCAGATTACAGAAGAGCACATTCCATACTTTTCATATCCACAGGCCCATTAGTAAACTGATATGTCAGATCCTGTTCATCAGCTGATTAATCACTGCAGGGTGAGTGAAACATGATGAATGGCGGCGTGTCGTTTCTGTCTGGCTGGCTCACTGTGTACGTTTTCACACAAACTTCCAACACCTGTCCAGCGTCCTGCCGCTCCAGAGCCCTTTCATTTAGATGATTGTAAAGCATCCGCCGTCGTTTAAATACTGGAAACAGCTGCGTGGGCAAACAACAGTGACTGAGACCACCATGCTCCTCATTTTATTTTATCTTCCTATGAAATAATATAGAACCAGTAATGGTAAATTGATGCACCAGCATAAGTCATTCCCCCCCGACCATATGGCCTGTACTTGGGCAGCCATGTTGGGACCATATGGTTGGTTTGGGTCAAAGATCTGTTCTGGCTGCCCCCCTACATAGCACACCTTATGGCAGGTACACGTGAAATCTGTTAAGGCAAGGGGTTCCCACATCTCAGCGTGTTACGCAGCTGATGACATATTGCAGAGAATGAATCAATCAGGAATGATGTCACTACAGGCAGCACTTTAAAAAAAAAAGAGAAAAAAAAGCATTGATTTGAATATATAAAAAAGTATTACCATGAAATAAAACTGGGACTTTCATGTTTAATTAGTGTTTTCTCTTTCATTCCCGTAGCAACTGAGGCGTCACCAGAGGGAAACGAAAGGGTGCTTGTCCCCTCCCTCCATCCTAGGAAAGCCTTAATGACCTGCACATGCAATTAGTAATTAGGCGCCATGGTGCTAGAGACACAAGGCTGTTTTCTTGGACAACACAGAGCAATAAACATTTACCCTGGCAACACCCTCATCCATGTGCCACAGTGACACGTTGCCTCACCTGCTCTGACCTTCGCTTCAAAGACACGGTGACAAAGGGAAGAGACAAGTCTCACACTCGAAGGCAAAACACACAAACACGGTACCGCATCCACGTACAAATACGTCTTAAAAGGTCAAAAGCAGAGGGACACGGTTCCAATTAAAGGTGAAACAAATGGATAAAATGAAATGAAATGAACGAATAAACACAAAATCAGAACTGAATCCCGTTGTTGGCTTTACACATGTTTAATCAACTTAATTCTGTCCGTTGAAATTATTTTATTAGTTATTCTTACTGTGTGGAGAGGAAACTAACTCAGCAGAAATCTTCTGAGGTAATGTTGCTCCCATGTGACTAGAGGTGTAAACACCGGAAGGCATGGCAGCACCTCCGCCTTGGCCGGGGCCCATAGTGCACTCTGAATATTCAGAGAGGGTGAAGCTCTGAAAAAATGCCACAGGGGCGTCTAAAAGGGCTCTGATTTACCAAGGGTTGAGCGTGGAGGCAGAATTCACATCCAGCCTGAAAATGAAATTTGTAACAAAATCTGAAAAGCTTAAAATATAAGTTGTGACCTCAGAAACAGACACTGTCAGCCAGATTCACACGGTCAGCTGGGTCAGCGAGCACCATTTAATTGGCACAGTAGTGCCATCAAAAGGAAGATGCCACGCAACTGACTTAGCGTCTGCTCTGAGCGCGTCCTGCTTTTTTTCGGAGTGCGCTCCGTGAATGTTCGGGGTGATAGAGTACTCTGACCAGATGGACTTCCAGCAGTGCTCTGAATGAGCCACTACTTCAGTCTGGAACAGGACGCCAGGCGCACCTTTAACACCCAGCATCAAGAAAACCTGACATCACACATGAGCACTTCACAGTGCACACACATGGCCGACTTGGGGACCATGTTAAATGTAATTTAATTAACATTTGTTAATCCCATCAAAGGGAGAGACTTCACTTCTGTGAACCCTGCATGAAAATGAACCGTGTGCACTGAAGTTTGAATCACGTTTTAGAAGCACGACTTCCTTCCCTGATACGGTTTTAAGATCCTCAGCACCCTTTTTGCATTGCAAGATTATAAGATTTCAACTTCCTTCCTGACGGCCGCTTAAAAAGAAACTGATTAGAAGATGAAAGCAAACAACACAGGAGACGCAATGTGAAAATATTTTGAAGTACGTGTCAAAAAAGTACCACATTTCCACTGAAGACGAACCGTTGGTTAGATAGATGTCTAAAGAAAACTTCACTGTGTGGCGTCTACATTAGCTTGCTAAAGTGAATTGCTCTAAATTTAGCTGTCTAGCTCTTTAACATTTTGATGCCGGTAGACAACCACACCCAGTACTTATTACACATCATGCTCGTGTAGATGAGTAAAGGGATTCACTCTTTGGCATTTAATTGACAGCAATTCACTCAGGTAGAAATGTGTGTGTGTGTGTGTGCTATTCGCTCTACTTGGGTGTGTGGGCACATACGATGATGGCCTGATGTAGAGTCCATTGTTGTATTATTCATTATAAAGCCCTGACTGATTGTGTTCTCTTGTTAAGATGATATGGAAGAGAATGGCACCAACTATGTAAATCAATGAGCATACAACGGCTTCAATGATTGGTGTCTCAGTAATAGAGGGCAGGAGACAATTACCACTGCATAAATCGTAGCCCTTTTAAAAGAAATGTCGCCATGCAGCACGCTGCATTGTGTTAAATGAAACTGCGGCGTGACACCTCCCTTCCTTGATGAGTAGCTTTGCTAAAATTGCGTTTTACCGGTTCCAAAGATCGTAGTCATTTTGAAGCGTATGATGCTTCTTAGGAGATGATAAAATCTGTCAGCGAAGGAGGTGTATGTGTACCATTGGCCTGATCCAGCAAATGTCAGGGGATATGTAGAAAGATTGCAGCTCAATAAGCGTACATGTAGGATTAAAGCTTTATGCAACGCTGACATTTACTATATGCACAGTCCCAATACCCAGGTACAATAAGACATCTGCAGCACAGCCTCCAACAACTTTAAGATGAACTGAGATGAAGCTGAAATAGCAAAAATAAATAAACCTATAAATACATAAATAAAAAATAATATATAGAGATGAAAAAGATGAATTAAATGTACACTGTCAAGATGTTAACATGCATTTGCTTTTGAATGAGTCGTATGAATGTATCTAATCTGAAGTACTGAAACAAGAAGATGCATCTTTAGGAACAGCTACTAGCAGCAGACTGAGGCTGTGCTTACACCTAAATGCTAACCCAATCATGCTAATAAGACAAATCAACATCATGGCGAGAACATGCTAATGTCAAGTAGGTATTATGTTTAGCATCCTAGTTGGGTACGCTAACATGCTAATATTAGCACAAAGCAACGCTGAGGAAAATATTTGTACAAAACTGTACTGACATTACACCAGAGACTGTGTAAAGGGGGATTGGCAGAACTGCCCCTCAAAAGTGAAGCCAAAGCGAGTAGAGCTCCCCCTGGTGTCTGGCTGGGGTATAGGTCATAAGCTCCACCCACTCTATGTTAGCAGATGGGGCTAAAATACTAAAATACACATCAAATAATTTTTTTCTTATGGTTTTAGTCATTTCAGATAGTTAATGTAATGATGCATGTTCACGTGTCATTATTTTGGATAAAGTTTTCTTTTAATTAGTTTGTAGAGTTTATTTAGTTATTTGACGCTATAGAGACAGGATGTGACATAATGGCAACCACCAGTTGCCATGCCAACCACTACATAAAGCTGTCTCGTGGGACCGTGACCGTTGTGAAAACTATTTGTAAAAACAAGTACAATGTATAATCCAACATTTCCTTGTAACTGGTGGATATAGAGCAGAGTGTAATATTAATTGAATAAAACGCGAGTGAAGTGTGGCTCTGTATGGCTGGTGTCTGCAAGTCGCAAGATGGCAGCCCCTGTATCTCCAGGAAAATAGCATCAGTCTAACCAATGCAAGGAAGTGGGGACACGCCATCTATATTCATACAGCCTATGAACAAAAAAGACAACAAAATCTGTAAGTTGGTGGTGGATTCAGAGACATCAGGGGATTTCCAAAGTCACTTTGATTTATTCCCTGGGGGACTTTTATATGCGCACAAACTTCATGGCACAATCTTTTTTATAGATATTTCATCCAGGGTCTTAAAATCACAATTCCTTCCGGTTGCAGTATAACATGTCAAAGCACCCTTGCTTTAGTGTGGTCATATTCCACAACACGAACACACACTCATGAAGCACTAGTGAATACACACTACGACTGACCTAGCCAGAGACTGCAGGAAGATGAGGTGAAAACCTGGCACAGGCAGACACAGAGTCTGTCCAGCTCCTCTGTCGATATTTTATCCACATTCAAATTATTGATCACCCAACCCCATTCGGCCACCCAGATAACTCTGCTGCCATAATGTACCCTACATATTTGATATGGGAGCTATTTTTAAAACTTGGGTCTTTCAACTGTATGAAAAATTGAAAAGCACCGGAGGAGGGAGAGGGTGAGAGATGGAGGGAAAGAGGCGACGAGGGGGCAAAAAAAAAAAGGCAAAAGAGGAAGAAGGAGAGAGAAGGTGACAGAGACTGCGAGAGAGGGAGAAAGAAAAGGATTTACTGTAAGAGAGACAAATGTCAGAGGGGAGGTGGAGAGATGGCCACGTGGGAGGAAAAAGATCGGAGATGGAAAGAAAGAAAGGGGCGGTAAGTGATGGAGCAGAACTAAGAGAGTGAGATGACCTTTTATTGCCTTCGCTCACTCAAATAACATGGCACTCTGTCACAACAATACACGGTGAAGATGTGATGTAGTAGGTGGGGAGGGTGAAGGAGCCGCGGTTAGAGAACAAGACGTTTAGCCCGGCTCTTGTCCAGCCTGGCTTCGGCCCCAAAGAAATCCTACAAGTCAGTGCAAGATCACAGCACGAAAACTGCACTTTCGCAATTTACAGCTACAGAGAAGCCGTGTCCTTGACAAATTACACTTGAGTTTTATTTCTGCTACAGAATAACATACTTATTCACACCACACAAGCCTACACACCCTCTTGGTGAGTTGCGTGTCCATCATGAAGTTGTGTACGTGTTTCTCGGCCTTGGTCAGTTCCAGCTTCCTGGCTACCACGGCAACCACCAGAGCTGTACAGCCAGCACCCTGAGAGAGAGGAGGGAGGGAGGGAGGAGAAAACAGAGTACTGAGTCAGTCCGTACAGAGGAGGAATTGGTAAATCTGTGGCTTCTGGACGGGGGAATTAGCCTAGATGATTGAAGGGAGCAAGGACAAATGTGAAGAAGTGAGCCGAATGACAGAAGGAGAAGTGAATGAGAGAGAAGAGAGGATTAGGAGGGATCGCTCTGTTCCAAATTCACATTTCCTCATGTTCAGAGGCAAGCCAAGTCTATTTTCACTTCCAATCCATCTGGTGTGAGATTGCCTCTATATGTAGCTCAAAAATATGCTCCTTATAGATGAAAAAAATAAATAAAAAAATAAAAAAAACACCAAAGATTGACACCACCTAATTTCATTTAATTAGATGCTGTCAATCTAAATTACATGGTGTCAGTCTTCTCCTGTCACCGAAGGCTTGAGGCCTGCAAGACGTGTAGAAGTGTAAAACATGGACAAGTTTGTCTGTATTCCAACTCAACCCACATGGGACATATGGCAAATTCATTTGGAGGAGAGTGACAGCAGTCTCTCAACCAGAAAGACGCGCTTGAGAGGAGAAGAAGAGCAGGAACACAAGGAGGAAGACAGACTTAATTAACTTTCAGATTAGACACTGTTTTCAAGGAGGATGTTGAGTGCTCACAGGTTCCTCTGAAGGGGCAGGCACTAAGAGGAGAAAAAAAGAGAGTGGAGAAGAAAAGATAAAGAGGGCGAGGAGCTATGAGTAAATATAAATGAGGAAGGAGGGAAACATGGAGGGTGGTCGGAGAGAGGGATGAGTGCACGAGGCAAGGGTGTGTGTGCACAAAACAGGAGGAGAGAAAGACGGAGAAGAAGGCAATGTTAATGAGGTCACATATCGCCTGATAAGTAATGAATTAAGATTAAGAGTGTTTAATGAAAATGTACGAGTGGCTCCCTTCCTGCGTGCGAGCGCGCGCCTCTCACGGCGGGCAGAGAACGGAAGAAAAGAAGAGAGAAATATGAGGAGGAAAAACGCGGCGAGTTAGAGAGGTAGAGCGAGGAAGCGTGCGGCGTTCTGAAGCGTGCAGGAAATAGCCGAGGCTTCACCGTGCAAACTCTTGAACGACAAGACAGGTCTGCCAAAAATAACTTTGGCTGGGTTCAGTAAGATGCAACGCACAAACAGGCAATAAGAGCCCACGTCTATACACTCATCCACTCTATTTGTGTTTATTCAACAACTATGAATAAAATATGATGGGAGCCAATGGAAGACCCATCGAGCATTCATACATGTGCGTTCAGTGAAAGAAAAGAGCCCTCAACGAGGGAACGGCACAAAATGTACAAGGGCAGCATGTGGGGCAGGACCACAACTGTGTGTTTGTGTTTGTGCATGTGCTTGAAATTGTCCTCCTCGGTCAGAAACAGCGGGGGACTGATTGGTTTCCCGAAGTAGGCTCTCAGTGCATGTGTATGGACATGTTAGTGACAGTGTGCATGTGTGTGTGTGTGTGAGAGTTTGTTTATATGTATATATATATATATATATATATATACACACACGCCTGCATCCATTTGATTCCTGCAGGGTTCCCTGTGCAATCTCCGTAGAGTGACACGGCTAATGATGGCTACGCCGCTGTGATTCGTTGCATACACCTGGGTGTCTCCCTTTCCTCATCCAGTACAGCGCAGCCATCTACCTAGCTGTCAGAAAACAGGGAATCACCCGTCTGTGCTTCTCTGTAACATCCACGCACTCCAGGTAAAAGCTCGGCTTTAAAACCAGCACAAAATCGCTCCTAAAAATAGCTGGCGGGGCCACACAGAGGGACAGAGGGGGGTAAATTATTTTTTTTTAATGAATTGATAGCTACTCTGCATCTCTTTAACCCAAAGACCCACATCCCCATTTAAATGCAGGATTAATGCGTAGTATTTAGCAGCAATTCCATGAAGATATATTTCAACTGTGTCTTTACTAACGATGGTATTCATTAATTAGTTCATACACCAGACTTCACTTATGGGCGCCTTTGTCACTGACCACTGCATTAATGCACACGTCTGTGTGTGAACTGCATCATCTAACATGTGTCTGTGTTTAACTCCAAAAGAAAGCCGCTCACTGTATTCACTTCACTGTAGTCTGCCCTACCACCTTCTCTGATGACCAACAAAAATAAAACACTCTGACCACTCTGACGAGTGTAGTGCGTTTGTGTGTGCGTGTAGTGTGTGTGGGAGTCACACCAAAAGTGTATGTCAAGTTCTGTGTCAGTGCCGTGTGGAGGATGCAGTCTGTAGCAGTGGGCTTGGGGCGCGCTGCATCCACCCCCTGTTTCGTGTCTGTCTTTGTGTTCCAGTAAGAGTTGTACTCTGCCTCAAACATGGATGATTCACCCAGAAAATGGGGGTCTGCGTGTGAGTGCGTGTGTGTGTCTTTTGCGAAAGCGCGTGTTTATTCACACATTTAATGGACGACACAGTGAAGAAAGTAGGTGAGCTGGCAAATACGGAGAGGCTGGACACGGCAAGGATGAAAGAATACGCACGGCGGTTTTTGGGAGTACGAGCACACACGCCAGAAGATGGAGAGGAGAAAAAAAAATGAATGGAGTTTAGGGAGTTATTTTAAAAGACTTTTGAACTGCTCTCTTGATTATTTGAACCATTATCCAGCACTACTCAACTGGCTGTGATAGGGTGGCTGCCGCTTGACCTTTGGTGTACGCCAACACGATCTAAGAGTAAGTTTGAGATACAAAAGACTGCTGCCGTAATGGTAATAAAAGGCCATTTTAGCTGCCTATTGTTCTGTTTCCTTGATAAAACATTCTGCTGCATGTTTTATAATCACTCAGACAGTGGTCACATAATCACATCTTACCATGTAACTTGACTGATCCGATGACTCTTTAAGGGGGCTTTTTAAAAAGCCGCCATTATTTCTGTGACTAAAAGCTTATGTGTAACGATTGTCCCAGTTTTTTTTGTTTTAAAAAAAAAATACAACAGGGCCAAACGCGGCGTATTTAGTTAATGGAGAATAATATTTCACACGCCTCAACCGAGCTCCTTTGCCTGTTGCAGGGATGCCATTTTGAGAAACCAATTTATAATGTTGCGCTCGCTAGAAACGCAGTGCACAAGTCTGCTACCCTGAAAGGCAATGTAATCATTTAATTTGTTTAAAAAAGGCAGGCCACCTCCCCCCCCCCCCCTCCCCCAACTCAAATGAGCACCCACTGAGCAGTGACATTCAGCTTCCTGTCAGCGCACAGCCTTCTATCACTCACTCCACGCTCCCCTTTGGCAACTCAAATCATGAACCCCACGACGAGAGAAGCATTCCCAGACATCATGTTGTTTCTTAGCCCCGTTCCTTTACATACAAATCAACAATAGCTCCCACACCTGATGGAATATTGAATTTGAAATTCTGTGACAATTAGCCGCTGAAAAAAAACCTTGGAGAAGAACTGAAGAATTTTCTTTCATTTTCTTTCAGAGAAGAACAGCGTACATTGAAATCACTAAACAATTTGCCCACTTGGACAATTTTCCAAAACAGACAGGCTGTTTCATAAAAAAAAAAAAAAAAAACAACAACGGAGAGACAGAAATGAAGAAGACAAAGACAGCATGACAAAGGAGGAGCAGAAAATGTGACAAAGACAAAAAAAGAGGCAAGTAAGGCAGAGTGGGGAGAATATTTGGAGGAGGGAAGAACACCTGTGAAGTGAAGCAAATAGAGGAGCAGTCGGCAGCTTAAACACTGATACTAACAGATGGACGGTAGATAGAAATAAACACATGGCCTCAGGGAAGGGGAGACGGGCTAAGGGAGAGAGAGAGAGAGAAAGGATAGAGGGAGATATAGAGATAGTCGTAGAGAAGGAAAATGAAAAACTGATGGAGAAAGAGAGAAAGTGAGAGTGGGAGGACATGGCACACTGAAAGGTAGGACCTTCATTATGCAATGAGGACAGACAAGGGAATAGCACGCACACAAATACACACACAAAACCACTAACATGCTCTTGTTTGCACGCCTACACGCCCAAAACACACAGAAGCACAGATGCAAGCTAATTCAGAGAGGATTGCCCAAATTATACAAATGGCAGAATTTCTCTCTCAGATGACAGTATGCGCTCTAATCTGCTGACCTTTGAACAAGGGAGGGCAGCGCCACGGGGAGGGCATGCGAGCGAGACTAAAAGAGAGAGGAGAGACAGAGGAAGGAGACGAAATGTACCCACCATGATGCCTGTGAGCAGACAGACTCCTTTGCCACAGTAAGTGTGAGGAACCATGTCTCCGTAGCCAATGGACAAGAAAGTGATGGAGATAAGCCACATGGCTCCCAGGAAGTTACTGGTCACGTCCTGGGCATCGTGATACCTAAAAAGAAAAGCAGCAGGAGTGTGTTCAGGGTATAAAGCTGGACAATGGGAAATATATATATATATATAAGTAATAATAAAAACACCACGGGTCCTGTCTGCAAATGTGGGTGTCAAAGTCAAAACAGAACAAAACACATAACTGCATCCCTTGCCACCATCGCTCCTGCCCTACACGCAACACAGTTACCATAGCAACCAAAGCTTGCGCTGCTTTGAGACAAAGTTGTTCTTTCAAAACAAACCGACAGAAAACGAAAATGTAACCTTGGATGTTGGCGACAGATACTCCGAACCCTGCATTCTTCGGAGACACGATGTGTAAGTGGCAATTTTTTTTTTTCTTACATTAATTTGCACAGGAGAGGAAGTGCCAATTAAAGTTGGATGTGGACCAAACAAGGGATTCCCAGCAGCCGGGCAATGATGCATTTAATCAAGCTTATTAACCAACTGACATTTTCCCATATTTCCTTGATTATCGCCATAAGCATTTGAACACATCGGAAGGCCCAGCTACGCTTAGCCTTCCAATTCATGGTACATCAATAACGTTACATAACTCAACCAATTAGACGATCGGTCTCTAAATGTGGCTGAACAGTTCGATTTAGAGTTTGCGCCGCCATCCCCCAATAACAGAGGGACACATATGGCATAGTCTCTTTCGTTTTTGAGCATCGGCCTTCTGGATCAAAGAATAGTCAATAAAATAAATCACTAGTCTGCACAGCCATATATTTACTTCTATATTAAGTACAATATCAATTCCTTTCCATGCGCATGTCAAAAGAAAATCCATAACATGAAAGAAAACAAACGCTGCAAGGACGAAGGGAAATATTTCTCCTCTCCCTTTGTGAACAGGCCACCTTATTGGAACCCCCCATCACACCCATATTTAGGATTGATTAGCAGCATGAGAACAAACAATAATGGATCACATTATAATGTATGAAAAGCATTTAATAGCATCAACTAATGATTTAACTATGTCTCCTCCTGCAAAACATCTTTTAATTAAAGTGATAGTCTGACATTTTCAAAAATACTTTTTGTATAAAATGACTTATTATTTGCTTTCTTGCAGGTGGTTTGATGAGAAGACTGACACTGACACTCACTCTGTTAAATACAGGTCTTCGAAGGTCTTCTTGGCCTAGCATACGAATCAACAAGCGGCCTGGCTCTGTCCGAAGGTAACTACATCCAAATGCGTCTTGTCTGAATGACTGAGAATCACTGCCGGTTGCCTGGCAACCTTACAGAAACGTCAGGGAGTCACTATGTCCAGCCAAGAAATATGGTGCCTTCAAATGCAACGTGATGCAGTTCATCATGTTCACAGGAAGAATCCATATAAACGCCTCCCTCTTGTTGGATTTAGTTTTTGGAAAGCTCAGTGTTAATGAGATGTTAAGTGTTAGCTGACGTTTTCAGAAGTGACATGGAAGTTTATTTTTTAGGTGGAGGGTAAGTCATTATTTTCATAATAGTTTTGGAATTGCATATGTTTGAGGAGCATGCCGACTTCCACTCATTATGTCACCGTGCCACTGCATTACCTACATTACATTATTAGCTGCCAACATATTAACTGTCAGCCTTTGTTGCTTTTAGACGTAGCAGCAACGTTCTCATGATTTACGATGCTAATGTTACCACCCGAAGCCGCATCTGTACTCGGCTTCTCGTGTTGTAATCACGCACTGAGCAAGCACCATTTCCAGGCAGCAGTAGCGCTGCACATCTTTTTGTACATTTGTACAATCAGTGAGTGAGATTTAACATTGTTATTAGTGAGCGTTGGAGCTTCTTTCAGGAAGGTTCTATTACATTTGGGCAAGTCAGGCTGCTTGCTACTTCGATTAAGCTAAGATGAACAACTACTAGCGGTAGCCTTTGCTCCACAGGACAAATAGGCCCTTTCAGATTATTTCAAGCTCAATATGTATTATATTTGACAACTATTTGGTTTTTGATAAAATTTAAAGCCTCAACGGGGGGTCCGCGACTCCTAGGGGGTCCGCAGAGGTACTGCGGGAGGTCGGGGTGGTTGATGATACATTCTTCATATATTTTTCCCCAACAGATTTAAAATTTCTTTAAATACATGAATTCGAGATATTTTAGTAAAGGGATAAGGGAAAGCTTAATATTGAATGCAAAATGAAAATAATATGTAAGTTTATAAATAGCACGAGGCCGAGATTGATATAGAATAAATATAATACGTCTCTAACTAATCTCTCCATCAGTTTGGGGGTCCTTGGCCTGAAAAACGTTGAAGACCCCAGTGTTAAAGTACATCATAGTGTGCAAAACAACATCAGCAAAACTGTTAATTCAGGTTTTTCCTTAACACTGTCATATTAATATTTCTATGTTTTACAAAAGATTGCATATAGAACAACAAAAAAAAACACACACAAATTAAGTAACAACTCAACTGACTGGATCAAATTAAGCGTACAACTGGTGAGAAAGCCTCATAAACTGAAGTCTAAAGATGGATTATGTTGCGCAGATGTCCCAGATTAAATTTCCTGCCAATTAAATTTCATTGCGTAGTTAAACTCATTGTCCAATCGCAGCCTAACATTCGCACTGTGACGCACGCACAATAAAAACAAAACCAAAAAAAAAAAATAGACCAGCTTTGGCACCGACCTCTCACAAACTCGTACGGTCCAGGCAGCGATGATCCACAGAGAGATGCTGAAGACCAGCAGCACCGTCCCGGGGCAGATAGTCATGAGTGTTTTCATTACAAACCGTGTGTTAAAATGGACCTGGAATACACAGAACACACATAATCAGTGTAGCGCAGCTGATAAATGGTACTGAGAGTTATTATTGTGCTGGGTGGAAATCTCATCCTGTACTCTGTTTCCCCACACAGACTGGGTGTTTTACTAATTAGTCTTCTAAGCATCTTTTGATAGCTGGAGCACTCAGAGAATCTCTACTGTAATTGGAGTCGAGATCGGGACTTGCCCTCTGACTCGGGTCGAGTTATACATTGTCTTTGAGTAATTGGCCCATTTCAGTGTAGTTTTAATCTATGGCTCAGTTGTCAATAAGAGGCAGACCATCAACTCCTGGCAGACCGATCATTTGATGGCTGAGCCTCGGAAGGTTAAAGCGGCTGGTAAATGAGTTGTCATTTCAGAGCCGCACTTCAATGGCAGCTTCACCTCCTCTTCCCATCACTCTAGTCTGAGGGTCAGAATAGTGCCCTCGCAGTCACACTCCCAACTCGCTAAATTACTCACCCGGTATCGGCCCCAAATCTCCCACCGCCTTCCTCCCCTCCGCCTAATTTGCATACGTCCTTAAAGTGCGACGTCTCTGCTTCCTGCTCGTGCATTAATGTTTATCATTGAAAGTCGTTACAGAAGTGGCACCAATCATTTATTGTATGCCTTGCACGCATTTCTCCACACTCATATTGTACACTCATTCCGGTCCTTTCTTTTCATGGCCCATTTGAGCCGTATGCAATATCGTGTTCCCATTTCACGCTCCCATCTCATATTATATTGTGAAAGATCTGCCATAGCTTACATCTAAGACTTTATACACAGCGATAACAAAAGAAGGGGAAGGGGATTTGAACTGGTATATGAAAAGGAACAGGCTGACTAGAATGACAGAGGCAAAGGAATGACTCGAGATAGGTACAAAGATAGAGGGATAAAAGGGACAGCGCACACAGATTTAATTCAGATGAGAGGACTCTTGACCTTAATACCTTTACAACTCCCTCACCTCTTTCCAGCTAAACCTTCGCCAGCCGCACCTTTGAATGCACAGACACGCGACTGCAAATGCAAAACCTTTCTGACCTTATTGAGGGCACCTATACTCCTGGAGGAGGCGTCTGTGAAGAGTTTGCTGTGCAGGAGCATGACTCTGGCGATGAGGTAGAGGCGCAGGAACATGGGCACACTCAGCACCATGTCCAGGTCAGCCTCGGCCTGCGACGGTGCATATGAGAAGGCCAGCCGTGCCCGCCACTGAAACTTAAAGTCCCCAGGCACCGGGTGCACCGCCGACACCAGCAGCTCCAGGGCGATCAGCAGAACCCGCTCCATCGTCATGGCGATGCGCCAGTCGTCGGCTCCGTTGTCGATGACGAACAGCTGTGGGGACAGGAAGGACACGGGGAGAGTCAAGTGGAGGAGCGGGAACTGCGCTTCTTTTAATGTGCCACCGTGAAAACTTTTCATCACCACTCTTGGCTGACACAATCCTCTCATCAGTACAGTTGACTGATATGATGATTAGAGAAACCAGCAGCAATTCAGAGTAAATGTCTTTCCTGAGATGAAAAACACCGTCCATTTAATCAGTAATCTATTCAGTCTCCTCACAGTGCTTTGGCTCATTTTCATATAACCTGCAACTCTCCTCGTCTTGCTGAAATTAAACCAAAGATGCTGAGTCATCTGGAGCGGTGGCTCCTGAGCAAAAGAGGTTTCCATTTAGACAAATCACAATATTATTATTATTATCATTATTGCTTTTTTTTTGTTTGTTTGTTATTTTTAAAAAAGAGGCCATTACACCGTTAGCCCCACGGGCAAATGCCCAATAATGTTATTTTAATTGCAGCTTTCCCTCCTCCCATGTTGGTGTTTTGTGCTCGTAATTGGGGTGGCTGCTCCTGATATTGTCACCAGAGCGGTCATTATAAGAAAGCGGTAAGAGCGGGGCTTTATTATGGGAGCCCTCCTCCAAGCTGTGCTGGCAGGAGCTGCGGGTGGGGCAGGAGGTGGTGGGGTTGATGAGAGGAGCAGGCAGTGGAAAGAGATAGATGAAGTACAGAGGAAATGAAGAGACAAAGATAGGAGCGAGGAAATATCAGGGCACTGCAAAAACACCCCCCCCCCCCCCCCCCACCCTTTTTAGACAATACAAGAGGGCTTACTTTGTTAACACAAGGCAAATGCATCACAAAAATCAAGAAGAATATATTTCTGAAGCATGTTAGTTTGCGATAGAAACACATTGTTTTACTTCTTAAAGCACAACGGTGGAACTCAGCTGTGCACTAAAATATCTTGAGAGAGAGAAAGACAAAGAGCAGCAGCGAGTGAAAGGGAGACTAAACAGAAAGGTTGGGGCACGGGGAAAGAGATGAGGAACTCCCCTACAGTAAATCAGCTGAGTTTACCAGATGCTGTACTGCCTGGAGAAAGTGCCAGTGCTAACAATTGCTCTTTACCACATGATTCATCTCAAGGGCTTTTGGCCCACACAAACATTTATTTAGCAAAACAACACAAACACAAGAGCGGGTCAAACGTCGGAGCAAGCGGCCATGACAGCTCTGTCACAGCCAGCTGGTCGCTGTCGCCGCGAAACCGGACTGGAGCGCTTCCTCAGCCACCTATGGATGCACACGCTACAGAGTACATCATTATCTATATCAGGCGCGGCAGGGCGGTGTGTGTTTTCCTTGTTCTGCTGTTGTTCCATGTGTGTGCACACACGTTGAGTACATGTGTGCACACACATGCATGCGCAACTTACACACACACACACACACACACACACACACACACACACACACACACACACCTTAGCCTCAGTGTAAGCTATCGTTTGAGCCGAGGGTCAAAGGCTGACTGTATTCATTAATGATTTCAGAGAGCGTGTGCATGTGTGCACGCATTTGCATGTCTACGTGTGCATGCGCGTGTACTGTACTTGTGTGTATTTGTGTAAGCCTGGGCGAGTTGGAGAGAGTGTGCAGACCCAGCCTCGTCATGGTGACTGTTGCCAAGGCGACAACATCAAAGAGCAGCCAAGCTTAATTAGGATCCCCAGTGAGGGAGAGAGAGAGAGAGACAGAGAGGGAGAGAAAGAGAGATTGAGGGAGAGAGAGAGAGGGAGAATCAAAAAGAGAGAAAGCGGAGAGACGGTAAGATGGGAGGAAAGGGAGATACGAGAAAAAAAAAGACTGAGGTGTGTTCGACAGTGAGCGAAGAGGTACAGAGAAGAAAGCACAGGCAGGTTGCTTACCACTCATGTTCTGCAGAAATCTGAAAAGGTTTACGTGCATGTGTGTGACTGATGACATTCTGGTGAAAAAAAAAATCTGTTCATGCTGTCACATTACGGAGACTCACCTACTGTCGGAGGCAAAAACAAAAATGGTCCGTCTAAGTTAAACCACTGAATCTCAGGGTTCAGGCTAAAGTTAGGGTGATGACTGGAGTTAGGTATGTATAGCTGTGTTTAAGTCTCCTTGTTCCTGTGCGTTTGTTATGCACTAGAAGCCATGTACATTCATTCACCTGTCGCCATTCATTCTGTTTTTTCCCCTAGTCCATCTACCTCTCTGTTTTCCTCCTTCCATCATCCCTCACTCCCGTTCCTTCTACTGCTGAATGACATTTCTCCAAATCAAAGCGGAGGTGATCCAGTGTCTTGCCACTGGAGGAAATGAGCTCCTCTTCCCTTCGCCCTCCCCTCCTGTCCTCCCGCACACTCGTGCTGTCGGTCTTTTCCTGGCTAAATCGCCATGAGGAAGAGATAAATAATTAAATTCCATTAGGAAAGTAATCTGTCAATGGGAGTGAGTGAGTGCCACTGCCCTGCATGACCAGGACAGAGGAGCGAAAGGGAGTGGATGAGGGAGGACGGGTGTGGAAAAGTACGTAGGTAGGGGGTTGTCTATATGTTTGTGTCTATCAGGAGAAAATGTCAGAGAACAGGTGAAAATAAAGAGAAAACCCACAGGGAGAAACAAATAAGATCATGGAAGAATAAGAATAAGAAAAAAAGTGGTCTCTGGTTCTCAAAATTTTAACAAACTGTGGCATTACAGGGCAGAGAGCGGGCGACAGCAGACGAGACAGAAGCAGGTCAAAGTAAAAACAAACCCAGCAGGAGCAAAGGGAGACCAAAAGGAAGAGTGGAAAAGTGTGAAAATGGCAGCACTAAAGATAGACCGAGGTCTCCCTACAGGTGAAGGTGTGAGGTCTGAGGACAGTCTCCACCTCAGGCACCCCACCACCACCCTTCCCCGCCACACGCTCCCAGCGCTACATCTGCGACCTGCTGGTGGAGCTTGTGACCCTTCCATCCTTCCATGCATCCATCCATCCGTGCCTCCTGCTGCCCTCCGGGCCATCATACCTTTGTAAATCAGGTTAACTCCCTGATTGCCGATGTCTCTCATGACGGAACCAGGAGCGGTGCCGGCCGCTCTGCCATGCGAGTAACACGGGGCCACGTTGGCACGCATGCACGCATGCGCACATGCACGTACGCGCACGCAGGCGATGGTGTCGAATGCGGCGCACACTCTAAAGAAGAGGTTGACGCATGCAAATCTGACTTAAGTCTCCATTTCCCACGGGGGGAACGGAGAATAAACCTAAGTCTGGGACAGAGGCTGTCATAATCACTGAAGGAGAGTGTGGCAACGCTGAAAAGCACGCGCACATACTTTTACACGCACAAAAACGACCCTGGGGAACGTCTAGGTCCGACAGCATGGAAATCCCTGGAAGAGTAAGAGAATAAGTGGGGCGAGCCAAACACTCACAAGCACAGATTCACACGGCCTGATATATGTGAATATTCAGAGAGGATAACGCGTGTTCCCTGACTATAATTGCAGCTCTGAGGGAACACCCCTGTGGCTGTTTCTGTGTAGACGAACAAGAAGAGGAAGGGGAGAGGGTTCACTGAAGTGAAAAGGAAGTGTTGGAAAGCGTGAGAAATGAGGAAAGGTGCACATTTGACGTGTGTGCATGTGCAACGCTGCAGAGTTTGCCGTTAGAAAGTCTAAAAACAGCAACAGGGAGAGAGCGAACAGAGGATTCCACCAGTGGTGTCTTGAGACCAGGAATTTCCTTCATTTAGTGCAAATATGAAAGACAAACGGCTTCACTAAAAATGGCCGGAGGCTGGCGAGCCACAAATAGCATCTGATAAATTAAAATTTCTTGGAAATAAGCGAGGGTTTCTTTCATACTCCAGACGCCATGGTTTACCTCACTCTTATTTTCTCCTCTATTACAGTTCCCAGTGCAGATGTGCATTAGGTAGAATCTGCAGTACATGACATTCATGAAATGACCGCCCGAGTATTAGATATCTTGGGATTGCAGTTTAAATCAGATGAGAGAACCCTTTTGGAAGGTTACCGCTCACTCTATTATCCCAATGCCGTCTTTCCTGCCTTTGAGAGGCTGTGAGTGCCAAGCTTGTGTCTTCGTGATCAATGGATTGCTGCTAAAATTCTCCAAAAGTAACTGAATAACACAGTTCTATAATGCTTAAAGTGCACTAATGGACCAGAGAAACATCCCTTTCTCACACACACACACTCTTAGATTTTCTATTTGATTAACTTCAACAACAATTCAATTTTTTGCCTTTCAAGTCTAGATTTCTTTTCCAGGTTATGAGCTAAAATGACTGCGTTTGATTTGGAATAGTGTGTTTTTGTTTCTTGTTGCTGGGCATGTAAAAGTTTTTTTTTGTGTGTGTGTGTGTGTGTGTGTGTACAAAGAAAGGAAGGCCACTGGTGAGCTGGCATATATTAGTGAGTCATGCAACAGACCAGAACTTCAAATACATGAACACGCATGGACGTCCCCGGAGACTACATGAAACACATGGGAGATGGGACAAGCTTCCGAAATATCACTTGTTAGTACTTTTCTTAACAATCATTCTGGCTTAGTCTGATTTTGGTTGTTTGAATCATCTTTCAGATCACCCAAAGGGCCATTTTGGAGTCGTGATTCATAATAACAGCCTAAATTATATGGATTTTTGTTTTTTGATCCATCACTGGCTAAACTGCTGATATATCAGACACCAGTCTCCATTATTTCTGACCAATCTCAGTCTATTGGACTCACTGTTAACTCAGACTAATGGTGTGCATTTGCAGAGATTGGACCGTCAATCACACCACTTTCAAAATGTCTCCGTGATAACAGTCGCCGCTAAAAACAACATGATATCAGTGCAATGATCATCTGTGCATGTTTGGGATTCGTCTACACGTCGCTGCGAAGCATGTGGAGGAGAACAAAGAAGCACCGTGGTCAAAGATAGAAGTGATTCACCATAGAAACACATCAAGGACAGAGATAAAATCTTGATTACAAAATCTGATAATACTGATTTTGATGTTGCAGACTTAAGCCATTTTAATATATACTCACTGGCCACTTCATTAGGTAAACCAGTGAGCAATAAATGCATTCTAATATACTTATACCATAACCTTCATTAAAGCTTAAAAAATAACCGAGAGATATGTTTTTAACTTTTCATTTTGGGGGCTCTGCTTTGTAGTACTATTAAACTGTAACGTGTTGTACTGTACCCTTTTTTAGTCAGTGAGCTTGGCTAAAAAAAATACTTTTGAGGTTAATTCAGTTCTGTTTAACAGCACCACAAGCTACATGCTCCAAAATGAGCATCCAGTTGAATCACCTCATTAAGGTTGTTTAAACATAACCACATTATTTCAACATAAAGAGAGGATTACAACCTCCATGAAGGTGGATTTTAAAGGTGCGGGATTGTTACATTAGAATGCATTTGTTCTCACTGTTATTGCAGGTGAGTGTATTTCCCCGTCACTCAGTGCTCAGTTCACTGACCAAGTCTACGGAGGAGCAAGTGTCAATAAGCTCCCTCCAAAATTCACTTATGGTGTTAAAACTGTGAAATTCTCAAACTAATTCCTAAGGCAGGAATTATTTGACACGCGGTGGTGTTGCCATGGTAGCACGCTCAAGTTAATCCAATTGTGACAGTAACAACGGAGTGCAAATGTTGCACTTGCAGTGCTGCTGTGTTCTTGCAGGTGCAAAACGCTGAATGAAATCACAGACGTGATAATGCACTGAATCTGTTTAAGGGGGTTCCTCCTGTTACAACGTTTACTCCATGTCCCCAGGGTGTAATTAAATGTTCCTTGTTGCTGTGAAATGTACTTGAAAATACTTTTGTTAATTCCCAAATCCATTAATTTTATCCTTAGTTTTGTGTCAAGTTTTCACTGTGAAACTGGGAAGAAACGTGGGACTGGGGGACACTGTGAGTTTGTCTTGTTGGACACATTTGAAAGTTGAATATTTGAAAATGTCACTGATTTAATATTACACCTTTAAAACATTGACGGACGATTGGAGGTGAGTTTAAATAAAAAAGGATTAAAAATTGATGAAACACAACAAGAGATTTTACCCATATTACCCCCACAATACAACACGGTTTATCATTATAACAGCAGCTAATATTGTCCATACTGTAGCCACAAACAGAGATGATCATCAGGCTACAGAAGTTTGGTAAAGCTCACATCTTTGGATCAACACCAGTTTCTTTTTAATTTCACTTTCAATCTAATCTTTACTTTTACATTATACTACATTACTTGAAGTAAATTATCAAACTTCAAGCGGTTTCTTCTGGAAGCTTTATACTTTTAACTTTCTTCACACATAGGCAGTTCTAATCTAGAGCTACAAACATAAACAAACATTAAAGCTACGAGTTCAGCTAAATCTGCAAATTTTTTATTTTTTTTTAAATGAACCTTAAAACAACTAATAAAACACGAAATATCTTTTTGCAGTCCTACTCTGTGGATGCCTGGACGGACTGGAAGTACATCTGTAGATGTGTAAGAACAAGCTGTGCTTTTAAAATCTGAATTCATTTATTCCAGACTGATTTCACATAAAATGCCACCACTTTTTCATGACGCCAGAGCCATCAGGGTCTGATGGCTGCTCGCAGTCCAATCTTGCGCTTTTATGCAAATCAGAGAGCAGAGCTGGAAATACCAGACAAGAGACACCAATAACCACCTGAGCAGTCACAAGAGAACTGCACACCTTTTGCTAGGACATTAGCAGGACACAGAGGAGTCTTATTTTGGAATGAATGCGAGAACGGTGTGTCCGATTTTCATCACCGCTCCACTTTAAGAATTCTCCCACTATCAGGATTTCAGTAATTTTTAGGTTTTATTATAACGTCCTCATCATTATCATCAGGCACCTTTAATAATGTGAAGTTGTCATTTGATGACATCTATCATGAATTGTTAATAGACATTTTATACAGTCTTGTATGTAAGCTATGTCCCGGCTAACTGTTAACCCATGTAAAACTAATATGTTGTGACCACAGTTAATGGTAGCTGTTCCTGAAAATGCAAGGATATTATTAATTTAGGCCCCTAGTCATTTATATAGAGGTCGGACCAGCAAGGGATAAACGCCCTGTGTTGTGAACAGTGACATCTAAGACTACCCTTTCGTATTCAGTTCAATATGAGCTAAGATATAATTAGCTCACCCGAAAATGGGCCAGTAGTGTTTGCATAATGTCACTTAACTCCTGCTGGCAGACTTCAGGGAGTTAAGACTCCATGTGATATTAACGTTAGCCACACAGAAGAAGTGCAGATTTTCCAGTCAATAAAGGCCAATTTAACGTTATTTGTCAAGGGACATCTCGCATAAATGACAGGTGCCGTACAGGTCAAACGCATGAATAGACAGAAGATATATTTAAGACGAGAGACAGTAGGTCCTGCTCTAAATCTGTGCTTTGTGGTACTATTGATTGGCGCTGAGTTGTGCCAACACATGTTTCATTTATTCTGATGATCCTATTTCAGTCAGTGGCTAAATAACACAACGCTATTTTAACACCCCAAACTAAATCTAAACCATGGATTACCATCTGAACCATGTTGTCTGTTGCAACATGAACTGAACATTGTAGGAGTCATGAACATTATAACAGGATATAGTAGGATTTAGAGCAGGACTGTTTTAGTGTGCATCTATTTTCCACTAGTGTACCTAGTGTACAAAACAACTCCAGGGAGGCAAAGACTACCCCAGTACTCGCAACAAATTACAGAGAGTACCTTTAAGCCCGGGGCATTTTTAAAAAATGTTCCCAACAACATATTATCTGAAAGCAAGTTTAACCACACAAATTTGCTTCATCCTTCCTTTCATTATTCCAAAATCCTTACTTTATAAATATCTGAGGTAAAAGAGGGTTACTTCTTTACCATGCAAGGAGAAACTGACTTTCAGCAGCACTACAGGATAATGCGCATGTTGAAAGTTTAAAGAGGGGCACGTGAAGTTCATTTACTCAATGAGGTACGTAAGAACAGTCGAGGAAAAGAACATTAAGCGTTTCAGTTTTTCTGTATCAGAAATGGAAGAAGCGAAGCCGCCGTCATGCCAGTGACGCTCAGCTGACTGAGCACAAAACTGCAATGTTCTTGCTTCGAATCAAACATTTCTCATGTCAGCTGCTTGTCTCTTTGCCCCGTCACTTTTCACTGCGGTGCCAGAATGACAAAACCTTCTGTAGCACACACACAAAAATGTATTTACAGGACCTACAGTTAACGCTAACTAATTAACACAATGTACAGCACGTTGTTTCTCCAACTGTGTTATGTACAATAACTGAGGTACAGCTGAATGCATCATTGCTCTATACATACATGCCAAACGACCTTCATTCGGGAAACAACCTGAAACCAGACTCACTTCATGACATACAGTACATGCTAGTTATATCACCTGCCTGCTCGTGCCAAGCCTGTTTGCTTAATATGCACGAGCGGTATTTAATGCACCTATTTATCACACACACACACACACACACACACACACACACACACACACACACACACACACACACACACACACACACACACACACACACACACACAGATACTTCTGCTCCATGCCATGGATGGATTTACCTTCTAGGAGCGCCCAAGGGGAAAATTTTCATCTTGGGCACATATTTACCTCCACATGACAGTTTCATTATTTCCCCAGGCACCCTGAAAACCAACTAGCACTCTGATATCGAGACCATTGATCCAATCCATTAGATGACTGATAGGGAAGTCATTAGATTAAAAAAAAATGCGCACTCAAGCTTTTGCAAAAATAACCTCCTTTTTACAGTGTGTGAATTAATTACCGTACAGACGCCAAACAAGAACCACAAGTTTACCGTTAAAGTAAATATATATATATTTACTTTCTCTTTCTTTCTTTTTTTACACCGTAACAAAGGAAGAAAAGGAAAGAAAGAAACAAATGATCACATCGCAATATGTCCTAAAACAATTATAGTCTTAAAACTACATTTTCACCCAGGCAAGCATGGACCACAAGATGTAATACCTGTCATGGCTGCTACTGCATTACAAGCAATGCACACTTATAACAACTTTGCCATTATTCAGAATAAGTAGATTCCAATGTGTGGAGCAAACTTGGGGCTTTGGGGGCCTCTGTACAATTACCCGCTGTGTCCGGCTGTTCATCCATCCTCGACACATGTTTAAGGTCCCATTTGGTTTAATTATTGCTTTTCCCTAACAACATTATTACTGTCCGGAGCTAAGAGCTCAGATGGTGGCAGTGAATAAGGAAAATATTTGTAATCTGTAATGATTCCCAATGAACTACACTGTAGACTAGATGGATTGTTTTGCCTTGCTCCCTGCTGAGCACAATTAGTTTGCGCTGACAGATTCAATAAGACACTGAAGTTGGAGAGAGAGAGAAGGAAGAGGAGAGAAACTTCCAAAAGAGGAAGAGAGATGAGAGGGGACGAGAGCCGAAAACACACAGAGGACACGGTGAAGGGCTGAAAGAAAAAGAGTGTGAAGGTTTTTAGAGGGAGAGAAATGCAGACGAGTGTTGAAGTACAACAGGAAAGGGCAAGTAGGTGAGAAGTTGAATGCTGTCTAACAAGGGAGGAGAGGACTCAAGAAGACAGGATGGGAAACTCAACAACAAAATTGAATTGAGGCTCAATGGAGGAGAGGGGAGATGGACTTAATCTGATAATGACGGAGAAGCAGGAGGAGGAGGAAGACAGGGGAAGGATAGACAAAGAGAAGTGTACACGTGGCGGTAAACAAAAAGTGCTGAGAGATAAAAGACCTGAGAGGGGAGAGGGAAAGGGAGAGAGAGAGCAGTGGTTAAGTACCAGCTAAACCCAATATAACACGGCTGTGATCTCGAGCGACTCATCCTCTCCAGAGTGTATGCACAGTGTACATGGATGTGAGTTTATGTGTATTTTTTTTTGTATGTGCAATATCCTGCTACAAGCTGGGCAACATGCTCCAGCAGCAGAGTGTGTCAAAATCTGAGAATGAGATCTTTGTTGGACAATACCTTTCATTTCGCACTACATTACTTCTCATAAGTGTGTGTGTGTGTGTGTGTGTGTGTGTGTGTGTGTGTGTGTGTGTGTGTGTGTGTGTGTCTGTGTGTGTGTGTGTGATAAATAGGTGCATTAAATACCGCTCGTGCATATTAAGCAAACAGGCTTGGCACGAGCAGGCAGGTGATATAACTAGCATGTACTGTATGTCATGAAGTGAGTCTGGTTTCAGGTTGTTTCCCGAATGAAGGTCGTTTGGCATGTATGTATAGAGCAATGATGCATTCAGCTGTACCTCAGTTATTGTACATAACACAGTTGGAGAAACAACGTGCTGTACATTGTGTTAATTAGTTAGCGTTAACTGTAGGTCCTGTAAATACATTTTTGGAATTAAAGTGGTAACATCAGCTGTAATCCCACACTGCTCTTAGCTACCAAGGCTTATATCTTAGCAAGCTAATGATGGGGTAACTTAACTTACCATCCACCTCTGTGAACAGCAACAGTTTATGCACTTGGATGAAAATTTCCATTTGCTCGGTCAAGAAGAGGCCATTCGTAGGGAATTTTCTTTCCCCATTTGAAGGAAACATTCAATTTATCAGAATCTGTGTTTGTTCATTGGTGCCAGGGATACGCACTGCCAGGCAAACGTTTGGACACACTTTCTCATTAAATTGAATAAGAAGGTGAGTCCAGCGTAGATACTGAAAGTACTGATGAGATATCTTGACCATCTTGAGGTATCCACAGTGTTTCCCTGGTTATTTAATGGTAAAGAACGTTTATTCATATTTTAAAGGTACGTGTGAGAAAACTCTTCCCATGTTAGCTCGCTAAATTGCTAGCCCTGTTGAGCACGCAGTGTTTTAAGTCGTAAACACAAGCTGATGACATATCACCAATATATTAGACTAATTGCACAAAACCTTATCTATGTGTATCCAGAGCTTCATTGTAGTTATGTGTGTATTTATAGATATCAGCATGATTTTTTATGAGGCTAACAGACTGAGGTCAACACCACACCAAATGAATGCTAATGTTCACAGGTTTGATGTTTGTTCATCCAATATTACCTTAAAAAGAGTCAATATTACACAGTTTCTGCTGCCCCTTTATACACTACACTGTTTACTTTTGCTGTCATTCCTACAATTCCCACAAAGATGAAACTACGAATGCTAGAACATTTCTAAAAGCAGCCCAGTCAACCAAAATTGTTTGGAAAAGATATGGAGACAAAACAGCCAACTTCTTATTTTAACTTTGATCAACCTTTAGTTGCAGGTTTACATAATTTTCCTGTGCAATGACGAATCACTACCAATGTGTAAGGTGTGCTCACCTTTGGTTTTTGCTCCTTACAAAGTGATGGTGATAATCTGGCTGAACTGTTTTTGTACTGTATGACCTCAATATCACTGTGTTCCTACATGTCGGCTATTTTATTTTGATGACATTTTTATCATATCGACGCCCACGTAAACCAGAATTAGCCTTTAAGCTGTCAGCTGCTGTCGAGTACAAAATACTTCTATAATAAATGATCACTGTCCCCAATGAAGTTATTACCAAAATTGTTTTTGGGTTTAATCCCAACCTCATCTCCCTCGTCCTGCTGTGATTGCCACCCATACCTTTACAGTACCCTCCCCAAACTCCTATCTTCATTTAATCAAAAGGAATTATTCCTCGAGTAGATTAAAGGGGGATCGTTTTATCTCTCTCTCTGTCTCTTTTTCTCTCTGTTGTCTGTACAGTAGCTACTCTCAATCTCGTCGTCTCCTGACGGTATTAGCGTGCTTGTCACGTGCGGCAGCCACAGTGTGTGTGGGTGGATGACTGACTCCGTATGTGGATGTGACATCAAACTTGTGCGTGATCAGAAACGCAGGGCACTTTTATCAATGAGCTCTTAACCCTAAATGCAAACACACTTAAATACAGGCGTACCACATGTGCACACTGAATCGACTTCTTCTCATCATGAATCTTAATACACAGAGGCTGCCTCTTACAGGCTGATTACCAGTCTATCAGTCCCTGTGTATGACAGTGAATAAGCAACCACCATCTAGTTATTGATCTGACAGACAAAGAGCCTGAACCTCAGAGCAGAATGCATCAGAATCCCCATCACAGACCCGCTGGAACTTTAATGGACATTTCTAACAACATCCAAGCTGTGATGTAATGAAAAAAAATATCACAGCATTAAACTAATATGTAGTTAGATGGATGAGTGTGGCTCTGTGGTTTAGGTGGTGGAAGTAATAGCTGGTGTGGGGGCACTCATTGGGTCTAATTCCCGCAAGGCTCCCATAAATAGTCAATGCGTATCGATTGCGAATGGCTTCAGATGAAAACCGGCTAAATGACCATGGTACCATTGTATTAGTGAAATGACAAACAGAAAACTAGATATCGTGAAGCATGAAAGCATTTCTGATTGATTGTTTCAGCCTTACAAGAGTTTCAAGCTGGGTGTGTTTGTGTGGCTGGTGTGAGCGCTCGAGCCTGCATGTTTGTGTCCTCCATGCATCTCTCGAATGACAGAATTGTTATCGGCTGAATAAGTATTAAACATTCAGTGTGTATCTACTTGATAGAAAGTCTTGCAGACATTTCGGTCGATCCCACCAAGACTCTCATTAATGTCATTAATTGGCTGGAGTCGACACACACCTGGGTCCCCTGGTCTATCTCAGGAGCCTGAGGGACAACGACCTAATGTGAACAATATGGACAGAGCACAGATGGGCCTCTGCATGCATTTGAAGAAGCGCAACAGAAAGATGAACAGAAATAGGAGACGTTTGGAAAATCCCTTGCCAAGGTTTGCACGATGAGTCCCCTTCTAAATGCCAAACCACTGCATCCAGCATTCAATTAGCTCAGCTCAGCATAAAGACTAGATACAATGGGACACAACAGCTCGCCAGACTGTCTCTTAAGGGAACAAAGTCCACATACCAACATCTAATGGCCCATTCATTGGGCACTTGGCTCCATTAATTCTGTAACCCATGCAATGAGTTGGTCAGCTAAAGACGTTCATTGTGCCTTACACCGAACTCAGAAAACCCCCCCAGGGCCACTGTGGATGGTTCAGAGTGGCTGGCTATGACGTAGCTCTTTTTAGATCTTCACAGAAATACTTAGGATTCAGTTGCAGATTGGGCTGTAACACCATGTAAATGACTGTTCCCGAGACGTGCCAACGCTATGAAATAGCCTGCAGTCGCGGTTTGTTGCCTTCCCAACTCCAAGCACAGTGGGCAGACACAGCACAGGCTGTTTTGGAGAATTTGAAACGTTTTTTATTTATTTATTTATTTATTTCTGCCAGGACACCATCTGTGTGCTCTTGTAGTCTTTCAATGATGAATTCTAAAGGTGTGGACAACGAAAAAATCTCCTCAGATGGCCTCAGGAAAAAATAAATCGACGCACACAAAACTCTCATGGACCTGGGCAGATTATAAAATGACATCACACCGATGCACATCTGGTGCGGCACAATGGTATATGTCAACTGTACGGTAATCGTATATGTCAGTGAGCATTGATATGTGGTTTACCTGAACTTCCCGAGCATGGTAGGCTATGATGAGCCCCAGCAGGATGACAGTGGACAGGCTGATCAGACACTTCAGTGCCAGAGAATACATGGAGCTCTGCAAAGAGAAAAAGCAACATTTGTCATGAGGGACAGTGTAATACACAGTTCAGACTGACTTGTCTCAATGGTTGGTTTAATATTCAAGGTGTAATGATGGGCAATACAAACTTCAAAGTCTGAACTTCCCGGATGTCCCACTCACCAAATCATCTGCTAAGCAGCATGTGAACCACAGTACACCCTCAGAATAGATAAAACTAAGTAACATTTCCAAAACAGAGGCTGAACAGAAGTCGAATGCTAGTATTCAACCTGTCAATATCACTCTGCAGCCGAGCTCTAAGGCCTCTGCTTGTCTGGTTTCGTAGGGCTTATAATCAATACACTGGGGGAACTTCCGATCAATACAACTCATAGCACTTCAGTGGCTTCTTTAACCCTCTCACCTCAAACACTCAGAGCACAGCCACACTTAACTGGAGTTACCACACGCATGCGTGCACTCATACGCTTTCGTATATTATCTCATTTGCTGTTCACAAAAAGTGTTTTGGACTGATTTGTTGGCTGTGCTCTGGTAAACGTGTTAATTTCAGAATGCACTGGTATCTGCTTGTGGTAGCGAAACATGAATGAAAGTACGGTTCCAGGTGTCACCATAACACCAGAAAGGATAGAGCGCCTGGGTAGCACATTTTAAATTTAGAAATGACCTACCATGTAGAGTATGTGCACTGAATCTAAACCATAACCAAGGGATATGTTTATTTTTGATTGGCTGACAGATGTCCGTTCAACACCACTGGTATGCATAGGATAGGATAGGACATTAAACTGCGAATAATCACAGCGGTTTATTTTGATTCTTGTCCTCTGAAGCGTCCGGTATACCACCCTCACCACCAACAAAAAAGGATTCAGTTGAGGACATGTCACTCCAATTCAGCTTCTGTTACTCTTTTCTCACCTCATTTATTTTTGTCATGCATCAGGAAATTTAGAGCCGTGCTTGTGGCACCGCCATCCCCCAGAGTAATGGCACAGTCGAGGCAATGTTGGCCTGTCTGTCAATCAGTCTGTCCAGAAGGAAAACTTGGAATATTGGATCGATTACCACGATATTTTATACATGGTGAAAAACTGATTAATTCTACTTTTCGTCTTGGGCCAACAAATGTTGGTGAGCCCCAAATTCTCCCCCTCACACTTAAACTGAATTGAAAAGGGCTTAGTAGAAGTGTTTCGTTACCGGCTACGATTTCAGTTTCATTCTTTCCTATAAGTTAACTTGGCTTAGCATAAATTAGATATTAAATTCAGAGATTTTAATATGAACGTATCTTTTAACCCATTCACTATTAATAACATAACCTGTGCAATTCAACTTTTGTGTGAAAATGGAGGAAGCTAATAATCCTTTAGCTAATCTCAAGGAAAAATGTAAACACGTGGCAAAAATACTGTACGTATCTATCACTGATCACACTGTGTAATTTCACTCAGTTTTTCATGTTAAGAAGGACGAGTTAAATTATCAGGGACCGCACCTCCACTTGTAATCCTTTCTGAATGAGGCTTTAGTCCCGTGTTATCCTTAGGGCTTATCTCTGTCAGCTGTCCACTAATAATAATCACTATAATTTCCTTTAATTGTTTTGTGTACTTGTACGTAGGAGTGTCTGCTATTATGTGCAATCTTATCTTTCTTGTCTGTTTTCCTCTTCGAATGGATTAAGGCATGCATTTAAATCAAGGCTCTTCAGGGACTTTTTGACTTCTCCTTCTCCTTATTCTCATTTTCTGTAGTTTCTGTATCAGTTCAATTACATGAATGTAACTATGCCTTTTGACCAAAGTGGACTTAATCAATTAAGAACCATTAGAAAATGCTAACGTCAGCATTGCTAATAATTTACTGCTTTCTAGTTCCATTGTACGCCTGGGCCCTTGGCTCTGGTGCCACATTCCTACAGAGGAGGTAAAATGATTTAAAAAGGGTCCATTATTCCTCGGGCATGATTTTCGGCTGCAAGTTAATATGTATTTGGTGCTCTGGAATGTATCTACTGCAGGATGGTTCCGAGGTTTTAGTGACACAGGCAACATTTGTTAGTAGGATTAATTCATAGTTGCTTTTAATGGATTTATTAACAGTAAGGAATAAACTGACGTGCTATAAAGCCAATACACGCCAAACAAGCTTCAGACAGACTGCTTTCTCATGATCTGCCATGTGTTTTCTATCTATGAATGAGACATGAATGACTGCGATATTGGCTTGCTGACCCTTTTCAGAAGCTGAATTGGGGGAGAATGGTTTACCAGCTTTTTAGTGTGATTCATTAACTTATAATTCAATGCCAGTCGTTCTTGAAAAGCTTTTCCAACCTGTCCAACATCGGCCAAAACGGATTCTGCACACACGAGCGAAGTGTTCGTATTCTGAAACAAATCACTTAGTTTCACCGGTTTTAAAAGTCTTAGAAGTGAAGCCGGCTGCGTTCAGTGTTTGTCTGCCTAAAAGCCACATTCACTAAACTGATCCGATCGTCCACATCAGCTCAAGGACCATGTTTTGAATTGCAAAATATGATGCCCCCAGAACCCACCATCGAACATCCATCTTTGGGATCAGCGAGGCCACATTAAGAGCAGCAGCAACAGCGAGCGGGTCCACCTTAAAGACTGCCGCGTTTCAGATCAGATATGTCAGCAGTTCAGTAGGTTGCTATTAAGCATTCATCACCAAACATCTCTCAGTCTGAGTACGCACTCAGAGTTTAGGCACATATTACTCAGCCTCTCCTCCATGACGTTATTAAGCAGAACCCACATTGCATTTTAGGTTCATGAATATATATTGCAAGTCAGCCTCCTGGAAAATAGAGTGTGTTAGTTTGTTATTGTGTTTATTTAGGGTCTCTCTACATGCTTCATAGCCTTAATGGTATTAATTCAACATCAAACAACACTCCGAAATACACACACTGAGTCTAGTTTGTTAATCCGCGCAGACATCTTCCTCTGGTGAGTACCTCTTTTCCAAATAATTATGAAAATCCGAGAAGACGGAGTACAAGACCCTTACCTCCATTTATATAACACACAAACATGCACAAACACATGCAAACACACATTTGTTGCTCATATCACCGTGGTTATGGGCCACTGCACAACACTGGGAAAACACCATCTAGCTTTAGCCCACGCTGATTTCTTCACATCAGTTTGCCCAGAGCTCGAGCTGTCTTCTGGTGTTTATGTGCTTGTCCTTTCTGTGTCTCTCTCCTCTGCTTACATCTCATTTGTACTCACTGAAGCGAGCCAGTTGCAAAGGAAGCCTACGCTGTTGTGTGCTAATGAGAAAAATGCCGGGTTCAGCTTCGACTTTTAGCGGTGAATCTGTTTAAACACAGTCACACTGGTGAGCTGAAATGTGACTCGCTTTGAGCTTGCGTCCCGTCTCTTTGTACTGTCTCACTCTTCTTTCCCTCTGCAGCCGTGTGTTCAGGTTTTTTCATTTTTTTTTTACTATTCTGCCCATTACTCTGTTAAAAGCATTTTGATGCAGCCTGATTCCATCTCACTTATTCCACCTGTGCGCTGAATAACTCAACTGAGAGGGAGATATACAATACGTAATTAAATGTCTGACTTCTGTTCATTTTAGGAATGTAGCATCTCTGTTCTAATCGCCTGACAGTTGTCCATTAGTATGAAGTACAGGACACTTCGGACTCAAGTGTTTGTTCTAAATAAATGCGCAAACATCAGATTCTAAAACAGTCCAAGGTCAGAACATACAGATGTTGACCGGTGCTGCGTGTGTGCGTTCACTACTAATTCATTTTAAATTTCAGTTGCAGGGGCTTGGGCTGGGCCAAGCTTTGAAACTGTGGAGTTTATGCAACCTGTTCTACAGTTTTGATATTATTATTTACTATCTTGCAGAGAGAACGTAGCTTAAAGACTGTAAGCAGCGGGGAAAAAACTCTACCAGCACCTCTCAAACTAACTAATTAATGACAAGTTTCAGGGGTGGATTATGTTCAGAACGCTTTCTTGGCAAGTTGCCATGATTTCCTTTCTTCTGACTACAAATCCTTCAATACATATCGTGGGATTATATTATACAATGTCTAATCAAGTTGTGTCACACAATTAAGCTTTCACCCTTATCGCATTGCTCAAACTATGTTTTTCTTTCAAAACACTCTAACGTAAAAATGACTAAAAGAATAGTTCTTGTTATGTTTCTATGCAAACGATTTGTGGAGTCACTAGTGACCCGGGCATATAAGCTGCTATAAGAGGAAGTGAAATCCCATATATTGTGTTGTCAAGGTCTTCCATATGAAATCACAAGTGAGTCATTGGTTCAGTAACCCTTGGCAATAGATGCTGTTCGTTGTTTCATAGAATATATACATATATATGTGTGTGTGCGCGCGTATATGTATATGTGTATATATATATTTATATGTATATATATATATGTATGTATATATATATATGTATATATATATATATGTATGTATATATATGTATGTATATATATATATATATATATATATATATATATATATATATATATAATTTTCTTAATTGTGTTTTTTTTTTGTGTATTGTCAACTGAAAGAAAAAAGGGTTTTAGTTTGCTCAGACTGAGCCCTCCATGTGTACATGTGGTCTTCCACTGAGTCATGTGTTTTCTGGTAGCTCAGATTGGACTAACCAAACATTGCCTGTGGAGAAGTTGTTTTAAACGTGGTTGGTTGGTTGCAATTTCCACTGCCACAACCTGATAAACTGGACCTTTAAATAATGATTTTGAGGTAGGCATTTGTAACTTCAAAATAAGCTAAAATGTGTTATATTTCCAGCAACCTCAATGTTATATATGACATTAACTACACGTGTTTGCATGCATGTGGATCTCCACTTGTGCATGTGTGTTTCTTCTCCCCTTTTGTTTTGCCCAGCTGTGTTAAAGTGTGCAATTAGTGCGTATTGATCACTGGCTTGGTGGACAGCATGCGGAGATAATGAGCTTTTTGAGCTCCTTTAGGTAATTTGACAGACAGACACGCACATACAGAAACACACTGACAGGCAGACAGAGGGTTTTCCTCAATTGTCCCCGCCTCACCCTTATTGACACAGATGTGAGCGCAAATACACGTCGCTTACCAACACATTACTCTAGTAGTGATAAGTCGCTCACGACGTGCGTCCGTAATGAATTTCAATGAGCATGAGCATGAACGTGCGCGTGTGCGTGAATGAGTGAGCGTGTGTAATGGCTTAGCCTTGGGGGTCTCTCCCTGTCAGAGTGATGCCTTCATGCAATCAGTCTCCAGGGAAACAGGCAGTAGTCGGAGGAGCGATGTCACCTTACCAGGATAAACACAAACACCCCATACATGCACTCGGCTGCAGACCGGCACACGCCATTACGGCCGCGCACACTCAATTAAATCTAGACAAAGGGAGATGTGAACGCACACACACATCAGCAGGTGCAACCATGGGAACTAATATGACGGAGGCGAAGACATACACAGTCCATAGGTGTGTATACACAGAGGAGACAACGTATACACTGTGACGTGAATGTTACCGGCAGATGATGCAACCCCGAGCGCACCCATGTGTCCCAGCACACTCACACGTACAGATGGAGGCAGCTTAGCCTCGTTACACCGAAATAAATGGGAGCATATTTGTACCTGTTAGACCTGTGGGATCTGTAGCCCCTCAGATGCCTGCGATTTACAGAATGAAGGGAGTGTGGAGTGACAGTAAAGGGAAGAGGAGGAAGCATATAGAAGTGCCGAGATGGCTGATAGACCCTTTAGAGAATGTTGGGAGTTGGTGAGTTTAATTCCCTAATCATCCTCATGCTCTGTTTGTAAGGCAGCACACGGCAACTGTAAGTGGCCCAGCTGAGAAAGGTCTAGAAAGGTCCGCCAGTAAATGTCTTCTAGAAATGTCATAGACGGGGGAGCGAGGGCGAGAGGCAGGTAGAGACGGCAGTAGCGCACGGGGAGTGAGGGAGATGTTGTAAGCCCGCTGAGAAGGCACTGACCCCTCGGGAACATGGAGACATATTTAAGACTCACAGAGGGAGCGATATAAACACTCCTCGTAAGTGAGGAGAAGGAGGGAAGAAAGCAAAGGAGAATGAGAGAGAGAGAGAGAGAGCATTACAGCTGTCAATATTATCACTGATACTTAAGACAGTGGAGAGAAATGGACAGTAAGTTGGTGCGTACTCAGACACCTCATCCCTCTGTCTGCCCGTGCAGTTAGTGTTGCGAAGTACATTTACACAAATACTTAAGGGCTGTTTTACTTGAGTGTTTCCGTTTTCTGCAACTTTCTACTACATTTCCAAGACCATTATTGTGAAGTAAGTAGTAAAAAGCAAAAAAAAAAAAAAAAAAAAAAGAGAAGACGGAAGGAAGGAAGGAAAATCAATGCAATCTATACGTGATGAATGAGCACCAAATAAGTGCTTTCTGCCTTTGGCACTTTAAGTTTATTTTGATGCAAATACTTTTGCACACGCTGCTGCTTTACTATTACCATTGTTACTTTTACTTATGTAACAACAACATCTGAGTACTTCCTCCAGCGCTGGCGTCAAGTGTGTGCATTGACAGTGTGACAGGTGAAGTTGACAACAGCTGTGCGTACCCTCAGAATAGCAGTGTTTCATCGCGGGCTTCAAACGTGGAGAGCAGTGTCACGTGGGCCCCTGTGAAATGATCCACTGATCTGGCAGTGACAGGTCACATGCTAAGGTCCCAAGTGTCTAAGGGCTTAAGTTATTCTCAGATAAAGACACATGTCAGACCGGGACCCCCTGTTCCTTATAAAATCAATAATAGAAGCTTTTTAAGAGGTAACTAAGCTCATGCCGTTGTTAACATTTTGAAGTGTCAAGGTCCTGGGTCAGAGGCGGCGAAGTGGAGACACTAATCATAAAGCGGGGTCACAGAACAGGTTACCTCAGTGCCTGACACTGTGGCCCCGTACAGTAGAGCAGAGTAGATGGTAGCAATTTAAATAGGTTCAGTTCTGCTTTTAGACAAAGTCTTGAGCGTCTTGTGTGGAAGTCGCCATTTATCCTGTAAGTAAGTTAAACTATTTCACAGTCATGAATTATTTCATCGTCCAATATTCTCTATGCATAATCCATATGGCCTGAACCACTGTGGCTGTGACTATTTACAGTACATGAATTTACCGGCACTGCTCTGAGTATTAAATAATGCATATGAGAGACGTTTTCATCGAGCTTTCACTTCAAGTTCTCATACAGATCTCAGATGTGGCCTTCATCGCAGACTTCATGCAAGCGGACAGGCTGATGGCGGGAAAAGTCCACACCCGGAAGATCTCAGCTGTGGCGACAATATGCGCTGACAAGCTTTGAAATCTGTTTTCGAACATGAATATGTAACATATGCTTACTCACTATACCCACAGCCACGGACACAATGTCCTCTTCTCTTAACCCCTCTCCCCCTTTATCCTTCCTAACGCACACGGAATCACATGCGCCTCCACACAACACAGTCGAACCCACCCCGAACAAGTTCCAGTCGCATTATTCCTCGCGTCTATTTTGGGGAGCAGGATAGAACAGCTGGACCCCCTGAAAAAAGTGTAGGAGCTGCGGTAGATGGACACATGGGCAGTATACAGTGACATTTAGTTTACAGCAAATGTCCAAGAAAAGGAAGCCTTATGGAGCTGTTAAGAGTTTATATATACATACTTTAATGCATTTTCAACAATGAAAAATGATCTTTACCGATTAAGGCACCTCTGAAGAACGCCCGTTAATACACAACACAAGATGAAGCCCCCCTGAACGTCAGCATGAATCCCCAGTGTGTGCGTGCGTACCGAATGTGTACGCTGGGGGTGGACAGTGCATATGTAGGTGAGTGATTATCAATAATCAATGTCAAAAAAAAAAATGTTTCCCTTCAAGATTGGTTTAAAGCAATGCACATAGCCCTCTCCGCCTTCCTGCATGCCTTCCTCCCATTCATCTCCCTGTCAGACCTCACCTCCATCCTCATGATCTCTGTTCATTTTTCACAACAACCAGCAGGCTTCTCAATAAGTGAGGGTTTGATGTGTCTGAGGGGACTCCTGTGTCTGTTGGAGTCAAATCAAATCTACAGTCATATTTATTTTTTTATTTTTTTATTACAGACTGCATTTAAAATGAAATCTGAAGCATCCTTGACTCTGGATTCTCTCCTTAAAAACGAGGTTCTGACATCTTTCACACATTATTCCACCTGAACTCTGACTTACTGTTCTTGACAAGACCGTTTAATGATCATGTATTAATCAATGTAGCGACAGCAGTGGTAAACGCAGTCATCTCACCGCTCAATTACATAGGTTGTCCATCATTGTCCATCAGTAGGAACTGATGGACAATCCCGGCAGCCTCCGATGAGGACTGCATTGATAGCAACTCAAGAACCTAAATCAGGCTTTTCATTATCGCCTTCCCTTTTTTCTCTTTCTCCACAGACTTTCATTCTCGCCCAGCCGCTTCTCTCTTCCGATCGCACTCCCCCAGTTTGACGCCCACTGGAGGAGCAGAGGAGCGGAGGGAGAGCGAAAGTGAGGGTGGTGGTTGTGGTGGTGGGGGGATGAAAGAATAGAAGGCATAAAGAAAGCAGGACAAAAAAGACGGGCGTGGAGTTGAAATAGAAGAGGGACAGACAGAGAGAGGGGGAACAAAAGTGTCGGTCATCTCCTTCAAGGAGGAAAATGGGCCGACGGAATGGAAGAAGAGAGACCAGCGGGGACTGAGAAACAGAGAAAATTCAGGGCTTGCAGTTTCATTAATAAAAAAGACACTGCCTCTAAAACGGTGAGTTTCATGAGTGGGACTAAGAGGCACGGAGAAACAGAAGGAAAGACACAGCTGGCAAAACAGAACGAGCAGATTCTCCCAGAGATGACAATAACAGCGAGAGACTAGTAAACCAACAGAAACAGAGAAGGAGGCTGAGAGCGATGAGAGACACGCCCAGGTGGCCTATCCTCATAGGCTACCTGTAGGTCTGTGCACCCACATGATCCAACACACTCCCTCACACGATCAATGATCCATGATGACAAGCTGCATAAGTGGAAGTAGCGTTTCCACCTCATTAGCTTCAGAAACCCAACTCTCTGGGATATTTTATGACGGAAAAGAGGGATAGAACGAGGATGGGAGTACCTTTGCATTAGCAAGGTGAGCTTAAGATGCTCCGAGGGTCGCTGACACACACGCGCACGCACGCACACACACGCTACCAAAATAAATAGACAAAGCAGCCAGGGGCCAATTCAGCTTATTACACTCCCCATTACACAGACAAATGAGATCCTGGCCTCCCACTGATAATCTGCCACCCACCCCCCCACCCCCCCAATGTCCTCTGCATTGTTGCATTACATCACCCAGAAGCAGCAACTGTCAAGCTTGGTCATTACAGTACACAACCGCCCGCCCCAACCCCATCACCCCAGGCATCGTGCTGGTCAAACTGAGTGGGGTGTTGCTAAGAGGAATGCAGTGACTAATTGGTGAATCTGCCCACTGACATGCTGAAAATCTGCCAAAAGGGGGTGCTCCCGTGACCTGGGGAGGTCAACAGTGGTGCAACTTAACATTCCTGGTGCATATCTGGCTGGTGACCTTTGCTACAGGTCATGTGATTTTACTTCTCCATTCCACTTGGTTCTCGGTCACTCTTTACTGTTCACTGACAAGACGAACGAAATGACAAAGTTATCATGGAACAAAAGTTTTCAGAGCGCAACTGACAAATGTTACTGGTCTGACTTAAGTTAAGTGCGATTTATGCCTCCATAGATACGTTGGTCAAATTTTTTCGAAATGCTTGTAACTTCGAACCCCCTCCTCCTTCACGTATTCCATTTTAATTGATCCAAAATCACCAATTCGTAAATTGCAGAGATGGAGAAGCAGAAAGAAATATTAAGGCAGAAACATGCCGCTACCAAGCGGCTTTTGTCGTCTGTATCACCGTGACGTGTAGCTACATTTCTAGTGAGGTGCATAGCTACAGCGTCAAACTGAGTCAGAAACGTAAATCGTCCATTACATGTAATTTAACTACATTTAAAAACTTCCAAAAGGTTGTAGGTGCAAGAAACTGATTTGAAAATGAACAGTGAAAGTTAAAGATGTGTAAGCTTTGAATAAAAAGTCAAACTCCTGCAACATTGGCAACTAAACTTCCCACAATGCATCTTGATAGTGTTTTTCATTAGTTCTTGTTTTTTTACAATGACTTTGATTGTTTGTAATGTGTTGCTTTCTAGCAGGTTTGGACTGTTCCGTCAGGGTTATTTTGTATAGACTCAGCTGAGTGAATCCTGGCTGACACACATGACTATAGTAGTGCTGGCCACGACTGGTACACTGGTCTTTTTTGGTGTGAAATGACACTGGTCCATCCTCTCACCTTGGTGTACACGCCCCAGGACAGCTCCGTCTCAATCACCATGACGACGATGCCAAACATTCCAAAGATGAGCGCATAGTCACTCAGCCTCTTCCTCTTCTCAAACAGTGCCCTGCGGTGCCCCAGTTTATAGCCAATGTTTTGGTTCTTTCGCTTGTGAGCCTTGGAGGTGCTGCCCCTGGCCCCGGTGCCCACCGCCCCAACCCCTCCCTGCCTGCTGCCCCTGCCTGGCTGCGCCCGCCTGCTCTCCACTAGTGCGTGGTTCTGGTGATAGATGGACATCTGGTTGGATGTGGAGTCAGTGATGTCATACCCTCGGGGGTACGGCGAGTCTTCTTTGGATGAAATCACGATCTCTGGGGGACTCTGGAGCGGGGGTTGATGGGTGGAGGACTGGGTCACCGAGCAGGTAGGAGGGGCTTCCCGCTGACGGTCGTGTCCCCCAGCAGCCGTTGCCCCAGCAACAGCCGAAACGCCACCCTCTTTGGTTTCGCTGCTGCTGTCCGATTCAATGAGGTTTCTGCGGGAGGCGCTGAGGCGGCTCAGGGGCTTCATGACCCCGCCGGTGTACTTACAGGAGCTCATGGCGATCTCCGTAAAGGGGTTACTGTCCCTACGGTGGACCAGGGGGCTCGCCTGTCTGTGTTTGCAGCCCCTCTCTCTGTCTCTGTCCCTATCACGGTCCCTGTCCCTCTCCCGCTCCATGGAGGGCGAGTGGGAGGAGTAAAAGAGGGCGTTGTAAACCGGAGAGTTGTCTCCACTCAGGCTGTGCTGTGAGCCAAGGCAGGAGGAGAGTGGGGTGCTGGTAGGGTGCAGGGCGTTGGGGATGGGTGGCGGCAGGGGCTGGGCTCCGGAGGACAAGGGCAGCTTGGGGAGCGATGCCGGAGGCAAGTTGGGCGTGGCAGGTGATGGGGATGGGGTGCTGCCATTTAGACGGTCGAGACTTGATCCTCCCATGTGGTTGGAGTGGTTTGATCCTGGCTGGGTGCCAGCGGTAGAAGGATGGGACATACTGCCCAGGGGAAGAAGAAACCGTTGGTCCTCGTCCTCGCTGCCTCCGAGCAGAGCCAGGCTCAGAGAAGGGGGAGGCTCCATGGTCACGGCTTTGGCCACGCACCTGTCTACATCCAAACACAAAACACACACACACACACAAAAAAGAATGAACTGTAAAGGGAGGCACAAGAGAAAATGATAAAGAACCCAAACTATTTATCATCATGAGAGTAACGAAGAACAAACACAGCAAAAGGGGACGGAGGGAGGGAGGGAGGAGTGAACCGTGATGGATAATGGCTAAAACAAATTAGGGGAAAGATTGAACTCCAAAAGCTGAGGACGTGTGACAAAGAGGGGCAGCAGAGTGAAGAAAAGTGCTCATAATTGGGGAATATGTTATTCCTTGAGTCACATTTGACTCAGCTACCCAGTCAGCCTCCCTCAGCGAGTCCTCTCCCTCTGCTTCCCAGTGTCTTCTTGTTCTCTCACATCCCACAAAGCTTCCAGCAAATCTATTTCATAAAATGTCATCTGTGTTACACTGTTGTTAGCCATGAGGAGGGTGCAAGTCATCTGGCTTTACAGCATGGAAACGAGATCAGGCTCAGAGACTAAAGAATAATAATTCCACATCAGTCAGTTTTGACCGCAGGAGAAGTGTGACAATGGGGAAAGCTCCAGTTAACCATAAGTTGCCTGCGTAAGGCTGCCCTTGATTGATCCAAAAACAATAACCTACTTTCAGTATGATATAACCAGACACCTTCATGGCCCCCTTCCTCCCCGTCTGTTTCTTTACCTACCTCCAACCTCTTCTCTCTCAGTCCCTGTCCCCCAGGTTAGTTGTGTTGAATCACTGGCTGGATGAAAACAGACCACCGCACTTTTTCTTTTTCATGTTGTCACGCCACCCCATCATCCTTTCGCTTCGTCTCCCTTCATATAGGTCCTCCACAGGTCCTCCTCGCCCGTCTCTGGAAACTGCGCGTCGCTTCCCACAGATGTTGCCTCCCTCTCTGCTCAATTGATACGGTCAGTTTCTTTCCTTCTCTATCAGCGGCGATGTGTCGACGTCGCCCATTCTGATTCCAGTCAGTGCCAATCGACAGGAGATGATGAGGAATAATCCACATTGACTGGATTAAATCGGTCAACCTGTGGCTGCAGGTCAAAAACGTGCGCCGGCGTGAAACTGGGGGCTGGACGTCAAGCGGCGGTCCTCTGGTGAGCAGCAAAGTCTGCGATTTAATATGCGACTCCAGCGACTCACACTCAATCTACCGCTCACCGTCTCTCCCAAGCTGTCTCTCACTCTCTCCTCCAACTTCTCTTCCTCTTTTCTCCGCCTCCAGACCTGCCGTTCATTCCCATTGGACGGAATCAGCAAAGCGAAGCAAGCGGAGAAAACAGGTGGCAGGATTTGTAAAAATGTCTAATTTATTGTTCCTCGGGTTATTTCGGGATTATTCTTTTTTACTGTGTCCTCGGAATATACATATGATCCGCGCGTGGCTGCCGCCTCTATAATAACAATGACTACTAGCCTATTTTGAACATTTGGTCTTCTATAAGGCACCTGTTGAAATCCCCCTTCTAAAGGGAGGAGGACCCGGACCTGGCAACTCCCAAATCAAAAAATACACCTGAAGAACTAAATTAGATAGAAAGCAAAACGTAATCCTTAAATGCCAACAACAACAAAATAGGCTAACTAACCAAAAACCCAATGTGTATGCCGAGGATTGGGGCGCAGATTCTGTCTGTGTCCTCATCAAAAGTGTTCATTCAGAAAAAAAAAAACCTTGAGAATAAGATATGTAAATATATTACACTGAAGTGTTTCCCCTTTCTTCTCCTATATTGTGTGTCTGTGTATATATGCATATATATATAATATACCCTCTATGTGATCTGCACGATGAGGTGCTTCTTCTCGTCCTTATTGAAGCCGGTGACAAACACACATTATTTATCGTATATCGCATTTTATTTTCATTGGGAGTGTCTTATTTCATCCCTACAGATAGATTAATTTATAACTGTGTCTATATGACATAATCCCACATAATTAGACTCTTCTGCCTGACCTAATCGCTTTAATATGATGACGCTCTGCACCTTTAATCGGTTCAGAGCAGAGAATTGTGTGTGAGCGGATTAGATCGTTTCCTTATCACAGGTCAAACTGTCCCGCGGTTATATAACCTGACAGACATCAATGAGGAATATAACGTCATGTGGAGGATGAGTTTCAAGTATTTACACAACACGCAGCCACACGCCAAAGCCAACAGACGACGGTCACCGTTTATTCCACCATTGAAAGTGGAATAAACGGTGACCTCATTCATCTCTGCTCTTTCAAATCTCATTGTCCCAATGTGCCACATGAGGCTGCATACATTTGACGGGACATTATTTCATCGGCTCCTTTGTCATAACTTGGAATAAACATAATGTGTTGTTTCCATCCCCAGGCTGATTCATGATGTCTCAGGGATGGAAAGTGGCTGGTTCAACCAGTCTGAAGGCCCAGGGAAAGGTCACAGGTCACGCATGTACTCCACCCCCCACGTTAATTAATGTATTTATATATTTATATCAGGAATCATTTTTATTCAAACTTTGCATTGTGTTGTAGTTGATGGAAAAGCTTTGATGCTGAGTAACTGAGGAATGTGAAGATGCAAAGACTGGTCCATTCATTCATCGACTAATATTATTATTCATTTGCAGCTATTCTTATAAACTAGTTCATTTCTCCTGTCAAACGTGTTCTGGTTCCAGTTTCCAAGTAACGTGAATGTGCTGTTTTAAATAAAACAAGCCATTCAGAGATGTCACCTTGACAGGAACATTTGTCTTAATTTGTCTGTTTTATAATTAAAATTAGGTGAATGAATAATTGAGCTTCAGAATCAGGTGGGTGGGTTAAATGAAGCTGAAGATTAAAAAATGCAAACATATGTGGGGTTGTTAGCCCACAGAGATTTGATCGCACCGCAGAAGTGGGTATTCCTCTCACTTATGTTTGTTTTGTTTTGTTTTTTGTTTTGTTTTTTCATCTTAGCTGCACAAATACAAATTTCTACCAAATTACATGAAAGGAAAAACTCTGAGCCAGACTTGGCAGCAGTTTTTTTCACAGGTGTTCAGTCCGTAAAGCACCAAAGTAAAAGGAAGAGGAAGACAGTTTGACAAACACAATATGAGCACGGTGATTGGAAAATAGGCCCAGGGGGAGGTTAGAACTGACAGAAAATAGGAATGGGGACGGTGGCAGGCCATACTATATATCTTTGACAAGTCTAATACTGTCAACTGAGGTTAGAGGGCACAAGGAAAGATGTAGAGTCTGTAGCAGTAAAAGCAGAGGGGAGTGACAGAGTGGACAATTTATGGGCACGTCGAATGAAAACTTTAGTCCACAGTTTTCCCCCGCAGCACATGTCACATGTATGGTGTGAGATATACGTGAACCAGGAAGTGTATATCAGAATACAAAGAGGGATAATGAAAGGGGTGGACAGTTGCTATGCCAACGCTGTAGTACACAGCCGAGTTCTCCCTCCACCTGATCTGCCTCTGTTCGTGGTCTCCATCCGAGTTTAAAGCCACGTAAAACAAAACAAAAAAAAAAAAACAGAGTGCAGGGAATGATACTGTGAAAATCACACAAAACTTCTCAGCGACACAACGGGCAGGTAGGTGGGAGGGTGGTAGCGGAAATGGAGGAGGAGAGCGATGTGCGTGAAGCAGACGAGAAGGAGCGGTGGAAGAAATGTGAGAATTTGAAAAAAGTAGGCGCCCGAGTGAGCGCCTCACATTCCACCCAAACCTTTTCAGGTTTATTGATACATATTTCATTCTCTAACATTGAATTATATATGTTGTGCGTTCAGAGAGCATCGGGTTGGGTTTCCGCTTTACATCTTCATAGCTGTTACGTTGCTGCTTTATCAGCACGACGGCTTGTGTCTTACTTAAAAGGAATAGCTAGATGAGAGTGAGAAGATCGATACCACTCTCATATCTCTCCAGTAAATAGGCTGTGGAAGTACGAGCATTGTCTAAGGGCTACAAATAAGGAGAAACTGTCTTGTCATCACAAAAAGTAACCAGTCCCGGCCCTTCCTGTGTTGGTGCTGGTGACTGCTAGATTTTTTGAAGTTTTAGCTAAATTGCAGTTTCATTGGTAACATGTTGCAATTAGCTGTGGCTTCATATTTCACAGACATGGAAGTAATATTGATATCTCATTTCAAAAAAAAAAAAAAAAACAGCAACGTGTTCATATTTAATTTAATTTAAGCGCGCTAACATCAGACTAAGCTACTGATCGTTCCAGACCAAGTAGGAAACTTCCAAATCAGGATTTTGTGCCACATTAACTGAGAGCAACAGGACACAGACGACTGGTAGGTGGTTCATTTCAAAAAAGCGAAACAAAACTTTAGGCAAGATGGCAGGGTAGTGCAAAGGGGGCGTTTTGGGAATTGGTAATAGGTGAAGTGGAGGCGTGGCAGTCAGGTGACTGGGAGCAGGAGGAAATTCAGAGGAGGTGGGTGTGAGGCAACAATGAAAACACAACGAGGAAGACACAGAGAAGGCGTCATTTCTGTCGAAAAGATCACACAGACTCCTCTAATCAAAAGTAGTGAAAACAGAATGACTAAAAGTTTGCCATTGAAATATATATAATGTAAAGATAATATATTACCAGAAAAGTGTCTTACTAGTGTAACATGCACTGGATGATGGAAACATCTTGCCTTTTGATGATGCAGCTCGAGGAAGAGGAGACAGTTTGATGTACCCTAGAGCATCACATTTAGAAAAATGATGAATGATGATTATTGGCTGATATCTTAATCTTGTACTTCAAGCTGAGGGAGGGAGAGAGACGTGCACACAAAAATGAGGATGCGTGTTCTGAAGCGACCAACATAACCCGCTCTGACTGAGCTATGAGGCTGCTCTCAAGAGAAGGGACAAGCAGATTTTTTGGGGGGCTTTTCCTTCAGCGTGCACCTGTTGTTGTCTACATTTATAATAAATGTCAACGAAGTGATGGGGAAGTGCATCGCAAAGCTGATGTCTCTCTTCCTAATAAACCCCTGCCTGGACCCACTCTATCAGATGGGCTCTAATTGTTTCCCTGCGCTGACTTCATTGTATCGTAATGGCTCATATTCCACTACGAGTCTGGGAGCGGTGCTGTCTAACCCGCAGCCTAAAACTGACTGCTGTATGCAGATGGATTGCACGGCAAACAGCACTCTGATCCCACTGCCTGACGGAGAATAATCAAATCATAGAAAGGGGAGACTACAGGGGGTAAAAGATAGAAGGGGGAAGTGTTGGGGGAAGGGGGTAGCGCGTCCACTCCCTCGTTTAAGTGGCGAGCAGCGAGCGGAGAACATCACGCCTCGAAGCAACTGTGCCCTTTTAATGAAAGGCCTGACACAGGCAGACATGCAAACACACGCGCGCACACAGCATATAGACACAGCTTTATTAGAATCCATGTCCGTCAGATGTTGTACAATCAAACGCCAAACTAAACAGTCGCCTTGCTGGGTTTCATAAGATATGAGGTATTACGTGGAGTATCATCACCCCTGACTGGAGAGCTGGCTGCTTAATTGCGCCGCTCACAGGACTGCGCAGCTGTCATGTTTGTAATGTTTGGGAGTTTCTGAAGAGTTCAGAGGGCAACTGCAGTTTCACGGTGTCAGCACGATTGCAAAGTGTATGATGTGGTGATGCTGATGTACTGGGTGTGTGTCTGTGACAGCTGTCTGCTGCCCTGAAAAAAAAAAAAAAAAGGCACCAGTCAGCAGACTAGTGACACTGCTGCAGGATTTCCACACATACACCACTTTCCTGGCACTTTAACATTCAGGGACACAGCTGTGTTGATGTTATTCATGCTTACAGTTCGTTTTTCATGCATTGTGCAAGACAACATTTTCTGGCAAATGTATTTATATTTATATATTACTCAGCCAGATTCATGCCAGGGATTTTGTAGTTCGTGGTCGCTACTGTAAACCAAGGGCCTTAGAGTAAATAGCTAGTTATGTAGGGAAATGATTGTCGTTCCCGTCTACTAATTTCTGATTGCTCACTTGTGTCTACAGCATTCATGGGCACACTTGAATCCCTCAACCAATCTGAGATATATCCGGATGTGTGGATTCATGCTAACCTGATCCTTCACAGCTAACACCTGCACCCTCTCCCCTGCTGATGGGCGTTCTAAAGTGGGGAACAAGGCGATGTCACAGATTCGTTCCCACAGTTCCTAGAGTTGGTGTCAAATTTAGGCCCCTTTTATAGTTCAGGTACCAGGGAGTCAAGGCCTCAAACTTTCTGACAAAAGGAATGCGTCATGGGTCACCCTCGACCGAAGAGGCAACGGGCTACGCATGCCTTCAAGTGTGTGCAGCTGTCCCAATACTAATATTTAGAAATATTAAAGGAGTTCAGAAGCTGAGCGCAGTCAGCGCGACTATAAAGTGCACGCAGGGCTTGGTGTTTATGTGTCTCTGCAAACTTTCTGAGTCAGCTGTCTTCTATCACTCAGCTGAGAATGACTCTGCAATTGTTGAAGCATTGTACACATGCATCAGGTTTGTGCTGCCAAAGTGTAGAATCACCACTATTATACCTAGATTTCCAACTTAAATAGAGAAATAACACAACAAATGTTGAATGAGGAACACATCAATACAGTTGAAATAAACAGGTTTTCGTTATTTAGGTTAAAAAACTAGATGGAGTTAAAATATATATATATACTCAGTATAGTAAAAAAGTATCAAGTGTCAAATCCTTAGTGCTTTTAATTGAACCTATTAAACTCTAGGTCTGAGTAAATATCAAATGTCTAAGTAAATATCAAGTATATCTGATAGAGTTTACTTCCAGATTTTTTGAGTCATATGAAATAAGCACTTCTGCGCTGTTAGAATCAGTCAATGTGATACAGAGATAGAGTAAATGATGAGGGCACACCGCGTAAATTTAAGATTTCCTTACCAAGCTGTATACTGAGCGCTTATCTTCTAAAGTGTCCACTTTGATAGTGAACAACTCTTTGGGATGATGCAGTGGAAATACTTTCCAGAAAACTATTGCGCACCATCTCACCATCAACTGTACCAAGAATGATTCTGATCAAGAGAGGCATCTGTTAATGGGCATAAATGCCATGTTTCTATGGTATGGTGTGCCCTCCCACTGGGTTTGTTCAACACAATTTCTTGGTTGGCTGGTTCTTGGTTTGGTGGTTCTTGGTTGGAAGGTTCTTGGTTAGGTGGTTCTTTGTTTGGGTGGTTCTTGGTTGGTTCTTGGTTTGGGTGGTTCTTGGTTGGCTGGTTCTTGATTTGGCTGGTTCTTGGTTTGGGTGGTTTTTGGTTGGCTGGTTCTTGGGCAAAGTTACTTTTCTAGTTGCATAACCTAATGAAGGAATAAATGATAATTCTTCCTCATTAACGACTGAATCACCTGCACATGGAATGATTTAAGGGCTCTCAGGTGACCAATGCGATAACATGCACTCATTTACCGGTCGGTCTCTCATTAAATCCGGCAGAGCTATCCTCCTCAGCAGTGTAACTGGTCTGTAAAGACAATATTCACCAGTGAGAACTCTCTCAAAACCATTCACGCTCACACTTACACCTACGGCCAATTTAGAATCACCAATTAACCTAACGAGCATGTCTTTGGACGGTGGGAGGACCCACGTAGACACAGGGAGAACATGTAAACTCTACACAGAAAGTCCCCAGTTGGATTTGAACCTTCTTCCTGTGACGCACCAGTGCTAACCACCATAATTCATATTCATTTACAATTACCAAAGATTTCCCAAATGATGCCCGAACAGCTCCTTCTCAAGCATTTTGTAAAGTGGCTAAATCTTCCATTGAGCAATATTTATTGTTGTTCTTTTTCAGAATCATTTTAACCAGTCCCGTAGGCGTGGAAAGATTGAATTAGACTTCACATATTGTACACATGAAATGCCATATTAGGTTTGTAATATTCGATGTAATCTTGCATCACTCATGCCTCGCCTCTATGTGATCAATAAAGAGATATGCTTCTTGGTTTAACGGTATAATAATATTACAATATAAAATGAAGGTCAAAGTAAAAGCCAAGGCATCATTCAACGTAACCTTACGTGAAATGGCAGTACGACTGGGAAAGTTTTAAAATACGTTTCAACATCCATCGTGGTCACGGTAGATGACTACTTTTCCAGCCCTATTTTCATCCCTGGTGCTTGAGCGATTTGATGCTGCATCCGCTCACTCCTTGGATGATCTTACGCCTTCTTAGCTTAGCTTCTAAGCCATTTCCCTCTGAGCCCTTGCATAGTCCCTCCTTCCCCACTCTCATTTATTTCCATTGGAGAGCATCGATTGGATTGTTTAAGCCCTTCGGTCTGGACTAATATTTCACTCTATGCAGCCTCATTCCTCCCGTCCGTTGCTCCCTCCATTGTGCTTCACTCCCTCCATCATTAGTAATTGGTTGGCAACGTACATGAAACATGCATCGACACGTGTACACAGATCTTTACGGTGCTTATGTTAACTTCAGAGCAACTTCTCGGATTGAGCTCTTACCTCCTATAACGCGTGTGTGGCATATTTTCCATATGAACTGGTATAATCAGTGGATGCATTTAGGATGTCCTGTTTAGTTTGATTTTCTACCAGCAGCTGCACTCCTTCTCTAATGAAACCGACTATCTGGGGGGTATTATCCATAAAACTATTTATGGGGCACTACACTGCTTGGCTGGTAATATTGCTGCCATCATCGTGTCCCTTGACACACACAAATGCTGCCGAACTGATGGCAAAACCGTCTCTACTGCGACACCACACGGATTCATCTCACTGCTCGTTCTCTGCGAGACATCACACTGAGTGACAGCGCTGGTGTTCACGGCGTTAATGCATCCCATTAAGCCACTACTAGTATAACTATGATTTTTATAATACCCAACACGTTTTCCTTCCACAGCACGGAATCATGTTTGGATTTCTCATTACCCACCAAGGTTGTTGCTCATTAATTCATCTTTGCATGTCTACGTTTGTTTGATGTTGAACCAAGACTAATCAAAATCCCCAAATTGTTCTAAACAAAAATTTGTCTATTAAATATGTTATAATACCAGTTTATATCTCAAATTAGTTCACAAAAGATGTAGGAAAGTTAACGTACCAAGACTTACAAAGTTATACTGTCACATTAATGTCTATCACATCACATCTACATCTACGGTGAACACCGATCATTTGTGGCTCATGTGGCCTTTCTCTTATTCATGCATACACACAAACACGGCCCCCAGGCTTAAGGTGAGCACATGTTTCCATCTGCTGATCCTTCGGAGCATTGCAATAATAGGCTGCACTGCTGCAGAGAGGCAGCCTGGATCCAAACACAATCCTGCTCTGAGCAGAATTTATTTGCATATTCCCCACAGAAAGTCTCTTCCCATTTTCCACATAAGCATGATTCACAGCTTTGTCATGGAAGAAAAGTGAAGAGTTGCGAGTTATTTTTGACCCACCTTAAAACAATTCAATAGGAGAATCTCGCAGAATATTTATAATCCTTTATACATTTCAATGGGAATTATTCAAACACCTCTGTCCACAGGTGACGCAAGTATCCTGCTGAAGAAATAAGAAAGTGAAAAATATAACAGCTCGCTACTTGTTTATTCTGTAACTTTTGATAATTTTAAAAAAAAATCAGCATAGTCCGCTCCCAATTTTATTTAAAAGATCAGGAAAAAAAAAATAGAAAAGAAATTGTAGATGATTTACAAAATATATACATTAAACCTACACACATACATAAACACTCAGACTTTCTGCATATACAGAGTTATACTCAAACATTTTTGCTTACAGTGGCGTCTAAAGGTCTGTGTCATCTCCAAGCACTGTACATTTGTGCAACTAAACTAAAATGAACTAAAATACTTCTCTGAAAGCTTTTATATATGATACTACACAGTGGCCAAAGAGGAGCCCCTCTGTTCTACAGAGGCAGCTTGACGCTTAAAATCTTTAGAAAAAAATAGAACTTTTTCCAGCAAGACGACGACTCAACACACGACATATCAAAGCTAAACCAAAGTGTTTGAAGATTCACTGAGATGAGTTGACTTGCATAGCTTTTCCTTTGTAGTTATCGGGCCATAACCACAATAAAACTCCGAAGCATAACTGAGGCCTTTCTGCACACGTGTAGCAATAAATGGACACCGCAGTTAACAGCAAACGTTAACGCAGGTTTGCCTTTCTGTAAACGCACTCCTTAAAATATTGCAATATTGTGAAAAATAAATCATAAAAATGTAAGTTTCTGTAACCTGACCTTCAGACCCCACTGTACATCTGGGTGTTCATGTATTTGCATATATGTGATGTATATATCGCATCATCCGTCACCGTACAACACAATTTCCCCCCACATCTGAATCAACATTGAACAGTATGTAAATGAGACTTCCCAAGACTGGGAGCAGCTACTGGTGACCATAATAACAGACACGAAGAAAAGTGAGGAAAAAAATGTAAAAGGAAAAAACACAATAAGAACAGACATAATGAAAATTTGGAAGCCATTGCATTGGTGATTAACAGTATATAAAACCTGAAAGGGGGGACTGATCAAAAGGCTACAAAGTACGATGACAATGGGACTATGGAAACATGTGGAAAGATGGACAGATGTGGGTGTACAGTTTAAAGTTAAAGTAGCTGGCTTGAAGACTTCAGAGTACACGAGCTGAAGCCTTAAATGTTGGACATTAAAGGTTACTCATACCAATCAGCAGTACTTTACAGTTTATGTACAGTGTGAACTGGGGCTGTACCGAGAAACAGTTCATCTCCGCTCGCTGCAACTCTCAAACACCGAGAATCACAACTTTTCTCCACTGTCGCAGCACTAAAACACAGGGAGCAGAAAACGTAACTTCATCAGAATTACAAACACTGCTTCAATGCAGGGTCACATCAGGCTGAGTGCCTCTTAGCAGCTCGTGCTGTATAATAAAGCTCTAACAATTGGACGACAAACGGTGGTTGAAAGAGAGCAAATCAACAGACTGCATTAGCAACGGTGAAAGAACCTGCAATAACGATTTCACAAACCAGATGGATCAAACGGCAACATATGCCACTGTGATGATGAAGAAAAGCTGAAATAACAATCTGAACCTGACCAAATAATAAACTGCATGAGTGATGCTGACAAACAACTAGAACCACTGAGTGTTGCAGCAGTGTTCGGTGTGATTTACTGGCTTCAACCCGCTTCCTTTTCCATGTAGTGTTTACCATATTCTGTTCACCCCGTGGACCTCTGCTCTGTCTCATCAACGGTGACCTCACTCATTCTTCAGGCTTTGCCCTTGACTTACGCTGTCCCTTTAAATCACTCTCTCTGCAGCCTTTAGCCATGTTCCATCAGAAGACACAGTACAGGCCACCGGCTTCGCATTGTCCAATTGTCCTTTCCGTTTACTCCATCCACCTCTTTCTATCTGCCTCAGCTCTGTGCGTTTGCCTCTCCCCCCACATATTTATATGACTCATTTAGAATAATAAAGTCCCCTGCGCTGTTCTATGCCTCATCTTGCTTAGACTCCATCGCTCCTCCGTTTCTGCTGTTTCTGTATCCCAAAGGGAAACTTGGTCCATTGTTACCAGATCCCTCCCCTGCTTCGAAGCTCTTCTCTTCCAGCGGTTTGCCGATCCAGGCTCCGTAGCCGTGGACGCTGAGAGCTTGAAAGAACTGCTGCTTGGCCGTCTGAAAGGACAAGGCGGACATCTTGGCTTGGGTGTAGGAGGGCAGGGAGAGGAGGTGAGTGTAGCCGCTCCGCTGGCACAGCGAGCGAAACAGACAGAACAGGTTGGACTTGGACACGCGGGACACGGCCAGTTTGTTCCTGGATGGAAGACATTTGAGGGCACATTAGATGATTGTCAATAAAAAAAAACAAAAAAAAACAAAACCAAAAAAAAAACAGCAGCAGTCTAGAATAACGTCATGGTCTGTCTGGCCGGCTGACGTGACACATTGTTTCCTCTGAACATGAGGTATTTCCTATTCAACTACTCCACTACACTGCCTGCTGCTCACTGTTTGGAGTGATTTAATTAAAATTCAATGAAGCTTTTGGTAATTAGTGAGTTTAGAATAAATTGAGCTCTTGAGATTATTGAAAACATTGTGTACAACATAGTTCAGTGTCGGTGATACAGTGTAATTTTGATATTATTTATTGCTAGTGGTGTATAGAGGATATGCACATCACTGCATCCAAAGTCTCCGTGGTTACGGTCACCGAGTGGCAAAAAGTGATGGTTGAACATGGAGATTAGCAGCATTACTTTGAATCGTAGGCTTTAATAGCATCTAAATTTTAAAATTAATTAAAAAAAAAAAAAATGGGGAAGAACTGTTGTGCGATTGACTGAACCAACAGATTTGAAAAAGCAGTCAGAGAAATATTTTTACAGATATCTGCCAAAGAAAAGAGAAGTAAATGGATCGCTGCATTAGGAGAAACAACTGGAATCCAGGCACATAAACCTGGTGGTGTGGTTCTCACATTGTGTCAGGTAATATTCATTTATGCTGTATTTTTTTGACGAAGTCATACCTTAAGTTACTTCTTAAGCAGGGCTGTCACATAAGTTTGTCGACGTTGCTGCTTTGGTGTAGTTACAGTAACTATTTCAGTTCCAACAATAAATAACAATAAACAGAATATTTGCGATCACTTATCGTCATCCTTTTAACGCCCGGCGGTTGGACGCTACAGTATTATCTGGATTACTTCTCAGTAAAGGTCTTAGCGCTGAAATGAAAAAAACTTAAACCAACTGAAACTGCGCAGCCCCAGGCAGCAGTGACGTAAATGCATATCCTCTACTATGTAGTGTTAGCAGCGGATCAAGATACAAACTATCACAAACTGAATTATCATAACCAGTTAGATGCATAATACTAAATTAAGAATTTGCCTAATGAACAATCTGCTGTATTGATGTGTGACTCACAGGAGCAACAAGACTTTGTACAGAGACCTTATTCTACGTACCCGTCTAGTTTTCCTTTGGTCCCGTCCAGCACCTCCACACTGTGCTGGTCTGGAAGGCTCCAGTTCACACTGGACTCCTTGGTCTTTCCTGTGTGTCGAGTGGAGTCGTACACACTCACTCTGCCCACCTTCATTTCAGCCAGGTAGTGTGGGGGAAGGGATGGGAACAGAGAGCACATTATATTCATATGGGCTAATTCTGCCCCGAATGGAAAACAGCAGTAAAAAATATATCACTAAATAAAACCAATGAATAAACTGACCTGTGTGTAGCTGACAGCTATTGTGTTGCCCAGTTTCCTGTTCTCGCTGTAGTGACCTACTGATTTTTTACTAATTGATTGATGAGCCAAATTTAAATAAAACGGCCGATGTAAAAACAAGTGCTGTGCAGGCTGAAATATGAGCGCTGGCAGCTTAATTGGGGAATTTAGCCAGAATGACCTCAGTGTTCCTGATTAATGCCCGAGCGTGACATTGACAAAAACTTGTGCGGTTACCTCAGGGTGGTTCAGCTTGAAGGGAGGAGGGAGGCTTTGGGTGAATGTGTCACCGTCCCTGGCCAGCCGACAGCAAACAGCACGTGTCAGGTGACCGTGGCTGTACAGATAGCCTGGTGGAGGGTGTAAAACAGAAATCGGAGTCAAGAAGCGATGCACAAGCGGGGGCGATCACCTTTCACCGACATGAAATTCCATGAGGAGTCGTCACATTGTCTGCGCTAATGACATTGTTCAACCCATGCGGTGTTTTTACCAAGGGTGATGGACTTCAGGTAGATGGGATGCAGGAAGTGAGTGAGCAGCGCCCCCTGCAGGCCCAGAACATTCCAGCGCAGGATCTTATCACTGCAGCTCATGGTCCGAAGCCTTTCGCCGTGCTGGATGCCGTCCCAGGTGGGCACGATGGCACTCGACTCGACCGGGATGGTCCCCTCACCTGGCAAAGGCAACAGTAAACGCACATGGACAAATGTCACGTTTGTTGGTTACAGACTAACCAGGATGTGCGGCCCTTTGCTTTCTTGTCATTTCATAACAGATGGCGTGAGGTGAGTCTGAAGTCTCACCGTTTTCTACTTTAGTGCGAAGCTTTCCCTGTTTAGCATTCTCAAACAGAGGCTGGTGGCCCTCGACTTCATCCCCCGTCTCACTGCATGACTTATCAAACAGAGCGCCATCTCCACAAGGTGCCGTGCTATGAATGAGAGAAACAGGAGAGACTTAAGGTATTGTCATGACCGCCTAATTTAGAGGATGGGGAAGAAAGAGTTGGGGTGGGAGCAAGTACAATGCTATAGAAAATGTTATGATCTGATAGTGTCATCACCTGATGTACAGGTGAAAGGTGATGTCTGATTTGATCCGCAGTTTCTTGTCCTCCGCCGGCTCAAATATACTGTCGTCCGCTCCATCGTAGTGCTTCAGCAGCTCACTGTACAGGAATCTGAGACGAAAGGAGACAGTGTTTAAGAATAATAAATAAATAATGTGTGGCAGACTGGGTCACGGAGAAGACGGGGTATTTTTAGAAGTGGACGAGGACCATTGATAAATGAGCGAGGCAGCCATTCCTACCGGACAAATCCTCGTCTGGAGATGATCTCAGCGTGGCAGTCATTAACGGTGTCCCCTTTAAGACTCAACTCCTCCCCTTTGACACAACGGTTTCCTAAAAAAAGAAAAAAGTAAAACCAGAGACACGTTCAATGTCAAAGACCCCAACAATGCAACGCCTCTCGGGTTCTGCAGTGACCTCGTTCTGCTTTAGCTTTGTGACAGTACATGCCTCTGAGCATAAAAAAGCCAACAAACTAAACATCACGAAAAAAACTGCAGTGACAATGACAAACCAATTGCTTCCGTTGCTACACAATTCCTGAAACTTCTCACACATCTCACTCGTTTCACCGGCTATATGCTCAAGTTAAGGGATGTACCAGTTCCAAGGCTGACAACCGTCCCCAGGCCCTCCCCCCTCCTCATGATGATGGTGGCCAGAATCTTGCGTCCGAGAAGGCTGTGCTGGATACGTGTGGTCAGGGCATTGAAACGCTGGTGACTCAACATTGCTATCTGATCATGCAAAGTGCTGCCGCTCACTGGCAACTAGAGGGATGTATATGGGACAAGACAGACAGGAAAAAAAAAGAAAACAAGGATTATTTATTAATAACTTGTTGATGTATTCTACTCTCAATTAAAAGACACAAAAAGACTAAATCAAAGAAAAAAAGAAAATGCAAATTCACAATGCAAAACTGATTTGCTGAAACAACTGGTTAGAAAACATGCATAAATAGATGATGTTTGTAATGTTAGTGTCCTACAACTTGAAATACAGCACTGCTTCATCAATAACTGATTCATAAAGTAGAAACTGTTGCCGAGTTAAACACGGTAATGTATTGTAATTCACTAAATGTATGTAAAAATGTTTAGTTTCTTCCATTTTTCCAGGATAGGAAGTGATACGTGTAGATGTCACCTTACAGACATTTACATTAGTTTAAGCATAATCCTTCAGCAGAGTAAACTAAACCTGCAGCTATGCTCTGCCGTTTGACTCATTCCATTATGTACGGCCTTAATCTCATGTTGAACCAGAGACAGCTCTTTTGAAGTTCAGCTTCTAATATTAAATGTGTGAAAACACTGAAGTCAGTACCTCAGCTGGGATAAGCTCTCCGGTGCGAGCAGCCCTCTCGGCTTCTCCAATCAGGACCCGTAGAGCAGCATCTGCTGCTTCCTGCTTCCCCTGCTTTTTGTTGGACGCACAAACCGGAGGGAACCAGCGTCCACCCAGCTTGGCCTGGTAGGTGAACCTGGGCAGGAGGGGGGAAAGAAGAGAGACTTTGAAGAGGGTTTCACCCTCACTTCACAGACCAAACATGTCACAGGCACCATGGTTAATTTGAAATAAGATAAACACAAATATCAAATGGGTAACGAATAAATGGGTGTAAAGTGTGGATAAAGAGAGTTTTCTACAACTCGGGGGGTCTGAGTAGTGGGGGGTGATCTATAGGGACAGTATCATGATCCACAATCTGAATCATAATTCAAACAACAATACAAATCCTTTCATTTAAGCTCAGTGATAAAGGCCAAACTAACAATCAGGCTGCGCGCCATTATCCAGAGTTGACATTTACGACGATTATCTGCATTATTTTATTCTCAAGTGCAACACACACAAGCCAAACGGAAAAAAAAAAAAAACATGTTTATCCTTTGTGTGCGTGTTAATCGTGTGCCTTTGTGCGTTCATGCAGCTCACACATACTTGGGCTCATGCGGCGGCCCAGACTGGCCCACCAGGCGGATCTCCGCAGCAAAGCCCCGGGCCCTGGCGTACTCCAGGAGACCTGACACTGCATTGTTGTTCAGGTGGTTGATAAGGTCTCCAACCCCCGCCTCATGGGCCGCCCGTAACTCGTCGGCGGTGAGAGGAGGCAAAGAGGGGCACGCTGTCCCAGAAGCACCCCCGTCGCTGTCGCTCGAGGTGCCCAGGGGCAACTGAGGCTGAATGAGAGAGACGTAACAAGTTGAGTGAACGTAGCAGTGACAGTGTAACGTGACAAAGTCATGTCTTTGAGCCTGAATGATCTGTTGGTTTTTAAAATACGATTCCGCTCATTTTAGGAATATGCAAATCTCCATATTTCCTAACAAATGATCAGCGTCACTCCGCTCACTCCACACCTTGTTAAGCTGCAGTTTCCCATCAGCCATTAATTCTTTGACAGCCTCCTCCGCCGCCAGCTGGCGAGCTGCTTTCTTGCTTGGAGCTGAGGCCTCAGCGAACAAGTTGTCTCCGACCTTCACCCTGTACATGAACCTGAGCACAGGACACAGAAGGTGAAAAGGATGTAAGAGAGGAAGGGGAGAGAATTATTTCGGTTTGTAACCGAGTCCACACACGTGGCACACTTTGTTGAGTCATTACTCCACATTCACATTTAGATAACTAAGCCGATGTGCCAGGGTCACCTTAACCTTAGAGCTTATTGTGTACTCAACGGACCAAGATAGATACATGGCACTTGTTTAGTAAGTGATGAGAAAAAAAAAACACGAGCCATCCAGATGCCTGAAGGGAAGGATTAAACAGAAATAGTGATAAATACTGGATAGACAGAGATTATATTGTGTCTTTATCAGATGACTTCAGTACTCTGAACATACTGACTATAAATAGTTGCTTCTTGAAAGCAAAAACACGCGACCACTAGAAAACTTTATCTATGAGCGTGCAGTTTGGTTGAGAACAACATCCAAAAGCACAGATCCAGATGGAAGTAAACGAGTCAGTACCTTGGGTCATGTGGTGGCCCCGCTTGCCCAATGATGACAAATTCAATAGGGTTCCCACTGCGTTGGCTGTACTCCATCAGGACAGAGACTGGATTCTTCCCACCAGGCAGTGAGCGGGACAGGGGCTGCCGAAGTCCCTCTGCTATCCCTTCCACATTACTGGACCCATAAATTGCCCCCATGTTTTCAACTGCCCCCTGGTAGAGAAAGACAAAAACATATAACACAACATGATGTTTTTTTTGAGGCATTACTTGGCGAATCTTATTAGAGCTGTAAAATGTGTGCATCATTGCAGACACAGTATTGCATAGATTATACAGATATATTTGTTGTGTGATAAATCACAGGTGCATGTTGTGACTAAAGTTGATTTACTGAAGATGCAGAAGGGAGGCTTTCACGGAATAAAAAGTAACTTACGCTGGTTTCTGGGAGCGGCTCTATCCCTTGGTCTATGCTCGTAGCATTTCCCTCATCCCCTGTGCATGTTCCTCCCTGCATTTCCCCTATAAGAATACGCAGTGTGGCAGCAGCAGCATCTTTTTTTGCAACCTTCTTACTTGACGCCTCGGCAATAGGAAATGTTCTCCCATTGAGCATCACCTGCATTCGGAATCTAGACGTAGAAAACGAACACGCAAACACAATGATCTTTTCATACATTATTCATTCAAGAGCTACAATTTACCAATACAGATTTCCATCGTTAGGTGGACTTAATTGTGGCACAACTACTTTTTATGGAATCATCACTAACCTAGGGTCGTGGGAGGGACCTGTCTGGTCGAGGAGGAGGAACTCACAGTTCTGGCCCAGATACTGGGCATATTCCATCAGGCCACTGACGGGGTTCTTCAGCCTCACCTCCTGTAATTTGGCCCACAGGTTCTGGGGAGGCGGGGCAGCCAGTGACACAGCAACAGTTCCCATGTCTTTGGCCTTTTCTGCATCCGTCGCTTTGCGAATGGCATTGAGGTATTCTGGGATCTCATCGGTGGCCCACTGTCCCTCGCTGGTCTCTTCATCTTTGCAGGAGGAAAAGGAGGGGCGCTAAAGGCAGCAATGGGATGAGTAAAGTGAGGTTATTATAATAATATAATAATAAAGCATTTTGCAGAGTCAGATGAAATGATTAATTGTGTTCTCATTCCTGATGGGTATTAGCCATTGACTGTATATACTATGGACAAACCCATTGTGACGTCACCCATTGATTCTGAACCTCGAAGAAAGTGGGCGGGGCCCTCGGTAGCCATGTTGGATGTGCTTTACCCCACCCACACGTGGATATTCCAAATATGGACATGGGGGTCATGTTAAAAGACACATTTCTAAATTCATAGCAAAGCACTCATTCATGAATAAATAACGTGTACAAACCAAAACATCTTAAATGTACCTACCACTTCATTATGACCTTGCATCCAACCTTCTGGAAGTGGCAGTGGTTCAAGGCCTGTTAACTGTGGTAACGATGATGACAAGAAGGTGGACCCTCTTTCTTCTGCATCTCTACTGGTTTCCATCTCCATCGGACCCCCCGCCGTTGTGGTATTTTCTGCAGCTTTCCAACTCTGCGGATGTGGCAGTGACTCAAAGCCTGGTAACGGTGGTAGTGCTGATGGCAAGAAGATGGACCCCCCTTCGTCATCGCCTCTACTGGGTTCCACCTCCATCTGACCTCCCTGAGCTGGGGTGCTCTGTGCAGCTTTGAGGCTCCTCTCCATCTTTTCTCTACGGCGGAAGGAGAGCTCCCACGTGGGAGGGTTGACTTCACCGTTCTTGACAACTTCGCCTTGCTTCTCCAAGGCGTAGAGAGTGGGATTGACCTGCTTCGCACTACGAAATCCAACATTTTTCGCTATGACGAGAGCAGTTGCCTCTCCTGAATTCAGGAGGTACTGCAAAATGAGTGATTTCTGGTCTGCCATCATAGCAACCGTGAGCTCCTGATCAGGGGAGCTGGTCGTACTGGGATCTTGTTTCTTGTAGTGTGCTGACGACTGGGATTCTTCACAGTCAGATGAGGAGGAGAGAGAGATGTTAGAAGAACTAAATTCAGACTCAGAGTCGTCTTCTTTGGCCTCTTCCCGGTACGCTGTTTCTGGTTCAACCCGGGCTTCAGGTTTTTGAGGGTGATCACAGCTGTCCCATAGATGCGAGGATGGACTTCTCAGTTCAGAGCGTCGATCCTCTTCAACTCTGAGAAGTTCTCTGTACAGAGTCCACTCGGGAGGGGAGTCGCCTTGTTTGGAGGCTTTCTGTGAGCGTTCCAATGAGTAGAGAGCCTGGTTCACTACCTTTTTGGGCAAATGAAGTTTTCTGGCTAATATTTTAGCAGAGACACTCTCATCTGGCTTCAAAGCAGTCAGAGTCCTGTGTACCTGGTCCTGTATATCTGGTGTGAAAGTGATAACTTTTGTAAAGCTCACATTTGCTGAGCTTCTGGAGGGAAAATATCTGTCAAACCTATCTCCTCCTCTGTTAAGCCTGTCACGCTGAACAGACAAATTCTGAAAATTGTCACACAATGATTCTGTTGGGGCACACGACTGTCTATTGGAGTACGGGCTCTGGGTTCTACCTTGTAGCTGGTTTTGATTCAAGTGTCGAGAGCCTTGAGTGCCTCGTGAGTATCCTGCACCCTGCGAGTATGAAAAACTCTGGTCATGGAAATATCTGCCTCGTCCCCTAGGGCTGCTGTTGGGATTTGGATACCTGTTGTACTCTGACTGGGACTGGTATGAGGAACTAGGTGGCCTGCCGCGTACCACTCCCCCTCCTCCACGTGGACCTCCTCGGAACTGTGGTGCCTCAGAGGTCTGTCCTCTCAGAAACTCTACCTGTCTGTAGTGAAATGAATTAGGACTTGGGCTGGCACTGTGATTTTGGTTGTGCGAACTATCAAGATGGGCAGCAGCGTTGTAGTAACCTGGATGTTGAACGTGCTGGGGGCCAGCTCTGGGATGGAGTGGGGCCAGGTCAGTTCTAAAGTAATTCTCCTTGGCCTGCAAATGGGGAGGTGGATGTCTCTGGTAATAGTGTTCTCTGGAAGGCCCTCCTCTACCACTGCTCATAGCGCAGGGGTTGAGTACAAAGCGGGCCGACGCAGCTGACTGCACAGCTTCTGTATTATCGTAGGTCCGTCTAGCACACAGAATACCCAGATGGAAGAAAGGTCCGGCCAGCTGCACTCTGAGAGCACCTGAAATACAAACAAATGACAAAGTCAATAGGATTTTAATAGCATGTAATAAATAACAATAAAATAATTGAATGGTGGACAAATGAGGAGCAGCCGGGAGGTAAGGAGAATCTCATTCCAGCCAGTAACACAAATTCAGACTTCTTGCCGACAGCCCTCCAACGTGCTCAAGTGTCCTCGGATGAGTCAGTGAATCGACATCTGCTCCAAGGTCACAATTTTTAGCAGCACCCTACACTACGTTCCTAAAACGCAATGTACCACAGAGTGGACAATAAAAGGCGTGGTTATTAATGAGGGTGAAGATCATGAGAAGGGGACAAGCTCTGCCATACAGCGACATCACCAATGCACATCTTCAGATTATAACCCTGTCAGTCTATGAGGATATTACAGTGTGACACAGTATCTCTCCCAGGAATCCTGAAACTTAATCCTGGGGTAAGTGGAAGTTGATTAATTATTCAGACCTTCTTTTGACTATTCTGTATTATTTCTAAACTTACAAATTACTGCTGGATCTGGATACACAGCAGAGGGGAAAAATGAGACAATGATGCAGACACAAAGGACAGTTCAAGGATACAAGAACGTACAAGTAAGTGACAAGCTGTGGACGGAGAACCCTGCAGTTGCTGAGCTGACAGTTCTGACCACAATACTATTTTTTGCAAAGCTATGTTCATTTCCTTCTCCCAATACAAACACACAATTTGAAAATCTCGACCAAGCTGAATCTAAAACAAGACAAATGGACTTGTGAAATGTTTTGAGAAACCTCAAACAAACCCATTGCCTTGTTTTAAATAAACCATGAGCCGAATAACTGCAAATCTCCCCCAACGTATCACCAAGTTTAAACGTTTATTTTAAACTGCATCGTCCAGGTTTCCAATATGTTTTATAGCAGAAACACTATTGATTCCCGTCTCAAGTGTCATATCCGACAACACTCGGTAATGTCCATCTCAGAGAGACTGACAACAAGGGGACACCCAATACTGAGTCACATTTCATCCCCTCTGGCCCAGTCAGCATCACTTACTGCATGTCCCACAGGGCTGAGTAGGGATGAACAACACAACATTAATAAAGTATACACCATAGTGTTGGTTCAGCGCAGTAACAGGGGCCGACAAGGCTGGCAGCCCCGGGGGCCAAACAGGGCTGGAGCTGACTCATCTTGACCCTGATGCAAGGCAACGTTGGACAGCCAAAATAACAGCTCTGTGTTTTTCAGACACGAATGTCACGATGCTCTCAGCTGTTGCGAAGTAGGTCAAGACTCACGTCTTGAGAACTGATAAACCAACTCTTCTGGGCTCTTTGATCTAGCATGTCAACACGCACATAAATACTACAAATGGGCACGCAAACTGTCCACGCTCGCAGCCTCGTGGTCGCACGTGGATTTGTGGATCTCACCTACGGATGTTTAAATCAAAGCGGCAGCGAGGAGAAAAAGTACGTTTTGAAGAGTCTCCGATGACTTCGAGCGAGACCCACGCTACAGAGCTGGCACGGAAACCCGCAATCATGAAGCTATCCAAAAGGCCTAATTGGTGAGGGGTGTTTTCCAGCGCGCCGTGTCTTCCGTCTCGGATAAGCTGAGGTCCGCAGGCTCCGCAGTTAAGACTCAAGTGAGGTCTCTCGCTTATAAACGCCGCACGAGCTACAATCAAACGGTGTCAAATTGGTGTTGCTCAAGTGTTACACCACGCAAGGGAAAGCGTGCAATCAGTTGAAGTGAAAAGAAACCAAGTCCAAGAGGCACGGGGTTAAGTTTCGATTTCGTTTCTTGGGAAAATTCAGATTTTCGTGTTGTGTCACGTGACCAAAAGCGGCACACGGGAGGAGCGAGGTCCGTTGATAAAGTGTTTGAGTAGTAGTGAAAGTTGTGTTGGTCTGCATATTTTTTTTTTTTTTTACGTACAGAGGTCGGCCTGTTGTGAAAGATTCAAAGTTCCTGTATTACAGTGAGCCTTCAAGGGCATCCTCTCCTCCATGCACACTACACCACCGCGAGGAGACATCACATGCTCAGATCACATTCTCACATTAAAAATAAAACAAGGGGAGAAAATGATCGAATCTGGAGGTAATGTAATATATTTGGGTAGATACAAATATCACTCCAAAACGTGGTACTTTCACTATGACACCTGGATGCTAGTAACGGAATTGTGATAAGAAGGAAAAATAACATGAAAAAGAAACCGCAACATCACTCTCGAGACTAATTTCCCACCACTTAGGTTTGAGCAATTGCTCAAAATTGTATTATATTCATTAGAGAGGTAAATTACGACAGAACTTAGTCAAATCAAAATTAGTTTTACATTTCATTCACGTTAAAATGATTGAGCTGTGCTTACAGTCTTTTACTTTTACCCATAACTAATTCATTATTTTGTATTATAACACAATTAAAACTATTTAGCTGTATTGTATAGTATCATCAGAATGTATAACATCACAAACTCAAACAATGATAAAAGTTAAGTTACACCTAGCTATACGACCAGTTGAAACAAACTTCAATGAGGTGTATCCGTGTCAAAAGAAATAATAATAATAAAAAAATGCTCAATTAGCCTTTTCAGAAAGATTAAGGTTATTTTAGGGGAGTTAATTACCACAAGGGCAACGGATGAAACCCAGACAGCGTCGCTGTTATCTATTGCTTTAACCTGAAAGACAATGCTAATAAAGAAATAATTACGCATAACACAACACTATAACTTGGCTACAGGTTAAGCAAATGCATTAGCTGTCGACTAGGTTGTTTTTAACTCACGCGTGTCAGGGTGAAACGAGATTAGGAGACAAAACGTGCAGCTAAAAGCAGCCAAGTGAACATCAGCCCTCCTCCAGCTAAGCTAGCTGTCCTGCTAGCTCTCCATTAGCCTCAGTGCAACGCGATGGCTCTGCACCATTTCCAGCGGAGACAGTTCACAGTCTGTTAACAGCAAACTGCTGCTCACACGCACAAGACATGATTTAAAGATGAGGCCTAGCCCCAGTGAGTTACCTCAACTCGCCGCCTGTCCCCACTGTGGCCTCTTGTTGCTGTGTAATATTTCAATGCAGCGCAAGAAACAATCAAAGTACTGGTGCACGAAGAAGTGACGCGTTTGATTATGCGACCAACACAAACAGCTACACGTCGCGTGTGAGTGACGCAAAACATGGGTCAGGTTCCAATAGTTTTCAGCAGCATCCTTTTCGCCCGCGAATTAAACATCCACTGCAATGTGTTAGAAGAGCTGCATAATGTATTCCTCCCTCCTACAAAGGTATTTCTCCGTATTTGTAAAAACTCAAAAATTTAAAGCTATTTACGAACAATGCTAAAAGCAATAATAAAAAGAAATCAAACACGTCAGTAAGAGATGAGTTAAAGATAGGGGGACACAATTGTGACAATGAATGAATGAACATGTCAATAGGAAACATGTTAAAACTATATCTATAAAACACATGTACTGGGACTCTACATTATGTGCTTTTCCCTAGTTTAGAGACTAATTTACAAATGTCTTTGTCCTCTTTACACCTGAATGAATAGTGTGCTTTTGTCTGATAGTGTCAGTTTCCTGATTAAATAATGATTAATTTTAATGCACACATACACTGCTGTATGAGAGGCCATACTCTCTCACAAACACTACTATGGTCACACACACTACTATAGTGTAGAACATATATACACAAATAAATCACATTGCCACAATCATTTCATGGGGAAAAAAGTAAATAATAATAATAATAATAATAATAATAATAATAATAATAATAATAATAATAATAATAATAATAATCGATAAAAAATCCAGCTTTATGGGCAACAGTGTGAATACACCCAGAACTAATATTGCACTTTTCAGATATAGCCTTTGGGTGTCAGCATTACTCTGTGAATGCACTAATGTGACATTTCACTAGACTGAAAAGCAGAACAGACTTCACATATCATTGGCTGTTGGAAATCATAAATTGCATAAATAACCTAAATGATTGATGTTACAGCATGCTTCATTAATTGTAAAAGACACCTGGATTAGCTGTTTTAAAATCCCATTCTCATTTTAGCAGTCCTGACATGCAGCGACAGGTACATAAAGTCTGAAGGAATTAATGAGCAGAGAGTCACTGAGGATGAGTCGGAGCGCAGGTCAGGGTACAGGCGAACCATCTCTCAGAATCCCCAGCACACAGCGTCTCTCTCTTTAGAGGAGTATTCTTTTCACTGCATTTCTCACCCACTCTCTCTTTCCGGCTCCCTCTGCCTCCCCCTTCCTCCTCCTTTCGCTGCTCTGCCACTGCTGTTATTAAGCTCTCTAGACTTATTTTCCACAGCATCTCTTTTTCTTCTCTTCAGGTCCCTGCCGCCCCCACCGCTTTCATCCCCCCCTCCACTTTCCTTATTTCACCTTGCTCCTTATTTGCTCCCTCTCTTTCTCCCTGTGCCAGTCTTTCTCTGCTGATACAGAGGAATGCAGAATGAGGCTAGCTGTGGCTCTTGGGCTGTTGATACTTGCGACTCTTCTCAGAGGTGAGTGACTTGGAGTGAGACCGTGCTCGAACAAGTGTGTGTTTTTCTGTGCTCTAGCGCATATGCAGCATGTGTCCTTGCATGCTGGGACACATGCTCTTAATAACCGTACACACAGCAGCTCACTTAGGTAGACAGAGTGTCTGTTGATGTGCAGCCACATGAAAAATAAAACAATTATTTTCATGACGAGTCAGCAGCACTGTGATGTGTAATTATCTTCACTGCAGATTAAAGCAGCACTGTGTACTGTATATGTTTGATAGATAGATAGATAGATAGATAGATAGATAGATAGATAGATAGATAGATAGATAGATAGATAGATAGATAGATAGATAGATAGATAGATAGATAGATAGATAGATAGACAGTAAGTGATTATGAACATCCTAGTGGTTCATTTATCAGCTGGACATTATGGTCACCAAGGGATCATTAATCTGAATTATAGCGATACCAGCTGTGGAGTCATATTGATATAAATTACCGCCTGGTTAGTGAATCTAAATGTCTCAAGCCACAGTGAGTACATTAATCTTACACTATTCACTCGTTCACTCACTCTCTGAAATGTGGTTTACCCTATAAAGAGCAGACCTTCTGCTTCTGTTTTCAGTAATTGTTTTTAACTTATTCAGCTCATTCTCCCTCATCTGCCCATGATAACCTCCTCCAAATCCAGGGGATTACCTTGTGGGGAATGAATCAGAGGGGATTTGAAGCCCTTGGCGGACTTATAGGGCGAAGAGAGAAACTTGCCTGTTCTCATTGTTGTGAGTGCTGTGTGTGTGTCTGTCTGGGGTGTTTCAGTGTTTAATGGCCTCACTATTTCCTGTATGGAATGAAGCTGACATTTTTACAGCGATGGAATGACTGCGTGCCCGCGATCAATCAGAATCGTAATTGATTAGCAAGAGCCGGACTCTTTTCTCTCTGCTTTCCGCTGTTTTTCCACTCGTTCTCATGCCCCGTGTTCGCAGCTTCTCATCTTCGAGCTGCTGAACAAGAAATACCATGTGAAAAACGTTGCTTTCTCCTGTCCCCCTGCTGGCCCAACTCCTGTTTCACCCCTGCGTTTCCTTTTCTGCTCTCTCTTTCATCTGCAATTTTTACACATTTTCCCCAAAACTACAGTTGTTACAGCAATTTTCTCCTTGTCTTTACTGACACAGCTGGAGCTTTTCTCTATCTCTTCTTATCCCGTCCCGTGTTCAGTGTCAGTGCAGGGACCTCACCAGCGCTATCTGCTCAGGGAGCTGCTGAGGGACTATAACCCGATGGAGAGGCCGGTGGCCAACGACTCCCAGTCCCTCACCGTTCAGTTCTCGTTCACGCTCATGCAGGTCATGGATGTGGTACGAACGGCACAGACACACCATAAACAAATGTACACACCTACAGTTTTAAAATGAGAAATATCCTCAAAGCATAGGTTCATATTTCAGATTAATTTAAAGGGTTATTTGTCATCCCAGTTTTTCTTCTTCTGTGCATTAGATGTGAAGGGTGATGGAGCACATATCCACACTCCTTCAGTGTGTCCAGTACATGCATTAGAATTTAATATGAGCTTCTTTTTACAAGTATTTTTCTGCACTGCATTGCAGTCTAGGGTAATCACTCAAAGAGGAATTTAACTGCAAACTATAAAAGTTTTGTATGCAATGGAAATGCATTAGGAAGAATGTACATGTGGACCAAGCAATCTGTAAATATATATTGTATATTATATATGGTATATATAAAATATAAATATTGTATTGTATATATATATTGTAAATATATAAATATGTGACTGGGTGTTTTGTTATAATTTGAACTGAACCTTCAAATCATTTTTAATTGGATTTTCCCCATTTATTTTGTGTCGTGCAAGGATGAAAAGAACCAGATTATCACCACAAACGCCTGGCTGCAGATGGTGAGTATAATAGATTACATTAATATCGCAATATTGATCTGCAACTTTTCTCTTTCTTTTTCTGAACTTGCGGGGCCATTCACAGCATCATCCCAAATGTTGGCTTCGGTATCACTTTAATAGCCACATCAGCAGGCTGACGGCTTTTTCCTTCTGCTCCAATCATGACCTTATTATGAGATTATTATGAGTACTGGGTGAATCTGGGCCAAGTGGCGAAGCCATTTATCTCCCGTCTAGTCAGCTTTATTTTTTTGGACCAAAATCACAAATCATAATTCTGCCTGAAGGGCCTTCAAGCATAGAAACAAAATCCCTTTAACAGAGAATAGTAGTGGAACACCAAGACACAATGAACATTGAGATGATTGTATGTGGCGTTTTGTATGTTTGTGTTTGACTTTTTTTATATACATATCTATATATATATATATATGTAAAACCAGACATGTGCTTGTGTCTTCCAGCAGTGGTACGATCACTACCTCCAGTGGAATCAGTCTGAGTATCCTGGAGTAAAAAACCTTCGCTTTTCCCCCGACCAGGTGTGGACACCTGACATATTGCTTTACAACAGGTGTGTGGCCTACGAACATAACATAGACAAATATACACAAACACTTCTGCTGCTTATCTCTGAAATATCTCATCACCACGTTACTACCCTTTAGTGCTCATGATAAGTTCGACGCCACCTTCAAGACCAATGTGCTGGTGAACTCTAGCGGCTTCTGTGAGTATCTGCCTCCAGGTACGTTTGATGGTTTTTTGATGGATTTTGATTCGTCAGTTATTTCCAGACAGATGCACACAAAGCAACATTTATAATCAAATTTGACCCCAACGTCACTGTTATTTTCTTTTCTGCTGGAGTCTGAAATGAGTTTCGTTGTCACTGTAGACTGTCTCCCCTGTTATTTCTGTGTTTCAAGGAATATTTATCAGCACGTGTAATGTGGACGTTAGATGGTTTCCATTTGACATCCAGCGCTGCGAGCTGAAGTTTGGCTCGTGGACGTTTGACGGCTGGCTGCTGGACATCCAGATGAAGGAGGCAGATGTGTCAGGATACATGCCCAATGGAGAGTGGGACCTTGTGGGTAGGAATTCCTGACAGAACCCTAGATGACGGACCGTTTTGCTTAGTGACCGTGCTAACATCACTATATATAATTATTGTTATGTTCAGATGAGGGATATTATTACATTACACCATAAAAGTTGGTTTATGCTTCAGTGGTAAAACATAATTACTGGAGAAACAGATGTTTTTTTGCTGTTTTAAATGACATCTTCAGGTTTTGTTTTGTGCCTTCTCGCATCTAACCTCTAGTTTTTGCTGCATCCCTTTGTTTCCCCACCCTGTCAGAGGTCCCTGGAGGTCGTAATGAGATTTTCTATGAATGCTGTGCAGAGCCCTACCCTGACGTCACGTTTGTGGTGACGTTGCGAAGGAGAACCTTGTTCTATGCTCTCAACCTGCTCATCCCCTGTGTGCTCCTCTCCTCCATGACCCTAGTGGTCTTCCTGCTCCCTGCCAACTCTGGGGAGAAAATCAGCCTGGGTGAGGAGTAATTTGAGTCGAGGAAGAGGGGTGAGAAGTGTTGCGCCTTATTTCACTCGAGTGTTTCCCTGGCAGTCCCTCTCAGCTGATGCTACTGGAACACTTTCAGTTAAGAGTACAGTGTCAGGGGGCTGAGATGAGAGTAGGCGGGACAAAGGCAGAACATACTGGAGGGAATATGAAAAAGAATGAAATCCAATACATTTTTCAAGGACTGTCAGAAAGACAGATGACTGTGGTCAGAAGTCAAGTGCAGCATACTAAATGTACTGTTCCACTAAGTGTACTTGCGTACCTTCTGCACTTAAGAGTACTCTCCTCTTGTTTGTGTTCCTTGTTTCTGTTCCCTGGTGTCTCCGCCTGCAGGCATCACGGTTCTGCTTTCTCTGACCGTCTTCATGCTGATGGTTGCAGAGATCATGCCCGCGACATCAGACTCGGTTCCGCTGATTGGTCAGTTGTTTTCTTTCTGTGCGTCTGTTTGCATGTGGGCGTTGGTGGTTTTCATGGTCACTGACATTGTTCTTAGCAAAGCCCCGTATGTGGTGTCTCAGGTCAGTACTTCGCTAGCACCATGGTGATCGTTGGGATGTCGGTGGTAGCAACAGTCATCGTCCTCCAGTTCCATCACCACAACCCCAACAGTGGAGGCATGCCACGCTGGGTGAGTCGTAATAATAATCATCTAAAGAATACTTTTCTAAGCAAAGGGCTTACCCCAATACAAGGTGTTCATTAAAGTGTTTCATTATCTGATTTATATTTGTCTCCTTGACGGGCAGGTGCATTTAGTTCTGCTGCAGTGGGTGCCCTGGTTTCTGCGGATGAAGCGTCCTGGTGAGGGAGCGGAGGCCAATCTTTCCAACTGCCAGGCGGACTCCCAGAGCAAGACCCTGTCCTCTCCCACCACCACTACTACGACCACCACCATCCCCACCCCAGTGCCCTCCATTCTCCCACAGAGCCTCAACTCTTTGCAGGCTAGCCTGGCGCAGCTCAACCACCCCCTGTCGCACCCGCTGCCTCACCGGCCCAACTCTCAGCCCGTTGTCCTCCCGAATTCCAGCCACAGAGATTCACATCCCCAGCCTAACGGTCATCTGCCTTACATGAGCTTCCAGACCTTCCAGGCCACTGCAGAACTGGAACCAGTCCAGAGGAACAGAATGACCAGCCACAGGAGGAGTAACAGTGGACTAGGTGGAGGGGAAGGAGAAGTCGCAGCGGCAGGAGGCGGAGGGCCAGTGGGAGGTACGCCAATACATCACCACCTCCCACCGTCCAAGTTCTCGAACCCCCCACAGGAGCCTCCAGTCTGCCCAGACGCTGACCCATTAAACACAACCTCTGGACACTGCTCTCTGGAGGCTGTGGCTGGCAGATCCGCTGTTTCACACACCCACAGCGGGATGATTCGGTCCGTGGCGGTGGACAACCAGCTGCAAGCTCTCCTGGTGGAGGTGCAGTACTTAGTGGAGCGCGTTCGTGAGCAGGACCGTCAGCTGAGTTTGGCCGAGCAGTGGCAGTTTGCTGCAGCCGTCATTGACCGCCTGTGCCTGGTCGGCTTCAGCGTTTTCAACATCATCTGCACCATCGCCATCCTCATGGCAGCTCCCAACTTCGGAGAAGCCCTGTCAAAGGATTTCCTCTGAGTGGAAAGAAAAGTGATTTGTGGCCAGTGTTAGACCTCGAAAGATAATACAGACTTCTGGAAGCACAATTGCTGACACTGGGACATACAACAGCAAGTCTTGTCTGTTTCGTGGAGTGGAGTGGACTGTGCAACATGTCAAGTGGACAATGAGCCGGACACATTTCAGTCACTGTATTTCCTGAGCCTGCCCAGATACACCATCAACACGATCTCACACTGATTTTAACGATGGTTTGCGCAACAGCTGATAACATCATTGGTGAATATTAGTGAATATTCTGCAGTGATTCTGCAGACACTGATGTGTTGCATGTCGAACGCATTTTTACTGTTTAAAGGTTCAGGATTACAATAAACCTTAACTTTCCATTTAATATGAATCAGCGTGATGAACTTTTTCCCCACACGGACATTCTGTTCTGCAGTTTGAGAATAGAAGAAGAAAATTCATTTTCGCTATTGTTAAGCCTGGAAATAATCTATGCAGCGGCCTCATACTGAAACTAATCTGCAGTGATGTGATATCTCATGAAAAAAGGTTGAACAACAGTTTGTTTTTTCTCATTATACAAGACACTAGAGGTTTTTCCCTGCGAGCCTGTCTCATGAAAAATAAACAACTCAAAAATCCAATTCTTATTCACAATGCGAAACATTATTGTTTTTTGTGCAGCTGTCAGTGAGGTTCAACTTGCAGCTTGTGAAAAAATGTTTCACAAAGGCTTTTTTTAAATCATTCACATACCACTCGCACCGATGTGTACGCAGAAACATGTGTCTCTGACTGTGAACTGAGACAGCTGCTTTGCAGAATGTTGGACAGTTGAATGCCCGTAGGTCGTGACACACAGAGGTGCGAGTACTGTGAAATAAACGATCTCGTCTTTTGTATTCGCCTGACATGCATCACGCTTTCTATTCCGTGCCTCACCTCTCCCTGACTGAACTATTTAAAAGGGACGCAGAGACAGAGGAAGGGGGGAAGCGAAGGAGAAGAGCCATAGAGGAGAGGAAAGACAGAGGTAATGAAGCACAGCGATAAAGAGGCAAAGGGAAGGAAAGGGGGGGTTGAAGGGAGGGCTTTGCAGAGGCGCCCAGACAGGCGGAATGAAAGAGTGAACAAGGTGGTTGCACGGTTTGGTTGAGAGAAACGGAGGAGGGAGCAAAAAAATGTGCTGAGGAAGCACGCGGGGACCAATGAAGTTTTTAACTGATTGCTCGTTAATGAGAGAGGAAGAGGCGGACGGCGGGAGAGAACCCCTCCTCCTCCCTCTCATCCTTCTTGGATGCTGCGGCTGCTAAACTGTACTCAGAGCAGCATTTAGGGGTGACTAGACATATATTCAGAACTGAAAGAGGGTGTCTTTATCAGGATTTATGTGAAGGATATTGGCACACTTTCTGATTTAAAATGATTGACTATGAAATAAGCCTTTATGATGATTGAATTCGGTTAATTGATGTCTTGGCACGGCCGTGCTCACACCCTTAGCCCCGCGGCTGTTAACTTCACTTTAAACTTTTCATTGTAAGCAAAGCATGCGCAGATACGGTCGCTCACTCATTGGAGAAATTCACCGTGCATTGCAATGGCCTACTGAACTCCTTTTGTCTGCACGACTGACGAGGCTGCTGAGAGATGCAATACGGCGCAGGTAATAAATCTCAGACGCTCTCCCCCTCCACCGACTCAGTTGTCCACCTGCTCTGTGCCGACAGCTCACGCAGAGAGCCGTTTGTTCAGATGGGAGGGCGAACCGAGTTATATATAAAACAGAGGAGCATGGTGCAGAGAGCAGGAGGCTGGAGTTCTTTTAAAAAAAAGGAAAAAAAAAAGTACCAAGGGGCTACTGCAATCTGTGGCTGCCGCACAAATTTACACACACGGTCAAGAAAAGGAGCAAGGGAAACACGTCATGTGGTTAAGTGCAGAGCCTGCTACAGACCCAATGCAGCAACCATGCATCCCCCTGAAGATGTCTCATTTAATTGCTCCAGGTTCTCATCCACACATTTTGTTTAACGCTGCCTGTGCAGTGCTGTAACTCCCATATTGTATTTGCTCATGTGGGGAAAATATGACAGGGAGAGAATTACAATGGAAATGCACTAATAATCTATATAATTTCATATCAGCATTGCGTTCTCTTTAGGATGACGGCGTAAACGCCTGCCACTGGGGTGGTTATCGTGCACATGCCACAGGTGTGATGTTTGAGGATAGATCAGACTTGATGAACCAAGTGAATCAGTGAAAAACTCCTAATACGGTAGGAGTGTCTCAGCCTTCCTCTTGTTCAGATGAATCTACATCTGTACCAGCAGAGACACAGCGGGCCTCGGGTCTCTCACCATGTCCCTTCCTGAGACAAAACCATTACCGATACTGAATGCATCCAGCCTCTTAAGTTTCCCTTAAGTTGAGTTGAGTTTCTCACCAGAATTGATCTCTGTACTGAAGCGAGCCGAACACTTTCTGCTTCACCCTCGGTGTGGGATACAGAAGGTCTTTCCTTCCTGCTGCTGTTAGACTCCACAATGAACACTCATAATTTACACTCTAACTTTAGGGTTGTCGTACAATACGTTTTGCTACAATCCAGTTACTTTTTGTAGCAACTTTTCTGCTACACTACAACTACAATTTCCCCACTGTGGGACAAATAAAGGTTTTCTATTCTATTCTATTCTGCCAGAGAATATAAGGGAAGGGAGGAATAGCTGAAACAATGTGTTGTAGCAAATCTATAACTAAACAATAACTTTTTTGTGGTTCACCCATTCACCAAATTACTTTTCCCTCAGTCAGCTTGTTAAGTCGAAGTGGAAACATCCCACTTAGGACACCTCCACCCCGTAGCAAAGACACTTGATGGCAGCAGCCATCCCCAGCAGGACGCAGCCTGACACAGAAGCAACTTGGGAACAACTAAAAAAAAAACCTGAAGAACATGATCCACTGAGGTCCCTCCCCTCAACCCACCACAGGACACCCTCAGAAGACCCATGTCCATTCTCTGATGAGTCACAACTGTTTTAGTGGCACAAGGCAGACCTACACAATATTAGGAAGGTGGTTACTGCACTGCAAGTGCCCCCCCCCCAGGTCCCTGGCCAAGAGATGTTAGCTTTTCAAAATTCAGATGCTCCAAGATAATATCCCACCCCACCAACAGTCAATAGCTATTAATTACTTAGTGCAGACCCCCATCGCAGGTCGATATAGAACAACCATTTCGCTGTGTGTTGGGTAATTGTTTCCCAGATCTCATTAAAGATGTTGGAATTGATGAAAAAAAGAGGGGGGGGGCATTAAGGGGCGAGGATGGAAGGAAGAAGACATGGGCACACAAAGGGAGAGTGGGACATTAAATGTAAAATCTAATTTACACAATAAATCCACTCACTAAGGGGACCGTTTGTCATTTCTGACTCTCAGCTCCCCCCGCTGTTTTTTTTTTTAAGTTTACTGCAACAGATCAAAGAACTGACTTTGCATCAATAAATCGGTTTATTTAAAAGAATATGTTACAATTTATTACAGTAAGCGATGTAATCAAACACTTCAATTTTACATTTCAACATGTCAATGGATCAGGAGGTCATCAATTCCCATCCTCTTATTAAGCGCGGCTCTTTGAAAAGCAATACCCTATATCAGCCGAATTTAACATGACGTTTTACTGAAATAAATAATGCGCGTGACATTTAACTCTAGTCAGAACGAGAGACAGAGAGAGAGAGGAGGGGTGTGAACCAAAGAAAGCGTATCCTTTAAGGTGGACGGATCAGACAACGTCAGACAATCGACTACGTCGGACGCGGTTCGGTAAACAGACAAGACTCCTGGGACATGTGTTCGGCCTTTAGGGCTGCACATTCAGTCTCTCGACTCAAGGCTCAACGCATTCAATTAAACCCCCTTTACACACCCGCGAGCTCTGCTGAAGCTCATTAATCACTCAAAATGGCTTTTGTGAACAGCACCTTCACTACAACAAGCACTCTTAATGGAGTTAGAGCCACTCGTGTGTATCTGTGACCCTTTATTTGCATGTAGATTACAAAACACTGTTTATGTTGCCATTACTGGTTAAACGGGAGCTGGAGCTGGGCATGAAGTGAGTCACGTTTGTTAATTTCCATAAAAAGAGCGCAAGCCTTATCACAAAAAAAAATACTTTTGTGTGTTTTAATATATACTTGTTTCCAATAAGGAGTATGAAACATACTAAATTAGTTGCAATAAAGTAATTTAGAGTCATAAAATGTTCTGAGCAACAGTAAATATTTATAGTCTGTCAGCTTTTACTTTTGTCTAATTGTCAGGTTTCAGCTTTGTATCGTCGGATCGTTGCATATATATATATATATATTTTTTTTTACATCACACTAATCTTGGTTAGAACATTAACTGGGTTCATTTGCGAGGGCATTAAACCACTATTTATTTCAGTGCACTCCAGTGATCAGTTGCTAGGAGGCCGTTACTGACTGTGCTATATTTAAGGGTGAAGGATGAGAACCTTCCCTTTGGTTAAGGAATCCCTGTCCACCTGAATCCGAAGTGCGTGAGTGTTTTAACAGTGCCGCAGAAATCAGCTGCAGAGGTAAATAGTGCTGCACGGAAAGGCCGTTTGAATTCCAGGCCCATTATAAATCCTGTGGGAGCTCGAACAAAACAAAGTAATCACGACAAGCCAGGGAGCATGCAGGAGGAGCAGGACCCCTGCTGTTTCCTCCTGGTAGTGCACGCTTCCTCACTGCGCCGTCACCTGCCTGACCAGCGGTCCACACCTCTGCGGCTCCACCACAGCCGAAAAAAACGTTTGCATGGAGTGCTCGTCTAATACTATAAACACATAAAAGGCTCGGCATATACCATTTCCTGCAACAGCATATAACCACACTTTAGTCAGTCAAAAATGAATAGAAAGAAAAAAATCCATCTTGTTCAGTTGTTAATACTGTTGGATAAAGTGCAACATAAGTCTAAGATTTAACATAGTCCTGCTTTGTATGAAGAATACACCCAAAGCTGAAAACAAATGAAGAAACAAAATAAAACAATCCTTAAAAAAAAAAAAAAAATGCCGTCTGCTTTCTCTCTCCCTTCTCTCAGTTGCCACATTCTTATGTTAATAGTTTATCCTCGTAAAATTTAGCATCAAACACATATAGATGTTTATATACGTGATGTGATTCAGCTGTGACTTTATCCACTTGTCTGGTGGCTGCTGGTGACACTAGTGCAGCTCTAACCCATTAATAGAGAAGCTAAGCGTCTTCTCGCGGTCAACGCTCAGCTTCACTGATTACTGTTATCTTAGTTCCCCTTTCTGAGCACTAACAGCTTTCGCTTTCCCTTGTTAGTCCACCGATAATTCTTCATTCACTTTGGCTTTCTTTTTCAAGTAGGGCTACTTCAAAGGAGTTTGAAAACCTCTTCACTTGGAGGCCACATTCCACTCCCAGTCCCCGTCAATAAGAAGAGGGCTTGCGTGAATCCCTTCTGAGTCTACAGGTGCCTCGCTTCTTTTTGACAGGGCACTGCTTTAATGCGTGGTTATGCGTGGATGCGCTGGACTCAGGGTTCCAGTTCATGAGTCTGTAGCTTTTTATGCTTGCATTTATTCGATGTGTTCTTCAGCAGATGCTTGTCGGTTTGCATGTAGGGAGTAGCTTCTTATGTTGAAGTTGATGTCCTTGTAGTTAATAGCTGAGTGTTTCTGCGTCTGGGGCAAAGACCTGGGACGTGACTGAGCTATGTTAGTGATGATGGCGTAGTTAAGAGGTAACAATCTCCCTTCCTAGGTGCCCCCATCCCTTCTGTGCCTCAGCAGCTGGAAAATATTCTGCAACAGAAACGGCAATCAGGAGAGAGACACACAGAAACGGAGAGATTCACCCAGGCTGTTACTGGATGACGGACTGGACAGAGGCAGGCAGAGCCTTACCTTGCCACACATACCATCTTTACTGCAGTTCTTATTGTCCTTGTCGGTAGCCTCCTCTTCCACCTGAGGGATGCACGACAGCTATGAGCAAAACAGTCACATGACAGAGCGGATGAATCTGGAAGGACGGAAATGGTCACTCACCTCCTTCCTCCACTTCAGCTCACAGAAGACTCTCTCAAAGCACTCGTGCATGTAGTTAAACTAAAGGTTTAGCACAAAGAGAAACACAGTTTTAAACGGATACGGTTTACGTAGTTTACTTGTGTTTTATTTTTAAATTAATGAATAGTCTGTGAATATGAGGTTATATCGAATCCCTAAGGCAGTTACTGAACATACAGATACCAGCACCAGTGAAGATGACTAGTCAGCAGCTGTCTTCACGGTTAAATGAAAGAAATGAAATGTCCTAAAATGGAAAGTATTAAGTGAGATCCAGAGGTGTCTGTTTCAAGCAATTTCTTTCGTATTAAATAAGTCAAGACAATGGAAATGTTGGGATTTTTCAGATACTGGATCAATCTGAAACACTGTAGGGAAATAATAGAACAACAGTGAGCTGCTAGATGAAGAGCTGCGGGCAACGGTTTTCCTTGTTCCCTGTTGTTAGCTTATGCCACATACAATCAGATTATTCATTATATGATGGTTTGTTTCATGTGTGTGGAGGTTCTCAGGTCGTCCAGGTCATGGTATATAGGGAAGTATGTTTCGCTGCGCCCAGAATTCAGTGACTATTTTAAACGAGTTTTCTTTTTACCAGAAGCAACTCCAGGAAATCGTGTTAAGAGTTTTAAAACGCTGCCGTTAACGGTGCAAATAATATTTGTTAGTCGGCCGCAAATGTGTTGACTGCAGGACCTGATGACTGGTGGAGCTGTGTTCTGCTCTGAAATACCCTGGCAGCCACACGTAATGACCAGAGGATGATACTCACATAAGGTGTAAATATCTTGACCCAGCGTGGTTTCTTCTCTCCACGTGCATATTCAAAGCAGAAAGCCATGCCCTCTTCATCCGTGTCCCACCTCTGCATCTCCCCCCATTCGAACGCAATCACCTGGTTCTGAAACAGCGTGGAGGCTTTAGTACGCACACTCCATCACACCTGCAGTAAACGTGCATCATAAAGGCGCACTTGCCTCTAGTGTCCCGTCCTCTGTGCATGCGTGCAGCTTGAAGTGGTGAATGCTGATGGCTGTGATCACGTGGCCTTTACGCCGGGAGTCGCAGGAACAGTGAGGAAATATGATCTCGTTGTAGCCCTCGCAACCTCTCAACAGGTTTAGGTACTGGCAGAGACGGGAGATGAAAGGCAGCGTGTCACTATATGGTACTATAAATGTATCACAAGAGGTAGTTCTGCTCGGCTGAAGTTGAATACGTTTTCTGATGTTTAACTGAAACTAATCTTTATAGCTATATAGCAAAGTACAGGCGATATAGTTATTACTTGTGGAGTGACTGATGTGAAAACAACATTTCTTCTTTGCGGATTTTTCTGGTGAAAATGTGTCTATAAAACAACCTCCACCTCCAGATGACTCTGTACTTTTCCACTTTGTTATATCACACACAGTAAAGGGAGACTGAACAGGTGCAAAGGACTGGATGATGTAAAACACACCAACCAACTGTAATGAGTAAACGATCTGTGCATATGTGCAAGTTATTGTGGAACAGCGGTGCACTTTCAGTGTTTGTGTTTATAAACCAGAGACTGACCATGGACATCTTCTTCTGCTCTGCCAGCTTCTGCAGCTGATACGATTGCTGTTCAGCTTTGACGAAGCCTTTCTTCACATCATCCACAGCCTGTAATAGGGTCGGATTGGTAAATCAGATCGACTCACATAAACGCACCACAAAATAAGGGCAGCCACGCTGCTCATACGCACCTGGTGAAAGAAATAGTTGACGGCCAGCTGGTTGTCGTTGAGCAGAATCTCTTCTTCTGTGGTGAAGAGCCACTTGCGCAGGGTGAGGCAGGTTCCTGGGATGGCTGAGGTATAGTTCTGTACGTACAGTTTGTGGGGGAACTCGTTGGGGGCGAGCTTACGCACTGAAAAAGACAGAGGGGGGAAAAAGGCAGGGAGGTGTAATTGAGACCCGATTCTTGTCCGTGTGCAACATTATAGGCAAAACACATTTTTTTGGAAGCCGTTACATTTTAGCATGTTCAAACATGAAGGATAACAAATAACAGATCAGACCTGACCATCCTGATCAATGCTACTCAGTATCAAAGTGCAATGTGTGTCCGTATCCGACAATCAGAAATGGTGCGTTTACATGCACGTGTAAAAAACTAATTATTGCATTAATCGGACTATAACAGGAGAACTTAAGCGCATGTAAACAAGTTCTCATTGTCCGATTGAGACACCCAGACAATACGATTGGAATCAGAGTTTTCATCGGATAATGCGTGTGCGCATGCTCCACAACCGCTGCGCTGGCGTGTGACCCCGGAACAAACACATCCAAGAAAACCAGTCATAGAAGAAAAAGAGGAACGGAGCCGCTACAAGAACCGTCTGAGGGATAGCGCAGATCTTACCTGTCCCAGAAGTAGCACAAACATTACGTACGAGATTAAAAAAATTTACTATTATCCGTCTGGTTGTTGCTCTTGTTGATTGCATCACGTAATAGGTCAACCAGAAATCGGGCCATATTAACGTGGTATTATCCCACAGAAAAGACACGCATCACCACCTAGTGTGGAGGAGGAGAACAGTTATTCGATTTTTTCTTGCGCTGCATGTAAACTGGGACAAGGACTGTAGAGAGAAAGTCGAATTTTGAGCATAGACACCACAATCAAACTTCAAATAAAGAACGAACGCGGCCACTTGCAAAACTACTCAAAGTTCAGAGACTAATAAAATGGTCAACACACTAAAGCCACACAAGACCAACATCAATACTAATAGATTAAAATGTTAAAGTGAAAACAAGCCTAAGGATCAACTTCATAGCGCGATCTAACAGATGATAAACTGAACTGAAGTTCAATTTGACAAAGGACTATTAAACCTACACATTAAATCAGCCAACAGATGCACGCGGAGGTAAAAGGTCAGAAATATGACTCCAGCTACAACGAAAATAAGTCGCCCATTAAACTAAAAGGTAATTAGTGTGAAATAGCTACAGAGCTATTATTCATTGTGTTGTTTTTGGTGAATTGTAGCCTCTGTTCTTTCCAAATTAGGAGCTTGACCCGACAACTGTGCGAGAGGCAAACTCACCCGTGTAAAATATGCCAAGGCTTAAAGTTATACATAATTGAGGGCTTGACTGCTTTAAATGACAAGGGAAGGCAGTCACAGGTCGCTCCTTCTCCGCCAAGCCGTCACCCTCCGACCTCGACTCCACTCACGCTCCGCCTTTTCGTCCATTTTTAAACCAGCTGGGAGTTCGCCGGGGGCCACAACAACACTGAGCATCTAAACCTGAGTGTGCCATTACCGCGGGTGTACACAGCACACAATCCAGGCTTTTTCCACATCACTAAGGGATAAAAACCGATACATCTGTTGGACAAGTTTCACCTTCCGTGACCTGCCTGCAAATATTTCAAGTCTCTTCTGCCTTCGCAGTAATAGATAACAGAGAATGAATTCAGTGGTGCTGCATGAGTTACAAATAACCACTTCTGCTTTTATTTAGTTGCATAATTAAAGAATCTGAGACATATTTGACACACTAACCACACTAACCACATGGTCAGTCACAGCGACATGGACAGTGATGCATCGTGCACTGAGGTATATGTTCCAAACTATTTTCTATTTATGAAGACATAATTCAAACTGGGGGAAAATCTTCTTTTGTATTTGAAAGATAGAAATATTGCAGTGTGTGCAAGATGAACAGTTATGTGTTCTTACCAAAAGTGTGGTTGATGACTTCAAATAGGGCGAAGTAGCTGGCTGTTACACTGTCCATTCCCAGCTTCATAACCACCGCCTGAAAGAGATCAGCACAGACAGCAAACAGTAAGACGTATGGAGAATGACGGTAATGGAGTCATGATGATAGTAGTTAATAGTTACACATGGCTGAGTGTGTGTTTACCTGATAGACCTGGTCTGTGGTAGAGTTTTTGCGAACTCTGACAGTAAGTGTGGTTTTATCAGGCATAGCTATTCTCAGTTCCACATCAGACACGCCATTATAGTTCTGGGCCATGGGAAAAAGAGAGAAACTGTACAGTGAGTCACAGGCAGACGACAGGGGGAAAAAACACTTGAGTATTTTTATTTATTTTTTTACCTCATCTGATTCAGACAGGAACTCCTGCATGATGTCACTTTCTCCGATTACCCGTACGGAGCACACTGCAAAAAACACTTAACATCAGCTGAAGACAGTGGTTATACAAACACATGCAGTTATTTACTTTGGAGAGGTCAGTATTTCTCCCAGACCTTCGCCCGCTTTAGTGTCTAGGGCAAAAAAAATGGAAACCCCAGTAAAGATGATACTACGAAACCTCTGCAGAGACGATACCTTTCTCCAGATACTCTTCCAGTCCCCTGCGCCGTGCATCCAGCTGCTGCTCCGACAGGGAGAAAGGCCATTTCCCAGGCAGCTTGGGGAATGTAAAGTTGGTGAACTCCCTCTTTAGGTTTTGGTGCAGAATCACAAACTCCCGGTAACGCTTGGAGCAGAGCTGTCTGCCTGCCATGTACACATTATACACCTGGGAGACATAGACACAGACAGTGAAAAAAAAGACCTCAAATATCACAACAAGTATTATTCACGATGCTTGGCACATTAGTTTTCTCATGGACCTGAAAGCAAAGCATTCATTCGCACTTATTTTAATCCCCCCTTCTGTTTATTCTCCACACTTTCACTGACCAACCCTCCTAACTCCAACCTTCGCTTCCCACACTCATTTGTTGTCCTCTTCCTTCCAACTCAGAATCTACATATTCACGCACAAGTGTACCCACCACAAACTTTTCATGGTTGAGCTCAGTGTGTTTGTAGCTGGGAACGGAGATGGGGACGGCCTGCTTGTCAGAATAGTCGTAACAAGACTGGGCTGATCCGTCGTCTCCGGGATCCAGGCAGTCGGCCTCCTGGGGTGGGACGGACAGCACGGCCAGCACCAGCTCCCTCTCGCCGGCCCGGATCAGATCCACCACCTGCTTGTGTGTCGCTCCTTCTACATTCACCCCGTTGCTGTAGGATGAAGGAAGCGTTTCATTAGCTCAGAGCACATCTGGAGGATGTGGCTTGCGTTTCCATTTTCTACAATACACCGATCAGCCCCAACATTAAAACCACAGACAGAAGTATATAATGTCATGTTGTAATGTTCTGCTGGGGAACCTTTGGTCCTGGCATTCGTGTGGATGTCACTTAGACATGTACCACACCCCTCGGCCAGCCCAGGCACCTCCGCCCCATAGCAATGACATGGCAGCAGTCATTCCCGGCAGGATGCAGCCTGACACAGACATACATGCGAAAATGGTTTAGAAGCTAAGAAAACGTGAAGAACAACCCGAGGTGTTGACCTGGCCTCCAAATTCACTAGATCCCAAACGGTGGGATGATACAAGCCTGATCCACAGAGACCCAACGACCCTCACTGAGACACAGTCTTAGAAGACAGGTGTCTAACATATTCAGTGTTATGCCTGATCAGTGTAAAGTCGATATGGAAGCAGTGTCAGAATCAAATTATTCCGTTCTTTCTATTTTGTGCCAATGGACTGGTTTCACGCAAATTAAACAATAGGTTGGAAATATTTGCAAAGATGCGTAAGACGGACAAACTTACACAATCCAGCAAATGTTACTTTGATGACCTAGATGCGTGATGCGTAGGACAAAACTGTTTGTGTGGTATATAAATAGGTAAAGATGGGGCCCAATCTTCTACTATGATGGCTTCATCTTTGAGTTTTGCAAAAAAAATGTTGGTACAATAAATATGCACTGATGGAACATACACACTGAACTTTTTTTTTAGAAAGATGCAGCTCAATTCTAACGGTTATTTAAGCTCCTAACAAAAACGTGTTCTCCCTGCTCCTACTTATTAGAACCAGCTTTTAAGACGCATACACACAATGTCATGCTTATCCCGCTTACAGGACCCTCAGAGGATTCCCACTTTGTGCAAAAACCACGCACAAGCTTATTGTGAGAGCTAACTCAAACCCAGAGAAGCCCACAAATGTTCGGTTATCTTGTGCGTCTGTTGGGGTCGTTTATTTAAATTGAACACATTCGTGGCTGGGACTCAAGGTGGATCATAAGAAAAGGAGGCAGTGAGTCTATTTACTCCTCCACACATCAACAGTGGCTTCAGAACAATAGAAGTGGGTGGGAGGAGGATGGGGGGAAATGCTAAAAGAGAGGAGAAGACCTCTAATCAATCATCAAGTCTGGAAAAGCCAGATAATTCAGGGCAGGAAATTCTTCACTTCTGACTTGACTGGCAGCTTATCCGTTATATCAGCCTTTATGTCAGAGCAGGACAAATGTTGGCAGTGTTGCACTGGGAAAAAGTGAAGTGGACACGAGTGCTGGAATGATTTCCTACAGAAGTCAGCGGCACGACGTGCACACGAGGACGCGAACATGCAATCAAGTCGAAGGAGGCCTCCTGAGCCCGTGCGCACGCGAGTGAGCTGAAATGAGTGTTTATGCGGAAAGATAAACATGTAGGTAGAAGCTAGCAGTGACTAATGGGGGATACACAAATACAGCCATACTGCAGGTGCAGTGGGACAAAAGAGCGAACATCTCCCACAACACAAACTGCAGACTTAGCACTTTGCCAGCTCTTCCCTCCCTGCAGCTTCGTGATGATATAATAAGCATCTGACATCGTGGCCTTTGCACTGGCACCATCAGCACTTCTGATCATGATAAACAGTGTATAAGAGACAATTTCCAGCTTGTCACATTTTCCCTTCTTCGTCCTTAGCTTTAAACTCCGTGCACTCAGGTACACTGACTGCACAAGTGTTTTTTTTTTTTTTTAAATCATACATAACCTTTATTAAAAAGCAGGATGCAGAAAAAAAATGTCTAGTAGTATAGATTATTCTGCATTACAGTCTGAAAATGAAAGCTATTTATAAATGTGCAGAGAAGTATTGATTGCACAGACAATAGCGGGGGTGCTATATTGCAGCAGCGAGCTGTGTACATTTGTGACTTGACAAGAGGACAGAAATACCACATGGACGAAACTGAAAAAATCCACAGTAGTGATGTTCAGGGACGGTTTATCCACTGCATGGAAGACGCCGGACATGAGGTCAAATCAAGCTCTTACAGCTTCACCGTGTCTCTCTGTAGCAGCATAAACTAGTATTAAGGGTCGGCACGAGATTCAGTCAAATATCAGAATAAACACTGTCATCAATCAAAAGACCAGCGCTTCTGACACAGGGGTGAATTAATAGGGGCAGAGCATGATGTGGCTTGTATACAATAACAAACTGAGCACACGCATACCCACGATGCTTGCACACAGAAATAATGGGGTCAACAAACTGCCAGGTTACTGCAGGCCATCCATTAACAAAGCAGTGTGCAAAACGCCAGCCAATCAAACACTGGGTTTTAGAGAGCAAAGCCAATCAGAAATGAACCGAAGGCATCCCGTCTTATTTCGTGCAGACAGACACACCGAAGCGCAAGTGCTGATGCTGAGCTGTGGTGTGTTCTTCTCCATAGCAACACAGCCTAACATCAGCAGGCGATCTGCATGCACGCTAACTAACAGGGCCGGGGAGGACAACAACTACTGCCTCTGTCACCAAGTGCAGCACCCACACAGTGACAGGATGTGCATGCAGGCTGTGTGCGTCCGAATTTGAAATTCAGCGATGCTTAAAGATGATGATTTGTGCAACCTACATCCTACGGGATGATGTGTGTCACACCAAGAAAGAGTGCACCCTGCGTTTGGGTCTATGGACGTGCACGAGGGATGCCTTGGGAATATTTGGTATGCAGTGGATGGGAGAAATCAGTGTGACGGGAATTTTTAATGATCCCTGGATCTTCCCTCCCTGACATGCACAGATACTCCTTTCATTGGGATGAACAGCTATTGCCTTGCCCCCCACCACCCCCCACCCGCAACTCTATAGCGCATTCAAACTCGCTGGTATTTCTCGCCGGCTACCAATGTTAAAGTGCAAGCTGCTCACAAGTCCCATTTGGCTAAATCCTCACTGATATGATCAATCGAAAAGAAATTTTTAAAAAAAAGTTACGTGCACGTCAATGTTATAATGAGCTCTGAGTTGAGCTAGAACTGTAGCCACTTACACCTCGAGAATCCGGTCCCCCTTCGAAATACCGGCTCTGTCGGCGGCTCCTCCCGGAAGGACAGCGCTCACATGCTGCAGCGGAGCGTACAGTTCCCCGTTAATGCTCCGCAGTTGCCCTCCTTCGCTGACTTGTCCCCGAACATTGAACCCGTAGCCAGAGTCAGACTTGACTATTCGGACTAGCCGTGGGCCCGAAGTGACGGTGGTCGCCGTCTGGCAGCTTCCTCCGGTGCCCGGTGTAACGTTACCGCTACCGCTACCGGAGCCGTTACGGTAAGAAGGGTGAGGCAGCGGGGGGACCGAGGAACATGTTCCCTGTCCCTCGACGTCTGACATTTTTCCTACACTCTTTGTGTCATCCACCCCGGGACAGCTATCATTAAACGTCCCACAAACATTAGCCTGTGCTCTGTAGTAAACGTCTCTACGCGGAGCACCAGGTTTCAGTATTCAGCCATCGGACGCTATGTACTCGTAGTGCTCCGTACCGAAGGCCACAAGTTGGAGGCAAAGACGAAGATCGTATTCATCTTCTTATATTCAATTCTCAGGTCAACTGAGTAGTTGTTATATAACTCATTAATAAAATTAGCAATTCCACGGGACTGTGCCTAACTTTTTTTCGCTTAATTCAATTAAAAATCGAGATCGTGAGCTCCGTGGCAAAGCCCAAATGAACATACTTTTTCTTTTTTCTTTCTTCTTTTTTTTTTTTGAACGCGATATATCTAATTCGTGCTACACAAGACCGTAGTACGCATTCTTAGCTATTTTTTTAATAGCAGGTCAAACGTGGAGGTTTAGCTGGTTATAAGAGATTGGGTTTTGTTTATTAATTCAGGCTAAATTCCATTGTACCATCTCAACTGAAAATAAACTTATTCATTTACAAACAAATTCATTTTTGTTGGCATTTCATCCTTTATTTTTTTTTAACAGTCACGAGTTGTAAATCCCTGATGACAATTCAATCAACAAAGTTCCATTACCTGCGCTTACTGGATCACCTGTATCAATCCATTATCACAAAACACGTTCATATTTTAATTTCAATACGATCCGCAAAATGTAACCAGCAAATAAGAAATAAAAATGGGGGCAGCATTATCCAGTTTTTTCCCTGGATTGCCAATTAATAAAGTCCCGTGAAAGTAGATCTCCCGCTAACGACTTTAAAGGTGGTTTACGCCTCTGGAAAGGCTTGCGTTTACTTTCTCTTCAAGCACTGACAAAACAACGTTTTGAAGTGTCAAACATTTATTCTTTGATTCAGTCGGACCTCATATTACACACTCACCTTCATATGACAACGTGTGTAACACGCAGTAATATCCAAGAAATTCGTGACTTTGTGATGTGGCTCACAATCCAAACCGAAATCAAGCTCGCCACTTGGCGAGCTAAGAAATTGTCATGTCGCCTGCTGCGAAACAAAGTCAAGATTTTTAAGAATACTGCCAGAACTTGGTTTGTTCTACTGAATCTGCAAGGAATTAACGGATATTATATTCCTTTTGGTCAGTTGTCTGTTCTTTTGCGTGCGTTTGAAAATTGTGATTTATGCTCAATTAGCTGAAGTTGCGAACTAATTACTGTAACGTGGCCGTTATTATTACTATTTGCAACAATCCTATGTTTTATGCTTTTCAAAATCTACATTGTTGTTATTGTTTAGAGTTGCGTACTTACCAGCGTAAATACATTGATAGACAATTAATATCAATGCAAAGGTCGTTATTAATTTTTCAAATTAACTTTGCAATTAGATTGCATGCACGTGTTCTCAAAAGGACAAGAGGATTGAGAATCGAGTGTGACCCTTTAAATGGAATTAATTCTGTCAATAATCTGTGTTTTTTTTTATCAGCTAATCAGAAGATGCTTGATTATTAGTATGGTGCTGTCCGTTTAATGTGTGTGATTCAACTTATCACATTTCATACCTTGTCAAAATCTTACAAATCCAAAAAATAAGTGCTTATTAATTGTATTGAATTAACTGAGTGACTTTATTGTTCAGACCCTGTTTTTTTTTCAGTCAAACTATATGTACAATGATTTATTAACTATAAACAAAACATTTGTTATTTAATGAATAAACTATAAAAATTGGGTTTTGTTTAATAATTCTTAGAAGTTACTTAGATAGATCCAACAAACTAAAACTGAAAACAAAACAGATTTTAAACAGGATTACATTAGTGTATTGTAGGAGAAATTGGCATTTTTTGATAGCTAGGCATGTAAGTACCTTTTACATTTTGCCTATTTACATTAAGTTCCCTACTCTTGAAAATTTATAACATTACACATTTCAACCAAAGATCAATTACTGCTCCAAGTATACTCTAATTACAAGTTGATTTGACTTATAAAAAAAAACAAAAATGCCTAAGCGATTCAATTTGTCGCAACTGAAAGGTTATAAAAGAGACCCAACGCCATAGAAAATTCTTTGTATGGTGACTTGCATAACTTGTTCAAAAACATGTGATTTTGCAATTCAAGATACCTCAGTTTTGCCAGACATTTGAGAATGCTTGACAAACTATCTTAAGCGTGAGCAGTTACCTTTTGTTGACGCATGCCAGTAATTAATCCTGTAACAATTCAAACATGGGGTGGGGTAGCTCTTAGTCTCTAGTTTCATCCCATACCTTCGTTCTTTGGAATTGCAAGCTGACAGCACCACTGCACTTAAAGAATTCGGAAAGTAGGCATACCTGTAGTTATATCTTTCCAGATATAGTCTTTTCTGTCTTGATCGTGCTCAAGCCTCCACTTAAAGGATCCTTGAGATAAGTCATCAAAGGGGGGATGCTTTGAGAATGACGGGTGTCCTGCAACGCAACCTTCTGTTCTTTTTAAGGTTTCATTGATAAATCGACAAACTACAAACATGAGTGACTTCAAGAGTGAATAAGAAACATCATGTTGATGTATGGTATCATTGCAATTGCTTAAAACAGTGTTTTTTCGTGTACACTGAAACAAAGTGTGCATCTAACTAGCTGCTTTCAACATGTTTGCCAGTCTGAGTTCAATACCGTTTTACTGCTAGCTAATGCTTCACCGTTTTCTTTAATTCGATCCTGATAGTCAAACAACAATGTTTTTTACTGCTTACACTGGAGAGAGAAAACGATGTTTTCTTAAACATGATATTAAGTGATTTAGAATATTGTACCTTTACAAAGTGTTTAAACTGCACAAGAAAAGACGATTATCAGTGACAAAGCTTAATTAGTTCTATTTCATTCTGAATGCAATTCAAAGTGGATACACTTATCTTCATACAGCATGTGGCTTTACTTTCAAAACCTATCACACACTTGCTGATGATTCAATTTCATGTGTGATAACACGATCAATAAACATGATTTTTTATAATGCTTCTGTTAAGATTCAACTGATAGTTGGAAGATTATGCTGAATACTGCGAAAAGTAAACTAAGAAATGCCTTGGATATACATAAGTGTTTTGACCAATTAAGCATTCAAGAAGCAGCATCCTAAATGCAAATTGTCAGTGATCGTCCAGGTTTGGCGTGCTTTGCTTTGTGTATTGAGACGGGGAAAGGTGAGATTACTATAAGAGGATTTGTTAAAGAATATGGCAGTCACATCTCTTAATGTTGTTTGTTGTACGTTTACTACTTCTAAAATCTTGCACCATGTGGAATATTCAGAGCGTAACTGGTAATATTAATAAGTTCTTTGGTCATTGAAAGTGTACATACGTAAACTCCCATTGTTTTTTCAGGTGCAGAACTTTGAACAGTAACCAATTAGTAAAAGAACTTTACGATTTGCATACTTAATTGTATGCCTTGACATGTTTAGCTAGAAATCATGAAACAATGAACATGAATCATGCTTTGCCACATAAGTCATATTGCATATTCTTTACATTTCAATCACACAATTCCTGGAGAAATTCATATGAAATACTAAGTATTTGACAAACACAATGATCTAACCATGAAATTGTTATTGCTCTGAATAGTGGACACATGATCATCGTCTATCTACTGAATTTGTAATGCTACCATGATGCAGGTCAATATAATTTCACTATATAGTTAACTAATCACATCATAGTAAATTGACTCAGTTCTAAAAAAATATTACACAAACTTTTAGACTTGCCTCCACTTACCGAGTGCTCGCGAAATATCAATTTACCTTATGTTATGTATCAAAATGCAAAGAGATTAGACTGGAGTCCTTAGATTGAAAGTGTTTCAAGGAATCCGAAAACCACGATTTTAACATCAGATGATATTAAACGCTACACTCTCTGCGTTTCTCAAAAATGATACACTCACCCCATATTATACAATGTTCGTCTGCATTTATAGCCTCTGTTTTTTTTAATTTTTCCAATGTTTTAGAGTCCAGAAAAATGCTTAGATAATTTCCTAGGGGAGTGGTGCACGAATTCCTGCCTAAGAGAGACAGCACATACACAATAAACACAAACTTGTCCAAATTACCTGTTGAATAAAATCTATGTTTCATAATTTATCATTTAAATTACATCATTAGTTGTCTTTATTAATTGACTCCTTGAATTAAAGTTCCAACTAGTTGACTTATAAGGTACTTTTCATGACCATGTCCTTTTTCTGTATTCATGTCCATAACTTTATTCTCTTAACAAATTGCAAAAGATTGAATGAACATCAAGCCAAAGCAAAGCTATCATTATTGTGTTCTGTAATAAGGATAACTAAGGTAAACACACTTGGGTTTTCGTTGTAATAAGTGCTAGACTAGGACTGAGCATCCATTGACCCTCCAAACGAAATCATTGACAGACGCGATGACTCGAAGAGAAGCCAAGATCCACAGTTTTCTAAACATTGGATTTATCTCATATGAGTGTCCATGGTCATGGAAAAGCAAAATTGACGTGTTAGCACCAGTTTTTTTTTTCCTCACTTCTAGCAATCTCTGTTAAGACTCATTGTACCGCTTTTTGTGTAGCGATTGGCTTAACCCAACACTCATTTTCGAACACTTTTCTCGTTCTACCAGCTCTCTTGAGTTTCATGGTTACTGGTTCAGTTTTGCCTCTTCACTTATTCATCTGGGCTACGATTGATGAACATTGGTAATGACATTTATCATCAATTAGCAAACCGTTCAATGACAGTGATGTCTGCGATCATACCTTAGCTTGTCTCCTAAGTTGATTTACTGCTCCTTCAATCTTACAAGTTCTTGCTTGGTAACTTGATCACATGATACAAACAAACACATATTACTTTCTAATGCACTTCTTAAGACCCTATTCATGCCGTGACTTTCCAACTTTTATTTTATGGAAAAATCAAAGAGCACAGCTAAAAGGCTGTATGAAAAGTAAATAAGAGATGTTTCAATCCGACAGCAGAAGTCTAGAAGAGTAATTACAGACAAAATGTAATTACAGTTAGTCAGTTTGGTAACTTGTCATGGTCATATTGAAACAACATTAGTTTTGTCAAACAACAACTCCGCCTCATGGATCTTTTCCTGAGCATTTCTAAAGTAATTAACCCGTGAAGGAGTCCTCGTGTTCTTAGCTCCCATGACTGATGTACTGAGTAATTGGTCTTGAACAAAGCGTGGGTAAATGCATGACTCTGTAAAAGAACTGGGCGATGCAGCTTGCAACATCACGCACTGTCCTTGTAACCAGCTTGACATGCGCGTATAACCTATCATTCTCAGTTTAGACAATGTCATATAAACTTAGGGGGTTGTGTACAAGCATGCATTTAGAAGTCTGAGCTAGAACATGCAAGGTGGAGAATCTTACGTGATGCCTGCAAGTGCTGTTATGTGGAAAAAGAAATGAGCTGCAAATGCTGACACAGCATGCAAAGTTATCATTACAGACTAGTTTCGGAAGGCAGATGACACTTTGAATCATGTAGTTGTATATTCAAATTCTCAGAAATCCCCCTACTCCTTATTTCATAGTCAACCTTTAAATTTGTTACGTGATGAAGTTCACGGACCTCTTCAGTTGCCCATCACTTAAAGAAGAATGCTTTTGAGATAGCTACTGTCAATTGTTGTGTACGTATGCTTGAGAAAGATTAATGGCTGGTCTACAGCTCAAACATGCTAGCATTCACTTCAAAACATGTTAACTTAAAGTAAGAGTTCATCGAAGGATTTGCGTTGAGAATTGACAAATTTAAAGCGAGTAAACATGCAGGTGGATCTTAAACTGGTAGCTGGATAGAGAAAAATTGTGATTGTTTACTTGAGTAAAATTGTCACTTCACAATGCACATAGTTGTGTTAACAAATGAACTTTTATACAGCTGGTGTGACTAGAACACAATAACTGTCTGAATCATGACTGTATAAGCATGGATTTTTAGACATTTTTTCGCAGAATCTAGGAAAATTACATACAGAGCATCTACTGATATGATCTTTGTTTTTTGTAAACTTAGGCTCAGAGTAATGTGTCACTGACACTGTATTTCATGACAATTAAGGTCCTCAACAGATCTGGATATGTTCATTAACAAACTAATGTCGTTTTCAAACTTTGACATACAGGCTAAGCACAATGACTCAGTCCAATGTTTATCTTAATGTGAATGATATTATAGATTATATGCCAAGTATTAGTATCACTTATACAAATTAGACTTTCAAATTACAATCTGCTGGAGAATGTTGAAACGAGCAAAACATCAAGTGCAGAAAGGCGAGTGATGCTGACCATAATGAGAAAATATCTGTTTCTACTGAACTATAAGTAGAAAGAACTTTTATTTCACCTATGGCCGTAACCATTAGGTTTAGTTAACATGCAACATGAAACGTTGCAATATGAGAAATCATTAAAAGACACCAACAATGATCATTATAAACTTACATTTGCTGAGTTAAATGGTCCTGTACCATCAAAGACAAAACACTTTTAATAGTTTATGTTAATCATTTAATGACTTGTGCAATTAAAGTACCTAAGAGCAGTTGATCAGGTATTTATTCGGCATGAAATGATTTTCTAAATCAGTAATTACAGTTATCAAAGACTTTCACAAATACACCACTATGACAAATGTTCTGATTTACAGCCTAGTGTTGTGAACGTGCCATATGTATTATTAATGTTTTGACTTGGAGTAGTTATAATCTCTTCGGTGTTTCTATTACATAACTTTACAATACTTCTTCAACATTAGTTGACATTAACCCACCCTAAAGTCATTGTTAGCAAACCATGTGAAGTTAATGTGCTACTGAATGTAAATAATAATATTTTTTTTGTTTTTTTTTTTAATTGATCCAGTGAGTAAAAGTAAAAAAAAAAGTATAGCAAAACTTTCTCCTAGTCAGTGTGTTTTTTAAAGGTAGGTGTCAAAATACAGCAGATAGAAAAGCTGGGATCCGGCCTAACATGTGTACAAGTAATTACATGATTTGACTGTTTTATGTTTTTTTATATTCTTTATTGACTGAAATGTATTTATTAACCTGTAAGTCATTGTCAGAAACTTTTATCTATTATGGCTATTTCTTACTAGATTTATACATTTTTAGTTTCTTTTACTTCAGGAAAGGTTCCAATCCAGAATTAGGAGTAAACTTGCCTTCTATAAGTGCTAGACAAACAGAAACAGTACATTATTAAGAAAAATAGTCAATTTCAAAAACATCATTATGAATTTTGTCATTTACCTTCAGATTGTTGAAATCTGTCGTTGAGTGGAGCGGGAGAACATAATCACTTGCTTATATGGTCATTGCATATGCTAAATCACTTTAAATGTGTGATGTTGCCTATATATTTAAAAACAAGGTGCTACAGGATACACCATAAAAGTTTCATTACACTGCATAGTGGGAACTATTGCCAGCTTCTACAGAGGTTAGAGCCAAGTTGGTATGTGTAGGCGAACTTTTTCAACAAGACCAAGTGATATAAGTGCATGAAGGCTCAAAAATGGCTGTACTTCTAAATGCTGACGAGTTGCCTGGATAACCTAAATTTCAGTGAATCGTGAGGCATTGTGATCGATTCCCTAAGGTCAGAAGCAGTAATTAGGGCGCAAACACTCAGAAGGTAAGACTGACAAAAGCACTCATTAGGGAAACTGTTTCATGCGTGGCTCATGACAATTACTCAACTCCAACACCCTGGTCTCCTTATCAAAGTGATCGTTTTCCCAGTATTAGAGATAATATATGAACTATTTTGTTGAATCTTCAATCAACAACATCTGGGAAGGTTTCATTGAAACTTTTTATTGTCTTGCTTAATAAACAATGTGCAGCTGCGGCTTGTTCATGTAGTTTTGTATTTTGTTGCTACTTGTTTCTGATTGTGTTTTGTCTGTTCATGTCATATGGTATATTTCCAAACCGGTGACAGCAGGATACAGGTATAGAGACTAGTATGTCAGTGACTCTTCTTTACTATTAAGAAAGTAAAGAGCAATGGTTCATTTTTTTGACAGCATCATTGACTGATCCAAAACCGTGGTAAGGGAGCAGGTGTTACTGTGTGATGGTTCAACTAAATAAGAGACAGTAGTCAGAATATTATTGACAGAATGTCCTTGGAGTCAACATGGTGTGATTGTTAATATTCACTACCTGTATGGTTTTATAGAACAGTTGCCAACATAGTGACTGTAGAGGGGTACCTCTCTAACAATGTCCTTTTCTTGTTTTCCTGCCCTCTACTCTTATTTTTTAACTTTATTGGAAAAAGTGAAATGAACACAGCACAAGGCACAGCTACTTATGCAGCTTGCTACAAAGGAGGAAATGGTGAAACCTGGGGTGGTGTTTCTTTTTTCCCACCTGAGGTGCAGTCATATGATCCCTCCAGAGTGGAGAGTCATTTTTGACACTGACTGTCGAGAACAGACAAAGAAGACCAGATCACATATAACTTCAAAGTTTGTATTTATTCTCATTGAGTATTCCATGGTCCATACTTTGAAAAGAAAAACATTTGCACGTTGTTTGTAAGCATCACAGTTTTCCATAATTTTCCACACTTCTAGTCATCTTCTGTTTAGGACTCATTTTCGTCACCCTTGCCTGTCTTCTTGTGGTAGGCGCATTTGGCCATGAAACCCACACACATGCAAAACTCCTGAAGTTGAGCTCTCCATCACGGTTCCTATCCAGCCTCCCCATGATCTTCTCATGTTAGCTGAGTTCATTTTAGCCTGGTGGACACAATATTGCAGTTAGGCTTAACGAAATATGAAACAACTGGAAATGAATGAAGCAGGACAATAAGCACACGCGTTTCAATGGACATGCATGCATGTAACTGCTCTCTCTTACTTTGATCTCTGGGTTTGAAATTTCTGTCTCCATCAACTTCTTCAGTTCTTCCTTGCTTAACTTGCCATCACCATCTGCATACTCAACGAACATATCCACCATGTTCTTAATGACATCTTCCATACGACCCATAGTGGCAGCTGGAGACAAACATTGATACGGATTTTGAGTAATACAAAGAGGAGCACATGCTTAAAAGTCTTTAGATTATACAGAATAAACACAAAGTTAAAATAAGAGATGTTTGCAAATGCTACACAGACAGAAGTCTAGAAGGAGCTAAATTACAGACAAATGTTGTTAATTACAGTTTATGTACCAGCCTTTTGTAAACTTGTCATGGTCAGTATCTGAAAATTTTCCAACTATTATCTTTAGCAAAGCAAAACTCCCGCCCTGCATGGCTCTATTTCCATCAGTACTTACCTTAGAGTTAATGTCTACCCGGTGAAGAGAGATCACGTCTGTGTCAGTGGCTTGGTCCCAGATGAGACTGATGTCAAACTGAGGAGAATGGGTCTTTTTATAAGAGAACAGCGTGGGTCAATATGCATGTTCACTCCAAGTACAAAGAACTTGTGCTGATTCATGCTCTGGCAACATCACCCACTCCCTTTAAACCAGCTTGACCAGTCCTTTCAAGCCATACATTGGTTGGCGGTAGACAATGTTAATGTATTGATGAACGTATATGTGGGTGTGTGTACACTGACATGTTATTTTAAGAAGGTCGAGTAGACAATGCAAGGGGGAGATAGGTCTTTTTACTGATAAGCTGCAAGGTGCAGTCTATTGTGGAAAAATATGAAATGAGCTGGCGTAAAAATGTTGAGTGGAGGTCAGTAAAGGGTGTATCCATTCCCAGCTTAGTTTCGGGGCAGAGTGGAAACATTTGAAATACATATTTAGTTGTATATTTGACTGTAAACTGTCTCCTGGAAACACAAATTATTAGATGTATGAGATGCATAGTCCAACCGATCATCAGAAAACCTTTGTTAACGTGATGAAGTTTCATTGGACCTCTTCACATTATGCACATCACTTAAGATGTATGTTATGGTATGATAGCTACTGTATTGTTGTGTACTGTATTCTTTGGAGAAAGATAAAATGAGCTGGCTTACAGCACAATGATAGGGTAGGCATTCACCTTCCTAAAAAGACTTAACTGAAAAAAGCTCATCTTGAAGAATTAGCAGATCTGATGATTCAAATTTGAAAGCAGAGTCAAAAATCACACCAAGGTTTCTTAAACTGGTCGACAGTAGGAGACTAAAAAATTCTTGTTTAGCCTGAGAATATTTGTCTCCATTCACAATAGACACATACTTGTGATTATGCAAATGCAACATTTATACAGCCTGGTGTAGCCGAACACAATAACTGTCAGAATATGAGACTGGCAATACACCATTGGGATTTTATTGAGGCCAATGTTTCAGCAAATACAGAGAAAAATACAATACAGAGAAAAATACAACTGCACACAACTGGAGAGTCACTTTGTTTTTTGTAAACAAATTTAGCTCCATGGAGCTCACATGATGTCGCTGTTACTTATTTACCACATAAAGAACACATTTAGGTCACATCAGCGAGAAGATACGTGATGATCTCCTTAGCAGAACATGTCGTTTTCAAACTTTTGAATGGATCACTGGCAATAACGAGCCCAACTGACTCAGTCCAAATGTTTATTGGTTAACGTGTGGATATGATTATATAGATATATATGACAAATTTCAGATATATATATATGACAAATTTCAGAACTTTTCCTAAATTACTAATCTCTTTGAGGAGGAGGATTGTTGCTGAATTTTACGAGCAAAAATAAGTAGCAGAAAGTCAGGCACAGCTGACCATAAATGAAGAAAATATCCATGTTTCTGACTGAAGAAGAAGTAAAAAGGACTTGTCTTATTTCACCCTATGTCTTCGTTTACATCCATTAGGTTGTTAAACATGTGCAACATTAACAGGTGGAAAGAGGGAGAAAAAAACCCAGCCCTCAAAGGCATTGTCAATGCAAACTTCACTATGCTTGCTGAGATTAAAAGTGTGACCTGAGTGACCACTCACAAAAGCAGAAATATCTGTTTACATATTTTCATTCTCTTACATTCATTTAATGTTCCTCTGTGGCATCAAAGTGCCTAAGAGTCAGGTTAGTTCAGGTATTCTCGGCAGGTAGAAGTCTTGCTCCTAAAGTCAGTAATTACAGGTTTACTGCACAAGGTAGGTTGTCAAAATACACACAAATATGACAAATGTTCTGGATCTACGGCCCTACCCGTGGTGTGAACAGTGCCACTATGTATTATTAAAATTTTAGACTGTGAGTAGTGTTTCTCCTTCCGCTGGTTTCTTTACATAGAACTTGTAATACCTTGTCTAAATATATACATAACCCACGGTGAAAAGTTCATAGTTTGATAAAATGTTTCATGTGCTATGAAATCGCTAAAATACATACATCTACTTATTTATTTTGATTTTTTTTTTTACAATGTATGCACAGATGGGAGGAAAGTAAAAAAAAAAAAAAAAGAGAGAAAACTTTCTTCCTCTTGCTGCAGTGGTGCAGTTTCCTTCTACATATGAGTAGTGGTCGTGTCACAGTACAGCAGATAGAAAAGCTCACCTGACACTATACAATGTGTCATAATACAATGATTGTGTTTTTGTTTCTTAAATATTACGTTAGTATTCGACTGAAATGTATTTTCTCTCTTTATCGTTGTCCCGAACTATTTTATCTATTTATTTCATACTTTCCTTTACTCAGACTTTATCACATGTTTACACGTTTCTATTATTGCTGGAAATGAGCTTCCACTCTTCCATGTGGTAATTAGTGTCACAACTTGCTCTTCCTATATCAGTGCTGAGATAAACCAGAAAAACAGATACATTATTAAGAAAAAATAAATGTTTCATATTTTCTAAAAACATGACATTAAGTAGAATTTTACCTGAGCATTTTACCTTCACAGAAATTGTTTAAAAATCTGCAGAAGTTGGAAGAATGGAAGGCGGAGAACATCAGCGCAGCATTGGCCTGAATGTGATTGGTGCATTGCAATATGCTAAATGCAACTTAAAGTGGCTGTGATGTTGCCTATAGTATTTATAAAACATAGGTCGCCTCCCACAAGGATAACACCATAATGAAGTTTGCAGATGACACTGCAGTGATGGGACACATCAATGGTGGGGCGAGGCTTCCTACAGGACGGAGGAGGCCATTCTGGTCACATGGTGTGAGGACAGCAACCTTACTTACAACACAGACCAAGGAGATCATAGTGGACATGAGGCTCAACAGCGACTGTACTTCCTGAAGAGGCTGACGAAGTTTGCCGTGTCGCATAAGATCCTCAGCAACTTCTCTAGTTGCATCGTTGAGAGCATAGTGACTAGCTGCATCACCGTGTGGTGCAGCAGCACGAATATCATGGGCCGCAAACACCTGCAGAGAGATGTGAAGACCGCTGACAATATCACCAGCACTCCATGTGCAGGGAAACTTGTTTCAGTGCTGTGCACATGACATTAAACTCCAACTCTCCAACACCACCTGGGTCTCCTGTATAAATGTACATATTGTGATCCCAGTCACTTTATATTTGAGTATTATTATTGTACACTTTTATTTTTTATTTCTTCAATTCCCAACCAATCAGTTCTGGTTGTGTGTTTTCTTGTAAGGCACCGTTTTGTTTGTCTTGGCTGTTTAAATGACAAAAAGTGCAGCTCTGGCTTGTTTATGTAGTTTTGTATTCTGTTGCTACTGGTTTCTGATTGTGTTTTGTCCGTTCATTTCATATGATTTATTTCCAAACCGGTGACAGCAGGATACAGGATGAGACCTATGGTTCGTTCAGCGTGTGACTCTTCTTTCATCCTAATTAAAAGGAGAGGCTTAAAGAGCAAATGGATTCATTTATTTGACAGGGCAGTGCTCCTGACTGAGTCCAAACACCTGTGGTAGTGGAGCAGGTTTATCTAGTGGTGGAGTGGTGCAACTAAAATGAGAGCAGAGCGCAGTAGTACAGAAAGAAAGACTTGACAAAAACTGATCCATGGGAGTGGAAGGCATGAGGTAGTTGAACTGCTTGAATGTTCACTAATCTTCATATTGTTTTTACATTCAGAACAGTTGTCAACATAGTGACTGTAGAGGGGTACCTCTCTAACAATGTCCTTTTCTTGTTTTCCTGCCCTCTACTCTTATTTTTTAACTTTATAGGAAAAAGTGAAATGAACACAGCACAAGGCACAGCTACCTATGCAGCTTGCTACAAAGGAGGAAATGGTGAAACCTGGGTGTGGTGTTTCTTTTTTCCCACCTGAGGTGCAGTCATATGATCCCTCCAGAGTGGAGAGTCATTTTTGACACTGACTGTCGAGAACAGACAAAGAAGACCAGATCACATATAACTTCAAAGTTTGTATTTATTCTCATTGAGTATTCCATGGTCCATACTTTGAAAAGAAAAACATTTGCACGTTGTTTGTAGCATCACAGTTTTCCATAATTTTCCACACTTCTAGTCAATCTTCTGTTTAGGACTCATTTTCGTCACCCTTGCCTGTCTTCTTGTGGTAGGCGCATTTGGCCATGAAACCCACACACATGCAAAACTCCCTGAAGTTGAGCTCTCCATCACGGTTCCTATCCAGCCTCCCCATGATCTTCTCATGGTTAGCTGAGTTCATTTTAGCCTGGTGGACACAATATTGCAGTTAGGGCTTAACGAAATATGAAACAACTGGAAATGAATGAAGCAGGACAATAAGCACACGCGTTTCAATGGACATGCATGCATGTAACTGCGTCTCTCTTACTTTGATCTCTGGGTTTGAAATTTCTGTCTCCATCAACTTCTTCAGTTCTTCCTTGCTTAACTTGCCATCACCATCTGCATACTCAACGAACATATCCACCATGTTCTTAATGACATCTTCCATACGACCCATAGTGGCAGCTGGAGACAAACATTGATACGGATTTTGAGTAATACAAAGAGGAGCACATGCTTAAAAGTCTTTAGATTATACAGAATAAACACAAAGTTAAAATAAGAGATGTTTGCAAATGCTACACAGACAGAAGTCTAGAAGGAGCTAAATTACAGACAAATGTTGTTAATTACAGTTTATGTACCAGCCTTTTGTAAACTTGTCATGGTCAGTAACTGAAAATTTTCCAACTATTATCTTTAGCAAAGCAAAACTCCCGCCCTGCATGGCTCTATTTCCATCAGTACTTACCTTAGAGTTAATGTCTACCCGGTGAAGAGAGATCACGTCTGTGTCAGTGGCTTGGTCCCAGATGAGACTGATGTCAAACTGAGGAGAATGGGTCTTTTTATAAGAGAACAGCGTGGTCAATATGCATGTTCACTCCAAGTACAAAGAACTTGTGCTGATTCATGCTCTGGCAACATCACCCACTCCCTTTAAACCAGCTTGACCAGGTCCTTTCAAGCCATACATTGGGTTGGCGGTAGACAATGTTAATGTATTGATGAATCGTATATGTGGGTGTGTGTACAATGACATGTTATTTTAAGAAGGTCGAGTAGACAATGCAAGGGGAGATAGGTCTTTTTACTGATAAGCTGCAAGGTGCAGTCTATTGTGGAAAAATATGAAATGAGCTGGCGTAAAAATGTTGAGTGGAGGTCAGTAAAGGGTGTATCCATTCCCAGCTTAGTTTCGGGGCAGAGTGGAAACATTTGAAATACATATTTAGTTGTGTATTTGACTGTAAACTGTCTCCTGGAAACACAAATTATTAGATGTATTAGATGCATAGTCCAACCGATCATCAGAAAACCTTTGTTAACGTGATGAAGTTTCATTGGACCTCTTCACATTATGCACATCACTTAAGATGTATGTTATGATAATGATAGCTACTGTATGTTGTGTACTGTATTCTTTGGAGAAAGATAAAAAGCTGCTTACAGCACAATGAAGAAACCACTTAGGACTCGGACAGTGACGTGGCGCCCAGCAACACTGATCCTAATAAACTGTGTTTGATTAAGTAATAACACTTAATCCGAGTCAAGAGGCTGAGTGCTGATTCGACAGGCTGAGAAATATGATGACTGGTCAAGACCAACGTACATCTAATGTGAGAGATATTGAAGGCATTCATAATTCTCTCAAAGTCATGCGGGGGGAGGGGTAGGCATTCACCTTCCTAAAAAGACTTAACTGAAAAAAGCTCATCTTGAAGAATTAGCAGATCTGTTGATTCAAATTTGAAAGCAGAGTCAAAAATCACACCAAGGTTTCTTAAACTGGTCGACAGTAGGAGACTAAAAAATTCTTGTTTAGCCTGAGAATATTTGTCTCCATTCACAATAGACACATACCTTGTGATTATGCAAATGCAACATTTATACAGCCCGGTGTAGCCGAACACAATAACTGTCAGAATATGAGACTGGCAATACACCATTGGGATTTTATTGAGGCCAATGTTTCAGCAAATACAGAGAAAAATACAATACAGAGAAAAATACAACTGCACACAACTGGAGAGTCACTTTGTTTTTTGTAAACAAATTTAGCTCCACGGAGCTCACATGATGTCGCTGTTACTTATTTACCAAATAAAGAACACATTTAGGTCACATCAGCGAGAAGATACGTGATGATCTCCTTAGCAGAACATGTCGTTTTCAAACTTTTGATGGATCACTGGCAATAACGAGCCCAACTGACTCAGTCCAAATGTTTATTGGTTAACGTGTGGATATGATTTTATATATATACATACATATATATATATATATATATATGACAAATTTCAGAACTTTTCCTAAATTACTAATCTCTTTGAGGAGGAGGATTGTTGCTGAATGTTACGAGCAAAAATAAGTAGCAGAAAGTCAGGCACAGCTGACCATAAATGCAGAAAATATCCATGTTTCTGACTGAAGAAGAAGTTAAAAAGGACTTGTCTTATTTCACCCTATGTCTTCGTTTACATCCATTAGTTGTTAAAAAATGTGCAACATTAAACAGGTGAAAGAGGGAGAAAAAAACCCAGCCCTCAAAGCATTGTCAATGCAAACTTCACTATGCTTGCTGAGATTAAAATGTGACCTAGTGACCACTCACAAAGCAGAAATATCTGTTTACATATTTTCATTCTCTACATTCATTTAATGTTCCTCTGTGGCATCAAAGTGCCTAAGAGTCAAGTTAGTTCAGGTATTCTCGGCAGGTAGAAGTCTTGCTCCTAAAGTCAGTAATTACAGGTTTACTGCACAAGGTAGGTTGTCAAAATACACACAAATATGACAAATGTTCTGGATCTACGGCCCTACCCGTGGTGTGAACAGTGCCACTATGTATTATTAAAATTTTAGACTGTGAGTAGTGTTTCTCCTTCCGCTGGTTTCTTTACATAGAACTTGTAATACCTTGTCTAAATATATACATACCAGTGAAAGTTCATAGTTTGATAAAATGTTTCATGTGCTGAAATCGCTAAATACATACATCTACTTATTTATTTGATTTTTTTTTTTTCAATGTATGCAGATGGGAGAAAGTAAAAAAAAAAAAAGGAGAAAACTTCTTCCTCTGCTGAGTGGTCATTTCCTTCTCAATGAGTATGTCGTTCACAGTACAGCAATAAAAAGCTCACCTGACACTATACAATGTGTCATAATACAATGATTGTGTTTTTGTTTCTTAAATATTACGTTAGTATTCGACTGAAATGTATTTTCTCTCTTTATCGTTGTCCCGAACTATTTTATCTATTTATTTCATACTTTCCTTTACTCAGACTTTATCACATGTTTACACGTTTCTATTATTGCTGGAAATGAGCTTCCACTCTTCCATGTGGTAATTAGTGTCACAACTTGCTCTTCCTATATAAGTGCTGAGATAAACCAGAAAAACAGATACATTATTAAGAAAAAATAAATGTTTCATATTTTCTAAAAACATGACATTAAGTAGAATTTTACCTGAGCATTTTACCTTCACAGAAATTGTTTAAAAATCTGCAGAAGTTGGAAGAATGGAAGGCGGAGAACATCAGCGCAGCATTGGCCTGAATGTGATTGGTGCATTGCAATATGCTAAATGCAACTTAAAGTGGCTGTGATGTTGCCTATAGTATTTATAAAACATAGGTCGCCTCCCCAAGGATAACACCATAATGAAGTTTGCAGATGACACTGCAGTGATGGGACACATCAATGGTGGGGCGAGGCTTCCTACAGGACGGAGGAGGCCATTCTGGTCACATGGTGTGAGGACAGCAACCTTACTTACAACACAGACCAAGGAGATCATAGTGGACATGAGCAAGGAGAGGAGCCCTCATTAGGCTCAACAGCGACTGTACTTCCTGAAGAGGCTGACGAAGTTTGCCGTGTCGCATAAGATCCTCAGCAACTTCTCCAGTTGCATCGTTGAGAGCATAGTGACTAGCTGCATCACCGTGTGGTGCAGCAGCACGAATATCATGGGCCGCAAACACCTGCAGAGAGGGTGTGAAGACCGCTGACAATATCACCAGCACTCCATGTGCAGGGAAACTTGTTTCAGTGCTGTGCACATGACATTAAACTCCAACTCTCCAACACCACCTGGGTCTCCTGTATAAATGTACATATTGTGATCCCAGTCACTTTATAATTTGAGTATTATTATTGTACACTTTTATTTTTTATTTCTTCAATTCCCAACCAATCAGTTCTGGTTGTGTGTTTTCTTGTAAGGCACCGTTTTGTTTGTCTTGGCTGTTTAAATGACAAAAAGTGCAGCTCTGGCTTGTTTATGTAGTTTTGTATTCTGTTGCTACTGGTTTCTGATTGTGTTTTGTCTGTTCATTTCATATGATTTATTTCCAAACCGGTGACAGCAGGATACAGGATGAGACCTATGGTTCGTTCAGCGTGTGACTCTTCTTTCATCCTAATTAAAAGGGAGAGGCTAAAGAGCAAATGGATTCATTTATTTGACAGGGCAGTGCTCCTGACTGAGTCCAAACACCTGTGGTAGTGGAGCAGGTTTATCTAGTGGTGGAGTGGTGCAACTAAAATGAGAGCAGAGCGCAGTAGTACAGAAAGAAAGACTTGACAAAAACTGATCCATGGGAGTGGAAGGCATGAGGTAGTTGAAATGCTTGAATTTCACTAATCTTCATATTGTTTTACATTCGAACAGTTGTAACATAGTGACTGTAGAGGGGTAACCTCTCTAACAATGTCCTTTTCTTGTTTTCCTGCCCCCTCCTACTCTATTTTTTAACTTTATAGGAAAAAGTGAAATGAACACAGCACAAGGCACAGCTACCTATGCAGCATGCTATCAAAGGAGGAAATGGTGAAACCTGGTGTGGTGTTTCTTTTTTCCCACCTGAGTGCAGTCATATGATCCCTCCAGAGTTGGAAGATCATTTTTGACACTGTCTGTTCGAGAACTAAAAAAGAAGACCGATCACATATAACTTCAAAGTTTGTATTTATCTCATTGATATTCCATGTCCATACTTTGAAAAGAAAAACATTTGCACGTTGTTTGTAGATCACATTTTCATAATTTTCCACACTTCTAGTCAATCTTCTGTATAGGACCTCCATTTTCGTCACCCTTGCCTGTCTTCTTGTGGTAGGCGCATTTGGCCATGAAACCCACACACATGCAAAAAATCCTGAAGTGAGCTTCCCATCACGGTTTCCTATCATCTCCCCATGATCTCTCATGGTTAGTGAGTTCATTTTAGCTGGTGGACACAATAAATGCAGGGTTTGGCTAAACGAAATATGAAACAACTGAAACTGAATGAAGCAGGACAATAAGCACACCCAGCGTTTCAATGGACAAAGCATGCATGTAACTTGGTCTCTCTTAAATTTGATCTCTGGGTTTGAATTTCTGTCCCATCAACTTCTTCAGTTCTTCCTTCTTAACTTGCCATCACCATCTGCATACCAACGAACATATCCACCATGTTCTTAATGAAATCTTCCATAAGACCCATAGTGGCAGCTGGAGACAAACATTGATTTCGGATTTTGAGTAATACAAAGAGGAGCACATGCTTAAAAGTCTTTAGATTATACAGAATAAACACAAAAATTTAAAATAAAGATGTTTGCAAATGCTACACAGACAGAAGTCTAGAAGGAGCTAAATTAACAGACAAATGTTGTTAATTACAGTTTATGTACCAGCCTTTTGTAAACTTGTCATGGTCAGTAACTGAAAATTTTCCAACTATTATCCCTTTTAGCAAAGCAAAACCCCGCCCATGCATGCTCTAATTTCCATCAGTACCTTACCTTAGAGTTAATGTCTACCCGGTGAAGAGAGATCACGTCTGTGTCAGTGGCTTGGTCCCAGATGAGACTGATGTCAAACTGAGGAGAATGGGTCTTTTTATAAGAGAACAGCGTGGGTCAATATGCATGTTCACTCCAAGTACAAAGAACTCGTGCTGATTCATACTCTGGCAACATCACCCACTCCCTTTAAACCAGCTTGACCAGTCCTTTCAAGCCATACATTGGTTGGCGGTAGACAATGTTAATGTATTGATGAACGTATATGTGGGTGTGTGTACACTGACATGTTATTTTTAGAAGGTCGAGTAGACAATGCAAGGGGGAGATAGGTCTTTTTACTGATAAGCTGCAAGGTGCAGTCTATTGTGGAAAAATATGAAATGAACTGGCGTAAAAATGTTGAGTGGAGGTCAGTAAAGGGTGTTTCCATTCCCAGCTTTCTTTCTGGGTAGAGTGGAAACATTTAAAATACATATTTAGTTGTTTATTTGACTGTAAACTGTCTCATGGAAACACAAATTATTAGATGTATGAGATGCATAGTCCAACCGATCATCAGAAAACCTTTGTTAACGTGATGAAGTTTCATTAGATCTCTTCACATTATGCAAATCACTTAAGATGTATGTGATGATATGATAGCTACTGTATTGTTGTGTACTGTATTCTTTGGAGAAAGATAAAATGAGCTGGCTTACAGCACAATGAGAGAAACGCTACTTAGGAGCTCGGACAAGTGACGTGGCGCCCAGCAACACTTGATCCTAATAAACCTGTGTTTGATTAAGTAATAACACTTAATCCGAGTCAAGAGGCTGAGTGCTGCATTCTGAACAGGCTGCAGGCGACATATTGATGACTGGTCAAGACCAACGTACATCTAATGTGAGAGATATTGAAGGCATTCATAATCCTCTCAAAGTCATGCGGGGGGAGGGGTAGGCCTTCACCTTCCTAAAAAGACTTAAAAAAATGAAAAAAAGCTCATCTTGAAAAACGAGCAGATCTGTTGATTCAAATTCCGTGTGGTAACTATTGTCAACTTGCTCTTCTTATATAAGTGCTAAGATAAACCAGAAAAACCTGTACTGACTGCAGCTGCTTTGCTGCTCTTGGATTTTTCCAACACCACATAATCCTTCATTCTGGACAGGTGAATTCAGCCTTATTATTATTATTGTCATCATCATTATTATTATTATTATAGAGTGCGTATAACAAAAAGCAGTATTTAATATTTGTGATTTTGTATTTTGACTTTAGTAGATCTTTCGGGTGTAGTTTTCACATAAGCCTCAGTAGCTTTCTAACTACACCTTACACACACACACAATTATATATATTTTTTTCTATCTATTTATATGTGAAACTAATCAATGAAATGAAAAAAAAATTAAATCAAGCAACATGTTGACCACATGTTTTTATGAGATAAAAACAAATGTAATATATTAATTAATAATATAAATAATTTAAATATAAATAAATTAATATAATACAAAGTTGTAAAAAAAAAAAAAGTGTTTTACTTCTTCTCATGAATATTGGTACAAATGATTGTACCAATATTGATTCCTAATAGGTAAAGTGTATGTCTTCTCACAACTCGATCTCTTCCAAATATATAGCTGTTGAAAAAGGGGTTTGCTCAGGTCCATTGCTGGTGGCGACACAGATTTTTTACCAAATGATCTGTCTGCGCAGCATTTTTCCATGAACATCACACACATGCAAAACAGATTTTCACCTGCACAAATTACTGAAAGTACAAGTTTGTGGAAAGTGAAAAGACTGTAAATATGCTGGTGCCAGGTTCATTTATTTGCTCGTTAGGGTCAGCGTCTGGAAATATTCCAGCTAATTTCTGTCCAGTAGAAAAAATATCGTCACTTCAAAAATATGTGAATGAGATACTTGAATGTGGAGGGGGAGGGAATCCACCTTCCGCAGGGCGTTTGGTGTCTCTGCTGCTGAAGTGAAGTGGTTTTCAGTTTTCACGACGTGGTGTCGGAGCAGTCCTGTAGTGCTGAGGTGGCTCCCACAGGTCCCACCGTGGGGACACATCACTTTGACTCCATCAATGTGCTAATTGATTTACTTGGATATGATTTATATATATGTATATATATATATATATATATATAAACCTTTTCTGCATGTAAGGTCAGGTCTGGCTGGTTTCTCTTTTTTTATGATACTCATATTTGCACATAACATTCAGCAACAATTTTCCTGCTCAATGTGATTCACAAATTCTGAACCAGCACGTGAACCATTTCTACAAAGTTGTGTGTGACTCACAGGCTTAAATACCGCGTTCTCTTTGTTCAGCTGACACATTTATGTCAATTTCAACCAAACAAATGGTGACAGAGAGGGAAAGAGGAAAGAGGGAAAAAGACCCCAGCCCTGCGGAAAAGCACTGTGGAAGAAAACTTGTGAAGTTTGCCGTGTCACATGAGAGTGGCATTCCGGTCACATTTTTCATTTAGATTAAAAATCAAAAGCAAAAATACCTACACTGACATCAATGTCATTTTATTTATTTATGACACAGAAACGTATTATACAAGTATTTACCGGCTGAAACACACATAAGCATGTCTATTCTCTTGCATTTGGTAGAAATCACATGTGTTAATGTTCCTCGGTTTCTCTAGATGTCATGTCAAAGGGAGGATAAGGATTCGGTTTCAGTCAGGTTTTCTCAGCAGGTACAGTTTTGCTTCTAAAGGCAGCAGATTCAGAAAACCTGGGGACCCAGAGCAGGCACCAATGACATAAGAGTGAAAGAGCGCAATTACAAATGAAGTAACATGGTGATGTGTAGTGCAATGACTGAAGATTATACACAATATATACATTTGGGTACAAGTTTGGCAACAAGGCGTTCACCTTCAGTCAAACAGTAAAAGTCTGGCTGTTTTTCTATGGAGAGATTTGAGGTTTACTACACAAGTAAATGGGTCATCAAAATGCACACAAATCTGATACAAGGGATGTTTAACAATAATTGATTGTGTGACCAAAAGTGCTGAAAAACACTCATGTAGAATTTAACAAATACCGATGGTACGCTAGCGCTATCTGGCAGGCAAGAGAGCAGAATGCAGGTACATTAGCAGTAGTATCTCCTGTCCTGTCCTGTCCTGTCCTGTCCTGTCCTGTCCTGTCCTGTCCTGTCCTGTCCTGTCCTGTCCTGGTCTTAAATGACACTCAGAAACCATTCATAACTTCTTTCCATTTAACACCTGATGTAAAGCTATATATATATATAAAGTTATATATTCTGTATGTGATCTGAAGACACACATTTCTTTTTTTTTTATAGTCCCTTATAATCCACATTTAAGTCTGCTCGCTGCTACTACTACTAATGTATTATTGACAGTATTGCTGATGTTATTATAAGTTAGCAGAATATTATGTTAGTAATTTTAATTTTATATTTACATGACTGTTTTTTATTTCACTGATTTCTTTTCTTGTTTGTTTTATTCATTTATTTGCATTGTGATTTTCATATAAACTAATAAACCTTTATATTGTTCAGACGTATTAGTTTGATGGACATAATACGTACACAGCAGGCACAGACAGGCAACCAGAGAAGCAACAACAATTATTTCTCTAATTTCAACAATAGCGTACTAGGACCCAGGTCACTCTGACTGTAGACCTTTCCTTCCAGACTCAGTATGCACAGCAACAAAGTACACATATACAATATATAACCTATGTTCTACATTATAAATATGCGTTTATTTGTTTATTTTTTCAGAGTGCCTCCTGTTTTATTTAGACTAAAAGATAATTTATAATTTCACCGTGTACTGAGGAGTTCAGGTGCCCTTCATTTGTTTTTAATTACCAGAGACGAGGATTCAAATCCAAGATTTATTTTAGCTCTTTCTCAATAGTAGCAGCATTCACTCAATTTATTCACACCTTTGCTTTGAGAGAAAAAAAAGTGAGAAGACATACATTTTGTTTTTCTGTTATTGTTTTTATTGTTGGTGACACAAAAGTGTAAAGAGTGGAATCTATGGAAGTACATTTCCAGTGAGGAAGGTGATATGTGATGCAGGAAGCAGTCGGTGAAGTCTGCTGAATGTTTGATGAGCCCCTGCTTGTTTCCTGGCGCGACACCAGACACCCAGCAACCCTCGAACACAAGAGAAAACTCACAGCAATTCAAACTTTGCACCCGTTACATCTCTCCAGTGAGAAACATTTCTGAAAACCAGTTCACCTAGAACGACTAGGGCGTTTTACATACGCATTTAAAACCCAGTGGAGGTGCCATAATATCAGTAGCGCCTGTGTGTATTGAGAAATAGGACGTCTCTAAATAAGCGGTGCTACAAATATATTAAGGACTCGTAGTCTTATCAAGCTTCTTCTTCACACTCGTGTTCTTTGCCCTTGCCTTTCTTGCAGCCCTTGCCCGTTTTCTTGTTGTAGTAGCATTTGGCGAGGACGCAAACACACCGACAGAATTCGCGGAAGTTGACCTCGCCATCATGGTTTTTGTCGAGCATCTCCATGGCCTCCTCAATGTCATCTGGGCTTATTTTATCCTGGAGAGAGCAGTGAAACAACAGCATGAAAACACACACGTGAACAGTGAATGTGGAAAAAGTACACACACACACACACACACACACACATATATGTATATGTATATATATATATATACATATATACATATATGTTCATATATTGTGAAGTGCTCACTTTCAACTCTGGGGTTTGTATTTCTTTCTCCAGCACCAGCTTGAGCTCGTCTTTGTTCAGCTGACGTTTCTTGCCTCCGTCGTCAGCGTACTCCAGAAATACATCCACGATGTTTGTGATGACGTGATCCAGGCGTGCCATGGTCCTTGCTGGACAAAACCATCAAAGGTTTTGAGTAATTGACAACAAAGCCGGTGAAAATACAGGATTTGTGGCAGGTACTTAAGATCTTTACAGGCTCTTTATAGTCAAAGAAGCAGTTACAGACATTCTGTATATTACAAAACGGATGCATAGCAGATTAGATTAGATTAGATTAGATTAGATTAGATTAGATTAGATTAGATTAGATTAGATTAGATTAGATTAGATTAGATTAGATTAGATTAGATTAGATATTTTATTTATCTCAAGGGATAAATGAAATCACGGTGAATAAACCTTGCAGCCATAAATTACTTTCACTTCTTTTCATTCAGTCTCTTCCATCATCTAGGCTGTCTTGGACTAGTTATACTCCAAATCTATCCACATCTTCTCCACATCCTGCCTTCCATCAGTAGCCTACTCACCTCAGATTTCACGGTACAGGTGAGGAGAGATCACGTCTGTGTCAGCAGCGTGGTACCAGATGAGACTGTTGTCAAACCGAGGGGAAAGCTTGCTCTTAAAGACTAGACTCGCTCTGTCAGACTCCGAAACACACACACACACACAAGCTTGCACACACCCACCCACACACGCAGGCACCGGCAGTGATTCATGCCCTTAAAATGTACCCACTCCACCCATATTAGCGCCGCCCACTCCATCTCACTACGGCGCAAGGCGGCAGCGCAGAAATTTGAATAGAGAAAATTATGTGAAGGCAGACTTGTATTTAGCACCGGTGCATGAGCTGTGGCAGGAAATAATGTTTTCATTGAGAAGCAGCTCAGCGTGTCGTCTTCTGGAAAGTCAAGAGAAAGTCAGAGCAGTGGGCTGGATTTAGAGTTTGGTTAGTCATCTTCGAACAGAGACGTCTTTTAGTTTGTGTTCGCAGTGTTCAAACTGTTTTGCACAAATATGTAGGCTAGTTATCAAAACAACCCCCCAACCTTTATTTTAACACTTTATGAACACGTTAGAAATGTGAGCACATTTGTCAATGTCCTTATTTAGGTCAACATAGTAAAATCAGGAGCAACTACAAGTCTGAATGAGAGGCTCAGACTTTGTGGTTGTGGGTTTGGACATGTTTGAACATTCCAGTTTATCCTACTCCACTGTTATGTAACTTGTTCGTCATTTTCCATTCGCCTGTTACAAGGCAGCACAAAGATAGCATTTTTCTCTTCTATTGCCTCCTGCCAAGTCCCCTTTTATAGGATCACTCTCTCTCCTCGCTTAGGCTTATTACTTTCACTTATTGAATGCTATCAGATTCCCCTTGCAGGGGAGGGAAAGGAAATAGAGACGAAGTATCATGTGGTGTTAATTGCAAAAAGAAAAAAGAAGGTTATCTTTCCACACTCTGTTGGCTGCATTATGCATTACTATGCCCCATACCTCGACACGGGTGGGTCTACACCCTGGAAATGAATGCTTTTTTTCTTTTTTCTTTTTACAAAAAAAAAAGTTACTCATTAAATACAACCTGCTTGGAACGTGTTGCTTCACATGTTTACACATCATGTCCTGGAAGTAGATGAGGTTTTTATGAAAGATTTGTTTGGAAAATACAAAATAAACCACATGTAAATTTTAAAAGGATTTATATCTGTCTAATCTAAAAGGTTTTTTACGTTTTTGAAAATGCACCCCCTCCCCCAAAAACAACAACAACAAGTATTGAAATCTCTCATACTTATATTCCATATTCCAACCATTTCTGTTTTTGTAAATCCAAGCCATTAAGTGTAAGAAACTCTGTTGCACAGCATTAGAGTTTCAAACCAGTTTTGCATTCATGCACTGAGGCCATCAGGAGGCCTCGTCCCAGAGTTTGCAGCCCGGCCAAACTGAATAATTGAGGAAGAAATTCTGGGGTTGAAAAGATGACAGAGAACCAGACAGTCACGCTACTGAAAGGGTTCGGAACGTCCTCTACAATATTCCACTTCAGTATTTATTGTATGTACTGTATGACTGTATTTCTTGCATGGGCATTACAGTGGGATGGTGGTTAGCACTAGTGACTTGACCACTATATGACAACTGATCTGTTGCATAACTAAGTGCACCTCCAGGATTACTACAGTTTTATGCTACACTGAGGCTAATCTTGTACACAAGAGCCTGCCAGCAAAAAGGTCAGAGTTCGAGTTCAGCTCGAACCTTGTTGGCATGTACGCTGATAATAATACATTTTTACTCCAGTTTAATTATTATGTGCGTGGGTTTCTGTGCGTGGGTTTCTCCGGGTACTCTGGTTTCCCCCACACTATGCTTGTTACTTGGTCGACTTGACCATTATATGACAGATCTGTTTTTTTTGTTTGTTTTTATTATTTGTTTGTTTGTTTTGTTTGTTGTCTGAAGGTATACAGAAAACAACATAAAAATGCCCACTGGACTTGCCACGCTGTGGGACTTACAGGCCTCAATTACAAATAATATTATATCCATGGTATAAATGTTATGACGATAATTTACAATTATTTTAGGCTATTCTCCGCACATCACAGGCAAATGCCAACATCACCACAGGTGGGACTTACTTCTCAACATGTCTAACGTGTGAAAAAAAAAAAAAGAGCTTTTAATAAATCACACGTCTTCCATTATTATTTTTCAAAGACTGGCACGGTGGCCTATTAATAGACAGTATGCTCACCATATTTACTTGTCCAAAACACCCCACATCACGAACATCTCAGGATTCTGGTTCCCGCCTCTTGCTCCGGCTGTTGTACCGGGCTAGCTGATGCCAGGGTTCCCGCCTTTTGCTGCGGCCTTTGCTGGTCCACCTGACTGACTCCTAGCGCTGTATCTGGCTCCTGCTCCGGCTGGCGGTGAACCTGACCAGCTGCTGCCACGGTGCCAGCCTCCTGCCCCGGCTTGGCTAGCCGTCGGTGAACCCGGATAGCTGCTGCGGCGCTAGCCTCCTGCCGCAGCCGGGTTTGACCATCAACATGGCCACTACAGCTGCCCTCGTAGCCGCTTGTGGAGGCTTTTCTGACTCGTTTTTAAGTGTCATGCAACTTTTTGTTTTTTTGAAAAAAGACAATAAATTTAAAAAATTTTTCCTTTTGGTTTGCTCCTCAGATGCGGGGAATTTCAAAAGTTTTTTTTTCTGTGTCAGGGTCGTGGTTTGTGGTTTGCTTTTTGACCACTATATGACAGATCTGTTGCATAACTAAGTGCACCTCCAGGATTACTACAGTTTTATGCTACATTGAGGCATAATATTATGACCACACTGATAGGTGGAGTTAATAACATTGACAATTTTGTGAAAATGTTCTGCTGGGAAACTTTTGGAGACCTCCACAATATTAGGCAGGTGGTCATAATGTTTTGCCTGATCGATATGCATTTTAAATTGGACAGTGGTCAGATGAGTTATTCATTCAACACGGTCACAAAGCTGGGTTGTCAGGTTGAGGTTGCCTACACATGGGCCTGTCCTTGCAAATGCCATAGCAAATGTCATAGCACCATCTTGTGGTCGAATTAAAACATGAACTAGACGAATTCCAATTTCCAACACACAACTGTTCAAAGCCGAACAGTTGAACGAAGGGTTAAACGGAGCTCATCACAAACCACCTCAAACCTTTGTCAGGCTCCGGTTTTTTAATTCAGTTCATTTGACGTTGGAAATTGTGAACATGAATAACAATGTTTTGTTGTTGTTGTTTTGTTTTTTTTAAAGTTTCAAGCCATTTTAAAAATTTAAATGGCTTGAGAAAATTAAAGTTTTCTCAAGAACCCAAATAAGAGTGTCTCAATTCTATAGATTTAATATCTGCTGACAAAAGTGAAAACTGAACACGGGACTGGGGAGTAACCATTTGAAAATGTAGGACACACATGTTGTAATATAAAGACACTTCATACCTGTCAGCTCGGTTGCTGTTAGGTAAGAATTAACTAAAATGTTCTATGTAATAGGGAAAATATCTAAAATTCCCTCTTGGTTGGAAATAACAACCCCAGGAGAGTCAGGCCTTCCCTGGTAATCTGCTACATTCAGTGCCGCTATGGAAAAATATACATAGTAGACAGTGTAAACTATATGCATATTGAAGGAATTTTTTTCAGTTTAATGGTAATTGCTGTAATTTGCTTAAGGAAAGCATTACCTGCAATGGACCCTCACCTCATAGCAAGTAGGTCAGCCAGTGGATTTATGTCTGCAAGTATGAATAATACCTATTCGTATGCGTTAGCCCGGTAAGTTACTTGCACATGACTCAAAACCTTCTTGTTATACGCATGTTGCATAAGTTCTGTTTCTTAAAGTTTGTAGTTGTTTTCAAAGCACCGAAGCCATATACATTTTCTTCACCTCAGCATTTCTTCCAATTCAAAGGTGTACACAGTGGGAATGAAACTAGTGCCTAATGTGTGAGAAGAATCTGCACTAAATTAAGTTTGTTTCCAAACTGGAGGAGAAATGTACGTGAGAAATGTATAAAGCTTTAAACCCCACCAAAAACCTGTAAGGTGACTTATTCCAACCCTAAATTATGTATTCATGAACTATGGGCACGTTTTCTCTACCGAAGTTCAGGCCTTAGCACGCACAATGGATGCCAGCACATTCCTTTACTAACGAGTGTTGCTTCATCTAAAGATTTAAGAAGGATTTATGAGTGAAATGATCTGTATCAGATGTGAAGTCATCAGTATGCTCAGTACTTTCAGAGGTATTTTCTGGCAGAACTGGCAGAACTCCTCCTAAATCAAAATGGTTCCAAGAAATCTGTTGTCACAGTGTATACACTTTGTGAAAGCAGAAGTCAGCTTCTTTAAGAATGAACATACTAAAAGAGGACTCGGACAAACAGTAGTGAAATCATTTACTTGTGAATCTAGGATTCATTTGTGCTACAAAATCCTCTTCATCTAATAAAATCAAAAAATATTTTCCTTTACATTTGCACTTCACTTCTTGCCCTTCGTTCCGTGGAGCATGGCGCAACCCTTTTCACAGGTGATGGCGAGGCCAGCGACCAGGGGTACGAACTCTTCAAAGTTCAACTCGTCGTCCTTGTTTTGGTCCAAATCTTTCATGATGCGGTCCACGACATCAGGGTTCCCCTGGCAATAGTTAAGAAGAGACAAGTACAGGGTGGACAGTTAGGAAAAAAGAGCAATCGTTTACACGTGGATACTAGGTCAATTCTGAGGATAGTGACCAGCTTTTTACTAAATATCCTTACTTTCATAAAGTTGGGTAACTCATTCTCAAGTAGCTTTTTCAGTTCTTTCTTGCTCAGCCTCTTTTCGTGCTTGCTTTCTTTGGCGTAGCGGTGGAACACCGTTATCATGGACTCCATGGAATGCTCTAACTCCGTCATGGCTGCAGGAAGTTGTGCTGAGAGGAGAAAAACAATGTCGGGAGTAAATGTTCCATTCTTTCTTTGTTCATCTAACAGCTGCTGATCCCATACAATACATTTTGAGAAAAACAAAATAAGTGAAGTTCTGCTACTAACTGGGACTCTTACAATTATAAAATACTCTACATAAACGAACTGATTATCTTTTTTTGTCCGTAACTTAAAATTGTATCACAACCTTTAATGAAAGGTAAGGAAAGCAGTGTGTCTTGATGCTATGCTCACTTCGATAACACTGCTGCAATCGAACATGTGAAATAACTAAGTATATTTACTCAAGTACTGTTCTTAAGTATTTCCATTTTCTAATATCTTATACTTCTACTCCACTAGGTAAAAATTGTAACTTTTAACCCACTTCATTCATTTGATAATTTAAGTCGGTAGTTGAGGCAGTTGATATTAATAAAACAACACAAAACAGTAATGAATGCATCGATAATTACGATTCAGTAACATAAACTACACCGTTCCACGTACATTCTGAGAATGAGTACCTTTACTTTTGCTGCTTTACACATATTTCAATATTAATGTTTCTGCAATTTCAATGGCAGCAAGTAAAATAATGTGATTGTAGAACGTACGACACAGTATCTCTACACGATCGTAAAGTTACTTTTTACTAAAGTACAAGACCTGAATAGTTGCTTCTTTTTTCATCGTTGTGGGACTTCATCCAAAACTAACACACAGCTCAGTGAGGATGTGGGTGTTGGCTTTACTGGCACTCAAGGCCAATTTTTTCGGCTAGATGCGATCCTGTCCCACCGAAATCCTTATCTCACGGCTTCTCCCTCTGCCTCCCATAAAACTTTTTCGGGTTGCGACTCAGAGAAACGAGGCACACAGACACTAAATATGAAAAAGGGGAGAAATAGCCTATCGGAAAGCTAACAAGTCGTGCGTAATGTGCGTAATGTGCCAACAACGCAAGAGTCCATCTTGCCTATATGTAACTATAATTAATGTAAATGTGATTTTTAACTTAAAAGGAAACAACGCGTAAAAGCTTCGGAGTTCTAAGCGAAAGCGAGAACACACGAAAACAGAGAATTAGGCGTTATAATAAAAATCTTACCAGGTCAAGATGCTGAAACTGAACAGGCTGGGCTGGAGTGAAGACTTGTGGGGCTTATGTTCTAGGAGTTTTATTAAGTCAACGCCCATTGTGATGGGAGGAAAAGGGAGGGGTACAGTGAGGCAAAGGACAAACCCCGTTCCCACCCTTCTCCGCGAATATCAGGAAGCACAGAGCAGCAAAGTGGAACACTGTGAACTTAGATTGTTGAGATTGTTAATAAATCTGAAATGTCCAGCTCCTGCTTCCGTGCATCTATGATCCGCCTCTGATGGCGAGTATCTGTAAGTTTCCATTATTTTTACTCACAAAATTAAACAGCATCAGATGTATGACGCACGGCCTGCTGTGTGTGGGCAGGTCTCGACCTTGTTTGAACGAGTCAAAATCTTTTGTCAACATGCGTCCTTGAGAGTCAGGCAGCTTCTTCAGATGCAGTCTTCACTTGCATGTGTTTGCTGTAGATATATTTGCGCACAGTTTTTGGCAGGGACGCTCTTCTCACATGGACTCTGTCACACCAGAAGCTGCCCAGCACAGCCCAAAGAAGCATCGCTGGTTCTTCTGAAATTTGATCAAGGGTACCTCAGTGATTACTGTGCACAGTGTTTCATCCAGATTTATACTCTTGCTCCTGGAGTTTCTTTATGAGCCTTCTGCAGTTGCAGGATCAGCCTAGAGATCTTTGAGTGTCCTTGCACCTCTGAAATGGTTCAGGGAGTTGACAGCGGCCTCCCGAGGGTGTCATCAGGATGTGATGGTGTGAGGCTTTGGGTTGAGGGGAGGGGCATTTGTGGATAAGGCTCCTTTAAGCACTTTCTGCAGTTACTCTATCACTTTGGTATTTGGGGAATTAGGAGGCAGACTCAACATCTTGAGGTACTTTGCAAGTTATTTTAAGCTGTTCCTGAGTATATACCATCACTCGGGTCTTTTGTCCATGACTTTCTGCTCTCGGATCTTTATGTGTGGACAATTCAATCAAATTTAACCAGATTTTTTTCTTTACATAAAACCTATGTCATACTGCTACTGTTTTGTTTCCCCCTCAAAGAGCACCACCATGACACACACACACAGACAGGGACCACTACATAATCATCCTGCCACTGAAGCAGCTCATAGTCCATCATCAAACCTGTTAGACTGACAATTTCCACACTGAACATAATCCGACAGAAGAGCAACACACTGAAAGTGTTTCACAAAGTTTAATTACAAAATGAATTAAACAAAAAAAGCAACTCGAAGTGCTGATCAATGTACAGGTGACATGATGTTCTAATCTCTTTGCAACCAGATTAAAAAGAGTGCTGAGGAAAATGGCTTGAATGGAATGTAGGAAGAGTTGTTCAGCAACCTGCATGGCTTCATGTCTACTGGGACAGAATTTTGTGAATCAAATTCAAAGTCCCTGTAAAAAAAAAAAAAAAAAAAGAAAAAGAAAAAGAAAAAAGGAAAAAAAACTAAAAACATAGTATGACATCTGGTGTAAAGTCCATGTAGCCTGTGAAATCACCATTCCTCATGAAATATTTCCAAAGCAAATTTAGAAAAAGTAGTTGAAGGATACAACCTATGGGTTGTGTATTTAAGAAGGTATTGTTCCAAAAATATGCCACAGTTGTACTGCAATGACCATCAGCACCTGGATAATGTTGACTGGTTGAGTGGATGCATCAATTCTTCCTCTTGCCCTTGCTGGCAGCCTTAGCTGGCGTGACTGCAGGAACAGGTGCTTGGTAGAGGGCAGCAGATACTTTGTTGATGTAGTACAGGGCGAAGAGGGAGAATATCAAGCTGGATGGATAAAAGGCAAAAAGCAAAGACACATTTAGAGGAAACTTTAAACTGTGTACTCTGAAGATGAAATAGGTGTTTGTCACTTACCATGTGGTGACACAGACACGGTGCACCAGACCAGAGGCAAACAGTGACAGGAACAGGCACAACAGAACTGGAAGTGGAGAGAATGAATGAATTACTCAAATTATATGTTGGAGAACTATATATTAAATGATGTGATACTGATCAACAATGTTGATTCTTTAAAAGTAAGGACTAACTACATGAGTTTCATTCAAGTAGCGTCACAACTCACTTTCTGGGAAAATCTTGGCTTGGAATCCCTTCCCAAAAATCAGGTTTTCCAGATTATTAAATGCCTGCAGACAAAGTTAAGGTGGAACACTTCTCTGTAGAGGCTGTGCATTCATATACACATGAGAAACAGGCAGCAAAGGAGAGAGAGGAGGTGGTTCAATAAACAGTACAAAGAGAACTACTTAATCCTTGTAGTTTTAAGGTCAGCAACATGAATTAAACCAGCTCAACCAGTGATATCACATGGAGGATACAGTGAGGGAGCAGATGAAGAGGACTGAGCCGAGGAAACCTCCCAGGATGGTGAGCCACTCAGTTGATCCCAGCTGTTTACTGAACATCTGCATCCCAGCAAACACCAGCACTGACAGCAGACTGGACAGCACTAGAGAAGTACCTGTATTCACAGCTTCAAAAGACAGAGATGTACCAGCGTAAGGATACTGGTCAGGCTTACATGACGTACTAATATATGGCTGTAACACAACTGAACAGAGGCTGCATGAACCTGGATACGACACAACATTAAGAACCCGGCCTCGTTATGAATGAAGCACCTGACATAAACATAGGAACAGCCTAAAAATAGGAATCTGGCCAATGTTGCAGTAAATTTCTTATGCAACCAGCTTTAAAACAGCCATCCGAACGATCAACTATTCGTCATTTGAATCAGGCAGCTAACCATTAAATACTAACGCCACGTCAACTTCCGACACATAGCCGTTAGCCTCCAGCTAAGTAACCCGGGTTAGCAACAACACGGCCCTGCTATCATAAGCCAGTGGATCAACAATTTAATTAAAAATATGCATCAAGTGTGTGTTTAGAGTAACGTTAACGTTTGTAGGGTTAGCTTTGCAACACTACTACTTGTACACGTTAGTTAGCTAGCTAGCTGGATCATTGATCTTCTGAAATGTTAACATAGTATGCACTCGTTCACAAACCAAATTTGTTGTGCCATTAAACAATTCGTGCAACACATACCCATGATTTATGTTAAACTCGAGTTCTCGTGATTAAAACACAGGTGAATTAGGTTGAACTTCGTAGAGCCGGCTATTAGTCCTAGTGGTGACTGGTCTTCTACCGGACTCAGTCGATGTGCCCCCGCCCCCTCCTTCCATTATTGCCCCACCCCCTGGGCCTACCGCGGACGTAGTACGGAAAGTCGTGAAGACCAAAATACTCGCTTGTCTGCAATTGTGGGTGTTTCAGGCGTGTTTACATTTTTAAAATATAAACACACACATTTAGACCCAAAAACAGTAAAAAAAAAATTAGGTGTACATTTTCAAAGCCACCTTTTTTAAATCACATTTACTAAATGTCATATCTAAATGGTTAACATAACGTAAATATCTAAATAAAACATTTACATATATCATTTAACATTTAGACATATTATATCTTAAATCTAAATGTAAATGTAACTTGTCAAGTATGAATTACAAAATACGTGTACATGGTGTTGATAAATGTCCCAGCTCTCGGAACTAAAAAACTCACCCAGTACAAATGTCAGGTGGGATCAGTAGACTGAGTCACTGATCAGCTTATGTTTTACAAGTGTGTTTTACCCATAATACATCCATGGTTTTACAATATAGATTTGTACTATAAATGATATAAAGAATTATAGCGAGTTTCTTTTTCATTTTGGTTTTCTGGTTAATCTGTTCTGATCAGATTATTTGTCTCTTATATAATTTCAAATTAGCCACTATGTCCAACAGTAAAACTATGTATTTTTGTATAACTATGTATTCTCTTCAGTTGCATTCTTTTTTTTTTTACCATATTTATATATCACAGTAGTTTTATAAGATTTTCTATGGAACGGACAAAGAACAACCTAAAATTACATCTTTGTTAAATGATTATTCTTGACTTACAAGAAGGTTTCGTTGGACATTCTGACATATATCCTCTCTACAGTAAACACTCATGCTAAACATGAAACAAACATAACACATCATGTTTTTGCTTCTGTTTTATTCAAAATATATATAAAATGTGTAAAAAAGAGTTTTGTAGTGTAATCAGTTTTACATCCCTTTGATTTTTCTTTGTGCAGTGTATCCACGTGTCTGTTAACAATTGTTGTCAGTTCTGTTGTAATGTCAATTCTATACATTATCAATGACTCAGATAATTGTAATTGCAGTGTCTGTTGATTAACTTGTAGGTGACCACTTTCCACACCAATTTGAAGCTCTCCATCTGGACTGTTGCTCATAATGGCTTCTTCTTCAGGCCAAAAACTGCTATAAACAAAAGAACCTCCACAAGGGCCGGTAGCACACTAGAGGAAGAGACAGAGAGACAGAAATGAAGAGCAAACTGCCAGTAACAGAAATGGTATTTGTGCTTCACCTTTACGACTTTTATTCTGAAAACTCATACATTGTTTCACAACATGCACACCAACCTGCAGATGGCAAAAATAACCCAATATGTCCAGCATTCCCACTTCTCAAACACAAAGAAAGACAAGGACACGGATGCGCTGCAGTGGACAGCCAGTGCTGGGTGAAACATCTGTCAGGGAAAAACAATTCTGGATTTAACAATATATACTAACCTGCAAATGGCAAGGATCCACCAGTAGACGTCACACCCCCATTGCTCAAATAGAAAGAAAAGCAGAGCCACTGAGGCACTGGCATGGACTCCTGTTGCTATAGTAGGTGAAGAAGCAAGTCGAGTTTGAAGTCATGGAATTGTAACTGATGACTAGAGCGACTTTTAAAGACTGATTACCTCTTTATTGTTTTAAATTTGAGTGTATTTAGAGAGTTCATTTGAGAGTAATTTTTAAGATTCAATATTGTTTAAGGAAATACTGTTTCTCCTAGTCCCAGGCATGACTAAGACAAAAAACAAAGGACTTTGAATACTAATACCTTCTGCTGCATTATATTATCACACAGCAGGAGATATAAAAAGAAGATCACTTCGAACCTGTCATCAATTCTAGGCCATTATTAATTCATCATGTCCCATTCATAGGCCAACACATATATGCCATCAGGAATTGCTGCTCTAATAAGTCACACGATTCCATTTCAGCTTCTTCGTTACAGCTACACAGTTCACGCTTATTTTAAAAAGATCTGTCTTACAAGAGAGTATATAGAGAAACTTGAAACTTTTGGACCTTGCATTCAGGTGGATGTTTGTTGGACACGTACCACCCACCTAGACCAGGCACCCCTACCCCGTAGCAATGACACTCCTTGACGGCAGCCTGACACAGACACACGCACAAAAACAACCCTAACCTCAAAAAGAACATGACAAGTACAAGGTGTTGACCTGGCTTCCAAATTCACCAGATCCCAAACTGATCAAGTATCTGTGGGATGATCCACAGACGCCCCTCCCCTCAACCCATAGGACCCACTCACAACATCCTGTTACCAGACCCCACAGGACACCCTCAGAAGACCCATGTCCATTGTCTGATGAGTCACAATTGTTTTGGAGACACAAAGGAGACCTACACAATATTAGGCAGGTGATCATAATGTTATTCCTGATCATAGTGTAGTTACTTTTGTGATACTACTACTGGTAATGACCAACAAGAGACTCAAAGGATACACAGGAGTCCTTGGCTGCAGTTGAACATGGACACTCCCGAAAAGAAACCAGACAGCTCTATAGCAAACAGACCAAGTGTGACTGCCAGTGCCACCAGCAACCTGAAACAAAAACAGACACATGTTATATTTGAGGGCGTGTATGTGAGTGTGTGTCAAACGTGTAATGCAAACGTTTACTCACTTTCTGTCTTCAATGTCATACTGCTCTTGCGTGAAATCCAAAGGTAAACAGGCCTTTACATTATTTTCCTGAGAAACACCAGTAAATGTTATGTTAACTATTATTTTAGAAAGACATTTATTACTTTATTAATCGACTTGTCAGAGGAGTTAATGGGGCAATCTTACCCTCGACCAAAAGATCGTGATGACGATGACCAGGTGAGCTATGATAGTGAGAAACCGTGCAGGGACCAGGCTGCTGACCGCGGACATGCTGTGGCTGGATCTGGATCTCCGAGGCAGACGACGTGTGCAGAGACAACAGCTAATACACGACGTGCGACAAGTGCTGCACAAGCACACACGAAATCGTTATTTCGTCGTTCGCACAAATATAAAAGAGTTGGCGCTAAATTAGCACTTAGCTACAGTCCATCGATTGAGTTAACTTTTACGTCCAAAAACAACATTGTTCGAAGCTAAACGTTAATTGGCCAGATGAAACCAGCAGCTAAACATCTTACATGCTGATACTCCAACTAACGATTATGTGTTTAATCTACAAATCGGGACGACGACCCTCACGTTGTTGCGATTAAAACGCTTTAGACGGTTGCTACAACAACCAGCAGTGTGTGCATTCAGCATTAGTGACCGGGCGAACAATGGACACCCTAAGGTTCCGGATACGAACACAATTGAGAGAGCACACTCCATGCTCGATATTTCTTTTCTTTTTTTTTTTTTTTCTTGAACTATATTGCCATCTAACGGAAACTCCAAAAACTGGGCCACAAGCAATTGGGCACGTGGTTTAGGCTACCAATCCTTATGATAACAAATAACTCAAGGTTTATTTCGAGAAACTGAGCTTCTGGTTAATTTCACTGCAAAAAGGCATTGCGTTTAAAAATGTCATATTTTTTATTATAACAATATATATATATATATATATTTCATTGAACACGTTGTTAATTTCCTACAAATAAATACAAATGAAAATAAAATAAGGGCGTTGCTATAAAATAATTCTTAATAGAACCGTTTTAATAATGTTGTTGAGCAATGCGGCTGTAGGAGCTGTGGCCTAAACCAGACGCTGCCAACCTCCCCCCTCCTCTTCCCATCCCCTCCCCTCCCCTCCTATTTCTACAACGAGTCGACGAGCTGCTTTGGCACAGACAGCACAGAAATCGGCGTGTGTGCAACAGCACCCCTCAAGCACAGCAATTTAGTGGTAACGCTTCATCAGTCCAGGCCCGGATTTGCCTTTACCTTGATGGGATAACCTGCTCAGATTTTTTAAAACGAGAAAAGGGTCCGTTGTTGTATCGTAAAGACTCCGGCATCTAGAGGACATGGCAGAAGCTGAGCTACAAACCTTTACATCTATCATGGACGCGCTGGTTCGCATTAGTGTAAGTACGACGCTCTTTAAAAAAAAAAAAAAAAAAATGCCATTTCAGCTGTGTGTTATTTTTAACAACGGATTCTGCATGAAGATATACATAACTTAAATTTAGTAATTGTCCATATTACCTCGACCCCTTTTAGCCATAGTAGATGCAGCGATGAAGGAATGTGGCATTTGTTCTTTATAATATATATTTTTCTATCGCATCAAAAAGAGCTGGACCGCTCTGCACAGCTTTCGCTTGGTGAACGGAAACAAAAACAGGTCCACGGTCGTGTCAAAGGGTCCACGCGTTGCAGCAGATGCGGTGGATGTTTATCTAACTACATTCGTCGTAATATGTTGGCTAAGACCCTAAAACGCTGGCACGATGAAATAGCAGAGATGATGCTCGTTGCCATAGAAACGGGATGCTGCGCTCAATATAGCTGCTGCAATGAGCAGAGGCCTCCACAGCCAGTAAAACCTGGACCGGAGGCCACAAAACGAAAGGGGGGGAAAAAAGCAAAAAAACAAAACTGAATTTTAATTTTGAATTCTTCCCTCTTTCATACATCCCCCTACATGGTCACCATTATGTGTTATGACATCTTGAGCTGGGGTTTGCATCTACCCCTTAATTTATCAAGGGTGAGGCAAAGCTAGCTGACTCTATTTATAGTAAAAGGAGGCTTGCTAACACCAACCACAAGTCAGGAAAACCTGTTTTTTCCTCCACATTTGCCCTTTGTGCTCACTATATAGAGTACCTGTCTATACAACTAGTATTGATCTCCCTTTCTCACTCTTGCCTCCTACACATACATTTTACAGGTGACAGGAGGTGCACAATGTTAAGAACTGTGGATTTTACTCCTTTTTTTTTTTCGAGTGACTCAGCCTTTACTGACTACGACACATCATCCAGTCCTCCTGTTTGTACCCCTTCCTGTTACTTTTCTCCCCTCCAGTCCAACATGAAGAGCATGGAAAAGGAGCTGCATTGTCCAGTGTGTGAGGAGATGGTGAAGCAGCCCATTCTTCTGCCGTGCCAGCACAGTGTGTGTCTAATGTGTGCGGCTGAGGTGTTGGTACAAAGAGGCTATCCGCCCCCAGACCTTCCTCCAGAGCCCAACTCACCAGCCTCCACGCCCAATACTCGCTCTCCACGACAGGTGCGCCGACCCATTCCCAGGACACCCGACCGGCTGGAGCGCGTGCTCAGAACAGGTGAAGACAGCAGTGTGTGCATGGAAGGGGACTGGGGACGTTCACGGGGACCGGCAGAATCAGCCTTTGCTCACGTGTGATAGCAGCTGTGTATGTGTGTGAATAGAGGTATGTTGACACAGGGATGATGGTGCAGTGTGATGTCCTTCAAGCATATGAGTATCATAGGTGTTCCAGCTGACTCATCAGCATGTGGCTGTACATGTGTAGCTTCATGTGTCCTTCAAGTTTCTCATGGCCAAGGCCACAGGCAGAGAGTCAAGGAGACAGAAAAGGCAGTAAGCATCTGGCATGCAGGTGTGTTTTCAGAGTGTGTGTATGTGAGCTAACCTCACACCTTTATTTATCACTGGAAACAAGCAAGTGCTACCTTTTACCATTTCCTCAAAGAAGTAAGATCTTCATGATCATTCTGGACTGTCTCTGTCTGTGTCTTTCTCCTCTCCACACCTGTATCCCTCTCCCAGTGTGTGGCACATACCCGGGCCGAAGGCGGAAGGACGCTACCACACCCCCCATGCTGTTCCCCTGTCCTTCCTGTCAGCAGGACGTTGAGCTGGGAGAGAGGGGCCTGGCAGACTGCCTCCGTAACCTCACTCTGGAGCGCATTGTAGAGAGGTGTGCACACACGCAAACACCATAAATATAGCATGTACACAGATCAGTGTTGGTTCAATGACATTGAACATCATGTGGCAGTTCAGTGTTCTGCCACTGGAGTGCACGTGGATGTTACCTAGACATGTACCACCCACATAGATTAGACGGGACACCCACACAGTTATAATGACATGCCTGATCTGTAAATACTAGAGCCTATCAGACCAGACACATAATAAGGGAGATGCTGCGTCCTCAGACTTGGCTTGTGGTGTATATTTATCTCAGTCCGTGTGCATGTCTCATCATCAGCTTATTAACGGAAGTTAACAACAAAAGAATCGTGACTTTTAGAAATGCCATTTAACCAAGCTTGCAGGCAATGAAGAAAGGCAACAAATAACAGATGAAATCAATACTGCTTTATAAATAAGACAGGAAATCATTCGCTGGACGGAGTTTCAATCGTGAATCTTTCTTTTAGACCTGACCCAAAGCTAAGTCTTGCTGGGGCAGCTCAAAAACTGCAGCCTACTGTGTGACAACGCCAGTGATACAATTACTCATTGTTTAAGTTATGTGGGCCAGTTTGGGGCGAAATACTTCTTTAATGTTTAATGCTATCCAGTTCTATTATCAGTTCAAAGAGAGATGATCACAGTTAGAATAGCTGCATCTGAAATAATGTGAGGTAAGGAGAGTTATGGGGATAGGCAGTATGTCCTCAGGCAGTGATCGTGTTGTTCAAGAAAGTGTGACGGTGCATGTTTACTGCTCAGGATGCGCTAACAAGGCAGCTGCTGGGGATGTATCCAGGTCATGCATTTGAAGAGTTGGACTCATAACTGCTGAAAAGAGAGCAGGCTCCTTTCCCTGCTTTCCTCTTCGCCTTTGCTTTATCTCCTCGTTCCCATGTTTGTCCTTCAGGTACAGGCACACGGTAAGTCTTGGGAGCATCGCCATCATGTGTGGTTTCTGTAAGCCTCCTCAGACACTGGAGGCCACGAAGGGCTGCGCTGACTGCAAGTCAAACTTCTGCAACGAGTGTTTCAAACTCTACCACCCCTGGGGAACTCCTCGAGCTCAGCATGAACACATTCTACCCACCAACAACTTTAGACCAAAGGTTTGTCTGTTCTTATATTTTGCACATGAGGCAGAGTAGCTTTTCTTCCATTGAGCCTTAACTATCTTTGTGCCCTAGGTCTTAACATGCACAGAGCATGAGCAGGAAAAACTGCAGTGGTACTGCCGGGACTGCCAGAGGCTGCTGTGCCCACTTTGTAAACTCCGTCGTGTCCACCATGGACACAAAGTTCTGCCCATGGCACAGGCCTACCAGGCCCTCAAGGTGAACATGAGTGTATTTTTTATTTTTTTTTTTTTGCCACGTTAAAACCAGGTTAGTAGCTGTCTTGAATTCTGAGCTTTGTTCTTACGACTTTGGCATGCAGGACAAGATTACGAAGGAAGTCAACTTTATCCTGGCCAACCAGGAAACAATACAGAGTCAGATCACTCAGCTGGAAGCTGCCATCAAACAGATGGAGGTATACCATATTCCCAATGCGTGGATCCACCCATCTCAGCATATCTTTGTACAGGGGTCAAATTATTTTTTACTGTAAAAAATATACAAAATACTGTAATTGATTTGAGTTTAGATGAACTGGGATGCTATTGAGTTGCACTGTTGAAAAATAGGAACACAGCACTAGTCTAACTTGATGCTTTGTTGTAACTGCTGTTACAGAAATTAGTTAGTTGTTGGGGATCCACTAGAGGCCTCGGGATCTGGTGCAATGGCACACTTCTTTGGTGGAAATAATTAGGCCAACGTCTCTGTCTGTATCCATTCTGAATCTTGTCAGTGTTTCCCACCCAGCAGCGAAAAGCTTCTCTGTACTTTCCTCACCGCCTTTCTGCAGGCTAACAGTGCAGTGGCGCTGCGGCACCTTACTCACTGCATCCGCGAGCTGGAGAAGGCCGTAGCTGAGCGTCAGGGGACTCTGACCTTGGCCCTGGAGGGATCCCGCAGCAGGAGGGAGGAGGCGTTGTCCAGGCAGGTCTTCGAGAGGCAGGGCCTGCTGGAGCACGCGGGACTCATGGCCTACACCCAGGAGCTGCTCAAAGAGGCCGATCCTCCCTGCTTCGTACAGGCTGCGAGGGTAACGCATAACAGGTAACGCTTATTCAGCTGAAAGCTAAATTTAACAGGAAGGAAATTGTAAGGCTTGGCTTGTTAGCGTTTCATTTTCTTGATTTTTGCTGTCACTCTCTTCACCCAGGCTGGTGAAGGCGATAGAACACCTCCAGTGTTTCTCTCTTGCTGCCGATCCCTCCTTCAGACACTTTCACCTCGATGCATCCAAAGAGGTCAAGCTCATCAACAGCTTGGCGTTCATACAAGGTGAGTTGTTTGTGTAACGTGAACCATGTAAAAGTGAGAATAGATCAGTGTAGCAGCAGTGTAACCTGTGCCTCTGTCTCCTCTGTCGTCCACAGCCCCAGTGGCTCCAGTCATTGACACTCAGAAGACTCTCGCTTATGACCAGCTGTTCGTGTGCTGGCGCCTGCCTCAGGATTCAGCCCCGGCTTGGCACTTCTCCGTCGAATACCAGCGACGAGCAGGAGGAGCCGCGGCCACGTGGGGCGGCACGAGATCTCAGAACGCCGCTACAACGTGGCAGCGCCTAGATGAAGTGAAAGGGACCAGTGCCGTGATAGACCGACTGCAGATGGACAGCGTTTACGTGCTCAGAGTGAGAGGCTGCAACAAGGCCGGCTTTGGAGAATACAGTGAAGAGGTTTACCTCCAAACTCCACCAGCACCTGGTAAGATGTGTAGACCTTACCCGTTATTTTAGTTCTGCATTACATTCACTTCATCTTGACACGCCTTTTTACACAGGTGTGGCCATTATGTTGTTTCTAAGGTAGTTTCCATGATTTAGGTCGTAACATTGTTTTTTTGTGTTCGCATTAGTAACAGAGATTGTCATTTTCTACTGTCATTTTTCCAACTGATTCCTGACTAATCTTGTCTTTTCTCTCCATCCTCTGATTTTCTCCATTCCCACTTTTTTAGTTTCTGCACACAGCCTTCCTTTTTTTGCTCTGCATTCGAGTGTCATCCCAGTCATACTATTTCCACTTCTGTCTTTCTTGCTGCAGGTCTGTCTTTCTGCACTTTCAAAAATTCTTTATTTTTTGTGTATATATTGTCCATCGTTTCTCTTTGTGTTATTCTATACTGTCATCCCCTCAAAAACAGTTAATTATTTAATCATCTCCAGCAATGTTTAACTAGAGTGAATCTTATCTTTTACTGTTTGTTTTTACTGTTTCTACTTCCCTTTCTAATACACTCTCTTGACCTGCCTCGTATTGTATGTTCTCTTCCCATTATGTATTCACACGTGCTGTAGTCACTTCAGAATCTAACCCTTCCTCCTTCCTGACTCCTTTCCTTTGCCTCCTTTTATCCTTCGCTCCCAAGTCTTGAGTTTCTCCTTGGATTCTCGCTGGGGTTTGCATGCAGACCGGTTGGCACTGGGTAAAGGCCAAACCTACGCCCGCAGTGTGCCAGGACTCTCCCTCCTGCAAGCTGCTGACCGCACACTCACATCTTGTCACTTGACTTCTGACTTGCTGGTGGCGGACTTGGCCATCACTAAAGGCAGACACTACTGGGCATGCTCAGTGGAGCCTAGCTCCTACCTTGTAAAGGTGACAGAAAGATTTATTTGTTTATTTTTTGTTTTTGACATATGAATTGTTTGTATTTAATGGGTTTTACCTTACAGGGTGACTTATAATTGACGTAACCAAAGCTTCGTTCTTGTTCATGTAGGTGGGAGTTGGACTTGAGACTAAGCTGCAAGAGTGGTTTCATCTCCCCCAAGACATGGCCAGCCCTCGGTAACTAACTTACTCTCCTGAGTACAGACTTTACAATAAGAAATCACTTTCAAATACCAAAACGTTACAACATGCATACTAGTCAAGCCTGAAATTATTCATACCCCTGGCAGTTTTTTATTCAAGGAGCAAGTTTTTTCTTGATTGGAAATGACACAGGCGTCTCCCAAAAGATAATGAGACGATGTATAAAAGGCGTCACTGTGGAAAAAAATATTTCTCAGCTTTTATTTACATTTGAACAAAAAGTGGCATGTCCTAAATTATTCATACCCTTCTCAATGTTCAATAGAAAAGCCTTAATTGGTTATTACAGCAATCAAACGCTCCCTGTAATTGCTGGAAAGCTATTTGCGTGTCCACTAATCCACTAATATTTAATTATTTTTGAATGTTGCCCATTAATCCGATGAGCTCCAACTCCAACTTTGATGGATTGTATGGTCTCTTCGCCATCACCCTGATCTTCGGTCCCTCTGCAAATTCTCCACTGGATTCAAGTCAGGACTCTGGTTGGGCCACTGCAAAACCTCCATGTTTTTGTCTGCTGTCCATTTCTTCACCACTTTTATTGTGTGTTTTGGGTCGTTGTCGTGCTGAAATGTCTGCTGTTGCCCGAGGCCAAGTTTCTCTGCAGACTGTATTTGTTGAGAGGCTTGATGTATTCCTCTTTTTTTCATGGTGCCGTTAACTGTGATTATGTTCCCGGGTCCATTAGCTAAAAAAAACACCCCCAAAGCATTTGGTTCCCACCACCATGTTTGACAGTGGGGATGGTGTTCTCTGGACTCTTTTTCACCTCTCTCACTAGCCTCCTGGCCAGCACAGGTGTCACTTTTGGCCTCCGACCACGTCCTCTGAGATTTCCCACAGTGCGGAAAATCTTGCATTTTTAAATAATACTATACTATAAGCACTGTAGCCACTGCAACTTGAAAACATTTAGATATGACCTCATGGCCCTTTCCTGACTTGAGAGTAGCCACAGGTCTGTAGTTTGCAAAGGGTATGAATAATTTAGGACATGCCACGTTTTGTTCAAATGTAAATAAAAGCAGACAAATATTTTTTTCCTTTTATACATCGTCTCATTATCTTTTGGGAGACGCCTGTGTCATTTTTGGTTAATAAAACAAAACAAAAAAAAACTTGCTTGTTGAATAAAAGTGTAAGTCTCAGAGGTTTTGGAGCAATGCCAGAATGTTTTGTACGTGTTTAGCCACTTGGGGGCAGCATAACAATCTGTAAAGACAAGACTGGCCTGACATTTCTTTCAGCTGCCAGGAACAAAGTTTAGACAGGCAAACAAGCTGAAAGAGTACAGTAAATACGGGAAACACTGCAAATAAAGCTGCTACTACAAGGAGCTGATATTGTAATTGAGGTGGAGCTTCACATTTTAAGGTCATACCGTTTTCAACCTTGCAATTTGGAAACAGGTGAGCTTCCTTCTTTTATTTTCTTGTTCAGCCTAAGTTTATGCACCGCTCTGCCTCCCCTCCCAGCTGTGACCCGGACAGCGGCCATGACAGCGGGGCAGAGGATGGCCAGGACTCCCCTCCCTTCTGCTTCCTCACCATGGGCATGGGCAAGATCCTGCTACCGAAAGGACACGGTCACACTCAGAGCCAGAACGACAGCCAGAGCCAGGGGGGGTCGCACTCCCACAGTAGCAGCCACGGTAACCTGCCTCACTTTCACACCGCTCCCCTCCCGCCCCGGCTAGGAGTGTGCCTGGACTGTGACAAAGGACGGGTCACCTTCTACGATGCCCACTCTCTGCGTATCTTGTGGGAGGGACATGTGGATTGTTCTGCTGCCGTGTGTCCAGCATTTTGTTTCATTGGGGGCGGGGCCCTGCAGCTGCAGGACCTTGTGGCCAACCGGAGCATTGAGGAGCCGCCGCCGCGGAGGGTGACCATCCAAGCACGGGCAACAAATCTAAGTAAATAGTCAGTTTTAGGTCACAGTTCACTCAGAGATCAAAGCTTGTCTTGTATTTAGAGGTAAAGGTGGTTTATATTCACCACGTAACGTGAGCTGATTATTCATTTCCTTGATCTTGCTAAACTTTGATACTTGACTGAACTGTCACTCTTAAATATGGTTATAGGTGTTTTTTTTATAGATATGACTGTAAATAACAGATTTTTTTCTTTTATTGTTGTTTTTTTGCATTTGCACTTGACAAATATCTCCTATGGCTTGGTTTCTTCAATATTTTCCCTGCATTATTTCTCCTCAATTTAGCAGTGCGCCTTTGGACATTGTGGCTGAAATGACTTTAGACTATGCAGAATTCTGTCGACAGGGCAATTTAAACCCCTTCATAGCAGGTTAAGAATCTCCAAGCATTTCTTTGCAACGCAAGAAAAATCTGCTTTCCCTTTACACTTTGCTTATTTTGTCCCAGAATGTCTGGACAACAGAAGTTGCATGCAAGTGTAACTAGAATTCATAACTTGCATATATGCAGATAACCGACTGTCACCTTGTTAAAACACCTCAGGTGTACTGTACGTCTAATTTTCTATCTTATTTTTTTATGTAGCTTCAACAATGTAATCATTGTGAGTACAATGCGGAATTAGAGAGCGTTCTTTGGTTATGAATGGCGAAGTTCAGCAGCCTCCGTGGGGATCACAGGTATTTGTGTCTGAACAGCCCCATTATTTTATACTGTCACTGTTTTGCATTTCAAAAGGACTAGTCTGTCATTTTGGCTCGGTAAACACACTCACAGTTGCCTCTGCGGTTTTCCAGTTATAATGTAAAACAAAGAAAACGTGTTCTGAATGAATAATGTTCTCGTTATTTTTGGCTGACTCACAAAACACGTGAACGCATTCGATTGTTTGACACTTTGATGAGAGTTAAATATATCTGTGGCCTACTTGTCCAGACTGTGGTGTTTGATGTCTGATTGACTTTTCATTTTTTTCTACGTCTTGTTTTTCCCCTCCTGCGAAAGGCGGCGGTGAATCATCTTCACCGGGACGATTCGCAGTTTAAGTGAATTTAGTGGGAGAGCTCAGTTACGTTTCACTGCAGTGCAAGAGTTTATATTGTCAGATCCTCAGATCGATTGGCTCCGAGTATATTTTGATACATAGTATGAATTTCTTTCCCTTGTGAGTAAGTAAGTGACTTCCATGCTGTCTGTGGTTCAGTATATGATGTGTGTCCTGTCATGAATGACTTCTCTAGACCAGATTCCTCTTCTAGTGTCTCAGCACAGCACCTGAATGACTTTAGACTGTAGCGTGTCAGAGGTTCAGACTCAGCCTCGCTGGCAGAATGTTTCTATCGTCTAATAAGAAAAAAATAATAAAAGACTAACAACTGTAAGGAGTCACTTTGTGCCAAACATAGCACCTTGTTGCATGTTTTTATATTCATGGTATTACAAGTATTTTTATTTTTTTCTCTGCTCCTGACTATCATAACATTCGCTCCGTTCCCACAATACAAGTAAGACAGAAACTTTCTTTGGCCTAAAGTTTCTTTTCGTTTCTGCTTCTCAGGCTTCAGTACTTTAATTTTTGAACCGCAGACTCTCTTTGTTGTGGGCCACTTTTTCATAATCAACTGTCACTTCATCACCAAAGTGAAAAGTCTGTTTTTGCTCGAATGCAAGTGTCAGTTAAATTGCTGCATGCTATGAAGTTGTCACATCTTGATTGACTGTAAACTGCAGGGCAGCACTCCAAGAGCGATTACAAAGACAAACCCTCTTTGTTTAAGTGTCACGGAAAAACAAATTTCTCTAACAGTGTGTGTTGCCCGCCAGCATGTGAGGGCAAGCACGTCCTTAATCATTCAAGTGTGCCAGAACAGATAAAGTGGATCCTGAGTGCCAAGAAGCTTGAACTCTGATCAGCCTTTGTTTTTTGTTTTGTTTTTTTTTTCGACATCGTGCCAGGACACACCTTTGGACACCTGATAGAGATATCAGACGAAATAGCTCAGAATTTTTATTACATGTAAACACAAAACAAGACGAGGTGAGCCGGTCGGACTGGTGGTGACAACGGGCCATTGTTCCCCAGACGAAGTGACAAAAATACATTTTTTTCACGAAAGGAGCAAAGTAAATGTTGTGTAACACAAGAATGTGTGTGCATTGTCACAGAGGTGTTGCAGTCAACACGAGAGTTGGAACTCCTTTGCTGTAGATGCTTGCAGTATTAAAATGTCACCTTTAGGGGGCAACGTTGTTTGTGCTTTGTTGACTTCTGTCTTTTGTTTAAAGGAGAAAAAAAAAGCAACAGGTGCACCCTGTGTCAACACTGACGTATCTGGCCACAAATCTGTGATGACATGTCACACACTGTAAGTTAAGAAGAGCTTTCAGCCTCTGTCTGGATCATCCAAGTCAATATTTGTGCTATTCAACATGTTAACCTCGAGGAATATCTATCCCCATCGCCTCATCCACGGTTCGAAAAACAATCTTTCACAATCTGTATATGTTGATATTAATAAAAAAAGAAATAAATACAATATATTTGGGCAAGACCTGTGGTGTCACATTTTACAAACGGCTACAATACCGTTCCATCATATTGCCTGCCAAAATGAAACAACACCAGAACAAGAGAAAAAAAAAAAACTTCCGGCAGAACAAGACTGGACGATCTCTATTCACAGGTTCCAGCTAAAACACTTTGTATGTTTTTCCTCTGCTGCCGTCGTCCCACCTCCTCAGGGCTCTGATTTCGGTGAAGTTGCATAATTTCCTGGCGAAAACTAATTTTGGTTTACACATGTTTACACGACAGAGTGCCTCCCACAAAGGTTTGTCCGACGGTGTTTGTCTACGTAGTCGCACGCAAGCATGTGAGTGATTCACGAGAATTTCCAGCCGGAATCTCTGAGACGATTGAGTGGAATCACTCGCGGTGAAAATAAGAGGATGAAATGAATGAGCTAATCGACCATGTGAACCGGTGTAGGGAAAAACCTGGAAGATTTAAGATTTTAGGATCTAACTTTGTCGTATATATACATTAAGATGCCATTTCTTGTGGTTAAAATCCACTGACAGCAGTTTTTTTTTTTTTTTTTTTTTTTTGCCTCTACCTCCAGTGAAACAAGTGTTCTTGGATTCCAATTAAAGCTTTTCCTTGTGTTTGAAGTCGCCTGAACAGAAATGCTGAGTGCCATGCAGAACAGGCTCCAAATGCGATGTGATGTAGTGAACTTTCAAATGTGCAAACAGTGCAAGAAGCTGCAGAAATGTTTGCCCAGCACGAGTACAGACTCCCGGCCCCCTGAACAGCTGTGGCTCAGTCTTTCCTTAGTAGATCACAGTAGATGTGTATGTCCTAATGCACATACACTGTTCGCCAACGTAACAGGCCTTGAGTAACACTACATGTTCCAACCGGTCTCAGATTTTGCCAAAGGGGGAAAAAAACAACCATATTTCTGCCACTGGCTTGAGTTTCTCGGTTTCTTCGATATAATTTTTAAACTGAATTCTGTGCGCACATGTAATCAAATCCAATTTGTACAGTTGCCATTCAAAAACACACCCGAAACCACTGTGACACACAGACCGATCACGTGTGTGTGTGTGTCTTCTGGATGGATGCCAGCGTGAGACGACATGCTCAGACAGGACCGTCCCCCCTCAGGTTCTGTGAGTATTTATGTCTCAGTGTGTGTGTCATTTTTAGACTGTAAAAACATTAGCTCCCCATAAAGCCATTAACTGTGCCACCTGCTTGGCATGATTTTCGGCTCAGAATCAAAATCTCAGAAACAAGTGATTTATTGCCACGTGTCTTCACACATACGACGAATTTGTTGTGATGGTTAGTACAGTACAATACAATGTAATGCAACACAATGCAGTACAATACGAAAATAGTGGAAGAACTGTACATAATGTACATTAAGAAGTGCGTGTGCATTTGTCACTACATTTTAGGAGTTTTTATGCTATATTTGCTATTTCTGTTATAATACTCTAAATTCTATTGACTCAGATGAAATGTTGTGCCGGACATGTGCAGAGCGCGGTGAGTGAAGCTCAGATATTTTCCGCCAGTAAAACAGGCAGATACCTGACAAATGATTTATATCAAAGGTGAAATGTGTATGTTCATCCTTGCTGACAAGGGGTTTGGTCCACACGTTCTCCACTGACAGCTTAATAACTAGCTGTCCACCTTTCACTTCACTCACTGCTCCAAGCCCAAAGAACGGTGAAGCAAAAGAGGGGGGAGGAAGAGGAAGCAAAACAATCACAGAGATCGGAGCAGGACATAGTAAAAACCACGCTCGGCCCCCTTAAAACACGCCGGAGGTTCCGCCTGATAAACCTTTTTCCGTGGCAGATGTACAGAGTGAAGGCCTCTCAGCACCAGCTGGTCACAGCGACGGAGCTGAGGAGTCACAAATTCGTGCATGCGACCGCCTGCGCGTGAGAACAAGGAAGGTGGTCTTAGTGTGCGGCCTGCGACGCGTGCATTAAGTGCTTGTGCGCGTCCCTCAGCTGTGCAACCTCTGGGCTCCGTGGGGAGAAGTGCTGATTACAAAATCAAAACAAAAAGCGGAGAAGCTGGTCAAACCGGGGAAGCCACTTGCTGCTCCCCGCACGTGGTTCATCGTAAATACCTGCAACGCCAACTGCATTTACAAACAAGGCAGCGCATGCATTTACACAGACGCCAATAAAAGGCAAAGAAAGAAGGCTTGGGCGTGAATTTCAATTGGATTACTATTAGTCAGGGAAACGCAGCGCATATCAAAACAACGTGAAGTTTGTTTTCCTGGGTTGGAAAGCCAGTCAACTCCTCACCCGTTCACTATAAAGATTTCTATAAGTCTGGCTGGTAAATGAATCAGGGATACACACAAAAAAAGCGTGTAAACAATTACCAGTCATGGTAGAGGCATGAAATGAATGAGAGGAAAGAAACAAACTGACAAACAAAAAGAGTAAGAACACTGAAAGAGTATCACATGGCTTAAATAAAGATAAAACGGGAAGACAGAAAGATAGAAGACGCCCATGTGGACTAAGAGGAGGAACAATAGCTGACCATGGGAATAATTAGATAAACAAGAGAAGGGAGGAGGACGACAGAGACTGCTGGGAAGGGTGAGGGGCTGACAGGAAAACTGAGAGAAGCACATTCCTTCTTCCCTCTTATTCTGTTCAAAACAGCAGCTGGGACAGGTGTGCTTTTACTGATGGTAGAAAGTGCACAGGCTGCTGACTGCCTCCCAGTATGCCGTGTGTATGCTGTGTGTGTTTATATGCTGAGCATGCAAACTGTCTGGCTGCAGACTGCACGTTAGCAGAGACTTCGCTGTGTGTAATTACGGGGGAAACAAAACCCAGAGATCAGAATTTGCCCATTATGGCTAACATAGACATCTTAATGCACACGTAGTGTTTGTGGGGGTGGGAGCCTGAGGGAGAGTCCGCATACAGTCCTGTGCATACAGTGTGTGTAGGCCTGTGTTTAAAGGGATGTGTGCAAACGTGCTGTAGAGCTAGGCTTGTGTGTGTTGTTCAAGGAGACAATCTCTGCTTCAGGAAACAGAGGGATCCTGTTTGTGAGTTGAACTCATTGTTCAGCTCCTCCACACACACACACACACACACACACACACACACACACACACACACACACACACACACACACACACTCATACACAAAACACAGGCCTCATGTTACCATTTGGCTGTCGACCAAAGACGTGTACTCATCAGAGTAAAGGCCATGCTTTGATTTCCTGCCCAACACTTAACACTTTTGTGTCTTCGCAGCAAAGCCAGTTTCTAATGAGGGGTGTGTCTGACCAGTCTCCCTGACTCCACATATTGTCTCTCCAGTGTCACTGATGTCTCTCTTTTCACCAGATGAATGACCAACATCCGTTATCTTCTCCACAACTCATCGTTCTCTCGTCTTTCCTCACGGCTACGCGACCCCTCCTTTTCCTATTAAATTACTAATTTCTTTTCAGAAGACATCCGCATGTTTCACAGCTCTGACTCACGCATCTGCACCATCCTGTCCTAGTTCTTACATACAGCTTTAAAAACAAAGTCATTGTTGTGTTGTAACACAGTGACCACACAAGTTAAAATCCCTTGTAGGGCGACTTTTGGAATAGCCCTGTTATTGTTCTACTGACATTTTTCATCACCAGATCACATTCAGTCCCGATTTATTCTGTGAAATACCATTTTGAGAAAGAAAGTTTTGTCCATCCATTCTTCGTACCCCTAAAAGAAGGCAGCATTTTTGGTTTTGACATCTTCATGGACTGAAATCTGCTGAGATGGGCCCAGGGAGGCCTCTCAACGCGCATCTTTCTATCATCGGATGGTAGGGAGCGTGTGTGTTCGAGCACTTTGACAGCTTCCTGAAACTGGCGGTCGAAAAGATATCCCCGCATCACTCCATTAGCGGACAGCTGTATACAGGTTTAACAAACTGGGGAGGATTTCAACCTCTCCCTCTGAATCTGCTTTATCGTCCCGTAGAAGACTGTTTTTGTCACTTTAAGTGTGCGCATTCAACATGAATGTCTTCCAGGGCTGACTGCGGGGATGAATGATCTTCGTTTTTATGGTTGGTTTCATCGAGACCACGAAGCGCACTTCTTTTTTTTTCGTTTCGAGGGAAAGAGCTTTGAGACGAAGGGATGCGTCTGGAGAACACAAAGCCAGAATAAGCGCTGCTGCGGCAAAGATGAAATAAAGGAGTGAACCTCAAGACGGAGACGCAGCTCGTTCTCTGCGTGCATCCGTCTCAGCTGACACCTTTTGGGGAACGGTGGCGTGGTACACACTGTAACTACACTCTAAAAGAACAAGACAATCCTAAGTTTTTTCTGTCTGCCTTGTCGTCTCCTTCTGGACCTTTCCCTCCTTCTTGTTCTCGCTTTAAACTGCGGCTTATTTATCCCACGCCTCCAGCTTCCACATAACACTCAAGTCCAACACAATGCTGTGTTGTCTATGTCAGCTCCCTGTCAGGCCTATAGAGCCTTTGAGCTCGGGAAGAGAGGCCAACGTCTCACACACACACACACACACACACACACACACACACACACACACACACACACACACACACACACACACACACACACACACACACACACACACACACACACACACACACGTATACACATGGGATGAGAACCTCTGGCGTGGCCTTTCCCACCGCTGCCCTCTCTGTATCAACACAGTCACACAAACAGGCTCGTTCACGCTGCTGCACCATCAAACAGGCTTTTGTCTCTCTTATACAACCACTCCAAGCACACACACTCTTATCTCCACACATCTGCATCTAGGCTCATTACTGCACTCAAAACAAACTATAAGCAAGAAAGCCCTGATGGTTTTGGAGAAAATCACTTAGTGGCACCCTCGCACAACTCAAAATAACCTTTAGAAGTGAGTGAATCGACACGGACAGCCAGCTGTTCGATTTGCATATGTCCTTATCACGTTTAATAATTGCAAGACAACCAGCCACCACACAATTAAACATGATTAAATCCTGTCTTTTCTTTGTATTTCATATAATAGCTTATATAAGAATTTATATAAAAAAATAGCATCGATAACATAAGTAAACATCGTTTGGTCCTGAACATAAGCCCAACACACGTCTTGTATCAAAAAGGTTCAGATCCAAAGTATAAAAACATCTTTTAATAAACTGTCACTGCCACTGATGGAACTCAATAATCTGTCTGCGTGTTACACGGAGATGCGAGTACAAAAAGAGATATGAAATCGGTCGTCTCACGAGGCTGTGCAAAAAAAATAAAAAATGTATATATATACACACACACACACACACACACACACATATATATGTACATGTATATGTGTATATATATATATGTTGAAACCCTTTACAGTACAGAACCATATACGAGTACCAGGCAACAAACAAATGTTATAATATGGAATTAAAAAACCGGTAGCAGCCAGAAAGTTACATCTTCACAAAAGTTTTGGCTAGTAGGTAGATGAGGTCCAACACACTTCAGATGATTGTGAGCAAGTTTCCTGACATGTTTGCAGTAACATGATCAAGCAGAAGGCACTTTAGGACAAACATTTAACAAACAGGCGCAGAAAAAAAAAAAAATCCGTCCGTCCCCATTTTAACTTGAAGAGTAGAACACATTATCGCCACTTCGTACGAGGTGTCACTCAGCGTGTTCTTGAAATGTCAAATTCTGCGTCACGAGTGATTGGTGAACTTTGCTGCCGCGCCTCCCACTGACTCAACAGACGTGTTTTTACATTTTCGGCTCTGATTTCTTCATATCTGCAAAGGCTTGTAGGGCGAGCTCTCATTGTCGGACGCGTATTTCCAAAAAAGATAAAATCTGATGAGGCTGGTGAAGATTCCAGGTGTGTTTGGAACCTGGAACAAACACACACAAGAACACAAAGAATAAACAGGCAGATAAAATAGTCATTATCATGTTAACCCTGGAACTATGTAAAAAAAAAAAAAAAAAGAAGCTGCGTTTTTACATAAGCACGTCGAGTCAAGAGTGTCTTACCACAATGTAGGAGTCGTTAAGCTGGAGGCCGTACAGGACCCAAGAGGTTGAAGTGAAGAAGGTTGCTACAGTCAGTGGGAAGGACAAGCACTGGACATTACCACTCCGCACTATGTTTACCTGAAAAAGAAGAAAGGACGAGAAGTGACAATCAGTAACTTTAAAGCTGCATCCATGAGTTCATAACACGACACACGTTGTCTAATAACACATTTTTTTTACATTACATTACAGCACATTATACTTTCAGTTCATTGTTCAGTGCCAGTATGCTCCATCAGATATGCTCGTTGGATGGATGAACAGCTGAGGAAATCCTCTTTGCACCACAAACTCAACCCCACACAAAGAAGAACTTTAAATAACTGAACTTTCGAAAGTGGTAAGAGTGCATTTCTTTATCTAGAGGTAAATGAGCACATCTAAAAGGCTGGTATCAGTATATTGAAGGAAAACCAGGAGTGTGCACCAAGAGGTCTGTAACTGTCTGCGTTTAACACTTTGAGTTGAAATTTCACTATTCTCTCCTAAATAGGTTTGATAAGACTCTTAAAACCTCTATGTTTGCCTTACTAATGTCTACAAGTTTAATCCTACATCTTGGTTTCTTAAGAACTGTCTCGTCGCTTATAAGAAGGATGGCAACAGATACTATGCATTTACGTATTAATCTGGAATACCAGTTTAAACCAGCAGCACTTCTGGAATCTGCTGCAGTGTAAAAGGAAGATGGAAGACGGCATCGCACTGTGTGAACTGCAAGGATGAAACAGAACGTGACCGAGAGGAAAGGCACAAACAGACAGAGACCGAGAATAACAGGAAGACAGACGAGGGAAAGAAAGGCAGGAAACCGACTGGAGGTCATTCAGAGCTGCGAGGCAGATGGAGGGAAGGAGACAAACAGGATTGAGAAGTTCAAGATGATATACGGAGACAAATGGAGAGACGGGGCAACACGGGACTTCCATCTTCACTGATGAGCAGCTTACGCATGCAGAGTGAGCCGACGTGAATTACTGGAGATGAGCTGAACAGAACAGCTGCTGCTTGCTGTCCGCAGAAGATCAGCCATATGGACAAAAAATGTGCTGTTTCAGTGAATATTGGAGTATTAAAGAAAATACTGCGACTACTTCCTATGAACAAGGGCACATGTAGAAAGTAACTATGACAATATTTGCTTAATTCATTAAATACAAGCCCCACCTAAAAACTTTCTAAAAACTAGATTTTCAGGGTGAACAGCATGAATTCTGTAGCTGACATGCATGGCTTGGCAGAAGCGTGTTTCCGCTGTAGCGTTTCTGACTGCTTCTCCATCTATGCAATTTTCTAATTCATTGTCTAATTCATTGTCTAGCTAACACAATCAGGAACTCCCTCGTCCCTCATGCAATCAGGCATCAACTCCTCACTCGAGGGGAGGAGGAAATAGGCCACAGAGGACTGTGCAATATTTGTCATCTGTAATTTAATCTGTTAAGAGTTTATCATTTATTGCACATTTTCTCTTCTTTCTTTTTTTTGTGTATGTAGCTACTGGAAATACAATGTCCCTGAGGGAGTCAACTCAAAGGGATCAATGAAGTTTAGTCTAAGTTTTGTATCAATAAAGATGGAACACATTGAGGAAAGGTTAACTGCGAGGCTTTGGATATGCAAACATTAGCATGACTCAGTCAACATTGTTGAAAGTGAAGCAGGAAGTGTAAAGACAAAACAAATAAAAAGGCACAGCCCCAGCTAGCGTTTAGGTGGCTTTGGCTGTACGCGTGGGGGAAGGCATCTTTTTCTATGTCTAGTTTAATGAAGCCGTCGTTTATCCCATAATTCCTGAGCAAAACTTGTGTCACAGAGCAGCAAATTTCTGATATTTTGGTCTGAAGATCTGCAAAATGTTAAAACTGTAACCAGCTGCTATTTGACTGGTTCCTTAATGAGCCAATAAAACAGCCGAACCCAGTTACCATCAAACACTACTTGTGCTCAAAGCTCAGCAAGAACTTACTAACCTCAAAACCACAATTATTGTGCATATATGTGAATGAATATTAACTTAATCTCCTGGAAAACAGACAGATTCAATTTCTGGCTATTGCTAGAAACACCTATTTTCGGGGTTAGCAAAAACATACCAGAGCCAGTAAGCTGCAGTCTTTCCAACTCTGGCAAAAAAAGAAATTCTAAACCTAATCTATACGTTTTAAAGGCTGAGGTCAGTGAATGTTGGGCACTTTGGCTTCATCATGGCTTCATTTCACTGAACATAGCAGGATTCAAGGAAACTTTCATGTGGAATGAAATGAAGCACAGAAGCCCAGTTCCTCTAACAACAACAACACTTAAACGACAATATAAAGGTGTAAAACAGTATAAAGTGCAAACAGTATTTGCATTAAACGATGCTCCTCCACCTCCCCGGGCCTTTTTCCTACATCTGGTTAAATAAATGTCTGTGGTGCTGCTCACAATCCTCTGTGCAGCTTTCACCACCCAGCGCAGAGCCTTCCTCTCTGCAGCCGAGCAGCTGCCGTGATGCAGGAGCGGAGAACGCTCTCCGCTGCACATCTGTAAAACGAGGTCAGGACTGAGCCCCCAAGTCCAGCACACCAGAGCCCCCTGAGAGTATAGAGCGTCGACTACCTGACTCGACCGTGTGTCTCCTGAGTTAATAAGGTTATGCCCTCATTATCGGACACTTTCAGATGATTAAATTAACAAGTGTGCTTTCATGAATACTATGGATCCGTGTTGCTCTGTGTTCGTGAGCCTCACCAGGTCGGTCAGCGGCGACATGTACATGCTGACGGTGACGACGCTGCAGGTGAGACCGAGCTGGTTCAGCCGAGACTCTCCTTCAGTGAGAAACGTGGTGAAGTAGAACCAGCCGCAGGTCAACACTATCGCTGCCGTGACCGTCTGGGAAATCACCTGCCTCTGGAACAAACACATACAGGGTGAGGGACAGGAAATGCAGCTGTGTCCAGGTGCGGTGACTTCCGCAGGTCTACACTTGAGAGTGACATGAATACCTTCTGTTTTGTGTACAGGATGTACATGATGATGTAGAGGATCTGGAGAACGGCGCCGATAAAGTTGACCAGGATAATCGTGTGGTCGCTCTTCAGGATCCCATAGTACAACCAACCTAGGTTACTATGGAAACAAGAGGTGCATGCGGTGAGTACTGAGTTATAAACACTAAATGATGGAGAGGGATGCAACACGAGCACAAAGCACACACTTGAGACACGTGGTGAGGAAAGGAAGGAACTGGATGTTGTCTGTACTTTTGGATTCTTTCATCTTCTTCAGGTCGCTCCTGAAAACACACAAACAAACAGATAAGTAGACAAAACGAGAGAGCAGACATCCACGGGAGGAGGAAGCAAAAACACAGCCATCGTGAAGCAAATCATTTGATGTTTAATGAAGGTATTTGCATGTTTTACCGCGTCCCTGCACGATAAAGTTAATGATTGCCACGAATACAGACTTATAAGTGCAGCTACAAAAAATCTCCATCGTGACCAGCACAGATCCCCTCGTATTTCCTAACAGCTCGACAAAGTTACATCAGGAAATAAAATGGATAACTACCGGGAACAACGCATTAATGTATAACTCAACTTACAGTCCAGTCGAGAACATCCCGACTGTAAACACGATGCAGGCCCATGACAGAAGCTGCAAAAAATCCATCGACCTATTAAAAAAAAAAAATGAATCCGTGACACTTGTCAGCCCAATATTTTACGCGCAGTGTCTGCTTTCAGTCACGGAGCGGTGAAGTACATGGAAATAAATACAGAGTTTGACTACGCGGACGCTCTCACTGCATTTCCGTGTTTGCAATCAGTGTCTGCAGGATTCCTGCCCTGTGATTGGCTACGGGCTGAGCAGGTGGGTCGGGTTTGTCCAATGGGGAGCTGAAACGATGGCTAACGCCAAACGTCACGTCTTTGCATGACGAAAAGTTTAACTTCAGGGACCCATTGTCGTGTTCAGTTCAATCTCGTCTTACATGTGCATACATGACTTTTAGATTCCAGCATGAAGTGCCACTGGTTTTGGATGACTCTTTCCTTTTCATTGTTGGAACAGACTGAAAGTCAGAATGGTCTGAAATCATCAATTTATGATAAGGCAAACACTTAGTACTGATCACAATTTAATTTTCATTACTGTTTTGAGGAGTATTTTGTGAGATCCCAATCCTTGTGGAAGTTAAATATTGAAGTACTGAAGTATTTTTTCTATTTGTTTGTTTGTTTTGTTCTTTTTTCATAGCAGTTTTTTTGTGTGTGTGTGTGTGTGTTCCAGACTCTAAGAAGCAAAACATTGATCTAAAATCCAAAATAATAATTAAGAAACACGATTAAAAATCATCCAGGGTGCTCATTAACTTTCTCTGGCTCTTCTCACCTCACATGCCTCCTCCCACCAGCACAGACCTTCAGATCACCCCCTCTGTGTCCAGCTGTCAGTGCAGAGCTGCTTTTTCATTCTACTCGTTTCAAACCTCTTTCAAACCTGACCTTTAACAACAGCCTCAGATATATAATCTCATTCCGTCTTCTTCTTTATTTTTGAGGGGTTTAATTCCAGATCCGCCTCTGCTGACATTTAAATGTTTTAAATGTTTATTTATTTATTTACTTTTTAGAATTTTATCTCAGTGGTTTATATTGGATCGTTCTGCTATTAAATTGTAATTTCCATTCTTTTTGTGAGTTTTTTTTATGTGAAGCCTTTTTTTAAGTGTTATTTAAACAAAATGTACATTTACAGTTCATTCCAGCGTTCTTATTTAGTCAGTCAGTTATTGAGTAGAAATATTGTAGATACAGATACAGTAGATTGAGAATGTTTTGTGTCAGTTTTATTTTGCATGCACAAGAATTTCTTCTCTGCATTTTACCCAATTGTCCGTACACACAAAGAGTAGTGAGCACACTCGGAGCAGTGGACAGCTAAACAAAAGTTTAGGGGTTAAATACCTTGCTTAAGGCCATGGATGTAGAGGGGATTCAAACCCTTCAGTCCCAAGCCCACGTCTCTCAACACATGTACACGATTCTGACATACATCTGTGAGAGTATTGTTTTGAGTTCTTAGAGAATTTCTGTTTTGTAAGAGCATCAAATCAGGTCATGTTAAACCCCTACAGTGAAGTATTTCAGTTGTTTTTATGGTTCACGATATATTCCACAACTATATGACTTGGATATTGCTCCACCACTGCTATTTAGTGTTTTTACATGCGAATATTTTATTATTATACAGCACCATAAAACTTTGTGAAAGCTACGTGACAGATTGTCAAACTGACCCTCTGTATTTCGCCATCTTCGGCCTGTTCATTTAACTGCTGTGCTGTGCTCATACATACACGGGTGCTACATTGCACCAGCATTTTCAGAACCTGTGATCACCTGCAGTGAATTTAAGCAGCGGCGCTATTACGGAAAAACAAACAAGTGGCTTTTATGTTCTGATTTTGAGTGTGTATGTTGCGTGGTTTTACACGAGCTGGCGAATTTTGACAGTTTTCAGTCAGCTCTGAGGTTTGCAGGCACCAAGGTTTGCGCACTCTGCTCCCTCTCATTCCAACATACGGCCGCGTAGATGCACTTACCTCAAAAGAGAATGTACATGGACGTAAAAGAAAAGGCCAAAAAGAGTGAAAGAGCGTGAGCAAGGAGGCGAGAGTGACACCCTCACACCTAGTTGTCAGTTTGCTTGTGGGCCCCACCCCCTCGGCCCTCTCACTCATTTTTCATCCCCCTCTCGGTTTGGTTTTGAGACTGTGAAATGTAAGTCGGGGCATGCTGTATCACCAAGGATGAAAGGCGGAGGACGGAGGAGAGGAGATGAGAAAACAGGGTCTGGGAAAAGCCCAGGGGTGGGAATGTGAAGGGCACTGGGGAGATTTCATGAGGCGGCAAATGCATGTCTGTGCCAAAATATTGTGTCATCCATCACGATCTTGATGATCTCACAGGGTTTTTAAGACCCAAAGTAGGTTATTGCAAAAAGAAATTTCACCAAAACTGCTAAACAAAAAAACAAAAAACAAAACAATATTTTTTAAGAGCACATTTTTTTATTATGTCACCAAAGATTTTTCACATCTTAAAACAGTTATAGTTTTCTCTATGTACAAATTTACATAAAAACATTTACAAAATGATAACAGGTTTTTAACAGGAAAAAACAGACGATATCGTGGGAAGTCCCTTCAGCTTGAGGTGGGATCACATCAGCCAGTGTACCATGATACCATCAAGACTGTGGAAATAAGTGAATATGGAGAGGTACTGAAAAAGCTCAGCTCCTAAATTCCTCTCGGTTTTGGGTTCCATCAGTTTTGCTTTCTTAATCCATGGCGCTCTATCTCAGATCACACGGAAGAGATCAACGAGGATTAATATATTCTTCAAGAATCTTAACATTTTCAATGCGTTTTTGAGGACTGTTTTCTTCTCGGCACACATTACCACATTAAATAATGGATTTAGTTGGGAAAATAATTTCATCTCTTCTGCAAAAGCACCAGTAGGCACCCCTTTAATTGGGTTTAATGAGCCAACAAAAAAAAAAGAAGGTTGAGAACCTCAGTTATGTATGAGACGATGGGTTTCCTTCAAACTGAACTGAAATAAATGTCAGACACCTTGACAAACGTGAAGAGATATGAGGAGCTGAGTGCTACACAACGTGACAAAAATCCTACATACCACTTTGGCATTCGCAGACAACAACACGCACAATCAATAGTTTCTCTACATGTAGAGGAAGAAAAATGAGTTCAATGATGCAACGCACGCTTGTACCAGTGATATGGAAATACGAAAACCCACGGTAATCTTTGACGTCGTTTTCACTTTGATATTTACTTTGATCATGTTGCTTGCGGTTTTTGCTGAAAAAAGTGTGCATCTTCAATGGTCAAAACTGAGAATTTCCATCCTCGCAATAAGTAAGAAAAAAAACAAACATCTTGAGGTCCTCTTTTATTGGAGCGATCCACGCTCCAGACTCACTCAGGCAAACGAACACACCAAACACACACTGACCAACACGCACTGTCCATGCTCGTATAAAAAAATCTTCATAAAAAAAAAGTCTCTCTGGGGGGGTGGGTGGGGGGGGACCATGTCCCGACGACCAGCATCGGGTTGGCATTGTCTCTGTTCTGTTCAGCCTTAGTGCAGCATCAAGGCCAATAAGACTGGGATCGTGGTAAATAGGAGCGAGAAGGAAACCAGCTGTGCTCCGGAGTTGCCGATACTCCTCTGGACGTTTGGCTCCATCACAGCAGGGTCATCTGGGAAAAGAGATGAGAGGGCCGGTTAGCACAAGATTTCATCTTTCAGGAATGGTAAACACACCCAGCTGAGTCCGTCTTAGACACGGCACTGCTGGGACTGTTTTGTATGTGTCTGGCATTTTTTTGAAGACTCCTCACCTGCTGGGAGCCGGTTGGAGGGGTTGTGAACTCCTCCTGCAGCCTGAAATTTCCCTTTTTCCATATCTAAGCTTTTTCCTGTCTCCTCGGCCTTGGATTTGTCTAGGTGAGCCTTTCCATTGCCTTTATGCCCGGCCACATCCACTCTCAGCCTTAGACAGTCCTCTCCGTGGTGATGCATCGGTTTGGCTGGAAGAGTCAAAAAGAAGAGAAAGTTTAATAATCATTCTTAGGATCAAATCAGACTGATAAAATGCATTTCCGGTTAGAGTGATACTTACAGATATAATAGTAGCTCTCTCCCTGCCTGAACTCCTTGCCCAGGGTGAAGGGCGTGAAGCGCTGGAACTTCTCAGAGAATTTCTCCGGTGCGTGGGGAGCAAAAGGCCGCGAGCACTCCCAACGGAGCTGATCGAAAGAGCGAGGTTTGCACACGTCGTAGTCGTTCTTCTCCACCATGTACAGCACATAGCGCTCAGCCGCGTGCGATGACACCTCACCGTGGGTGTAGTGAGGACAGATGATGTCCAGATAATCATTGAGACGCACTTCCACCGTATACTCATCCTGCAGGAAGCTGCAAAGAGACAGGAAGAGAGAGGAGGTTACTGACAAATGTCTTCACTAGGCAAAAAAAAACCTAAATTTTTTTTTTTTTAGCGTCAGGAATGAGAACAAGAGGCAGATATGGCGTTCAACACACACCCTTCGTTAATAATGATGATGAGTGTTAATCAAATGCAGACATGTGCAGCAACAGACAGCAGTCTTACTCATACGAATAACACACAAGAGAGGCTTTCAGGGCGGCAGCCAGAAACCATGTGAGGACGTTGGTGTCAAAGTGCTAGAGCGTGCTTGTGCAAACCCGTTTTGAGTAACAGAATTAGAAAGAGCCTGATCAGGCTGGACTTGTTCACTTTGTTTTTGGACGAAGGAACACACCTAAGAGCTCACGAAAACAAACGAACACACCTTTCTTTCCCCCTTCTCCCCTTAAGTAGAATTTAAACTTTCACTTGCTGACAATTAGCAAGTCAAAGTCGCATCTGTCTTTCCAACCTCTCCGCCAGTCCACTGTTCTGTCTGTTCACCTCAGCGACTCTTTGTGTCAGGTCTTTTGGAAGAGTTTTCCACTTTCCATCTCATTAGTTTCCTTCGCCTGGATGTTTGTCCATCTGTGCCGTGGCCCTGTTGTGACTTCTCAGACTAATTTACCGTCTCTGGCTGGATCTCTTTCTGCCACTTTCTCTTGGATTTCATCAAAGACCGAGTGGGCGGAGACGGTCAGGCCATTGCTCTCTTTTCCTCTTTTCATCTTTACCCTTCATTTAGTTTTATGACCCTTTTTAAGCCTACTCGTCTCCTCTTTGCTCACTTCCTACGTTAGTTTCGCCCCCGGAGCCCTAACGAAGATTAAGGAGATGGTGAAAAATAAATGAAAAATCGTACTGCTGGTTTTTGGGGGATAACTTCTCAGGCTTAGGATACAATTTCACCATAGTACAGCGTGTACACATTGTAATAAGTACAACGGTGAAAAAAAACTGTTATGTACGATAGTTACAAACACTAACCTGGCATTTTAACCTTCAGATTGACACAGCTAATATTTATCCTTTGTACTAAGCATGATGCAGATGAGGCCGAGCATGTGATGGGAGTGTCGTTCTTGCTGTGCGATCAGCCAAAAAGCCCAGAGGTGAAGAAAGATTGATGTTTGCTTATAAGTCCCTCTACATCCTCAGGGACAACAGGCTCTAATCTGCAAATTCAATCCGGGCTTGAGTTGAGTAAGTGCTTGTGGATGCTTGTGTTTTTGATTGTAGCAGGGTGAAAGTGACAAGGACGCAGGCCCCGTGTGTCTGCCACTGTTTATGTGAGCTGTGATGTGTGTGTGCCCGGGCCATCAGAGGCTGGGACGCGGTGGCTCTGGGCCCCAACCCCCTCCCCACCCTCCCTCCTTCCTTTCCCTCCTGTTGTGGCTCCTGTTTGGACCCCCTGGCCAACTCACAGACATGCTGGCTCCAAATGAAGGCCTCTAACCCCACCTTCCTGCCTCTGCATGTGTGCGTGTCGTTCAGAGCCAGCCTACCTGTCAAAACACGCTTTGTTAGTGGAGCACAGCTTAACCAGAGCTAACAGGCTGATCGACACCCACTTACTTGTAATCACTGCTTTCTCTAAAAGAAGGTCCTTTGTTAAGCATGCACACATCCTTGCAGGTGTGTATAAAGCTGTTTGCCTGTCTGGTCTGCCACGGCAAGTGTTTCAGCGAAAGGAAAAGAGACACATCTGTAGCAGCCTAATTGGCCAAATAACGTCTGGTCTCCTCTTGTTCCTCGCCATTGTTTTCTCCGGTCAAAGCAGTAATAGCAGGGCTGGAGAAAACAAGACATTCTGAGGTCTCTAGTGGTTCTCTCTGAAGTAAAGAATAGCTTTAAATTGCATGGGATACACCTTCTTCCCACACGGTGTCCTTGTTGGCGGTCTGGCCGACCTCTGCATGAAAGCGCGAGCGACGTCAAAAGCAAAAGCCAACAAAACAGATAAGATTCTGTGGCTAATTTCATTCACGGCTCATGCACTTAAGAAAATTCTCCTTTTATCCTTCTCTTCACCTCCTCGTGTCCCCTCCTCCTTCTCCTCTCCTTCGTTGGTCTGGCTAATTAAAAGCTGTTAGGGGTCTGGGGCCAATGTGTTCACAAAAAGAAGGAGGGGAGGAGGAATGAATGGGGTGTAATTATACCCTTTCCCTCCCCAAAGCCTGAGTGCCTGAAGGCTACAGGGCCCCTTCAGCTCCTGTACCCTGTGGAGCTTTCACTACCCTGACTGCTCCGTGCATGCGTCCAAGATATGTGCCTGTGTGATTTGTCGCGGTTTGGATGCCTACCGAATTCCTCCCCACGCCGTCCTCTCCCCCCAACCTCTAACATCTTCCTCATCAAAGCTCTCCACTTTTGTATCTCGCTGCGCTCCCCCTCTGACTGACAGCTCTCGGGAGAGTGAGAGTCGCATTAACGTGATAGTAATGTCCTCCGCCAGGCTGAGAGCCAGGTGTGTGTGAGCTGACGCAAACCTAGTTTCCGCGCAGCTCCTTCTCGCCATGTGTTGGTTGGTTGGTGTGTTTTCATGAGAGAGAGAGAGAGAGATTCTCCATAGACCCTTATTCAGGACGTCTCACGCCCCAGGCTCATGAGCACATCTGTTTATCGAGGCCCGCTGGAGCCTCTTGTGTGCACACGAGTGTGTTTCCTTACATGTGACCGAGGCGCGGGTAAACAGCGAGGGTTGAAGGTGGATGTGGTCTTTTTTCCTCCCTACAGGTCATTTCTCACTATGGGACTACTCTAGTTTTCGCGTCAGTTGCGGAAAGTTGTGTGTATGTGACGAGGGCATAAAGTAGTTCTGTTGGCTATTCCACTAGGTGACTCGTTCAACACTTCTCATCACTAAAGCTTTGAAGTTTTGTCATTGTCCTTCCACTGCTCTTGTTCTTTTCTTTTTTTCCCCCTGCCATCCCTGCTTCCCTTTCCTCCTCCCACTTCTCCATCACAACCTTGCTACCCCTCCTTCCCTCTGTTTGCCCCCCCGAGCTTACACTGGTTTCGGTCAAACAACTGACACAGGAACTCTGTCTTTCACCGGCTCTCCGGGGATAGCTTCAAACTGGCGGCCAGGTCGAGGGGGTTAGGGTTCAGGGTCACAACTTCTCACACTACCCTCCGAGTCAGCGCCGGAGATATATGACTCACACACACAGCTTAGTCACAGAGCGAGTCAGCACCAGTGAAACTCTAAACAGATGCGCCCCCTCCCCACTCCTCTCCATTTGCTCTGCAGGTAATGAGTAGTAAGTGTGCACACGCAGGAATGTCACAACGGGTGGTGGGGGGTTTGCGGCTCGGATGGTTTACTGCGTTCTCACAGGGCGCACTCATCAGATTTCCGGCCCTGCTCGCACACACTTTTACTTAGACGTGTACACTTAATGCCCGATTAATTTGCTGTGGTATGACAGGTTCACACCTCCTTTCACACAGCGGAGTGAGGAGCTGTCAGTGGTCCTAATGGGTTTACCTGCTCACCAGTGGACTTCTCTATTAGAGCCAACCTAATATGCAATGAAATGTCTTTCTACATTAGCTTTCAGTGTAATCTACTCTCATCCTTCCATTATCTCATTGTCTTGCGATAAGAAACCAAGTGGGGGTTCTTTCCCCACTATGAAGCAATACAACCTGCTGTCCATAACATTATTATAATTGCAGCACAGGGCTCAGCTTAAAGTATCTGGAATGAGTGTGATTTATGTGCGCGCATATAGTTTAACTCCTGCAGGCGGAGAGCATTTAAAGTTGTCAACAATGCCGTTTCTCACTTATTCAATTCAGACTTCTTCCCTCCCTTCATCCATCACTGTCCACTGCCTCCTCCCTCCGTCTGCCTTTCTTTTATTCTTCCAAAATCAGCCCCCACCTCCCCCTCTCTATTTCCCATTTTGTCCGGTCTCTTAACGCTGACATAATATACCAGAGCTCTTCATCCAGGCTAATTTCTCAACACAAATCCCTTTCTCCTGCTCAACCCCATCCCTCGCCCTGCACCCAGACCTCTGCTCCCTCCTCCTAACCCCAAGCAGATCTTTTCACCCGTGCCCCTTTTTCTAGCCTCCCATTCTGTCTGCGGTGAATAGAAAAAGGCCAAATGGTATCGTGCTTGGTTTAATATGCTGGAGGTCACGGAGAGCTAATCTGTTCCCCTGTCCAGCTGAGAGACAGCGCGGGGGAAACGAGTCCGGCAACTTTTAAGAATTTACATAAAATATTCAGAAGTAGCTTAAATTCAAATCAATTGATGCAAAGAGAACATCCCCAAAAACAAGAGCAGGAGTCCATGCACCTTTAGGGGGCGACAGTGAGCTTAATGTGGACTGCAACGCCGAGGTATGCCTGAAATGCTATGAATGAGCAGTGTACACACGCACGCACACACGCACGCCAGCCCACACTAAGCATGATAACAGTGGGTGAAAGCAGGCCTCTCTGGTGTTAGCGGAACCAGGGCTGAGAGGTGCTCCGTCCTCTACTGGTGGAAAACTACTGGGGCAAAAACAGAGGAAGGTCTGTGAGAAAGAGGGGGCCTGATGCGGAGAGGGGAGGGGTAGGAAGTCTGGACCACAGATAAGGAAGTGAGAGGAAGAGCAGAGAGAAAACAGAGCTCCGTGGACACCGAGACGGGGGAGGATGATGTCTACAGACAAGAAAACACAAATACACTTTACACTTCGGCTCCCAAAGTCTTTGTACTCGCTAAAATTCCCGAGTCCTTGTGGGTACTATCATGTGTGAAATTATGAGAGTACATTTTAAGCGCGTTAGGTAAGAGGGCAGTTATATCAGCAGAGAGTGCACACAAAGCCCTCTGATTATGAATGAGCCCAAAACATAGGAGGCTAAATGGATACAGGGAAAGTAATGGATTGTCCCGATGCTGGAGCGATGTTAAGTAACTTTTGCGGCAATTACTAAAAAACCCATCTACCCAGATACAAACAAAGGCAAAATAGCACAGCTGAACAGACAGAAGTTACATGACAGGATTTACGAAGCATATACGAATGTATATGTGGAACGGAGTCAGCTGCATGAGGGTTTTGTGTCTGTGGGTCAGATGGTCAGATTACGCGCCATCCATAATCTATGTTAGTGTGTGCTTGCGCGAGTGTTGTCGTCCTGTTGGGATAAGAGGCCAACAACCAGACGGGACAAGAGCCGCGGAGGGATAAATAATGAATAAAAACACAAAACAAAAGAGACAGGAAAAAAAAAAAACAATCAAATGCATTAACTGCAGGCGCTAAAGGGCGGATGGGAGTGACATCGACCGGCTTCGTGTCAAACCGATCCTTGGGGCATCGCGTACTATACGTGTAGAGACAGGCCCGGCTGCTTTAATAAGAGCAACAGCAGGCTGATCCAGACGTCGGCTGAGATAAACAGAATATTACATTACACCAAACCCCCCTGATAAAGATGTTTGTGCAGATACTGGATGTAGCCGGGACAAAAACACAGGAGCTGGATGGAGGCCGAGAAATAGCTAAAAGATAAAGGATTTAAATGGCATCCCTATCTGTCTGGCAGAAAAAAGATGAGATCTCGAATGTACTTGAATTGGTAAGTAGAGAGCAAATGAGATGGATGGCTTGGGGCCAGTGGCCAGTCTGGGAGGAGACCCAGCTGTTAAAAGAGAGGAGTAGGAGTGAAGAAGAGATGGGGAGAGGAACAGACAGGTACAGAGGGAGAAACACACACACACACACACACAGCTGACAGAGTTGAGTATAGTAACAGCGTGGCGGAATGCTGGCTGTAGCTAATATTAACATCCAAGTCCTCCCTCTTGCCCCCCAGTGTCTGAGTCACACATTTATCACGTCTCGCAAAGGCTGCCTACGGTAACCGCCACTCCCTGTTCTACCCCGATGTTGAGACACACACACTCAGACACAGAAACGATCACGTACTGTCAGTCGACATCAAAAACATAATCTCTTGCTGTTAAAGGCCCGTTAAGGGCAGCGCAAGTTCAACCTCTCCTTTACACTCACACACTAATAAAGCTGACACAGGCACGGGCACGCAGAGTGAAAACAAGACCAGGCTGAGGGCATGCCTCGCTTTCCACCTGTCATGTGAGAATATGGTACACAAAACACAATCGGTGTATCGAATCTCCACTGCACCTGAAGTGCAGGTTTAAGCCTGATCATTAAGTAACATTGACAAGCAGGAGAAAAACACACACATACACCTAAGCTGCTGCCAGAGCTTAACGTCTCTATACTCCCAAACATGAATGACGAGACTGCTGCCATCTGGTCACTGTCCTCCACCTAAGACAAATCACTGCTGCCCACAATCGGACCAAGAATCAATTAGCATCAATTATCCATGGCCTGCTGCCATGAAAGGTCACTGATGGATCTATGTAATCCTCTGAACAGGTGACTGATTGATCACTAGGGATGGTTCTGGGCAGGTGGGCTTTTAATCAAGCTGAGAAGGAGGAGATGAGGAGACATGGAAGAAGATAGAAAAAAAAAACGGAGACGACCAAGTTAGTGAAGAAATGTGGCACTGGGGCTGTGATAGCAGTGCAATAGAGATTAGACTTTAAACTGTGGAAAAATCTAATCGAGTGTCAAGCAAAGGTCGGCCAAATGTGCTTTCACTATGCGTTTCCGTCACGGTATTATTAAAAATGTTTTCCTTCTCAAAGTGTGGTTGTTTGCGCGACAGTGTAGGAGAAAGTGCAAGGTCTTGGTTCAACAGAGGCAGGGCAAGGCACAATAATTTGTGGTGTGTTCACTGCTGTTCATGTGCGAAGTCTGTGTACGCCTGTGTCTATGTTTAGCCATGAAGCAAAAGGGATTAGCGTTATGTTATCATTTTTGTTCTGGTTATGTAACTCCCATTTGACAACAGAACTAGTCTATAGTTCAGATTCAGACAGTAAAGTTCTGACTTGTTGTACTGGAACACACCATTCTCTTACAACTTCTTTTTGTTTGTTTTTTGTCTCTCTCAGCCTTTCTTATTTGAACTAAACCTTGGAGCTCCAGTTTCCAGCACCCTTTATGCAGAACTGACCAAAAAGACTCTGGTTACACATGTCCCTCTGTGAAGGTACCTTCCCCTCCTGATTCCCTTCATTCTCCCTCTGTCTGTGGTGACTCAGGTGTAAAACTCAGGTGGGTCAAACCGAGGCCACTGCGTCACTCATGACACACGCACGTATCATGACAACAAAACTTTCCGTCAGACTTCTTATCCAATTATCAGGACAATTGTTTTCCTTGTTGCGGGGCTCTTTTTTAGCCCCGTGTCTGTTGTCATTAGAGGACAATTAGAGAGCCAGCCCTAATGTAATCAAGACTAGACTAAAAGGCCATAATGGCTCTTGCCCTTGTTTCTTCTCGGTGGCAGGTTTTAATCGACCTATCTCGGCAGCAGAGAAGCGGGGACCGTCCTTCTGTTTCAGCTCGGTTTTAAAATAATACCGCCTCTCAAGCGTCGGCACCGCTCGCTCCACGCTAAAAGCTCAATAAATCGCGCTGTGATATGTCAAGCCCCATCGATCCCACTGAGTGGTCGGATTACATTTCTGACCTCAAAACAAAATAATCAGCAATATGTGCCCCTCTCCCCGTGACTCACACACCCGCTATCTGTCTCCCCTACAGAGCCTGTGATGTGATAATCTTTATCAAATATTAGATGAAATTAACTCTCGCCATTCGTTTTGGATTTCGCTCGACAGACTCGTCTTTCCATGACACACACACACACACACACATACACACACACAAGCAGCACTCTACAAACAGCTCCGGCCAAGTTCGTACTCGTCGGTCTATTTTTTACTATCACAGTATGTGTGTGTATGCCTTACAGTTAAATATAGTGTTGAATCTATGTCCATCTGTCTGAGCATCCTCTCACAATATTCTTCTACTTTTATGTCCGGCTGCTGCCGTGTGGTTGACCAACATTCGTGATTATTCTGTTAAGGGGTTTTAAAGGGACACCTCAAGTCTAAAGTCACATGAGCGTTTAATTGTCATATGAATGAAAACAAAAATAAACGCGTGATCAGCCCCGGGATCAGAGCCTGTAAACAGGAAAACAATGCGGACCACAGGATGAGACTTTACTTGTGTGAAACTGCAACAAAGTGAAGAGACAGAGTGGACTGGACTCACTAGACACAGGCAGAGTAGTGTATCATTAACAGGCTACAGACACTCACACATCAACCCACTCCACATGCTACAAACACACACAACACTTACTTTGGGTTAGAGCTGTTCCAGTAGACGCTGTGTCTCTCCGCGGAGGCAAACCAAGCACCGATGGTCAGCGCCAAGCACACCAGCCACCCCAAATCCATAGTCGCTCTTCTCCGCGGGAGGGCTGACGAGGTAAACATTTAAAATCAGGCGTCACTTGTTGAAGATCCACTCGTGGAGTTTTACGCTCCTCTAGTTATTTATCTACGCAGTTGGAAGCAAAGCTGTTCACCACACACCGCTACTGTTCTCCTTGACTGATTCACAGGAGCGCAACTTGTCTGTTTTGTCTGCGAGCGGCTCCGCCCGCTGAGGCGCCGCCAACCAATAGGAGCGCGGCGATCTGAATGCCCCGCCCACCGCCGCCACAGGAGACGCGTCTGCCTCCAGCTGCTCGCTCCTCGGAACAAGAACACAAGTACACAAAAACAACACTTTTGGGTCGGAGTTGCTCACATTACTGACAAGAGAGCCTGTATTAAAATTAAATCAACGAAAAGAGATGAAAATGGTTTATTTATTCATATCCTAATGAGCAAGCATGTTTTAGTTTGGTTGTTGTGATTTTAAATGCATATATGCATTTTGCTTTAATATACTATAACCAAAATAAAATAACCATTAGTTTTGCATATAAAATAATTTTGTATAAAAAATAACTAGCAACCAGCTTTAAGATGATATGATATATACTTCCATGATGTTGCGTCAGTACTGTACATGAGTAAATTCTGGTGAATTCCTGAGGGATTAAAATTCTTTTCTTTCCGTTCATGTTGTTTTGTTTCGTTGCGTGATATGTTGTAATTGTTACATGTGGATGATGTACTGTGAGGTGTTGAAATTCACTGTTCTATATTTAGGTGTTGGATTGTTCTTTTGTATTGTAATCTGTTTGTATTGTGCAAAATGCAGTTGTTTTGATTTGCAGTGTTCCTTAAAACTGAGCTGTGCATACAATATGTTGCTGTACTATTGTTCCCACTAAATAAATATACATGCCATATTAACTAGTGTTTGTCTGTGGTTGTTCCACCGGTTCTGCTTCAGACATTTAAGAAACCTCTGCAAAGAGTTGCCTGTGCTCCTGCAGGTTGTTGTTGTCTAGGCACGCTGCTGTACTGATTACAATTTGTCAGATAGTGAAGAATTATTACCGTCTTATCAGTCAGTCTAATCTTATGGCCTCCGCTTGGCTGCGTCCCCAGACAGGTAACTTTAGAAAACAACCTCGCAGATGGAGTGGATAAAGTCCAGACCACGGAGTGTCTGCAGGATTGTGGCCTCAGCAGGAGAGGACTTCCCTCGGGCAGAGATGGAGACTAGCCTGGGTTAGCAGGTTCAGAGCCCTGGAGGTTCAGAGAGAAGGGTGGGACCATTGTGTGTGTGTGTGGGTGTGTGTGTGTGTATGTGTGTTGTGTCATGCTGAGTGTCTAACTGTCCCTAGGCTTGGCTGGGCAAGCGAACACACGTCCTGGCACTATGAGAGGATCACATACACAGACATACTGTAGATCCTGTAGGCGATCTAGCGTTTCCAGAAAAGTTAGAGAAAACAGAAGAAGAGGTGGAGGAAGTGAAATAATGTAGAAATGGTAGGAATGGTAGAAATGGACCAAGAGGGTCAACTAAACAACTTCCAACAATGCAATAAAGAATTACATTGACTGATAATCCTCCTCAGGCCAAACTAGGTGTCCCTGCAATCACCAACATGATCCACTGAACTCTGCTGACATTAGACCCGTGTATTGATTTCCTCCATGGAATGGCGGAAATGCAAATACTGTCTGAGCGGCTCCAAAACGAGCCTGTGATTCACTGAGCTCGGACCACAAGCAACAGGATCCCTTGGTTCTCACTCATATACAACACGAGGAGTGACTGTCAGAGAGCTGCTGGTTGCCAGCAGACTTCCGCCGCTCACACTTGGGATCTCCTTGTGATGCATTCAACTAACACATAACCACCAACAAATGCAAATTTAGACTTTCATAACCGGCAAATACACCCACTGCTTGGGGCCGACAGTCAGTTGGCTGGGATAGCCCTGCACACATACATTGTAAACATGCTATACATGGACACAAACATGTAGGCCGTCTCTCGTGTGACAACGCGGTTGCCAGTAGAAACCATGAATGCCTCTCAGAGTGAGTCTCAATCCTCCCACAGACCATACAGGCACACACGGCCGGGAAGGCCAGGGTTTCCGTCAGCGACAGAACAGCTAAAGAAAGCAACTCACAGAAAACCTGTTTGGGATGATAGAAAATTCAACAGTTCTAAAAGTGGATAAAAGGAAGCTAGGGGGAGACGTGACAGCAGAACAAACCTTTCAGCACACGGAAATCATCTTGTTTACTTCGTCTCCAGGCACACGGTATCTGCCACAAGTTGTTAAGCATGGAAATTTCATAATTGCATAATAAATGCTTGGGGTGCTACCTGTATGTCTGTGGTTGTTTTTTTTTTTTCTTATTCTTTCTAACATCGGAAACACCTTTGCGGGAAAGGAAACTCACAGCAGAGTTTTGGGAGTGAAAAGAGCACTAAAATAAAAACATATGGTGTGTTAGGAAGAAACTATTTATCGGTCTGTGTAGAATAAATGTTTTCATGAGGGGTTTAGGATATATGGGATATGGGTATTAAAAAAAAAAAAAATCCCTCATCTATTAAATTCTTGTCTTGCTTCTTTCTTCCACTACTTCCTCCCCACTCTCATCTCGCTGGCCCCAGGCCAGGATCAGAGCTGGCCAGGGATCTCTGTCTTAGATTGGGAGAGATTTCCTCAGATACACTCAGAAATATCAAGAAGGAATGTTTAATAGAGACTAGAAGAGAGTCCAAATTAGGTGGAGTGAAACTTTGAAAGGAAAAAAAAACAACCTGCAAACGGGCGTCGACGAGACTGAAACATAACAACAACCAAACAGATAGGAAAGAGAAACTGCTAAGCATTTGTGTTAATGAGTCTATGAGCGCATCTGTCCAAACACAGCCGCACAAGTTTTATTGGGGTTTAAAGATGTGTGGGAGTTCTAGTATCTCTGTTGCCGTCTTTTTTTTTCTTGACACATTAGGAGATGTTATTGTGTTGCTCATGTTTCTGTTTTCTTCCCTGTCCTGATTTTATCACACCGTCTATCGTCATGCCCTCAAGCCTCGACTAATGTGCCATTTGTGCTTCACCTCCCTAACCTCTCCCACAGAGAAGAGCCAGAACTGCAATTGGAAAAAGGTCATGTGGAAGATCAACATTATGACACAATGAATTGGATATAAAGGGGCTTAAAGGGGCCAAATCGCCGTAATATGCCCCTTTATTGACTCTAGTTGATCACAGATTGAATTTCAAATAGCCGCCTTTTGTTCACCCAACCTCTGTCATTACCGCTAGCTTAGGCTTGTTAACACTTGGCATTGTTTCATCTACACATGGACAGCTTGTCACCCTGCTGCCCTCTGTCCTTTTATCCCTGGCCTCCTGTGGGCCCTTGGCCCTCTGGCTCATAGCGGCACACTTCGACAAGCTGCTCCTTCCTTGGCACCACAAAGGCATGTCTCCCAACCGCTATTCATACCCATTCATCTGCATACAGGTGGTCCTCCATTCAATCACGGGGGAAGGCACACTTCTGCTCCATAGCGTTGCACATGTCTAGATGCATCGTGGCTGGTGCGACAAACGCATAATAGGATGGCACTAAGCATCCTGTGAAACGTTGAGAGTCTGAGAGCACAACACATAATCTAACAGGGTATCACACGCGCAGACACATACACAAACAAACTAAACCACTGTTGCATGTGTGTGTCAGTAGGGGGTAAATGAATCTCCCCCCTCCCTCCTGGACTAACACCGTCTCACTATTCAGACCACAGGAATCATTAACTCGTCCAGTCAACAGGCACACTTCCCTCGTTCGCTCTCTCGCTGCCTCTCTGTCCTCCTTTCTGTCTCCCAGGGACTCTCACACACATGCCCACGCACATACACAGCAGCAGCACACAAAAGCACAAACAAGCCCCAGTGAAATATTTAACCGCGCCGCACAGCTCGCATTGCCTCTGCCATCATTTGTTATACTGTATCTCTTGTCTTCCTGTTCTCTCGGCTCATCTGTTGTCTCTGCTGTCTTTCCTTCCCTCCTTTTCTTCTGTTCATCTGTTCAGCTATTTCCACGGAGCTCTGATTAGCCCGTGGCCAGAACATACCAAGTACAACTCTCCCTGATTACTTTCCCTTGTTTTATTTTCACGTTTCATTGCTCTTCCCCCACCTTCCCGCCTCTGTTTTACCCTCCATTGCTTCACTTTAGTCCCCCGTCTTGTTGCAGTCCAGTTTTCTTCTTGCCGTTAATTTCATATATTTTCATATGCCTGCTTCCCCCCACAAGCACCTCAAGCAGCGCATTTGTTAGGAGATAATCCATAATCATCCTCCATCTTCCCACCCTCTGTCCCCTTTTCCCCTCTCTCTCTCTGTTTCTTCCTGCGTGTGTCTCTCCCTTTCATTTCCTCACATGCTCCTGGCCTCGGCCTTACATTCATTAACATAGTGTTAATGATCCCAGATGGACTGACATGTACTCTATGGGGGCGAAGTGTGAGTGGCTTCTTTGGAAGGGTGTGCGTGGGCGGTCGTGCGTGCGCGCGTGTGTGGGCACGCACTGCTGTTGGCTACATGTGTGCATAATTGTGTGTACATATGTGCATGACTGTGTCTACATGCGTGCATGTGTGTGGAGGACGTGTGTTCATATGGGCATTTGAGTAAGAAAGGGATACTGCTCGTTGTTCTCCTCGTAAGAGATTGCTTTGTTGTAATGATTTTCATTTGTTTTAGAAAGCCATCAGCTGACCAGGCCGCAGCCAAGAGAGCACGCAGGTGAAAATATTTAGAGATAGTGAGTGACAGCTCTTTGAAAACTCCTTAAATTAAACTTAAAAACTCAAAATAAATCGTTTCTGAAAAAAAAATCCAGTTTCATTGCTGACATAACAGAGCATAATGGAGTGAAAATTTCCCTCTTGTAGGACCAAAACTAATTAAATTGGGTAGTATTTCGCACCCAAAGTGCCATTTTATAGTGTAAATCCACACTGTGTCTCTGCTGTCTCTTTCAATTATCTGACACTATGTGGCCCACGCTATGTATATTTAGTCTTTATGCAATTATGGCAGAAAGAGTTCTGTGAATTCTCTTAGTAACCAATTGGAGCTGCAATGTCAAACTAAAACACTAAAGTACAAGTCAAATACATTGTTTTTTTCAAGGATGGATGTTCAAGTGTCTTTTTTTCTCAGGGATTTTAGCCACACTATAAACCGTTACCGCTGACAACCACTCCATGATGCTGTCCCTTAGCGCAGTGAGAACAGGAAAATTTAAAAATAAATAAATAAAAAAGAGCAGCGTGTAATTCAACAATTAGTATTAATAGAAGTATTAATCAGATGAAGACATGAGTGAGTGTAGAGGATGTGTGGGCGGGTCCTTGATAATGTGGCTCCGCTCTCGGACAGTACTGCTCATTATTGTGATATTAGTGTCTAGTGTGTGGTCAACTGGAGGAAGTGGAAAGGTGTCACCCATATTTTCTACAGTATATGGTCTGGACCAATCACTCAAGGGTCCTCCTTTGGTTCAGGGAAGCATCCACCTTTAATTCTGAGCTAAAATAAGCTTACGAGATTCTATTTTCTCCAACTGATGTAGGGGCTATGAGTTTTTCTTGCTACATCTATCTAATGAATCTCTGTGGTTCAACATTATGGGAAATGTACTATTTACTTTTGTTCTCTACAACACTGGCAAACTCATTTTTACACTTTGAGTTTGGCAGATGGATTATGGTCTGGACGGAAACATGCTAACGGTTTCCAATATTTATGCTAATCTAAGCAAACCAGCTGCTGGTTGAATCCTTGTAATTAATGTACAAACATGAGAACGGCTCCAGTCTTCTCATCGAACACGCAAGAAAGCAAATGAGCATATATTTCTAAATGACAAACCTGGGTTGGCCAGCGTAGTTCCTATTAAGAACACTCTCGCTGCTATAGCATGCAATGATATCTCAGAGAAGTATATACATTTGAGAGAATAAATGAATTTGAATGAACAAATGTGAGGCTAGAAGAGACACTATATGCCTGTGCGAAGCAAAAGGTCCAACGAGAATTGTTTTTTGACTTCTTTGGTGAAACTTGACCCACCTGCACAGGTCTTTGTACTGAAATGAATTGGTGCACTGACTGTGAGCCAGGCCTTATCATCAAAAGACCACAGCTGGATTTCACTAATGTTCCTGCTGTTGAATGGGATCATATCCCCGTAGCCAAGTTTCCAAAACCTTTTAGAAAGCCACAACCACATTTTACTCTACTCCTATATTTACGCTTAATATGTAATTAATCTTGTCATAGTTAAACAAATGTGACTAAGCTATATGTTTTTGTTGAATTATTATTATTTTTATTTTATTTTTTACCATTCTAGGCTCACAAAACATGTATGCTATGCTAAACGTGTCTATGGATAGGCCCAAAGGATCAGCACAACTTAGAGAAGGCCACAACTCTAAACCCTGCTGCTAACCACGTTTAGGTCCAAGTGGCGAACACACACACACACAAACACACACACACAAACAGACAGAGACGCACACACAAGCACACACAGTCTGCTAAGGTTACAATGTTACAGGTGCAAGGGCAAAGTGCACGTATGTGTGTCACGGATACGTTAGCATTCTTAAAATGCATACACACATTCTTTGACCCCCTCCAAATATAGTTCACTGCACGCTCCCTGGTAGCGTAAATCTCTGCGCACTGTATAAACAAGTTCCCATCAACTTTAAATCTCCCTCTGCCATCTCTCTGTGGCGTTTGCTTTCTTTTCTGAGTCGTGCCGCTCTCTCTCTGCCACTTGTTCTGTCTCTCTGTTCTTCCTTTGTCCGTCTTTGGCATGGTCACACTCGTTGCATAACTGCACAGTTGCTAAATTATCGAGAACGCTCAGTCTAGCGCTTGCCATGTCAGACCATCCACATGTAGCCACGCTCAAGGGCGACATGCACACAAACACACAAGCACAAGAAGCTGATCGGCGTCCTCATCCAAACCATCGTACTGTATGTGCACTTTTTGTGTGCAGTTTCTGCATGGCAGAAAATGAATGTGCTACATCTATAGGGGCAGTCAAGGAATCATCTTTCAGTCCATCCACACACGCCTAAGGTTAGTACGCTCATTTGGCGTGCTAGAGGTTAAATGCATTTCTGTGTCGTGGGGTTAGCATTTGCATAGCTTTGCAAAGGACCCCTACAATCACACTGTGATGATAATATAATAACAGTGATAATAGCAGAGGGCAAAGAGAGGAATCACTTGGAACGACAGCACAGATGTGGTTCTTGAGGAGGCTGGGAATCAATATAGTGAGGACAATTCATCAATAATTGATGCACTCTCTAGTAAAACAGGAAGTGTGTACAAGTTTGTGTATGCAACTGTGGGCAAAGAGTGGTCACCATGGTGATCTCCTAAAATGGGGTCCTCTAACTGACACATGTGTGGGCGGCAGTAATGTCTTGTCTGACTATCATGCTACTACACACTGGCACATGCACACATGAACATGTTCACTGATGTTTATCACAGTACAATAATTCCCTGAAGGTCTTAAATTATGTTTGTTAAAAGTGTGTCCATTAATTTGGGAATGTAGAAACAATGCAGGGTCATAGTTTTACAAATGTAGGAGGCAACATGAATATACCAACCACCTGAATGTGGCCACAAATGCAAACTGTATTTCAGCCCTTATCTCAGATCATCTCTAAAATCTGTATCAGATTGTCCTTTCAAATATAAACGTCTACATTAGGTGAGTCAGACACTGCCAGTGCTCACAAATGTAAAGGCGGCAAATAAAACCCTGCACAAACACGCACATGCTCGGAGGTTTGGATGGTTTATGCTTGGCAGATGGATACATGCACAACATATCCCAGAGGGATTTTCCCCAGCGCTGCCAAACCTGATCAGCGGAAGGGGTATCCATATAGACACGGGCGTGCATCAGTCGAGTGATTTATTGACTTGCAGGCACTGAAATGATCCAAATTAACCAAGTGTGGACAGCTTGCGTCCAGTTTTCAGATGACACCAGGCGATAGGTTGAGGGAGGGTCGGGTCACGCTTTGGAGGTCATAGGGAGAGTTAAAACAGGCAGTGAGGGAAAGTTCAGTCGGGGTGGTGGTCTCCTCCCAAGCCCTTAACAGCTAACAGATGGTGTCCTCTACAGAATGAACTAATAGAATAAAATAGCATGATTCAGTTAGGCACTTGCGCAAAGACAATAATCCTGCAAGGGAGGAGTTTCAAGGGGATCTGAAGGATGTTTTTGAGATCTGTAAGGGAAAGGGATGTTCTTTGAGAGAAGTCTTTTCATCAGGGACTCCACTCATTCAAATAAAATGTTTGTCTGATGTGGGCTTTTATAGGACTGTCATAGAGGGAACATTCTCATAACCAAAACATGTTATCCATGTCATCAGCGCAGCCTCAGAAAAGAATGCAGTGCAATAAAGTTTGTAGGAAACACACCCCTTGATCATATTTGACTTTGACAAAGACGGTAAAGCTGGAGGTGGACTCCAAACAAAATCAAAGTTGCATGGGTGCATTCAGGCAAACTGAAGACTTTGTGATCATGTTTGGCTTTGATCACTGCCATCTGCATAGTCTGGCTGGCCAAACCTGTTGAAATAGTTTTCACACATGGGGAGTCTCAGAATTGCGTGTGGAGCTGGCCCAAGAGTTGAGATATTGAACAAAGAATTGCTGAACCTTTAAAGCCAGTTATTCAGAGAGATGTCTTAATCTTACGTAACATTATATTGAAAAATCCACTTTGTGAAGGCTCTAAAAAGGTGGCTTTTGCTCCTTTTCTGTTGTCCGTACAGTGTCTTAACAGTGGAAGTATTTAATCTAATTCAACCCTCCAAGGGCAGGTCACATTAGCTGGGATAGACTATAAGACCGGTCAGGAGGTTATACAAAGAACAGTGTTGGGTGTGATTACACAGCTCATGAAAGTCGGTATTGTTACTCTTGATACTCATGATTAAAACAGTTACTGTGTCCACATCTATGAGGGATGATGTATAAAGAGGAAGCACAGTAAGTCTTAACGGTTTTAAACTGGAATGCACTATGGATCATCTGCACTTTCTCCATTAATCAGTTCAACCCGTCAGTCTTAAAGACTCACATCAGTTGCGGGTCTGGCTTCAACTGGAGGCGATAGAGTTGCAGAAACTGAACCAGTGCCGTAGCATTCCTGAGCACTGATTTTTATGGTCGTCTTGTCTTATGTGGGACCCCACCTCTGAATTTCCTCCGCTGCTCTCCGTCAGTGGAATAAAAGAGTAATCCCATTATTGGATGTTATATGTAAGTGGGTTAACATCAGTAGCTATGCCTATCACGGGGATGTGTGTGTGTGTGTGTGTGTGTGTGTGTGTGTGTGTGTGTGTGTGTGTGTGTGTGTGTTTGCGCAATGTGTAACGAAGACACCGTGGAATATGTTAGTGCATTGGCCTAAATCAGTCAAAGGAAGAAAGCAGATTTGGAAATGATTATGGTAAACAAAAACCAGCTTATGTCTTGATCAACAACATCTGGAGGCTTGTGCAAATATGTTCGCATTTAGTCAGGTGAATGTGTATTTCTTAAACTCTTTCCTTTCACCACATCCGCTTTTAGGTCTTTTACGTGTGTAACAGTGAGAAGATTTTGTCAAGAACTGTTTGTGACATATTTTAAGGTATTTATATCTCATTTGATTATGTCCATTTTAAATCCACTGTTTCAACAATGGATTTGGGTTTTTGTGGCACAATCTGAGCGATTGGTATATTGGTATATATAAATAAATTGTTGTGGTATGGTATGGTATAGTATGGTATGGTATGGTGTGGTGTGGTATGGTATGGTATGGTATGGTATAGTATGGTATGGTGTGGTATGGTGTGGTGTGGTGTGGTGTGGTATGGTATGGTATGGTATGGTATGGTATGGTATGGTGTGGTGTGGTATGGTATGGTATGGTATGGTATGGTATGGTGTGGTGTGGTGTGGTGTGGTATGGTATAGTATGGTATGGTGTGGTATGGTGTGGTGTGGTATGGTATGGTATGGTATGGTATGGTATGGTGTGGTGTGGTATGGTATGGTATGGTATGGAATGGTATGGTGTGGTGTGGTATGGTATGGTATGGAATGGCATCTACAACATTACAGAGAGAAACATTCTATGTCACAGATTTTTCATTTAAATTTGTCATGATCTTGCAAAACATTCAGAAAATAAATAAAGAAAAAAAGTAAAATCTGACTGAGATTGAGACATTTCCAGTCAAAACTTGAAAGCAATTGTTTTTTCCTCTTTCTTTTTCTTACGCAAACATTTTAGAAAAATGGAAAATGTGCTGATGACGCCTTAGAGAGAACAAACTCCGAGGCTGGGAACTAACCTACTTAGTCTCCCAGTCTGTATAAATATAATAATATACACTATACTGCCAAAAGTATTTGCTCATCTGCCTTTACACGCATATGAACTTAACTGACATCCCATTCTTAATCCTTAGGGTTTAATCTGACGTCGACCCACCCTTTGCAGCTATAACAGCTTCAACTCTTCTGGGAAGGCTTTCCACAAGGTTTAGGAGTGTGTTTAAGGCCATTCTTGCAAAAGCACGTTTGTGAGATCAGACACTGATGTTGGACGAGAAGACCTGTCTTGCTGTCTTCATTGAATTCATCCCAAAGATGTTCTACCAGGTTGAGGTCAGGCCTCTGTGCAGGCCACTCACAACAAACTCACCCATCCAGGTCTTTGTAGTCATGATGGAACAGGAAGGGGTCGCCCTCAAAATGTTCCCACAAAGTTGGGAGCAGCAGAATGTTGGCAATATGTGCCTAGGCATCCGCTGACCCCTCTCTGTCATTTTACGTGGCCTGACGCTTTGTGGCTGTGTTGCCGTCGTTCCCAATCACTTCCACTTTGTTATAACCACTGACAGTTGACTGTGGAGTATTAAGTTGCGGAGAGATTTCGTGACTGGACTTGTTGCCCACGTGGCATCCAACATGCTTTCACAAATGTTTGTAGAAGCAGCCTGAATTACTGCATGCTTGATGTTATGCACCTGTGGCCATGGACGTGACTGGAACACCTGAATGCAGTTATTTGGATGGGTTACATAATTTTTGCGCAAGTGTTTTCTTTTAACATTCCGTTTCTTAACGTAAAAACAGATCATATTTAACGGCAAAATAGGGACGTTTAATAGCTCCCTGTCGGACTTTAAAGGATTTCCATTAACGATTCACCAAAAAAAAAAAAAAAAAACTGATATGGATTTCAGTGAAATGTCAACTTATGAAATTGATTTGTACTGCCGGCCATCACTGCATATTTTGGGAGCATGAAAATTGGTTGATGTAAACTTGGAATTTCATTAAAGGAAACTTGGTGGATGATACGGACGAATGCCAAATGAATCAGTGAACCCTGGCAGCTGAGAGAGGCTCTCAAGTCAAGCTCTCTCAAGGCTGTCTTCTGCGAGGTGTGTGTGTGTGTGAGTGTGTTTGCTGATAAGCAAGCCAACTGTAACTGCTCTTTTAAGGGACATTTGATGTGACATTTTATTATGGGACACTTTAAATACAGAAGTAGAGTAGCTTAGCAGTTCCGCCGCACAATAATCTGTTGGTACAAGCTGTACGGTCAGTGTAGAAGTGGACTCTTTTCTCTGCTGTTTTCTCACTATTTTCAGAAAAGTCTTAATTGCAGTCCTTCATTGTGGTTAGTGCTGTGTGGCTCAGGGCTGCACTCACAAAACTCTCTCTTTCTCTTACACACAGACACACACAGTCATGGGACCAATCCCTGTAGTTTTACCTCACCTCTTTGCTGGCCTCCTCTCCATCATGACAGCACTGGAAATAATTCCATGACTAAAACTGGCCGCCACAGGGTTGCAGGTTCAATTCCCACCAGCTGTTTGTCTTGTGTGTCTCGGTAGAACGAGGGCAGATAAATGGCCAGAGATACACAATAGGTCAGCGCTGACATTTCTAATTACAGAACAGGACATGGTGGAGAGAGGGCTGTTAATGCACTGTGGTGTGCTCACAGTGACTGCTATAATTACAATCATGCCGGATTCAGCCTGGCATAACCAGACCCCGTCTATAGGGCTGAGGTGTTAAACCACCCATGGCTCTCATTAGAGGACATGGGCTAATGAGTCTAGCGCACGCACACATACTGAGAGCGCACACACAAACACATACACATGTGTCCAGAGTTCATTGTGCCTTTACTGCATCCTGGCAAGTTTAATTTCACACTTTTGCCTCCGCTGACACACGCAGAGATGCCTGCACCCTAACAGGGGTGTGATTTTAAATAGTTATTATGAATGGAGATGGGAAAAAAAGCCAATTAAGAGTGGATGATTCCAATTATTCCTTCCATTTTGCTGCGCCGCCGTCCACGGGGGAACCGGCGAGCACAGGAAATGAGCACGAGGGAGAAATTTAAAGAAGAAATAAAGTGGAGGAAATGGGTATGAGAGGAAATGTTTCTGGAGATACAAGGAAATTTGGATTTGAAGAGAGAGATTGGGTGGGGGGACAGAAGTCGCAAGAAGGAGGGAGGAGAAAAGAGTGCAGGAAAGTGGGAAAGGATGAGGGGAGTAACCTGATCTCTGTCCAAATTTATTTCGGAGGGCAACAGAAACAGCTCTGTGTCACTACGCAGATCTAAACACTCGGGGAGAAGAGGGGGTCGAGGCACGCTGACGGGGCTCAAGAGATACTCTGGGACAGGAATGTAAGATCAGAAATGACTAGCGACACCGTCACAGTGGTGGACAGAAGCAGAAAGAAATGAGAGAGGGAGCCGAGAGAATGACGGACTAAGATAGCCCGCTGGGTTGTCTGGAGGGGTCAGATGAAGTCAAACCAATAATTGCTCTGCCACATGACCCGGAATGATTGACAGCAACGCCCACAAAATGCACATGAACAGCTGTTGTTTGGAAATATGAATTAACGGAAATCACATGACAGATAATCAAAACAGAAACCACTGTTACAAGGAACTGATGTCAAATTCGAAATGATTTTTTAAAAATTTTTTTGAGGCACACGCCCAAAGCATGTTCTGTCATAGGGGTTTCTTGTCTCTGGGGAATGGGTGGTGTGTTTTGAGTTCTTTGGGTGGGGAAGCATGAGGTGTTTCTTCATATACGTCAGTGTGCTTGTTAGCACTGGCACTCAATGTTTTATTATTTTCACTGTGACATTTAGACATTTCTCACAGAAAAGTCATTGGCAATAGTAATAAAAACAGTGGACATGACCCAGTCTAAACAAGACCAACATTACTCAAGTTGTATGTCTGACCCCATAAAACAATATGCCAGATTACAGACTCTGCATGTCCAAATTGTCACTGCTCATCCAAAGGACTGCCCTGACCTACATCTTACTGTCCGGCCGTAGTTTCAGACAGCTAACCGCGGGCTAAGCTGTACTTAGGCACAACACTACGGACACCTACTTAAAGGATCCCGGTCCAGTGCTATTAGAACAGGGTTAATACAGCTGTCGGAGAAAATGCGGGCTGTGCATTTGCTTTGTTAATTACGCTGAGAGATGGAATCGAGGGCCAGCTGTATTTAGGGCAGTTTTTCCAGACATTTCAGCCCTGTCCTTAATGCGAGGGTGAGCTCACTGGAGTCTTCCGCAGATTGAGGACTGGTCATTACAGCTGAACCGGATTCGGACTGCGTGGTCCCTGCAGGTCAGTCGGATCAGGCAGATCCAGACAGGCCAAATTTAATTGACAGACGCCAGGGGTGGGGTGGGGTAGGAGACAGTGCACGGCGCCTTACATTTCTTTCAAAAAGCCCAACACTTCTTCTTGTTTCTGCCAAGCTGAGATTGAGGAGGAGAGCGGATGGGTGAGATCTATGAAAAGAGAGATGAGAGAAGGACGGATGCTGGAGTGGAAATAGAGGCGCAAATGGAAGCTGGCAGATTGCAATTAGGGTCAGTGAGTCTAAGTTACCCTGGCAACATCAAATACAGCTGATTGGTCTTAGGAGTGGATATTTATTCACACAGTACAAGCTGTCAATACACAGGGCTATTCATAATGCAGTTAAAAGATGCCAGTCATTATCACAGCTCAGGTGAATTGAGACTAAAGAGCACGTACGAGGAGATGCGTGGCAAAGTTAATGTGCTGTATGTGCTATTGCAAAGTTGGCTCACATGCATTAAGCGTACGTGCCTCAGAGCATGGCAAGCAGTACATTGCACACGAATATTACTCAGGTGTGTGTGCACCTTGCTCCAGGAAAGATAAGAAAGTAAAGGAGTAAAGGCGGTATAAAACAAATGAGGGAGAGTCCGTGTGGTTGTACCTCTTATCATAACTCAATAAAACTTTTATCTTCCAGGTGGACGTGCAAAGTTCACCTCTGTTTCTCAAGAACGGACTTTGAAAGTTGTGTTGTCTTGGCTTTAGATTGTGAATTGTGAACGCAGCTCTGAAGCCCTTTCTTTTTTTTCTCCTTCCCCGAGTGTCTGTGGAATATGTTAAGCTCCCACAGAGACAGGCACAGCAATGCCCACACGGCTTACACGGCTTACACAGGCACTATTGTCCCCTCATCAGACCACCATTCTCTCTGTTCGTGCATGCGTGTGCGCACTGCCCTGCGCATCAGAGTGTGGAAGGTATTTCTTAGTGCATGTAAGCAAGGGAGTTTCATGCATGTTGTCGTGACGCCGCGTCAGCATGTAAAGGAGATGTAAAACTCAGTTGGGCGCTCAGAAAATACGTGCACTGAGTAAAGGGTTGGATGAAAAACAAGAAACTCCCAATGCCTCTTAGTGTTGTTTGCTTTATCACAAATTAAACAAGGTGACATCATGCCAGCTGGTTAGTCCACTGATACTACACTGTTTACATCACCAGAAACTCTACTGCAGCTTACCTCACCGCCAGCACTGATTTCTTTCATCTGACTCCACCATCAACATGCTACCGTATCCGCTACTGTGTGAAGTAATGATGCGATCAGCATTATTCCAGGCACTGAAATCTGAGACCTCCAACAAAGCTTTACAGTTTATGATGCAGGTTTCCACTCTAGTATCCCTGATAATTGTTGCTCATCTCTTCTTGTTTGCTTAGACACTGTTAGTGGAGGTTTGATTTGGTTTCAGGAGACAAGGAGACTGGGCAGAGTAAACAGTCAAATGTAATAAATCTGTGTGCGGCGATTGTGCTACTGAGAATTGTACTGAGAATTTCCTGCATATTATCCTATATTATCCTCTTTTTGTCACAATGCCCAAGGCCACACTTAATGGGGCCTATTTTTTTTTTTTTTATTACTATACAACCATTCATTATGTTTTACAAAAGCATGGCCATGGTTTCATGGTTTTTACACAGTCTTTACATTTTTTCGTTTTGTGTAACACTTAAGTACAGATATTATTATGTTTTCCCCCTCACCGCTCAGTAATTCCCAGCCACAGAACAGTTCGTGTATCAAGTCCTTCTAAAACTTAAAAAGACATTTTTTATACTTTCATTTCTATACAGATTTACCAAGCAAGATATGAGGTGTTAATTATTGAGCTTTAAGTTACGTTTATGCTTCCTTGTCAGATCTATGCCACTATGTGCCCAACACCAAAGCCTATGTACATTCATAGGCTTTGATGTTAGTCTGATGAGATTAGTCTGAAAGGCATTTCCATGTCCGTGTCTCTCAGTAGATGTCTTCTCTTTTCTGGGATGCAGTGATGTCATTAAACGTGACGGTTGTTCGAGATTTAGCTGACTAACAGAGTTATTAGAGTAATCTGATTGAAATCGGTTTAAAGTGCAAGTGTGAACACACGGGATGCATTTGAGTGTTTTGATCCCACATTTGGAAGTGGACAGGGGCACGTTTGCCAGCATTCCTTTGGCAGGGTGAACACAATGCATATTGGGTCACATTACTGAGTGTCTAGTCAACAGGGGTGCTTGCGTAAGAAGTTGTTTGCTTCATTTGTTCAGACAAATCATTCACAGTCATGTGGCCAACTATCAATGCCATCATGTCTGCAAAGTAGCCATACACATAGTGGGATTAATCCACGTACGAATGCTTCCAGGGTTCCAGTTACAACCTGAGCTTTATGCAAGTCTTTGAAATACCTAATGTCGAGACAGGGTCTAATGGGGTCCTTGGCCTGAAAAACGTTGAAGACCCTTGAATTAGAGAAAGCAACTATTACAATGCTGCTGTGCGCCAAAGGTTGTCAATGTTGATTTACATAAAAAGTCAGTGATTGGATCTCCATTTTCATGTTGTATTTGGAGACATGTTTAAAATGTTTGGTGTGAATAACCCAACAATCACCAAGATCCTTGCTTTTGTTTTCAACTTAACTGGACACAGTCCAAAACCAATAATAATTATTATTATTATATGATAAATTATTGTTATTCTATATTCTTATTCTTTTTTTAAGTCATCTGTCGTTTCAGTTAACATGTAACACCCATTACACCAGCAGATTAATTCTGGGTAGGAATGGTCATAGTATTTCTATATCTATGCCCTGTAAGACTCACACTACAGAAACCAATGTGGCCCAACTCCCAATTCTAGGTAAGGGGAGATCAAAGACTCTTCTCTTTTCTTTCCTGTCTTTTCAGTCATTTCACGCTCCCATCAATCAGCCAATCTGTTTTGGTTTCACTGCAGTTTCGTCGTACCACAGAGCTCTCTGTGGTTGTATAAAGTCTGTTTGTTTCTGCTCAGTGATGGATCTGAACAAAATTCTGTGTTTTTCTAAAGGGAAACAATTAGTTCACTGTGTTCATGGCTAGGGTGTGTGTGTGTGTGTGTGTGTGTGTGTGTGTGTGTGTGTGTGTGTGTGTGTGTGTGTGTGTGTGTGTGTGTGTGCCAATCGTGTATGGAGCAGGCGTTCAAGGCTGTCACTGAACAAACTGTTTAACTTGCCATTTGTTATGCCTGAGACAGGACCAAACTATATACACAAAAAAGAAAGTAGAGAAACATTTGAGATAAATGTGGGAGGAAGAAAAAGAGGATACAAGCCCAAAAAAAAAGAAAGAAAGAGAGAGAGAGAGTTTATTTGGTGACTGCGTTGGTCAGTTAGAAGTCACAGACTTGTGACGCACTCTTGAACACAGCGCTGATTCTGGCCTAGCATAACAAATGACATTTAGTGGAAGTCTTTCACGCCGTATTTCTGCTGATACTCTCGATAAAACTGTAGTGCAGAAGAATCAACAAGAGAAAATCAGGCAGTAGCAGAGTCTCTTGCACCAGAAAGAACTAAACCATAAAAATATCTCACAGTTCAGGGTTAAACTGTTAAACTGGCATTTCATTCATCTGTTTCCTAGTCCTCAGCTATTGAATTAGTCCCTCAACAACAGTGTGTGTTAACCAATACTACAAATCTATTCAAATAAACACCCGTTTGATTAAATCCATCTCCATTTATATTTACTGACATTACTACCTTTGTTCTAAAATGTTTTTTTGTTTTTTTTTCAGAGAAGTGTTTGAGTTTTGAAGCTCCACAGAAAGACATCCAGCGGCAAAGAGCTTTTTAGCAGCAAACACAGGTGTGACTAATAGCACTGGCCATGGCCTCATTCAGTCCCAGTGTGCTGGATGACAGGAGGAAAAGCACAGGCATATATAATAAAATAAATAATGGCTGAATTTCATTCAGATGCCTCACTTTCATGGTCCTGCTATTGTGCGTGCTGGCTCACTGTCAAACGGCCACAATAAATGGAGTTATTTTTAATGCTATTAGTGACACTTTTGCTTTTCTCAGAAACGAAATGAATGAACCAGACAGTGACGGAAAACAGATCCCATGCTTAAATATCATATGTGTGTGCCGGTTGCATTGTTACGCAAACAGAATTGCCCAAACATGGACCACAAAGTAATTAGTACAGCTGCAGTGGACATGCGCCCTGTAGAAATAAAGACGCCAAAGAGAAGGAGTCACTGTGTCAGAACTGAAGCTCAAGGCCACTCACCATCTTGCTCTGACTTTTGAGTGCTGCCAGATGGGATGAATCCTCTGCAGAGCTGGAGAAGCAAAACTACTTAATTCTTCACTGACATTGGCTTCAATTGACTATGATGCAACAGAGCCGCACTGTTGGACAGTGGACACAGCAGCTCCCACTTTACTCACTGAGCAACTCTGGCTGCTGTCATTATCACCTCCGCCGTGTCTTACATATAAGCAATGACTGGATAAGTCCAGGCATGTTTACTGAGGGAAGGTGAAAGTGGTTCTGGGAAATGTAGGCAATGACGAGGATGCTGCAGACAAATCAGCTGTGTGACCCATAAACAGTGCAGAGCTTTAAGAAGGAGAAGAAAGGCCATTACATATCATCTTTTAGGTCACATTATAAAACAGGTTTATTCTATGTGTGAATTAAAGTAAAGGGACAGTGTGCGCGTGTGTGTGTTTGTGCGTGCGTGTGAGATAATGTTTTTCAGTATAAGACACTATCTCTGAGAAAGCACGTCCAGATGTTCTCAGATTATTTCTCTAACATCCGTCATCCTTCCCCCTCCGTCCTGCCCCACTAACTTACTACTGTTGATATGTATAATCCCCGCCCTTATCTCCTTTTTTAACTCTCCTACAGCCATGTCTTCATTATCTATCTGTCCGTCCATCACTGTTCCCCTTTAATCTCTTCTCCAAAGTGGTATTTTTGGACTTGTCATGTAACTCTTCTACGGAGGGCGTTGGCGTATTTATAGTCCGTAAAGCACAATGACATTATCCCTGGATAGACAAGTGTGTTAATATGCTGTAGATGCCAGAATGAATCAAGGACACCCTGCAGGATGTGCGTTAATGAGGTGTTTGGGATAATTATAATGTACTATACAAAGTGTCACTTAACGCGTGTCTGTGTATGTCTTGACTGTGTAATTCATCTGCTCATCCATATCAAAGCCCTGGGGAGAACATAAAATCAAATCTCCTCTCCGCGTTAAATGACAGCAAGATGTTCTGTTTAAATTAAACGTTCTTTATACGTCAAACCAAAACTGACCAACACGTGTCCAGGATGAGGTTCAAACGCCAGGGAGGCTCAGTGTCTTCTCACCTTGTACAAGTTTTAAATCTTTCTTTAATTTAATGACCAACACTGAACATTCATTTACATGTAAAATGACACAGGAAGTCATTAGGGATTATCATTATTGTAGAGAGCATCAGCTATTTTAGACTCAACTATGTCATATATGTGTTGGTTTTAATTACTGGTGTTTATTTTTGTCTGTCATTTATGTACACAAGAGCTAGGCTATTAAAAATAGTGTAGCTATGTAAGCTAAATGCTAACCACAAATGCTAAAATAACACCAATGACAATACTATATGAAATATAATAAGCCTTTAGCTTATTACACAGTGGGGGTCATGTACAAAGTTTACCAGAACACTTCATTTTTAGACTATGTTTTATTGAACTTTTTTTATTTTCGTTCCCCAAATTTAGTCGCTAACAGTGAGCGAAATGAGCAACCATTGGCTCAATGGATGAAAGACATGTGGGAGAATTTTTAAAATACAACAGTTTTCTTGAAAGATGCCTGACACCAGGTCAAAACTGAATGAAAGAAGAAATTAAATGAAGCGCAACAAATGTTCCCTTCTTGTTGTTGTTCAAAGTATTACATGAAAGTCTCTTCAGCAAAGCGTGTCATGCTTGGCAAGCTCTGAAAAAAATCATGCTGGTTACAGTTTTGCAAGATAAACGTCCTGGTGTTGCCGCAGAAAGGGTTAGAAATCTTACAAGATGCCATGAATGGAACAAGTATGGGTTTTCTCCGTGTCCTCTGGCTTCCTCCCACTGTCCAAAGACATTGCCTGTCAGTCTAATTGCTGATTCTAAATGGGATGATGGACACTTTGGCTTCCCTTGAGTCACACAGCCCGAGAGGCTGAAAATAACAATAGAGTTGAATCGACATAACACCAACAAAAGATTCTTCACAAACATCACATCTATTGCATCTCCGTTATGTATGAGATTGCATTTGACTATGTGGGAGTTCATGATAAATAACTCCAACTGAAAATATGAATATACAGACCATAAATATACAGCCTGTCAGACTTCATCCTTGAGGGCAGCTCTTACCCCTCTGAAAGAGAGATGAAATCCCATTTCTGTAGAAAATAGAAATATTTATCGCCATGTTTTTGGTGCATAATGACACACATCAACAGCCTTTTAGTTGAAGACTTTGACTAACCCAGATGCATTCAGTTGATGCACTCATGTTTACACGACAGTTAACAAAAGCAGAGATTGTAGGCCCATCAAACACTTAACAGTTAACAGTAATTATAAAAGCTGGTAAATAAACGTAATCGTTCTTTGTACGCGGGTACTTTTCAGCCATGCAATTGACATGGCTCTGTTTTTTGTAATATTTTGTATCGACCAGAACAGTGACGTGCAGAGGTTGTTGTTAGATAATTAGAATTATTAGATAAACTGTAATAAAATCTAGGGCAGAAACCACAAGTAAAATTATTATTTTTTGAGATACTTTGACTTTTTTTACTTACTTTGACTTTATTTAGACACAGGAACAAGGCCTCACTGACACGAGCAAATAAAGCCCCGAGAGAAAAATTTAAGCTATAAACCCCCTGAAACCTATAAAGACCCTACGGTGCATTGACAATACCCTACAACCACCTTATGACCTCAGTACTATAACTTCACTGTTGGTAGTTTGGACTAAGGCATAGATCTTCAACAGGGGGGCCACGGAGATTCTGCAGGGGGGGTCTCAAAATCTTTGGTTGAGTAGACAGTTTATATATATATATATACTGTATTCAGTCCCCAGGCGAAATCCCATGTTTGTATGCATGTTTGTGTTCGGTCGGTTTATGGCAGTTGCACGGCCACCCTACGTTACCCTACATGTTTGAAATAGGAAGATGAATACTTGAATGTGTGCATTATTTGACTAGCTTAATATTAAATGCAAAAGTGTAATAATAATATATATTTATAAATAGCACTAGGATGAGTTTAATATAGAGCACATATAGTAGGTAGGGGGTCCTACTTAATCTCTCCATCAGTTTGGGGTCCTTGGACTAAGGGGTTTACCACAGAACTTACTTTAGTCATACAGTGACATATGTCTACGTCTGTTGGGTGGCCGTCGTACACAATGCAGAATCAAGGAGTGAATCGAAACAAATTGTGACGTCAGCAGACATAGTTGTTTGTAACAACCACAGATCTCCATGACGCAGGTACACCTGTAACCTGTAATTGCCTCCAAACTGAATGAGAGCTGCTGGGAATGCTTTTGTGTCCAGTATGTACCTGAATACCACTGGTTGAATTCCCTCAAGGAAACCTAAAACTTTGTGAAAGTAAAAATCTCTGGAATGTCCAAGAACACCAAGAGACATTTTTAGTGTGCTTCAGAAAACCATCACTGTATAATGTAAGTATTGTGTGTTGCAAATCATTCATCAGCTGTTGCCTTTTGGATGGATGTAAGAAACCTGCGTCAGATAGCCTGTCAGCACATGCTGATAAGAAATATTCGCCTGAATTACCTCGTATTTTAGCGCGGAGCACATGCTGGTACAAGAACAGTCATTGGACATAAGACGTGAAAGACTCGGAGGGAGTTTGAGGGCTCTACAGTAAGTCTGGGTAGGACAAACAAGCATTATTTAAGAGATTTGATGGTGAAATTGTAGCGGTGTAATTGCTCCGTGTGCATGCGGAAAAATATCTGCCTTCACACATTTGCCACTTCACTGTTGTAAAAGGCTGCTCTATTTAATTTGTGACCAGCGTGAAAGCGGGCCCCTAAAGCCCAGGACAGAAAGTCAGCATCAGCAGAAGCGCGTCTTTTGATCCACTGCGAGCATCACAGCATTAGTGCACTCTTCATTATAATCCTCTCAGAAAATATGACAATCACAATTACGGATGAGTGCATGCTTTTGCGAGCGTTGTTGGTTTTCTCGTCAGACGCCTGAAGGAAAAACCGAAACACTGGACACATCAAGCAAGAAAAACCCCTTACAGTGTCGAGGGACGATTTCACTTATTTTATTCAGGTTTCTTATCAATTTAATGAGCATCATTATGAACAATCATTATGCATAAATGAATGATTCAAGTTGAGCATCTCTGGCAAAAGACCTTGTCGGGATATAAAATATAAAACTAGAGGTTAGCTATGACAAATTGTGAAGCATTAGATAACAGAGCCATTCATTAGATAATGTTCAAGTTCATTACTGACACACTTTTGCACAAATAATACATTCGACCTTCGGGTGAGCTGCTCTGCACTATTATAATGAGACTGACTGGCAATATAAGAAATGGCTCAATCCATATTATGAAACGCTGTGACCTAAACACACGCGTTATGGAGGTTACATCTTATTTATCACAGCAATAACAAAAACTATGTTGTACAACTGTCACCATCCATCTTTTTGCTGTATTATCAAAACAGTTGGAGTATTTCTGGCGTCTGATTGAAGCGAAGGTCGGGGGTCAGAACAGATCGCAGCAAAATGGAGAAAAAAACCCACAGGCTCGGTTATGAAACCGCAGCAAATAATGAGCCATAGACTTCAATGACATCCCATTATGAAGAGGCAACTTGCATAAACCATGAGCGCATTTGCGCAGGCATCATTAAAGAAAACGTATTGCGATGTCTGCTGATCTCGGTGAAACGACGAGGAAAACATTAAATCTCCATTTTCAGCTTCTAACATCTGGCATTTTTCCTTCTCACACGAGGAGCCGCCGATTACGTGTGATACAGTTTAAAATAAAATCCAAATCCTGGGGAGATTTTAAGTGTAGATGGCCGGGGTTGATTTTAGGTAACTTCGCTCCCGTAGAAATAAAAGGTCGTCCTGGGACAAGACAGGAACAGCTTTGAGAAAATGGACAGGAAGTTCCTACAACATTCAGGCAATGCTGATTCGTAATTACACGGGATAAGCAGATGAGTGGAGGTTTAGTTCGTGTCTTGACTAAATGAGAGAGGTTATTTGTGTTCCATGGGGCATGGGGATGATACACTCATTTCATGAGCTCTGGCCACTGCTTTGCTCTGGCAGGAGCCGAGGATGTTGTTCCTCATTTTGCCCGTGCTCCCGTGTGCTAACCTAACACACGTGTAATTAAGCAAAGGAAGCATGTGCGCGTACACGTGCTATTTCTGTCCCACAATTTCTGTTTAGACACTTAAATGTGCAATAACCTACATTGTTGCTGTGAAGCGGGTTAGAGCCTCGGAGGTGTTTAATAGTCAGCGTCTGAGAGTGTGTCTGTGTGCGAAGCAGAGAGGGGCTCTGGCAATCGAGATTTTTCTGAGTCAGAGGCTTCTGAGACTTTGATTTTAGATTTTTTTTTTTTTAAACTGAAAAGCGAATAAGGTTCTGCGTGATGTGCTTTATTTAAATAAAGGATGAACAGTAAAAAGGGCAGCAGAGAGATTTTTCTCAATCCCCCACGCCTTGTATTAATGCACTATTTGTGAAGACCTTCAAAACATTGTGAGAATAAAAAAAAATACCAGGTGATTCATTTTCGATTTGATCGTGTTGTCCAGCAGCACCTCAGACAAAAATCATTCCAGCTCGACTGTCACATCAAAGCTCAAGGTTTGAATAGTCACTCATGAGAACACAAGAGCTGAACAGTGAGATGTCAAATAAAGAGACATTTGTCAAATATATGTCAAGTTGCCCAGAGTTTCACAGCCGTTGGAGATCCACTTCTCTCACACACACACATTGTCACGTATCTCAGTACTAGGACAGCGTGCTATTTTTTTTTCCTGATTAATTCCTCTATTTGGCCAAAGCAGTCGTTGACAAGACGCAACGTGCTCACAGCTTCAGTCGTGCTCATCAGCTTCTGTGTGTGCGGGCCAGACGGCTCAGCTGTTTGTTTCGAACTTGTGGGACATCTGAGGGGCTTTAGTGGATAAAAGATGAGATAGGACCCTGAGAATGGAGGGGAAAAAAAACAACGATGTCTGCTTTTTATGCAGGACAAAACAAGTAGACAGGGTCAAAATGAGGAACATGAGAGATTAAGAGGAAATCTAGGGACAAAACTGCAGCTAGACTACACACCATATGCCCCATGGCCCATTAACCAGCACTTCATTGTAGCCCGTATTTATATGCATGCCGTGGATTTTCAAAGCTTTGACAAACAACAAGCAGAGCATTAAGCCTTTTATTTGTTCCTCCTTGTTTCCAGTAGAATTACGTGTGACTTCACAGGAATTCATTCAGAAAACAATACTCAGGCACAGTGTAACTTTTGTAGTAGAAAATAAGCTCGGTGCCTTCACAGAATAGAATAGAATAGAATAGAAGAAGAAGAAGAAGAAGAAGAAGAAGAAGAAGAAGAAGAAGAAGGCCCTTTATTGTCATTATACAGTGTGCAACGAGATTGGAGAGCTTCTCCTGTTCAGTGCAAAAAAAAAAAAACACAAATATGTACAAAATACAGCAAAGAAGGTACTATTTACAAGATGTACAGCTAAAGTTAAAATACTAATATTAAAAGCAGCAGTGGCAAAGTGTAAAAATGTATTGCCATGTAAAAGTACATTCTTTGAAGGAACATTGTGACATTTTTGGAGATACAACAGAGCTTGAGCTCAGTTAGCCTAGGTTAGCATAGGCTAGGCTAACTGAGCTCAAGCTCTGTTGTATCTCCAAAAATGTCACAATGTTCCTTCAAAGAATGTACTTTTAAGGCATCGAACTTAGTATTTTGCTAACTGAACTCAAGCTCAGTTAGCCTAGGTTAGCATGAAGAACTGACCGGCAACTGGCTCTAGCCAAAGTTAAAACAACATGCCTGTCAAGACCTCTACAGCTAGATTATCAACACTCACATCAAATGGTTTAAATGATGCATGGATTAAGCCAAAAGCACAGAACGCAGCTGCAACATAACTATTTTCCCAACATCTAACCACCAAACTATTAAATTGCACGTTCATGTTTCCCCAGTAAATTTTCTTACTTCACCTACTTCTTCTGTATTAAAGTGACACGCAGAGTAACACAGATGACATTTCTCTCGGACTCTGCCTGGCAGGGATTCCAAAATGAGAAATTTCACTTATTTTAATTGTTTTGCTGCCGCTGCTCACAAAATAATCTCATGTCATTCACGTCAATATTTGTTGAGACATTTCACTAATAAACGTGAACTTATACCTCCTGTTGGTGTATGACTGAGAAACAAAAGTCTGTGGTACAAAACCAATAAAAACCTTATTTGCATCACAAAAGTGAAGTCCTATTGTAGGATTTTAGATTGTACTGACAGTTACATGTGGCCCTCCATCAAACATAAATATGCTTCTTTTTTTTTTTTTTTCTCTACATCCTCTATTGTCGCATTGTACTTGTTCGACCTGACAGTCAGGGCGCTCTTCAAATAAGAGAATGTAAATCTTATTAAAACTATTCAGGTCTGCTGAGGTGGAGTCTTTGACATTTAAAAAAGGTATGGTTTCAGAGTCACTTGAACTATTCATCTGTGACACTGCAGTGGATGAGAATGTAAATTCGAGCACTACTTTAATCTAACGCACTAAAACAATTTGCATGGAAATTGCTACATTTAACCCTTGTAGCCATTTCTCATATTTTTCTTCTTTAATTTCGACCTCAAAATTACTGCGATGCTGCGAGGACAAATTTTTTTAACAGACACTTTGAGCTCTGTAAGCAAACTTAAAACACTTTCTCCACACAAAACACTGACACACAAAACACTAACAGTTTAACTGCTGCCTAAAAATGGAAATTAGTCTCAAATGTGTCCTACATGTTCTCAACATGCCCCTCTGCAGAACAGAAATGATCCAATTCTCCATTATTTATTAACAATGCGGTGACAGTTGGCTGGAAGGGGTTAACCCAACAACACGGTCAGATTAGTCTCATCCCCTGCCGATGAGCATCTGTACCCAGTTACATATCAGAGAATCCTGACCTGACATTTGGGCTGCGAAGTAAACATTCATGCTTTTATTTATATATTTGTACTGCGTGGCATGAACATGAATAATGGAGCATAGGCCATACTGTGTTCTGCAGGTGGTTTCACTATGTGAGTGCACACGTGTTGCATGTGTGAAGAAACCCGTCACCGGTGAAGAAACCCGTCACTGGTCTAAAGGCCTCACATGAGGACAAATAACACAATATGTCCAACCTGATGGCTGCCGTGTGTATCTGTGTGTGTGTGCGTATGTGTGTGTGTGCATATGGGAAATGATTGTACTTGTATGGACTGTATTAGGACGCTGAGGGCATGTAAATAACACAACTCATGACCTAAAATGTTATATAATTTGGATCATCCCAGAAGTTGTATTTCCTTTAATCTTCTGACTTGGTGCGAGGGTTATTTGCGTTCCAGTGGCGTTCATAGAACACAGAGGACATTGAATAAAAAAGAAAATTATCTTTCACAAAACTTAAACTAATCTTTCTTAGAAAGCATGAAAAGCGGATTGATTATTATTTACTTTTACACTGTCCTGGAAAGAATCTTTCCTGAAAAACGAAAATGAAAGCGCGGAAAAACGCGTGGAACACTGACGTTTGTCGCAATTACTCCTTACTTGACATTGTATTATAGTTTAAATTGTCAAAGATTCAGTTTTTCACATGTAATGGCTTGACTTTTCTTGGACTTCGTCTAGAACAGTTGGTATTAACTGGACCAGGTTTGTAATCACTGAACATTTAGTGAGCAGGGGTGTGCTGCTTTGTTACGTATGTATGCGTGAACTTGTGGGTGACATCCTGACGACAGAGATGATTCAGATCGGCTTTGCTCATATGTTTCACTGAACACATGTCATTTATGGGCCAGCGCCATGTGTGGGTTATTTATATATCGTCAAATTTGGAAAGGTTCACAGCAACCGTCAGAGATTTTGAAATGTTGCTTGTGCCCCTTGTTGGGCATTGGTTTCTTCTGTCGTCATGAGGCTGAAGTCAAATTTGCAATTGCGTTTGTTAAATGCAGAGAAGGAGTGTAAGTGGAAAGTTTAACACACTCATTTAACTGTCATTGTCCTTCCTAAACATCAGGTAGAGAGGTGGAGCATGGGGCTGAGGCCAGGAGGACGATTTACTACTTGTGATCACCTGTGGCTCAAAGGGCCTCCTGTAACTTTAAGCTTTGACATAAGTCCAAAGGGAGAATTATGTAAAACTCATCGACTCAGCTATAGTTTTATACAAGGTCGTAAACATATTTATTTCTGTCGTGTAGTTCCACTTTTTAACGTGGAGGTCTGCGGGGACTGACTCACTTTTGGACACAGCCTCACGTGGCCGTTCAACAAACTGCAGTTTTTGGCAAGCTAGTTGTTCTGTTTATGTTCCAGACTCTGCCTTTAGCGTTACTAGAGATAGTTTCCATTCTTTGCAGCATTGTCAACAATCCCAGAACACATGCAAGAAGAAAATTCAGGGAGAACGCTGACATCTAGGCATGTTGATTTATGACGGTCCATCACCCCGGAAATCAGATAATGAAGCCTCAGGGTGGATAATCTGGTGATTAGTAACTAAGAAAAGAGGACATGGCTGGCTAGAGGTGCCATTAAAACACGCAACTTCACCACTCCGATTAATCAATTAGATCTAAATCCATTAAGTCTGTTTGACACCGTGACTGACCTGAACACAAGTTCAAGTAATCATTTGTTTTCAAATGTCGTTCACTACTTTGCACCGATGCACACATTTAGACAAAACGATGTACAGCCCACGGGCACTTTTCAATTATACAAGCACACTGTGTGATCAAACAGTGCAATGTATAAACTGTATGTTTCTCTAACATGTGAACCTTGGACAAGTCTAATGATTGCAAAGCTGATTCGTATATTTACCCTCCAGTCCCAAGAGCTTTATTAATGAGTCTTTCATCTCAAGTGTGTATTTAAACGGCCGCGTCGTGTTAAAGTGCGCGTCTCGTCCGTGGATGTGTATGTCAGACAGCGAGACAGATTAAATATAACCATCCCATCTGTTGGGGCCGTGCAGATGCTGTCTGAGAAACAGAAGATTAGTGCTAAACTTAGAGAAGAGGGGAGAACATGTGACGGGAGGACGAAGGGGAAAGCTTGGCAGTGACTAACACCAAAAGCATAAATCTGGAGGCGACTGACAGCATCAGAGCAGCCGTTTGGAGGGAGGATGAGAGAATGGAGAGAGACGGCGAAGCGGGGACTGTGAAGCTCGAGATGGGCCAAGCATGTTGCACCCAGTGCGAGGGAGGAGGAAGATGTTCAAATAAGGAAGATGTCGGGAGAAAAACAAAGAATGTAAAGAGAGTTTATTCAAGTCCGTCCTCGCGTCTCATTGAAAGATTAGATTTGATCAGTGTAAGATATGTGCTGTGCAATAAAGTAATCTGGATGCATTAATATATAACAGTGTGTGGACACAGAATTACCTTTAGAAATGGCCTCAGTTTTAACATAGAACTTCAAGTGATTATTACTTTATTCATCTATTCAGCTCTTTATGTGCTGTAAGATGCCCTTGGTCCTTAAAATGTAGAATAGAGGCAGCTCGGAGGAGCCGTAATCACAAAGTCACTCATTTTGCACTAGTCAGGGGGACACACATTGGTCGTGATGCACAGAAGCACAAACTCGATGGTCTTTTCATGGCTGATGGCACTGGAACGTTTGGCTGTGGGCTGTTTCACATGTCGCACAAGTTTCCCACTGATGTGCGGCTCACAGTATGAATGTGGTGGTAAACTGCTGATTGCAAATACTTATGTATATGAGATTACATTTCGTGCTACAGACAAACCAACTCTTTGTCCAAAAAGCAGCGGTAGCAGTACGATTTAGGAAATAAAATGAGCTATTTACATGAAAGCTAACAAGTAGCTCTTTGTGTTTCTTTGTACTGTGTGTGCTGCAGATTGAGTTGTTCCACACACTTTCACTTCAAAGAACTCATTGTTGTTTCTCCCATTAACAAAAAACATCACAATGAGTTCCTGTTTCCCAAGAATGGTGCAAAAGGTGAAATGAAATGTAAATCTAACACAGTGCTGCAGGAACAGGTTATGAGCTGATTTAATGTGGAATAGAAAATCGGAAATATATTTATATGAAAATGCCTTGGATTATTGCTTCAGCCTTGAGGCTTGAGAAATGGAATGATCAGCGTCGGTGATCTGTGATAAAATTGCGCCTTTAAAACCCAGCGGGCTCCTTCTGAGGAAGGACCGGGAGCTGGTTTAGCATTAAACCGACAGGACCGTAACTAGGAATTACTGTGTAGAGCCTGTAAATTTGTGCGGTTTTATTGCAGAGAAAAGGGAGAACGAGCCTGATGAATACTGTGGGGGGTTATTAGAGGAATACTTGATGTCCCTCCACTTATTGTACTTATTGATTGTACATTGGGAGAACTTACCTCAGTAAGTAGCTTGATCCACAGCACCTGAGTTTCATCACGTAGACTTGCCGCGGATCATCCAGATCAGGGGTCTTCATCATTTTTCAGGCCAGGGACCCCCAAACTGATAAAGTAGAGCTAAAGTAGGACTTCTATATGTGTTTATGTGTCTATAATAAAGTTGGCCTAGTTCAAATTATAAATGTACATCATTACATCATTATTGGGGCTCAGTAGGTAACGAGGGTATCCATGAACCAGAGGGTTAGCGGTTCGATCCCTGGAGTGTGCCATATGCCGAAGCGTCCTTGAGCAAGACACTGAACCCCCAGTTGCTCCCAGTGCAACTGGCACTGAATGTGTGTGCTTGTGTGAGCGAATGGGTGGATGTGTCTCTGACGGTAAAAGATCCACATTAGCCTCAGTAGTTGGCTGATGGGAGCAAGCTGCACTGTTAGCTTCTCATCTGCCGTCGCAGCATGACTCTGGAGCTTTACATGGAGACCGAATAGGCTCTCGGAACCTGACAGTGTGACAGCGTGAGTGTAATATGCGGCCTTGTGATTGGCTCAGCAGCATCGGTTCTGTTGGCTGTGTATAGGAGACCTAGATTGACAGGTCTAGTGTGGCTCTGTGTGAGACAGCTCCTGTATCGCTGAATGAGTGAAGTGCTCACCTAAAGATGACGTCTTCTGCCTCCATTTACCCCTTTACTAAAATATGTTGGATTCATGTTAATGTGTAGTTAAAGAAATTTAAATTTGTGGGGAAAATAATATATATATATATAAAGATATCTAATCAACCAAAGATTTTGCAACCCCCTGCTGTACCTCCACAGACCCCCTAGGGGTCGCGGACCCCCTGTTGAAGACCTATGATCTAGACGGTTCTCTGAATATGGTTCCAGGTGCAACAACGTGACACTGGTGACTCAGATATTTCTCACCTTCTGGCTGGGCTGTGGAAAGATGCTACATCACTCGGCACGCACAAACAAGCATGCATGTTACATGTGTCCCATGCCCCCCTCTCCCCACATTCACACGCACAAGCACAAAATGCGTATACGTCTTGACGCAGTCGCCCTTATGTTCAGTGCAAAGCCTTGAACTGAAGCACCCATCCTTTATGACTCCAGTCAGAAAGATGCGCTCACATGACAGGTGGCATAAGGCAGGGTAGGAGGGCTTCCCTCGCCTCAGTCACGGGGCCCTTCATGTGTCTGACAAAACATGGGGGGCTGGTGTCAACAGTAATCATCTGTTTCATATGTGTTATTCATATGTGTTTGCGATGGGTGGGAGGACGTCTGGTTAAGACCACATTAGTAAAAGTACAGTTTATTACCATGGTTCTATTGGCTCTGCTGACGCTGGGCTCACTTTTAATGTCTCAAAGCAACAGTGAAGCAAACATCACGTTAACAGACAATTTGTCTGATGGACTACTTCACGTTGTGTATAAAATATAGTTATGCCCATGAACTTTTCGTGTATAATAAACCTTTACCAGCCTCTTCCCTTTTTTACTTACAGAGAAACTGATAGCTTACATGTCAGTACCTGGTTATATGTGTTTGATGAAGTTCTGACGACAGGTGCGTGTCAGCTATGGCATCGTCATGTGCTTGACTGTAACACAAAGCTGCGAACAACACTCGTGACATCCGTGGTCATCATGGTCATGCATAGATAACTATACACACCGATCAGCCACAACAATAAAACCACTGACAGGAGAACATTGACCATCTTGTGATGATTCAGTGTTCTGCTGGGAAACGTTTGTACCTGGTATTTGTGTGAATGTTACTTAAAAATGTACCACCCACCTACACCAGACCAGCCCCCACCCACATCCACATCCCATTGCCATTACTGCCGTACATTGCAGCATACCATACATAATCTATGACAATGGAGAAATCTATTTACACAATAATTGCACAAATAATTAAATAAAAGTTTAACCAACAAAATTGGTGGAGCAAGCCCATTACAAACAGCTTCGTATTTACAAGGCTTCCCATGCATAACATTGGTTCTTCTGAAGAGCAAACACAACCAGAGAAAGGAGAATTTGTCCTTTTCGGCTCAACACATTGCGATAAATGATTACAGAAAGAAAAGCTGCTTTCAAGTTTTGGACTGGAAGGCCTTGAGTTTAAAAAGCCATTTGCTAAAGCTTCGGATGGGTAGTCCATGCATAATTGTTCACTGCTCGGTATGTGAGAGTATACGTCCTTGGCCCCCCCTTTCGTTGAAGAGCCACCACACAATTTCTTTCTATGAACTCACCTACATCAGCAAGCACAAAAATAAACGGTTACGTCATACAAGTGAAACAAATCTGCGTTTAATCTGTAGTTACACAACGGCCATTATGGCTTTAATGGATTTATATATTCTGATAAAGGATTACATGTCTAAAGCATTAGGGAACAGCGCGTCTGCCCAACAAAGCTGTGACTGAACAGCGACACTGAGCGGTCAGCCTTTGGTACTGCAGCATGCATTCGTGAGGTCTCTGAATTCCGGGAAGCATCCGAGGTTTACTACAAGCTGCGGCGCATCAAACATCATACTTCAGAAATATTCAACAGGAAAGGCTGGTGTGAGTGTAAGTAAGCTGTACTCACACCTTTGACCATATATTCCTGGTGATGGAAACATGATAAGGCCTTAAATCGATATGGGAGGATTACAAAGCGATTGGTGTCAAGTCTAAAGTGAGTCAGTGTGTTTCTGGGAAAAG